>NC_086101.1:72271551-72871551 GCF_963921235.1 Mobula hypostoma | reverse complement strand
ACCACCTTTTTAAGTTCATTTCACTTCTTATTGTAAGTATTTGTTCCAAGTGTAAACTTCCTCCCCTACAATAATCAAAATCATACCTTCTCATCTATCTTTAATAATAGAGCCAAAATGAAAAGTCTTATCCCCTCCTATTAACTAGCTTTGATTTTTGCACTTCTTCGAAGTGTGGGGCATGGATCTGAGAATTTAAAGAATCATTAAAGCACAGGAAGCCATTATACTCTCTGCTTGATCTGACAAATGTAAACCATAAGCCTGCTCAAGCTCAGGTATATCAAGGCAAGATTCAAGATTGCTTAACGTCATTTCCAGTGCACAAGTGTAAAGAATGAAATAATTGTTACTCCGGATCCAATGGAGCTCACAAAAAAAACATAAGAAACAAATAATAATAAAAGCACAATAAATATAAATACATAAGATAGCTTATATGCATAGATTGATTATATGCCCATAAGGATCTAGACTATACACAAGGTGTTTTGTAGTGGTGGAGTTAGTGGATGGAGATGTTGGTCAGCCTTGCTGCTTGCAGAAGTAACTTTTTGAGTTACTGGTGGTCCTGGCGTGGCCTCCTCCTTGATAGGAGTGGGATAAACAGTCCATGATCAGAATAGGTGGGATCATTCATAATGTTACAGGCAAAACAGAGCAAATGAGATCATAAAAAAAGGATAATAAAAACAATTCTGGATAGTGACGGTAGAATCTGAGGCGCATCATGTTTTGGTTAAAGTGAACTGAAAAAAATGTAAGCCCAGTCAGAAAAATAAAGAGTTGAGCTTTGGTGGCAGCATCATACATCAAGCTGCAGGCCGTAACGAGCAGAGAGCAATTTAAGATTCTGGAACAGCAGGAATAATGGGATCCATGCTCATTTCACATTCCAAAAAATGGAAAAATGGTGAAAGTGTGCTTCACTTGCATTGAAGTTTAGATACCAAACTCCAAGATGTGAGAATACAGAAGTTTACATCTTCCATGAGTGTGGATTATATAGGTTAATTTGCATTTTCTTCCATGGGTTGGCGTTGAATAGGATTTGACATTTTATGCTCACCATCAGATCACGCAACTCAACATCCGATCACACAAAAAATAGGCAACCGCCACATCACCGAGGGGTTGCATTCCCAAAAAACGTTTCATATCACAATTTTTCCATAACGTGAAACTCTAATTCCCATCAAATCCCACGTTGTATGTGGAATACATTTGTAGGAGATGCTTTTCTCTCGATACTAACGATAGCACTACAGCTACTAATTCACAGCAGAAGCACACTTGAGATTTGCCGTGAAAGTTTCGAAAGCAAATCTTGAGTGGTCAGCAGTTGCCTTTGGAGGTCCAAGTGATGCTGTAATCAGAATCAAGGGATGAATGCGAGAGAGAGAGCGAGAGAGATAAAGACAGAAAAGGATAAATCGAGTGAGGTAAGGGAAACAAATGGTTGTGATAGGTGAAAGCCTCATGTCTCTGCCTACCAACTCCAGTCTTCAGTCTGAATGGAGAAACACACTTTAAATAGTGACATACAGTTTAATGATACAATTCACAACAAATAATCAGGAAACCTCTTGGGGAAGTACTGATGGACAAAATTAACATATCAGCACCACTTCATCAGTGCAGGCAACAAGAAATGCAGATTTTAAAACGTAGGCAAAACATGTTTGTTTTACATTTTGCATTAATTTAAATTTCCTGTCTGACATAATTCCATTACAACGAATTTTATTCTGCATTGTGGATTTCTGGGAAGTGATTTGTGAATTCTGTGTGGGTAAATTTCCATATGCTGAATGGTCATAACATGGGGGTTGCCTGTACAGACAATACCATTTCAATAAAGCACCAAAGGCACTGAGACATTACCACTCAATAACAGCACACAAAGTCCATATCAAAAATTATCTGTTGTAAGCCAAGCATGACCACATCCCAAGAGACTGTAATTAGAATCAACTATTCAGAAATCCCATATATGCTACCATGTACACATCACAAGTTCAGTCTTCAGGGAAAGGAAGTGGAAAACTAGTTCATAAACCTTCCACCTCCTTCGCCAAGTGGTTTACCAAGTAAACGCAAGGAAATCTGCAGATGTTGGGAATTCAAGCAACACACACAAAAAAATGCTGGTGAACGCAGCAGGCCAAACAGCATCTACAGGAAGAGGTACAGAGAAACATAGGAACAAGGAAAATAGGTGCAGGAGTAGGCCATTCGGCCCTTCGAGCCTGCACCGCCATTTATTATGATCATGGCTGATCATCCAACTCAGAACCCCGCCCCAGCCTTCCCTCCATACCAACCTGACCCCCGTAGCCACAAGGGCCATATCTAACTCCCTCTTAAATATAGCCAATGAACTGACCTCAACTGTTTCCTGTGGCAGAGAATTCCACAGATTCACCATTCTCTGTGTGGAGAAGTTTTTCCTAATCTCGGTCCTAAAAGGCTTCCCCTCTATCCTCAAACTGTGGCCCCTCGTTCTGGACTTCCCCAACATCGGGAACAATCTTCCTGCATCTAGCCTGTCCAATCCCTTTAGGATTTTATACGTTTCAATCAGATCCCCCCTCAATCTTCTAAATTCCAACGAGTACAAGCCCAGTTCATCCAGTCTTTCTTCATATGAAAGTCCTGCCATCCCAGGAATCAATCTGGTGAACCTTCTTTGTACTCCCTCTATGGCAAGGATGTCTTTCCTCAGATTAGGGGACCAAAACTGCACACAATACTCCAGGTGTGGTCTCACCAAGGCCTTGTACAACTGCAGTAGTACCTCCCTGCTCCTGTACTCGAATCCTCTCACTATAAATGCCAGCATACCATTCGCCTTTTTCACTGCCTGCTGTACAAGCATGCCCACTTTCAATGACTGGTGTATAATGACACCCAGGTCTCGTTGCACCTCCCCTTTTCCTAATCGGCCACCATTCAGATAATAATCTGTTTTCCTATTTTTGCTACCAAAGTGGATAACTTCACATTTATCCACATTAAATTGCATCTGCCATGAATTTGCCCACTCACCCAACCTATCCAAGTCACCCTGCATCCTCCTCACAGCTAACACTGCCACCCAGCTTCGTGTCATCTGCAAACTTGGAGATGCTGCATTTAATTCCCTCATCCAAGTCATTAATATATATTGTAAACAACTGGGGTCCCAGCACTGAGCCTTGCGGTACCCCACTAGTCACCGCCTGCCATTCTGAAAAGGTCCCGTTTATTCCCACTCTTTGCTTCCTGTCTGCTAACCAATTCTCCACCCACACCAATACCTTACCCCCAATACCGTATGCTTTAAGTTTGCACACTAATCTCCTGTGTGGGACCTTGTCAAAACCCTTTTGAAAATCCAAATATACCACATCCACTGGTTCTCCCCTATCCACTCTACTAGTTACATCCTCAAAAAATTCTATGAGATTCGTCAGACATGATTTTCCTTTCACAAATCCATGCTGACTTTGTCCGATGATTTCACTGCTTCCAAATGTGCTGTTATCACATCCTTGATAACTGACTCCAGCAGTTTCCCCACCACCGACGTTAGGCTAACCGGTCTATAATTCCCCGGTTTCTCTCTCCCTCCTTTTTTAAAAAGTGGGGTTACATTAGCCACCATCCAATCCTCAGGAACTAGTCCAGAATCTAACAAGTTTTGAAAAATTATCACTAATGCATCCACTATTTCTTGGGCTACTTCCTTAAGCACTCTAGGATGCAGACCATCTGGCCCTGGGGATTTATCTGCCTTCAATCCCTTCAATTCACCTAATACCACTTCCCTACTAACATGTATTTCCCTCAGTTCCTCCATCTCACTGGATCCTCTGTCCCCTACTATTTCTGGAAGATTATTTATGTCTTCCTTAGTGAAGACAGAACCAAAGTAATTATTCAATTGGTCTGCCATGTCCTTGCTCCCCATAATCAATTCACCTGTTTCTGTCTGCAGGGGACCTACATTTGTCTTTACCAGTCTTTTCCTTTTTACATATCTATAAAAGCTTTTACAGTCTGTTTTTATGTTCCCTGCCAGTTTTCTCTTATAATCTTTTTTCCCCTTCCTAATTAAGCCCTTTGTCCTCCTCTGCTGAACTCTGAATTTCTCCCAGTCCTCAGGTGAGCCACTTTCTCTGGCTAATTTGTATGCTTCTTCTTTGGAATTGATACTATCTCTAATTTCTCTTGTCAGCCACGGGTGCACTACCTTCCCTGATTTATTCTTTTGCCAAACTGGGATGAACAATTGTTGTAGTTCATCCATGCAACCTTTAAATGCTTGCCATTGCATATCCACCGTCAATCCTTTAAGTGTCATTTGCCAGTCTATCTTAGCTAATTCACGTCTCATACCTTCAAAGTTACCCCTCTTTAAGTTCAGAACCTTTGTTTCTGAATTAACTATGTCACTCTCCATCTTCATGAAGAATTCCACCATATTATGGTCACTCTTACCCAAGGGGCTTCTCACGACAAGATCGCTAATTAACCCTTCCTCATTGCTCAAAACCCAGTCCAGAATAGCCTGCTCTCTAGTTGGTTCCTCGACATGTTGGTTCAAAAAACCATCCCGCATACATTCCAAGAAATCCTCTTCCTCAGCACCTTTACCAAATTGGTTCACCCAATCTACATGTAGATTGAAGTCACCCATTATAACTGCTGTTCCTTTATTGCACACATTTCTAATTTCCTGTTTAATACCATCTCCGACCTCACTACTACTGTTAAGTGGCCTGTACACATCTCCCACCAGCGTCTTCTGCCCCTTACTGTTACGCAGCTCTACCCATATCGATTCCACATCTTCCCGGCTTATGTCCTTCCTTTCTATTGCGTTAACCTCTTCTTTAACTAGCAACGCCACCCCACCTCCCCTTCCTTCATGTCTATCCCTCCTGAATATTGAATATCCCTGAACGTTGAGCTCCCATCCCTGGTCACCCTGGAGCCATGTCTCTGTGATCCCAGTCGATGTTTCAGGCCAAGACCCTTCGTCAGGAGCCCGAAATGTCGACTGTACCTCTTCCTGTAGATGCTGCCTGGCCTGATGTGTTCACCAGCATTTTTTTGTGTGTGTTGGTTTACCAAGTAAACTGTTTCAGCACTAAAGTTGTACATGCACAGTTAATACTTAGAGAGATTTTTTAACATCGTTTTTAATAAATAACACCAATAAGCCTTTTGAGTTGTTGCAGTGAAAAGTCCAAATTATGGTGAGTGCACAAAAGGAAATGGATTGTTATAAGACAATGCATTGGTTACAGACAGTAGTAGTCAAAGCAAGGTCTTGTACAAAGAGGTTCAAATCTATAAGATGATAAGACCACAAGATATAGGAGCAGAATTAGGCTATTTGGCCAAATAAGTCTGCTCTGCTATTTCATCATGGCTGATCCAATTTTTCTCTCAGACCCCATCTCCTGTCTTGCCCCATATCCCTTCAAGTTCTAACTAGTCAAGAAACTATCAACCTCTACCTTAAATATACATAAAGGCTTGACCTCCACAGTTGCCTGTGGCAAATAATGGACTGTTGTATCCATGCAACACACATCAAAGTTGCTGGTGAACGCAGCAGGCCAGGAAGCATCTCTAGGAAGAGGTACAGTCGACGTTTCAGGCCGAGACCCTTCGTCAGGACTAACTGAAAGAAGAGCTAGTGAGAAATTTGAAAGTGGGAGGGGGAGGGGGAGATCCAAAATGATAGAAAAAGACAGGAGGGGGAGGGATGGAGCCAAGAGCTGGTCAGTTGATTGGCAAAAGGAATATGAGAGGATCATGGGACAGGAGGCCCAGGGAGAAAGAAAAAGGGGAGGGGGGAAAAACACAGAGGATGGGCAAGAGGTATAGTGAGAGAGACAGAGGGAGAAAAAGGAGAGTGAGAGAAAGAATGTGTGTATATAAATAACGATGGGGTACGAGGGGGAGGTGGGGCATAAGCGGAAGTTTGAGAAGTCAATGTTCATGCCATCAGCTTGGAGGCTACCCAGACGGAATATAAGGTGTTGTTCCTCCAACCTGAGTGTGGCTTCATCTTTACAGTAGAAGAGGCCGTGGATAGACATATCAGAATGGGAATGGGATGTGGAATTAAAATGTGTGGCCACTGGGAGATCCTGCTTTCTCTGGCGGACAGAGCGGAGGTGTTCAGCGAAACGGTCTCCCAGTCTGCGTTGGGTCTCACCTCAAGGTGTGATCTCGTCAGAGCCTTCTAAAGCCTCAGCATCACACCCCTGCTGTCTTGAAATGAATGCTAACATTGCATGTGCCTTCCTCACCACTGACTCTATCTGCAAGTTAACCTTTAGGGTGTTCTGTACAAGGACTTCCAAATCCCTTTGTATCTCAGATTTTGGATTTTCTCCCCATTTAGAAAATAGTCTGCACATTTATTTCTACTACCAAAGTGCACGACCATGCATTTTCCAATATTGTACTTCATTTGCCACTCTCTTGCCCATTCCCCTAATGGGTCTAAGTCCTTCTGCAGCCTACCTGTTTCCTCCACATACCTGCCCCTCCACCAATCTGCATATCATCTGCAAACTTGGCAACAAAGCTACCTATTCCATCATCAATCATTGATATACAGCATAAAAAGAAGCGGTCCCAACACCAACCCCTGCAGAACATCACTAGTCACTAGCAGCCACCCAGAAAAGGATTCTTTTATTCCCACTGCCTCCTACCAATTAGCCAATGTTCCAACTATGCCAGTAACTTTCCTGTAATACCATGGGCTCTTAACTTGATAAGCAGCCTCATGTGTGGCACCTTGTCAAAGGCCTTCTGAAAGTCCAAATATACGACATTCACTACATCACCTTTATCTATCCTAATTGGAATCTCCTCAAAAAAATTTCAACAGGTTCGTCAGGCAAGGTTTTCCCTTAAGGAAACCATGCTGACTTTGTCCTATCCTGTCCTGTGTCACCAATTACTCCATAGCCTCATCCTTAACAATTAATTCCAACATCTTCTCAACCACAGAGGTTAGTCAGGCTAACTGGTCTACAATTTCCTTTCTGTTGTCTTCCTCCTTTCCTAAAGAGTGGAGTGACATTTGCAATTTTCCAGTCCTCTGGCACCATGCCAGAGTCCAATGATGTTTGAGAGATCATTACTAATGCCTTCACAATTTCTGCCGCTACCTCTTTCAGAACCCTAGGGTGCAGTTCGTTTGGTCTGGGTGACTAATGTACCCTTAGGTCTTTCAGCTTTTTGAGCACCTTCTCCCTTGTTATAGTACCTGAACTCACTTCACTTCCTTCACATCCTTCAATACCTGGCACACTGCAAGCATCTTCCACACTGAAGACTGATACAAAATACTCATTTAGTTCAACTGCCATCTCCTTGTCCCCCCAGTATCATTTCTCCAGCCTCATTTTCTAGCGGTCCTATATCCACTCTTATCTTTTTTCTTTAACTTGGAAAAAAGCTTTTACTATCCACTTTGATATTGTTTACTAGCTTGTTTTCATATGTCATCTTTTCCCTCCCAATGATTCTTTTAGTAGCTCTCTCTAGGGTTTTAAAAGCTTCCCAACTCTCTATCTTTCCACTAATTTTTGCTTTGTTGTATGCCCTCTCTTTTGCTTTTACATCAGTTTTGACTTAGCCTAGTATTTCTTTGTTTTTGGAATACATCTATCCTGCACCTTCCTCATTTTTTTCCCCAGAAACTCACACCATTGCTGCTCTGCTCTCCAATTTATTTTGGATAACTCCTCTCTCATACCACTGTAATTTCCTTTACTCCACTGAAACATTGCTATGTCAGACTTTACATTCTCCCTATCAAATTTCAAGTTGAACTCAATTATTTTGTGATCACTTAAGGGTTCTTTTACCTTAAGCTCCCTCCTCACTTCCAGTTCATTACATAACACCTAGTCCAGGATAGCCGATCCTCTAGCAGGCTCAATGACAAAATGCTCAAAAAAGTCATCTCACAGGCATTCAACAAACTCACCCTTGAGCTCCATTTCCAATCCAATTTTCCCCAATTGACCTGCATGTTGAAATCTCCCATGACTATCATAACATTGCCCTTTTGACACGCCTTTTCTATTTCCTCTTGTAATCTGTGATTCACATCCCAGCTACTGTTGGGAGTCCTGTATATAACTGCCATCAGGGTCCCTTTACCTTTGCAGTTTCTTAACTCAACCCATAAGGATTGAATATCTTCCAATCTTATGTCACATCTTTCTACTGATTCTTTACCAGCAGAGCCAAGCCATCCTCTCTGCCTACCTTCCTATCCCTCTGATACAATACGTAACCTTGGACATTCAGCTCCCAATTACAACCATCCTTCAGCCACGATTCAGTGATGGCCACAACATCATAACTGATAATCTGTAATAGTGCAACAAGATCATCCACCTTATTTCTTATACTCTGTGCAGTGAGATGCAGCACTTTGAATAATGCATTTGCTACCCTTTTTGATTCTGCATCCCTAATACACTGAAACTCACCCTGCTGGCTGCAATTAAGCTCTATCATCTGCCTGTCCTTCCTGACAGTCTGACCGCATGCTTTTTTACCATCCATCCTATCCTGAGTAAAAACCTTCACTCTGGTTCCCACCCCGCTGTCAAATTAGTTTAAACCCTCCCCAACAACTCTAACAAACCTGCCCGCGAGAATATTGGTTCCCCTTGGGTCTAGGTGCAACCCGTCACTTTTGAACAGGTCATACCTCCCCCAGAGATCTATTACCATATAGATTGAAGAATATAACCCATTGGACAATCTTATAACTTTAGCAGTGAGAGTCACAAGGAGGAATTCAGTAATGTGGTCCTTCTGCTATTAGCTAAAAATAAGCATGTTTAGGGAAACTGAAACTTATTTTGATGAGAATAATCAAGGAAGCTTTGAAGATTGAGCCCAATCACTTTGCACCTTCATCAAATGATACCATCATGCAATTATGTACCATGAGGGAGATAATTACACCATGCATTCATGACTTGGTTAATGATTGACTTGTTAATATTGAACATGGCCCTGAGCACAAATAGTGACAATTCTAGTACAGGTCGACATCTTGCGATGAAACCCTGGTGGATTCACAACAGGATTATTTTAGGATTTTTTCCCTTCACATCCCAGCATCCTCATACAATCAGTGGCGACTTTATTAGGTACACCTGTAAATCTGCTCATTTATATAAATATCTAATCAGCCAATCAACTCAATCCATAAAAGCATGCAGACATGGTTAAGAGGTTCAGTTGCTGTTCAGACTAAACATCAGCATGGAGAAGAAATGTCATCTGAGAGAATTTGACTGTGGAGTGATTGTGAAGTCGAATGGGATGGTTTGAGTATCTCAAACCGCTGATCTCCTGGGATTTTCGAAAAAACAAAAAACTTCCAGTGAGTAGTAGTTCTGTGGTGGCAACACCTTCTTGATGAGAGAGCTCAGAGGAGAATGGCCAGACTGGTTCAAGTTGACAGGAAGGTGACAGTTAATCAAATAACTACACGTTACAACAGTATGAGCAGAACAGCATTTTTGAACACAAAAACTTGAACCTTGAAGTGGATGGGCAACAGCAGCAGAAGACCATATCGAGTTCCACTCCTGTACCTAATAATGTGGCCACTGAATGTTGTGGTATATACAATCATGAAAGACATAGATAAGGTGAAAAGCCAAAGTCTTTTCCGCAGGGTAGGGCGCCCTAAAGCAGAAGGCATAGGTTTAAAGTGAGAGCAACAAGATTTAAAAGGAACCTAAGGGATAACAGGTTCACAGTGAGGATGGTGGGTACATGGAATGAACTGCCAGAGGAAGTGGTAGAGCTACAAATACAGTTATGACCTTCAAAAGGGATTTGGACAGTGACATAGATAGGAAAGGATTAGAGGGATTTGGGCCAAATGCAGACAAATGGGACCAACTGAATTAACCAATCGAATACTGAAAGGCCTAGACAGAATGGAGGTAGAAAGAATGTTTCCTATAGTGGA
Source organism: Mobula hypostoma (assembly GCF_963921235.1). Lineage (NCBI taxonomy): Eukaryota > Metazoa > Chordata > Chondrichthyes > Myliobatiformes > Myliobatidae > Mobula > Mobula hypostoma. The sequence goes on along the minus strand of NC_086101.1, from coordinate 72,861,530 downwards.
GGAGTCCAGGACCAGAGCTTACAGCCTCCAAATAGACAGACATTCCTTTAGAATAGAGAGGAGGATGATTTTTTTTTAGCCAGGTGGCAGATCTGTGGAATTCATTGCCACAGACACCTGTGGAGGCCAGGTCATTTGGGTATATTTCAAGTCAGGGGTCCCCAACCTTTTTTGCACCCCGGACCAGTTTAACATTGACAATATTCTTGCAGACCGGCCGAAGTGGGGGGGGGGGGGGTGTTAATCACGACTAGAATATAGGTGATAAGTCAACTATAAGTCACTTATAAGTAGCTAATACACTCAATTTCGTTTCTAAAAGGGTTTATCTAACGAATTTAATATTAAAGACAGCGCATATTTTCTTTGCATGAATATAGTGATAAGTCAATTATAAATCAATAGCATCATAACATTTTAAGTAACGTTTGGATATTACTGACATGGATAGCCCTGAGTGTTTATCATTTGTCCATTTTAAATTGGTAGTATCTGCGAGGAGAAACATTTTAGTATTTTAGATTGCATCAGAGGTGATGAAAGGTTAGTTTATAACATTAACATTGTCCACATCTGCTCAGTTCAGCATATTAACATTTATTTACACATCAGAAGATTTTGTTTTTATTTCAGACTTTCAAAGGCAAGTATTTTGCTGTGTCAAATTCCACTTCACTATTTATTATAACTGCATAATGCAATACATTGATGGTTGGTTTAGAATATTCGTGTTAAAGGTCTACCTGACATGTCTGAAGCCATCCTGAGTGGAGATAACTGAGTAATCACACACAATCAGCCTGGTGACCACACTTCTATAACTGACAAGACAGACTTAAACATAAACAAGAGAAAATTTGCAGATGCTGGAAATCCAAGTCACACACACAAAAATGCTGGAAGAACTCAGCAGGCCAGGCAGCATATATGGGAAAAAAGCAGTCGACATTTCGGCCCAAGACCCTTCAGCAGGACTTAAACCACCTATCTTTATTTAACCTTTATTTACTCATCTTTCATTTCCTTTGGCCAACTTTTCATTTCATTGAAAAGTTACTTTCTGTTTCTTCCATTCTTGAATCAGATGCCTGAGTAACTTAATTGTTTGCCTTGAGTAACATTTGTCCAATTCTTCATGTACAGCTTAGTGTTCACAATTCATAGCTGATCCATAAAACACTCAATAATAAGCTATCGCGGAACTCAGAAGGGACGAAAGCCTAGAGGAACAGGTGGTCAATACAACATGGAAAGGAGTATTTTTAAAGACCTCATTTGAATATTAATGTCTTTGAGAAACCCATTTGGCAGAGTTCAGGAAGGTTATCCAAAAGTTGCAAATAGACCACTTGCTGGAAATTCAAACATGGCAAAGAACTACTTAAGACCATAAGATATAGGAGCAGAATTAGGCCATTTGGCCCATCGAGTCTGCTCTGCCATTTCATCATGGCTGATCTAACTTTTCTCTCAGCCCCAATCTCCTGCCTTCTCCTCATATCCCTTCATGCCCTGACCAATCAAGAATCTATCTGCCTTAAATATACATAAAGACTTTGCCTCCACAGCTGTCTGCGGCAAAGAATTCCACAGATTCACCACTTTCTAGCTAAAGAAGTTCCTCATCTCCATTCAAAAAGAACACCCCTCTATTCTGAGAGCGTGTCCTCTAGTCTTAGACTTTCCCATCATAGGAAACATCCTCTCCACAACCACTATCAAGCCCTTTCACCATTCAATAGGTTTCAATGAGGTCACTCCACATTCTCCTGAATTCCAGTGAATACAGGCTGGGAACCATCAAACGCTCTTCATATGACAAGCCATTCAATCCTGGAATCATTTTCATGAATCTCCTTTGAACCTTTTCCAGTTTCAACACACCCTTTCTAAGATAAGGGGACCAAAACCACTCAAGATTCCAAGTGAGGCCTCACCAGTGCTTTATAAAGTCTCAACATTACATCCTTGCTCTTATTCTAGTCCTCCTGAAAGAAATGCTAACATCACATTAGCCTTCCTCGCCACAAACTCAACCTGCAAATTAACTTTTAGAAAAGGAATCCTGCACAAGAACTCCCAAGTCCCCTTGCACCTCTGAAATTTGTATTTTCTATTTAGAAAATAGTCAACCCTTTCATTTCTTCTACCAAAGTGCATGATTTTACACTTCCTAACTCTGTATTCCATCTGCCACTTCTTTGCTCATTTTCAAGTCCTTCTGTAGCCTCTCTACTTCCTCAAAACTACCTGACCCCTCGCCCTATCTTAGTATTGCCTGCAAACTTTGCAACAAAGCCATCAATTCCACCATCCTAATTATTAATATATTGTGAAAAATAATCTGTCCCAACTCAGACCTATTTCCCAAGAACCTGCTTTCTAGTAATGACAACTTCACACATTTCATCACCTGACACCTGGAACTTCCACCATACTGCTAGTGTCTTCCAGAGTGAAGATTGATTAATAATATTTTGATGCCCTTGCTAATCAAAGAACCTATCAACCTCTACTTTAAAAATACCCATGGTAATGAATTCCACAGATTCACTACCTTCTGGCTAAACAAATTTCCCTGTTTGTAAACAACATTGTTCTGCTCTGAGGCTGTGCCCTCTAGTCCTAGACTCTCCCACTAATGGAAACATCCTTCCACGTCCATACGTTTTAAGTCTTTCAACTGATGATGTCTTCTACCTCATTTGGAAAGAGAAGGGTGAGGAAGATGCTCAGCGTCTCAAGAAATACCACAATTACTGTCATCTTCACAGAAAATTTCAGTTGTGGTAGTTGGAGCACTCTGTTATCTAACATATGGAAGTTCATTACAAAGTTCCTTCAACTTCCCTTTCTAACTGGCTGAGAAGTTACACCTGGAATTTCATTGCAAATTCCACTTAAAGGACGTGGTTATTACCACATCCATAATCCAAGCTTAAAAGCTAAAATGCACAACCACCATACACGTACTTTTTCTACCTCATAAACGTGATGTTATTAATCAGGAGGAGCTAGGTAAGATCATAATCAAATGCTGTCACGTACCTGACTCGTTTTACAGCTTTAACACAAATACTGGGATCAGGCAGCAATCTACCAGAGGAACACAGCACATCAAACAGCATCTGTTGGATGAAATGTATTGCTGACACTTTGGATTGAAAGCCTGCACCAGGACTGAATGGGGTCAAGGTTGTATGATTGCTTCAACGTGTCTTCCCAATCTTTCCTGCTCCAGTATTATGCCTCAACGCCAACAAACATTCAGTTAGAGTGGCACTCATCTGCAGAATAAGCTGCAAACATTTGATATCTGGTACTCAACCCCAGTCAGGAAACTACATAGATGAAAATTTGGGCAAGGAACAAGAACCAGACTCAGAGCTAAATCATCTCCACTAAAATATACACAGTTTTAAACATTCAGAAGGCAAAATGTCCTCTACCAACCATTGTGTCAATCAAATTCATTGTCCATTCCATGAAAAACTGATTGGTTTTCAATTTCAGAAGCTAACAAAGTCAAATGTCAATGACAAACAGAAATCAATCTTGCAATCACAGCCGAATGCAAATTTTTTCCTCAAGACAACCAGCACTCAGGTGCAGTCTCACCAATATCTTGCTGTAGCTCAACTATATTATTACTTCATTCCTTTTCAAGACTAATATTCCTTTAGGTTTCCTAATAACTTTTTACACCTACTTAAATAGTCTGCATTTCACTAATCTAGATGCTTCAGCATGTTACATGTCAACTGCCAAATACTTATCAATTTGCTTATTTCACTATATTCCTTTACATAATTTTCTCCTTATAACCTACTTTTTGATCTGCTCCTTTTGTTTAAATCATTAAACAATGATCATGGATGAACCCTAACCATGGACTTTTTACTCTCCTCCCATCCGGTAGGCATTACAGGAGCCTCCGCTCCCGCACCAGTGGACACAGGAAGAGCTTCTTCCCTGAGGCTGTGACACTGCTGAACCTCTCATCACAGCACTAAGCAGTATTGCATCCATAGTGTACCGTCTCAGTACTTTTATATTTGTGTGCTGTAGCACTTTTTTTATTCACAGTTATTTTGTAAATAACACTATTCTTTGCATTTCTGGTCATATGCTAAATGCATTTCGTTGGCTTTGTATCTGTACTCAGCACAATGACAATGAAGTTGAATCTAATTTAATCTAATCTAAAGGGATGTCAGACTGAACCAGCATTTCCCTTTGAGAAAGTGATGATGAGCTGCCCTCTTCAACCACTGCAGTCCTTGAGACATGAATGGAACAAAAGCTTTTGCACATTATAATCTTGGTCATTAATAAAAAATTGCAAATCGTAAAAAGCACAGCACTGACCCTTGTGTAATTCCACTGTTTACAACTTGCAAACTTTATATTTATCCTAGCTTTCTCTTGGACAATCCTTTGCAAATGCCAATATGTATTATTCTTAATAGCATGGTCTATTGCATACTGCAGTTCAAGTAATTCCCATAGCACAGTTTGTGCTACAAGAGACTCAACCATGCCAGGACTCAAAAAACTGAATTACAGGTTAGTCATCTGTGATTCTGAGATATTACCCAATAAACCTCAGACCAACCCATCACTACTGATGAAATCTCAGTTACCAGTAGTCACACTGTTGCCTTCTACAGCAGGGCAATTCAAAGGCTTATCTAGATACTTAAATCTTGAAAAAAAACACCTGCCTCCACCATGCTCCCAGACAATGCATTCCGCTGGGATGAGAGCATTTTTAAAAAGTAAGCCTTAATGGCCAAGCCGAAAATATTTGAATCAAATAGGCTACGTGGAGAAAGCTAACTTTCATTACATGAACTTTCATTACAATCACTGACGAACTAAAGGGATTAGCTAACAATTCAAGCATTTCATTTAATTCCACTTCAAGATTGTTTAATGTTATTTCCAGTACACAGTGTAAAGGAAAATGAAATAATTGCTACTTTTGATTCAATGCAGCATAAAGAAAAACCACAATATGATAAAGAACACAATAGGGCCACTGGTGGCGCAACGACATCGGCACCTGACCCGGGAGCAGAGGTTTCCGGGTTCAAAACTAGTCAGGTCCGCCCCCGAGTATGCTTTCCATCCGTGCCGGGTTGAGTGTTGAGATCGGAACTCGACCTCGTAAAATAAAGGGGAAAATACAGCGAAAAATCTCTGTGCGAGGAGTGGCGCGCCACAGTCTCTCTCTCGCTCCGCGCCTTGGAAAAGAAAAAGACATCATCACTGATGTACACATGGAAACGCAGGCGCACAGACTTGCATGCACACAGGCACACGCCAAAAAAAAGATAAAGAACACAATAATAACACAATAAATACAAATACGTAAGATAGCTTATACACAGTTTGTACATAAAGTGACATTAGGCACAGGAGTGTCTGTACATAAGGTGACTAACAGGATACGATATAATAGTGGTGGATGAGGGTGTGGTGTGTTTGTGGGTGGAAGTGTTGATCAGCCTTACTGCTTGGGTAAATGCAAACAGGAATTCTGCAGATGCTGGAAATTCAAGCAACACACATCAAAGTTGCTGGTGAACGCAGCAGGCCAGGCAGCATCTGTAGGAAGAGGTTCAGTCGACATTTCAGGTCGAGACCTTTCGTCAGGACTAACTGAAGGAAGAGTGAGTAAGGGATTTGAAAGTTGGAGGCTTTTTAAGGGAGGAAGTGTAAGGGCATGTGTAGCACTTGTTCCGCTTACACGGATAAGTGCCAGGAGGGAGATCAGTGGGGAGGGATGGGGGGGATGAATGGACAAGGGAGTTGCGTAGGGAGCGATCCCTGCGGAATGCCACCATTCAGGGCCCCAAACAGTCCTTCCAGGTGAGGCAACACTTCACCTGTGAGTCAACTGGGGTGATATACTGCGTCCAGTGCTCCCAATGTGGCCTTTTATATATTGGCGAGACCCGACGCAGACTGGGAGACCGCTTTGCTGAACATCTACGCTCTGTCCGCCAGAGAAAGCAGGATCTCCCAGTGGCCACACATTTTAATTCCACATCCCATTCCCATTCTGACATGTCTATCCACGGCCTCCTCTACTGTAAAGATGAAGCCACACTCAGGTTGGAGGAACAACAACTTATATTCCGTCTGGGTAGCCTCCAACCTGATGGTATGAACATCGACTTCTCTAACTTCCGCTAAGGCCCCACCTCCCCCTCGTACCCCATCTGTTAATTATTTTTATGCACACATTCTTTCTCTCACTCTCCTTTTTCTCCCTCTGTCCCTCTGAATATACCTCTTGCCCATCCTCTGGGTCACCCCCCCGTCTTTCTTCCCGGACCTCCTGTCCCATGATCCTCTCGTATGCCCTTTTGCCTATCACCTGTCCAGCTCTTGGCTCTATCCCTCCCCCTCCTGTCTTCTCCTATCATTTTGGATCTCCCCCTCCCCCTCCAACTTTCAAATCCCTTACTCACTCTTCCTTCAGTTAGTCCTGACGAAGGGTCTCGGCCTGAAACATCGACTGCACCTCTTCCTACAGATGCTGCCTGGCCTGCTGCGTTCACCAGCAACTTTGATGTGTGTTGCTTGGGTAAATAACTTTTTCAGTCTGGTATTCCTGGCATAGATACTACTGATGGGAGTGGGACAAACAGTCCGTGAGCAAGGCGGATGGGACCCTTCATGATGGCACTGACACTTTTCAAACAGCTTTTTGTATATACATACTTGATGGCAGGTAGGCTGATACCAGAGATGCATTGGGCAGTTTTGACTACCTGTGGTACCTGTCCGCTGCAGTGCAGTTTCCAGATCATGCAGTGATGTAGCTTGTTCGGATGCTCTCAACTGCATATCTGTGTAGAATAATGCGAGTACAGATGTGTATTGTACAGCTCTCTTCAGGCTCCTCAGAAAATAGAGGTGTTGGTGAGCTTTCCTGGTTGTGTAGAATGCATTCTGGTACCATGATACATGTTGTGCAAGATGTGCCTTCCCAAGAGTGTGAAACTGCTCGCAGTTTCCACTGCTGTGAAGAAGGGTGCAAATGGTGCGAATTCTCTTGAAGTTGATACAATACTGCCTACATGCAAATATCCAGCAATAAAAGCTTAAGCAAAGACTTTCACAAAGCCTCTCATGTTATTAAGAGGCACAAGAATTTATAGCAGGTCTGTTACTTCATTAACAGGTGGCTGCTTGTAGGGTTGTTCATCGAGCCTGGAGATTAGGTCGCAAAAGTTTCATCACCAGTTGAAGTGACATCATCAGTGCACAATTGAGTTTATTTCTGCCAAGTGCTTCCATTTATATTGGTTTGTCTCGTTGTTCTGATTGGTTGGCTATCACGCTGGGTCCCAGTCAACTGGATAGCTGAGTGATCCCTGCTGGCCCGTATCCCTACTTATCGGTCACTGTCAACATTGGTTCCTCAGGTGTCCACAGCTCACCCTTCAGTCCCGATCCCACAGACATACGGGTTCGTAAAATGCGTCCAGTTCAATATGCTTTGTTAATAGTCTTTCACTGAATCTCTTTCACTTCACAACAGGTGGTGAAAAAACAGTCTTCTTAAGGACTGCTCTGCCATTCAAAGCAATAAATCACCTTTGCTGGGCTCAACTCTTCTTTGCCAGTTCTCCATAAACTTCACACTTAACAACTTTCTCATCCAAATTGCCAAGTGTAAATATGGATGACAAATAACAACGGATGCAGCAGCAATCCCTTCAGCATGCCATGACCATCCTCTGCCTCCTTCCACCAAACCAGGTTTGTATACGATTGGCTAGCTCATCCTGAATCTTATGTTCTAAATTTCCAGACCATCCTACCATGAGGGAGCTTGTCAAAAGCCTTGCTAAAGTCCACAGAGACTACATCTACCACCCTGCCCTCATTAATCTCTTGGTAACCCCTTCAAAAATATCTCAGTGAAATTTGTGAAACAATTTCCTACACAATGCAAAATATTTGACTTTACTTCAAATATTTTGATGATCCAGCCTCCACCACTCTCTAGGAGAGCAAGGAATTCCAAAGATTTACCAGCCACTAACAAATGAGTTTTAAATCATCTTTATTTTGTAGCTATGCCCTCCTGTTTATGATTCTTCCTATATTGAAAACATCTACCCTATCAAATACCCTTGGATTTTGTGTTTTTGTATAAGGTTACCCCTAATTCTACTATATGACAAGCAATACAGGCCCAACCTATCTAGTCTCATGATAGGAAAACACTCTCGCCCCAGGAATTAGCCTGATGAATCTCCTGTGGACCGACTCCAATACTATTATATCTCCTTGTTCGATAAGGGGACCAAAACAACAGACAGTATTCCAGATGCAGTCTCAAGAACACACTGTACAAATAGAACAAAATCTCCACATTCTTAAGGTCCAACCACTTTATATTAAGGGCCAACATACTATTTGTTTTAATTGCTTGCTGGACCTGCCTGTTAACTTTGCAATTCATACACAAGAACTCATTTGCATTTAGATAATCACATTTCGATTCCTCCTACTGAAGTGCATGATCTCCCCTTCTCACATTAAATTCCTTTTGCTGGTTTTTGCTCAATGATTTAATCAATACTTCTTTGCAGAATCATGTCCTCATCACCATAAATTATCCTCCTATTTTTGTATCAACAGCAAACTTGGAAATCTTAGCATGTTCCCTTCTAGGAAGTGAATTATTCCCTGTGATACTAAGTTAATTACAAACTTACAGTTCAAAAAAGCCCCATTTATTCCAAATCTCTCTTCTAGGAAATCATCAGTTTTAAATCCATGATAACAGCTCCTCCTATACCTTGTTATCATCATTTTTGCACTAGTCTCTTATGTGGCACTGTGTCAAATGTGTTTTGGAAATAACATCTACGTTCCCCTCTATCAATTCTCACATCTTCATTCAGGCAAATTTGTTAAACTTTACTTACCTTAAAACACTGATAAGGTTTAATTATATTAAGATTTCCTAATTAGTTATTTTGTCTTTAATCAATGACTCTGACGTCTTGCCGACAATATTAAACTAACTATCCTGCAGGTCATTGTCTCATTTTAATTCATTCTTGAAGAAAAGAGACACAATGCGTGTTTTCTAATCTTCTGACACACTTTGTCGGGTTTTGGAAAATTTTAACCAATGGGCCTACTTTCTACTTTCCCTGTAGAAACTTCCATTAAAACTTTGTTCTGCAGGCCGCAGGATCCCAGCATCTTAATGCTGTGTGTTTTTCTAATACTCTATCCCTTGTGATGGGATTATCACAAGCTTCTCCAGCATTTGGAATTAGCTAGTGCATTTTTTCAGAATATTTGCAGCATTTCTGTGGTGCAGGCTGATGTATATAACTGATTCAACATATCTGCTTTGTTTCCGGAGATCACACCTGCTTTAGCTACATTCTTCCTATTTATATATCCAAAAAAAGTGTTTATTACGTGCTTTAGTTGATTTCTGCTGGATCCTCAAAACTTCCCAATCCTTGACCTAGATTCACAATCTGCTATGGCAAGATCTGTGGCATTCAGGACTGCCAATTCAGGAAAGGACAAGAAGTCCAGGTAAGACCTCTGGAAAGCCAGCTCACAAAGTGGCAATTCAGGACTAAAACTTGAATCACAAAAGGATGCTCAATGGTTGTGGCAGGGCTTGAATGTCATCACCTCTTAAAAAGCAAAAACAAGTAACATAAATGACAAGATTTTTGCTCCCAGATGAGCTCAGTGCCTTTTACACTCGCTTTGACTAACAGAACATGGGGGCACTTTCATGAACACCCAAAGGCCCCGATGGTCCTGAGATTTCAGCCTGAGCCAACCTGAGCATCCTTTAGGAGAGTAAATCTACGGAAGGCATCTGGCCAGATGGCATACTGGACAGAGTACTGAAGTCCAGTGCTAATCAACTGACTGGAGAGTTTCCTGACATCCTTAACCTCTCACCTCGGCAGTCTGAGGTACCACCTGCTTCAAGCAGGCTTCAATTATACAGCTACCCATGAAGTAGTAGTAACCTGTCTCAATGGCCATCATCCAGAAGCACTTGCATTCACAGTGATGGTGTTTTAAGAAGCTGGTGATGAAGCACATCACCTCCTGCCCGAGGAGTGACCTGGATCCACTAAAATTTGCCTGCTGTCATAACAGGTCACAGCAGATGCCATTTCATTGGCTCTACTCTCAGCTCTGGAACACCTGGACTGTGAGGATGCATACATCAGGATGTTAGTCATTGACTATAGCTCAGATTTCAACACGAACATCTCCTCAAAACTATTTAACAGGCTTCAAGACCTAGGCCTCAATACCTCCTTGTGTAACTGCACCCTTGGTTTTCTCAGTTGCAGACTCCATTCAGATCAGATTGGCAACAACATCTCCTCCTCAATATCCATCAGTACTGAGTGCTCTGCCCCCTACACTACGTGCTTTATATCCATGAATACATAATTGAGTACAGTTCCAATGCCAAATTTTAAGTTTGTTTTTTGACACCACTGTTGTTGGCCGAATGAAAGACGGTGACGAATGGCATACATAGAGCCTTGAAAAAGTATTCAGCCCTCAACCCTTTGTTCACACAAGTGAGCAATATAACCAGGAATTTTTAATCAACTTAACTGAGAATGTTTATTTGTTAATCACATGCTCCTTTTTTCACAGTATAGTTTAAAAAAAGGAAAATTGTAAAGCATGAAACACTAAAAATTCGAAAAATTATATGTCAGCAATACAAAAGTATTCATCTCCCTTTGCTCAGTACTTAGTTGAACCACCTCTTGTAGTTTTTACAGCCAGTAGTCTTTTTGGAATAGATGCATTTAGTTGCACAATGGAGCTGATGCTTTGCAATAGTTCAGCTAAGTTAAAAATGTTTTGCTGATTTTGATTTGGACTCAGTGTCTGGGGCTTCTCGCTTAAGTGTCCAAAAATAATCAGCCAGCATTGATGGATTCCAATTGCCCTGATACAATTTCTCCATGACCATTTCCTGGTGAAGCCTTTCAATAAGCTCGCCACTGACAATGTCAAGAATTGCAGGGAAGAAGTCTAAATAGGAATGCAGAAAATTAATCTTTACTGACATGCTGCACTTCATGGTTTTGTATGTTTGAAGCATGTTGTCAACCAGCTGCGTGTAGTTTGGTATTCTTCTGTAGGTGCCAAGAAAATTTTCAACAATATTCTTGAATGCTTTCCATGTAATTTTCTCCGATCCCACTAGGAGTTCTACAAAGTGCCCACCACTGATGACCTGTTTGATTTGTAAACCAACAAAAATGCCTTCCTTAGTCTTGGCACCAGTTATTCTGACTTGAATTATGAATTGAAATAACAAATATAGATTTTTTTTTTAAATGGTGCATGATAGGGAAATTCCATGGTGATTTTCAAGATTAGTAGCTCAAAATTGATAAGATACACCCAAAAGTATGAGGAAGCAAAATCTTTGCTGTTCAGAGTTATTCCCCTGACTTATCTTGAATGGTCTTTTTTCTTTATATTGGTTTGGTCTGTTGAAAATCCACCATGCTTTTGAACCATACAGAGAGGGGGTACTTACAGTATTCTTATTAATGCATTGAAAACCAGGTGATCCTCCAATTTTCTACATAAACAAATTGGATGAGTTGGTAAGATAATATATTGATACTGAGCAAAGCTGGCGTAGTAATTACAAAGGAGGTGAACACTTCTTCAGTCTCAATTCTGGTTTTTAAATTTTAGTAAATTGTTGACAGGTTTTGGAATTTCTCTTTTGATTTGACATTATGCATAATAGTTTGTAGATCAGCTCAAAAATTCCTACTACAAAATATATTAAATTTAGAAAATGGGACAACAAAATGTGAAAATAATTGTAGGGGCTGAATACTTTTAAAAGGCAATATAAGAGGGGATTAAAAATCTGGTCAAATGCACAACAACCTCTCACTCAATGCCAGCAAAACCAAAAAGAGCTGATTATCAGCTACAGAAGGAAGAAGTCCTTACTAGAGGACTGGAGTTGGAGAGGGTCTATAACTTTAATTCCTTGGAGTTATCATAACAGAGGACCTCTGCTGGGTCCAGCACACAAGTGCCATCACAAAAAAAATCACCACAGTGCCTCTACTTTCTTAGAAGTTTCCACATATTTGGCATTCATCTAAAACTTCTACAGACACACAGTGAAAAGTATCTGACTGGTCGCAACATGCCTGGTATAGAAATACCAATGCCTAGGAATGTAAAAGTCTACAAAAAGTGGCTGATAAAGCCCAGTTCATCACTGGCAGGTCCTCCACACAACTGAACACATTTACATCGAGCATTGCCATAAAAGGTCAGCACGCATCCATCACCATCCAGGCCATGGTCTCTTTTCAGTGCTGCCTCTGGAAAGGAAGTACAGGACCCTTGGGTCCCAGATCACCAGGCTGAGGAACAGCTATTAACCCTCAACCTCAGGTTAGTGAACAAAAAGAAAGATTTGTTTACGTGCACCATGCCTCGATCAAAACAGCTTCCAGAGGACCTTAGAAGAATTTTAGGGATGCATCAAGCTGCAAAAGATTACAAAAGCATTTCTAAAGAACTGAGAGTTCATCAGTCCACAATAAGAGAAATTGTCTACGGATGAAGGAAACTCAGTACTGTTGCTGCTCTCCCCAAAAGTGAGCGTTCTGCAAAGATCACATGAAGAGCACAACGTGCAATGCTGAAAAAGGTGAAAAAGAATTCAAGGGTAACAGCAAAAGACCTCCAGAAATCTCTAGAACTTGCTGAAGTCTCTGTTCATGTGTCCATTAAAAGAAAAACACTGAACAAGAATGGGTTCATAAACTACCTAACAACTATGCAGAATACAGGAGCACGTGTTACAACAGTTGAAATTCAGTTAACATCAAGTCTCATTATTAAATTCAAGTCTTAGATCCATTATTGAGAGGCCTCAGGTCATCTAACAACTCACAAACAACCAATGAAGTTTAGAAAACTTGGTTTACATCATTATCACTGCTTAAATTAAACATCACCAAACTTAAGTGTGCGTAGGGGTTCTGGCAAATCTAAATAAATGCCAAAAAAGCAGGCCGAAAGGATTGAATGTCCTAACCCATCATCTTAGGGAAGGTTCAAGATAGTGGTTCACTAACTTCAAGGGAATTTAATGATAGGAAATGCATGCTGACCTTGTCAGTGATGCTCACATCACATAGATGGAAACAGTAAATAACTTTCAATATTAAAGTGTGACCTTGTGCCAGTTCTCCACATAGAATGTAACAGGCCTGCTTCCATATTTGAAGCAGCGTGTTTACTTAATGGACAATCGATAAATGTATGACCTGGAGCTAGTAGTTACAATGCAATTTTCTGACCCATAGAAGCACATTAATCACTTCAAGTAGAATGGAAACTAAAAATCCTAGACTAAATTGGCAAGTGGAGAACAAACATTGTGTAACACAGTTATGGAAAATTAAAATGACTGGAGTGACTATGCAGTAATAAACGGCCAAGAAAATTAAATGACAGGAAGCCATAAAGGGCAATGACAATCATGATCCACTGTTTTGACATGGGGAAAAAAAACACATTCTCTTCACTGTGGTCTTTCGGGGAAGGAAATTTGCTGTCCTTTCATTATAAGACCAGAAGGCACAAGAGCAAAATTAGGCCATTCAAGCCCATTGAGTCCGCTCTACCATTCCATCATGGCTGATTTATTATCCCTCTCAACCTTATTCTCTTGCCTTCTCTCCATATTCTTGACACTTGGACTAATCAAGAATCTACAGTGCCAATAAAAAAAAATTCACCCACCTTGGAAGTTTTCATGTTTTATTGGTTTACAACATGGAATCAGTGGATTTAATTTGACTTTATTTGACATTGATCAACAGAAAAAGACTCTTTGGTGTCAAAGTGAAGACAGATCTCTACAAAGTGATCTAAATTAATTACAAATATAAAACACAAAATAATTGATTGCATAAGTATACGCCCCCTTTAATATGACACACCAATTCATTACTGGTACAGCCATTTGGTTTTAGAAGTCACAACTGGAAGAAGGTTCTATAGTCTGTTGAAACCAAAATTGGGCTTTTGGGCCTTCAGAATAAATGCTATGCTTGGTGTAAGCACTGGAAGGCTTGTGAAGGTAAAGGGTAATATTAATGCAGCAAAATGCAGGGAAACCCTGGAGGAAAACCTAATGCAGTCCGCAAAAGAACTGTGACTTGGAAGAAGATTTTCCAGCAAGACAATGACCTGGAGCATCAAGGCAAAGGTACATAGGAATGGGTTAAAACAACAAATTTAAAGCCCTGGAGTGCCTAAATCAGAGTTCAGACCTCAATCCAATTGAGAGTGTGTGTCTGAACTTGAAAAGGGCCATTCACTGATAATCCCCAAGCAATCTGATAGCTTGAACAGTTTTGTAATGAAGGATGGAGAAAAATTGCAGTGTCCAGATGTGTAAAGCTGAGAGAGACCTAGCCACACACGCTCAAGGATGTAATTGCTGCCAAAGGTGCCTCTACTAAATACTGACTTGAAGGACCTGAGTACTTAAGCAATCAATTACTTTGTGCTTTATATGTGTAATTAATTTAGATCACTTTGTAGAGATTTGTTATCACTTTGACACCAAAGAGTCTTTTTCTGTTGATCAGTGTCAAAAAAAGTCAAATTAAATCCACTGTGATCCAATGTTGTAAAAGAATAAAACATAAAAACTTCCGGGGAGTGAATTCCACTGGTTCATCACCCTCTAGCTAAAGAAATTCCTCCTCCTTTGGTACATTGGTACAAAAGCGATCCTAACAGATTGACAATTTGAGGATGGACAATTACAGCTGGCAATGAAATCAACTTTTCCAGGATTAAACCAATGTGAATTTATGAATGAAAAATGATGACTGGCAGATCAAAGTGGACTGAAGTTGAATTAGAAGTGGTAACCAGTGGATTTGGTATAACTGGACCTTCAGAAGGCATTTGATAAAGGTAACACTGTAAAGAAAGGACTGGAACAATATAATTGGTTCAAGCTTTAGTTAAAAGCCAGAAAAGCATCACTTCTAGATTGGGAGACGGGTGCAACAATCAGTGCAGGTAGTCCTATTTTCTCACCATCAGTACCACTGATCAGGACCACGAGTAATATATCCCAAGTTGGTGATAATACACAGGTAGACAGAAGTAAGAAATTTCCTACAAAAACACGTAAACAATGAGTAAAGTTGGTTTGGAGATAAGGTATGTGTATGTTCTGTATGTTTGCAGAAGGTATGTGGAAAAAAAAGATCACCCATATTAACAGAGAAAGGGTTACCTTGTACAAAGAAAAATCAGTTAACAGTTACAGTGAACAAGATCGCAAGAAGCTACAGACTCAGCTAGTTCCATCATGGACAAAACCCTCCCCATGAGAGGACATCTTCAGGAGGCTATGCCTCAGAAGCTAGCATCTATCATTAAGGATGCTTACCAACCAGGATTCACCCTCTAGTCATTACTATCATCAGGGAGAAGGTTCAAGAGCCTCATTGTTGTACGAACAGCTTCTTCACCTCTGCCATCGGACTTCTGAGTGGTCCATGAACAACACTTGTTTTTGCAATCATTCTGTAATTTGTAGATTTGTCTTTGCACTGTACTGCTGCCACAAAACAAGGGATTTCACATCATATGTCAGTGATAATAAACAGAATTCTAATAGTGCTGGCGATCAAATGGATCATCTCTGCTTTTGTATGTTCTTACCAGTGATATCTACACCCTGTGAACAAATAAAACACAAGAACTACAAGCTACCAACTGCATGTGCAAAATTTCCAAACATTAACAATCTTGCAGAATGTCAAAATGTACACAACTTCAGGCATCTATTCAGAAATCCTACATTCATGCTGGTTCAGTGAACTGACAACCAGGTACATAAAAAGGCTGTCATTTAACAAAAAGTAAATTTATCGCGTAAGGTTTTTCACTAAAATATTAAATAATTTCAAATTAAATGATCATCCATATTGATATAATAAACTAATTTTACTCTAGTTACACTGTTACTAGTTAAACAGAAAATAGTTTTCATATAAAGGTTAGTCTGTCAAATCTTAAATAAGCATTCAAATGTCGAGTCCATTTTCAGCGATACTTGAGTTGCATTGAACAGTCACCACACAAGTTAGTAGCGTTTATGCATATCAGTTTTTCCCAGCCCTTTATATACTAGTAACTCAACAACATGCCCTCCTTTCAAGTACTGTTAAGTCACAAACATGAGAAAATCTGTAGGTGCTGAAAATCCAAGCAACACCCACATAAAACATTGGAAGAACTCAGCAGGCAAGGCAGCATACAGGGAAAAGGGTAAAGAGCCAATATTTCAGGACAAGACCCTTCATCAGGACTGACTGGGAAAAAAAGATGAGAAGTCAAAGTAAGAAGGTAAGGGGAAGGAAGGAAGTAGTACATGGTGTTAGGTGACAGGTGAAGGGGGGTTGAAATATAAAGCTGGGAAGTTGATTGGTGAAAGAGATAAAGGGCTGAAGGAGGGGGAATCTAATAGGAGAGGGTAGAAGATCATGAAAAAGAAAGGAGGAGAGCACCAGAAGGAGTTGATGAGGAGGTAAGGAGTAAGACGAGAGGGGGGAAATGGGAATGGTTAAGGAGGGAGGTGGGGGAAACTACCGGAAGTTCGAGAAATTGATATTCATGCCATCATTCATGCTACCCAAATGGAACACAAAGTATTGCTCCTCCAACCTGTGTGGCTTCATCATGGTAGTACAGGAGGCCATAGACCAACATGTCGGAATGGGAATGGGGAGCAGAATTGAAATAGGTGGCAACAGGGAGATAACGCTTTTTTTGGGAGATGGAAAGTAGGTGCTTAGCGAAGAGGTCTCCCAAATTACATTGGGTCTCACCAATATATAGAGTGTCCACACTTGGAGCACTAGATACAGTAGATCAGGGGTCCCCAACAGACTCACAGGTGAGGTGTTGCCTCATCTGGAAGGACTGCCTGGAGCCCTGAATGGTAGTAAGGAAAGAGGTATAGGGGTAGGCGTGGCACTTTCTCCACTTGCAAGGATAAGTATCGGGGGGGAGGGGAGAGAAGATCAGTGGGGAGGGACTAATGGAGAAGGGAGTCACATAGAGAGCGATCCCTGCAGAAAGGGAGTGAGGTGAAAAAGATGAGCTTGGTGGTGGGATCCCATTGGAGATGGCGGAAGTTACAGAGATATATGTGCTGGATGCAGAGGCAGGTGTAGTGGTACAGAACCCTATCCCTGGTGGGGTGGCTTGAGGATGGGGTGAGGGCAGATGTAGACAAAATGGAAGAGACACAGATGAGGGCAGTACTGATGGTGAGGAAGGAAAGCCCCTTTCTTTGAAGGAGGAGGAGGAGGACCTCTCGTTAGTTCAGGAATGAAAAGCTTTGTCCTAAGAGCAGATATGGCAGAAATGGAGGAACCGAGAGAAGAAAACTGTTAAATGTGAGGGAACTCTGATTAGTGGAAGGTAATCATTTTTCCTTGTTCTTGTTTACCTAATATTTTGAGACTTCCTGGTGTTTGGAAGCCAATGTTGAGAACGCCAAGAGCTATTCCTTCTTGTCTTTAATACCACTGTTTTGTCTTGCTGATGGAACAGGGTATACCCCAGATTTGTTAACTATTTAAAAATTTCAATTTTAGACTCATGAAACATTTGCCAGTTATTTTTTTCTAAATTGCATCCTGAGATTGATGTTGACAAGGAAATGCATGTAAATGAGACAAAGAAAAATGCTTAGTACTTTCAGCTAGTAATCAGAGAACAGCTTCAGTCCAGAATTAGCTACGCAATCTGATACCAAGGTTCAAAGTAAATTTATTATCTAATTATGTATGTCACCATATACTATCCTGACATTCATTTTCATGCAGTCATTCACAGCAGAACAAGGAAAACAAGTCAAGTCACTTTTTATTGTCAGTTCGACCATAACTGCTGGCACAGTACTCAGTAAAAACGAGACAGCGTTTTTCAGGACCATGGTGCTACATGAAACAATACAAAAACTACACTGAACTACGCAAAACAACACAAAAACTATGCTAGACTACAGACCTACCCAGGACCGCATAAAGTGCACAAAACAGTGCAGGCATTACAATAAATAATAAACAAGACATTAGGCACAGTAGAGGGCAGTAGGTTGGTGTCACTCCAGGCTCTGGGTATTGAGGAGTCTGATGGCTTGAGGGAAGAAACTGTTACATAGTCTGGTCGTGAGAGCCTGAATGCTTCGGTGCCTTTTGCCAGATGGCAGGAGGGAGAAGAGTTTGTATGAGGGGTGCGTGGGGTCCTTCATAATGCTGTTTACTTGATAGATGCAGCGTGTGGTGCAAAATGTCTGTAATGGCAGGAAGAGAGACCCCGATGATCTTCTCAGCTGACCTTACTATCCGCTGCAGGGTCTTGCGATCTGAGATGGTGCAAACCAGGCAGTAATGCAGCTGCTCAGGATGCTCTCAATACAACCTCTGTAGAATGTGGTGAGCATGGGGAGTGGGAGATGGACTTTTCTCAGCCTTCCAGAAAGTTGGGCTGCTGGGCTTTCTTTGCTATGGAACTGGTGTTGAGGGACCAGGTGAGATTCTCCGCTAGGTGAACACAAGAAACGTAGTGCTCTTAACGATCTCTACGGAGTCGTCAATGTTCAGCGGTGAGTAGTCGCTCTGTGTCCTCCTGGAGTCAACAACCATCTCTTTTGTTTTGTTCACATTCAGAGACAGGTTGTTGGCTCTGAACCAGTCCGTTAGCCACTGCACCTCCTCTTTGTATACTGACTCAGCATACAGTATAATAGAATCAAAGAAAAACAATACACAAAATGCTGGAGGAGCTCAGCAGGCCAGACAGCATCTATGGAAATGAATAAATAGTTGATGCTTCAGGCCAGGATCCTTCACCAGCACTGGGACAACACAAAAGACTAACAACCAAAGTGCAAAAGACAAAATGCAAATATAAAAAAACAAATAATAATAAATAAATAATACTGACAACATGAGTTGTGGAGTCCCTGAAAGTGAGTCCATAGGTTGTGTTCAGTGATTAGTTAAGTGTTGAGGTGAGTGAAGTTATCCCCTCTGGTTCAAATGTCTGATGGTTGAGGGGTGGACACTATGACTGAACTTGCTGGTGTGGACCAAAGGCTCCCTGTACCTCCTTCCCAAAGGCAGCAGTGAGAAGAGAGCATTGCCTGGAAGTGGGGGTCTTTGATAATGGATGCTCCTTTCTTGCAGCAGTGCTCCTTGTAAATGTGCTCAATGGTGGGGAGGGCTTTGCCTGTGATGGAGTGAGCTGTGGACCTTTTGTAAGCTTTTCCATTATTGAGCATTGCTGCTTGCTTACCAGGCCATGATGCAACCAGACAGGATACTCTCCACCACACATCCAGAATTTGCCAAAGTTTTAGATGAAATGCTCAATCTGCACAAACTTCTAAAAAAAAAGTGAAGGCGCTGCCGTGCCTTTTTTTGAAAAGGCACTTACGTGCTTATAAGGTAAAATTATAATGTACTTTGACAATTCTTCATAAAACTCTGAAAATTTATTCAATAACCTGTTAGCACTGGAGAGTATAAAACTTTGAAGATGGAATGAGGAATTGGCATGGCATTGGGAAGGGGTTTAGAAAAAATACATGCTGGAAATGAGTCAATATCGTGCAGGAAGCCAACAGAGTGAAAAAGTAGACTAAACAATCACGTAGACATCGGGTCAGAAAGTGCATACATGACACAACTAAACAGCAGAGAAGTGTCCTGCTGAAGGGTCTCGGCCCGTAACGTCCATGGTACTTTTTCCTGTAGATACAGCCTGGCTTGCTGAGTTCCTCCAGCACTTTGTGTGCTTGGATTTCCAGCTTCAGCAGATTCTCTCTTGTTTGTGAGAACTGTAGACAACCTATCTGAACAGAAGATTCCAGTGGCATGGGAATGAGGCATGGCATGAGTCTGCATGTCACCCAGTCTCATTATTCCGGCAAACTTCCCCCAGCGATGACCCTACCTGCATTCTTGAGAGTCAAATTTGCTGAATCCTTCAATTTGGAAAATAGCTCTTTCAAAAATACATTTCTTAAAGGGAAATTACAGGCTGCAGATTATAGTGATTGTAAATCAGAAGTACATCTAGTAGTTTTGTGAGCTGCCCACAAAACGCTGCTGTCCGTCTGCAGTACCATCTTAAAGGGAATGAAAATCTCCAAGACGGGCTGCAATTATCGCAAGCAGTCGTTTCTTTTGCTGAGGTGGCACAAGGTTTAAAAGAGCTCTGGGCCTTTCGGGACTTTTCAGCAACCTACAATCATACAAGCTACAAGCTACACTCAGCAAAGACCAATTTTAAAAAACCTAGATGTAAGTGTGGCAGCCATTGTAAGAGTGGACAGTGTTAAGAGTAGTCAGGCTTTGGTTCAACGGATGGGCAGAACAGTCAGAGGCTTTAAGTTTCCAGTGAGTTTTGTTCTCTCCTTGTCTGCTACTGTGTAGCTAGTGTGCTGAGAATGGCCCCAGATATAGTGGTATATTTTTTGTGTGAGATGTGGAAACCCAGGTGACTCTCAGGAGAGGGAAAGGGAATAGTCAGCCAATGCAGAGCATCTCTGTGGCCATTCCCCTCAATAATAAGCTTTGGATACTGTTAGGGGAGGGGGAGAATGGGGAAACTGCACCAGGTCTCTGGCACTGAGACTGGCTTTGTGGCTGAATGGTGGTAGGGAATTCTACAGTGCGAGGAGAGAAAGGAGATTCCGTGGACGTGAAAGAGACACCCAGATGGCATGTTGCCTCCCAGGTGCCAAGGTCAGGGGTGCCTCAGATCTGATCCACAGCATTCTAAAGGTGAACAGCCAGAAGTTATGGTACATATCGGTACCAATGACCAAGTTCCTGAAGAGAGAATATAGGCAGTTAGGTAGAAAGATGAAAAGTAGGACCTCCAGAGTAGCATTCGCTGGATTCCTGCCTGTGCCACATGCCAGTGAGGCTAAGAATAGGATGCTTTGGCAGATGAATGCATGGCTGAGGAATTGGTGCAGGGTTTCAGATTCTGGATCATTGGAATCTCTTCTGGGGAAGGTATGAACTGTACAAAAAGGACGGGTTACAACTGAACCCGAGGAGGACCAATACCTTTATGGGCAGGTTTGCAAGTGCTGGTGGGGAGAGTTTAAACTAATTTGGCAAGGAGATGGGAACCAGAGCGATGGTGTAATCTGCATACCAGAAGATGCAGTATGTAGTGAAACTGTGAGGAAGGACAGGCAGATGATAAGGCAACAGTGAAAAGGGTGATGAATACAGGGCTGAAGGCATTACATTGCATGCACACAGATATAGAATAAGATAAGTGATGTAGCAGAGTTAAAGATTGGCAGGTATGATGGTATGGGCACTGAAACATGGCTGAAAGAAGATCGTAATTGGAAGCTTAACATTCAAGGATACACCTATCGAAAGGACAGGTGGATAGGCAGAGAGGATGGGGTGTCTCTAAAGGTAAAAAAAAAAGGAAATCGAATCCTTAGAAAGAGGTAACATAGGATCAGAAGATGTAGAATCCTTGCAGAGTTAAGAAAATGCAAGGATAAAAAGACCCTGATAGGAGTTATTAACAGGCCTCTGAACAGTAGCCGGGCCATAAATTACATGGGAGATAGAAAAGGCATGTAAAAAGTGAAATGTTACGATAGTCATGGGGATTTCAATATGTAAGTAGATTAGGAAAATCAGGTTTATGCTGAATCCCAGGAGAGGGAATTTGTAGAATGCCTACGAGGTGGCTTTTTTGAACAGCTTGTGGTTGAGCCCAGTAAAGGAAAGGCAATTCTGGATTGGGTGTTGTATAATGAACTAGATTTAATTAGTGAGCTTAAGATAAAAGAACCCTCAGGAAGCAATGATCATAATACGCTAGACTTCACTCTCTAATTTGAGAGGGAGGAGCTGAAGTCAACATATCAGTATTACAGTGGAGTAAAGGAAATTACAGAGGCATGGAAGAGAAGCTAGCCAAAGTTAATTGGAAGGGGTCCTAACTGGGATGATAGCAGAACAGCAATGGCTGAAATTTCTGGAGGTAATTCGGGAGTCGCAGGAAGGATGCATCCCAAAGATAAAGATCCTCCTCCTAACGGAAGGATGAGGCCATTGTGGCTGAAAAGGGAAGTCAAAGACAGCATTAAGACAAAAGAGGGCATTTAATGTAGCAAAATATAGCAGATGGCCTCTTCTGTCCACATCTTCTGGATAGATCATGAAACCATACATTTTACTTCTTTTCCATTTTATATTTTTCCTTTCCATCTCGGATATGACTCTGGAACTGTTGGAGCCTGTGATTTGCTCATTGGAGATCGTTTGGGTGTTCCAACGCTAGGCAGTCTCTGAGAGATTTCTGGGAGAGGCAGAGTGCGCAAACCTCATGGTAGGCAGACTGTGGGACAGGGCTCAAGCTGATGTTCAACTCCATTTCGCCGATTACACATAGAAACTTAGAAAATAGGTGCAGGAGTAGGCCATTCGGCCCTTCGAGCCTGCACCACCATTTATTATGATCATGGCTGATCATCCAACTCAGAACCCTGCACCAGCCTTCCCTCCATACCCCTGATCCCCGTAGCCACAAGGGCCATATCTAACTCCCTCTTAAATATAGCCAATCAACTGGCCTCAACTGTTTCCTGTGGCAGAGAATTCCACAGATTCACCACTGTGTGTGAAGAAGTTTTTCCTAATCTCAGTCCTAAAAGGCTTCCCCCTTATCCTCAAACTGTGACCCCTCGTTCTGGACTTCCCCAACTTCAGGAACAATCTTCCTGCATCTAGCCTGTCCAATCCCTTTAGGATTTTACACGTTTCAATCAGATCCCCCCTCAATCTTCTAAATTCCAACAAGTACAAGCCTAGTTCATCCAGTCTTTCTTCATATGAAAGTCCTGCTATCCCAGGAATCAATCTGGTGAACCTTCTTTGTACTCCCTCTATGGCAAGGATGTCTTTCCTCAGATTAGGGGACCAAAACTGCACACAATACTCCAGGTGTGGTCTCACCAAGGCCTTGTACAATTGCAGTAGTACCTCCCTGCTCCTGTACTCGAATCCTCTCGCTATAAATGCCAGCATACCATTCGCCTTTTTCACCGCCTGCTGTACCTGCATGCCCACTTTCAATGACTGGTGTATAATGACACCCAGGACTCGTTGCACCTCCCCTTTTCCTAATCAGCCACCATTCAGATAATAATCTGTTTTCCTATTTTTGCCACCAAAGTGGATAACTTCACATTTATCCACATTAAATTGCATCTGCCATGAATTTGCCCACTCACCCAACCTATCCAAGTCACCCTGCATCCTCCTCACAGCTAACACTGCCGCCCAGCTTCTTGTCATCCGCAAACTTGGAGATGCTGCATTTAATTCCCTCATCCAAGTCATTAATATATATTGTAAACAACTGGGGTCCCAGCACTGAGCCTTGTGGTACCCCACTAGTCAATGCTGCCATTCTGAAAAGATCCCGTTTATTCCCACTCTTTGCTTCCTGTCTGCTAACCAATTCTCCACCCACACCAATACCTTATCCCCAATACCGTGTGCTTTAAGTTTGCACACTAATCTCCTGTGTGGGACCTTGTCAAAAGTCTTTTGAAAATCCAAATATACCACATCCACTGGTTCTCCCCTATCCACTCTACAAGTTACATCCTCAAAAAATTCTATGAGATTCGTCAGACATGATTTTCCTTTCACAAATCCATGCTGACTTTGTCCGATGATTTCACCGCTTTCCAAATGTGCTGTTATCACATCTTTGATAACTGACTCCAGCAGTTTCCCCACCACCGACGCTAAGCTAACCGGTCTATAATTCCCCAGTTTCTCTCTCCCTCCTTTTTTAAAAAAGTGGGGTTACATTAGCCACCCTCCAATCCTCAGGAACTAGTCCAGAATCTAACGAGTTTTGAAAAATTATCACTAATGCATCCACCATTTCTTGGGCTACTTCCTTAAGCACTCTGGGATGCAGACCATCTGGCCCTGGGGATTTATCTGCCTTTAATCTCTTCAATTTACCTAACACCACTTCCCTACTAACATGTATTTCGCTCAGTTCCTCCATCTCACTGGACCCTCTGTCCCTTACTATTTCTGGAAGATTATTTATGTCCTCCTTAGTGAAGACAGAACCAAAGTAATTATTCAATTGGTCTGTCATGTCCTTGCTCCCCATAATCAATTCACCTGTTTCTGTCTGTAGGGGACCTACATTTGTCTTTACCAGTCTTTTCCTTTTTACATATCTATAAAAGCTTTTACAGTCAGTTTTTATGTTCCCTGCCAGTTTTCTCTCAATCTTTCTTCCCCTTCCTAATTAAGCCCTTTGTCCTCCTCTGCTGAACTCTGAATTTCTCCCAGTCCTCAGGTGAGCCTCTTTTTCTGGCTAATTTGTATGCTTCTTCTTTGGAATTGATATTATTCTTAATTTCTCCTGTCAGCCACGGGTGCACTACCTTCCTTGATTTATTCTTTTGCCAAACTGGGATGAACAATTGTTGTAGTTCATCCATGCAACCTTTAAATGCTTGCCATTGCATATCCACCGTCAATCCTTTAAGTGTCATTTGCCAGTCTATCTCAGCTAATTCACGTCTCATACCTTCAAAGTTACCCTTCTTTAAGTTCAGAACCTTTGTTTCTGAATTAACTATGTCATTCTCCATCTTAATGAAGAATTCTACCATATTATGGTCACTCTTACCCAAGGGGCTTCTCACAACAAGATCGCTAATTAACCCTTCCTCATTGCTCAAAACCCAGTCTAGAATAGCCTGCTGTCCAGTTGGTTCCTCAACATGTTGGTTCAAAAAACCATCCCGCATACATTCCAAGAAATCCTCTTCCTCAGCACCTTTACCAACTTGGTTCACCCAATCTACATGTAGATTGAAGTCACCCACTATAACTGCTGTTCCTTTATTGCACAAGCGACAAGGGAGATTCAAACATCAAGGCAAGTGTGGAGTGTGAGAACCTGCAACTTTGCCTAGAGAGTGGTGTCCAGGTTTTCTGTATTTTGGACGTGGACTTGGACTATAGACCTTTTTTCCCAGTCTTATTTTTTATATTCTGTGTTTTTTGACCAAACTTTCTTCTTGCTTTTTTTTAATGCAGGGAGGGGATTTGGGGGTTGATGTGCCTGTTTCATTTTTGTTTGTTTTTTCTGTGCGGGGGAGGGGGGATTTGGGGGTTGATCATGCTCCCTTTCTTTTCTTTCTTGATTTCACGGTTACCCAGAGAAAAAGAATTTCAGAGTTCTATAAACGCAAACACGAGGAATTCTGCAGATGCTGGAAATTCAAGCAACACACAAAGTTGCTGGTGAACGCAGCAGGCCAGGCAGCATCTCTAGGAAGAGGTACAGTTGACGTTTCGGGCCGAGACCCTTTGTCAGGACTAACTGAAGGAACAGCTAGTAAGAGATTTGAAAGTGGGAGGGAGAGGGCGAGATCCAAAATGATCAAAATGTGGTCGAAAAGTTGAAGAGCCGAAGAAATTACAGATGGGGAGCAGTGAAAGATGGTTTCACTGAACTCCCAAAGAGAAGATTTAAACTTCTTCAGTGTAGGCATCACCGGAACAGGCTTTGCAGTAGTGAATTTAAAAACGCAAACACGAGGAATTCTGCAGATGTTAGAGACGCTGCCTGGCCTGCTGCGTTCACCAGCAACTTTGATGTGTGTTGCTTGAATTTCCAGCATCTGCAGAATTCGTGTTTGCGTTTTTAAATTCACTACTGCGAAGCCTCTTCTGGTGATGCCTACACTGAAGAAGTTTAAATCTTCTCTTCACAAAATAATCTGCAGATGCTGGGATCAAAACAACACTCACAGCACACTGGAGGAACTCAGCAGGTCAGGCGGCATCAGTGGAAACGATGAGTCAACGTTTCGGGCCGGAACCCTTTGTTAGGACTGAAGAAATGAGGGGAAAGTATTTGAAGAATGCTTGTAGTTTCAGTTGAAAAACCAGTAATTTGAAAGACAAAGGGGTGGGGGAGGGGAAGCAGGGACATCATAGGCAGGAAAACAATGGGTAGTAGGAGGAGGAGGCGGAACCATGAGGGAGGTGATAGGCAGCTGGGGGAGGGGGCAGAGTGACATAGGGATAGAGGAAGGGAGGGGGATGGAATTGCCAGAAGTTGGCGAATTCTGTGTTCATACCAAGAGGCTGCAGACTACCTAGATGGTATACGAGGTGTTGCTCCTCCAACCTGAGTTTAGCCTCATGTGCCATGATGAGGCTAAACCCAGGTTGGAGGAGCAACACCTCATATACCGTCTAGGTAGTCTCCAGTCCCTTGGTATGAACGTAGAATTCGCCAACTTCTGGTAATTCCATCACCCTCCCTTCCTCTATCCCTATGTCACTCTGCCCCTTCCCCGAGCTGCCTATCACCTCCCTCATGGTTCCGCCTCCTCCTCCTACGACCCATTGTTTTCCTGCCTATGACGTCCCTGCTTCCCCTGCCCCACCCCTTTGTCTTTCAA
This sequence comes from Mobula hypostoma, assembly GCF_963921235.1. Taxonomy (NCBI): domain Eukaryota; kingdom Metazoa; phylum Chordata; class Chondrichthyes; order Myliobatiformes; family Myliobatidae; genus Mobula; species Mobula hypostoma. The sequence goes on along the minus strand of NC_086101.1, from coordinate 72,834,898 downwards.
ATTACTGGTTTTTCAAATGAAACTACAAGCATTCTTCAAAAGCTTCCCCCTCCTTATTTCTTCAGTCCTGACGAAGGGTGTCCTGGACACATCATATAAATGTCGACTCATAGTTTCCACTGATGCTGCCTGACCTGCTGAGTTCCTCCAGCATGCTGTGAGTGTTGCCTAAATCTTCTCTTCGACGGGAGTTCAGTGAAACCATCTCTCACTGTTCCCCACCTGTAATTTCTTCGGCTCTTCAACTTTTTGACCACACTTTGATCATTTTGGATCTTCCCCTCCCCCTCTCAAATCTCTTACTAGCTCTTCCTTCAGTTAATCCTGACGAAGGGTCTTGGCCCGAAAAGTCGACTATACCTCTTCCTAGAGATGCTGCCTGGCCTGCTGCGTTCACCAGCAACTTTGATGTGTGCTGCTTGAATTTCCAGCATCTGCAGAATTCCTCGTGTTTGCATTTTTAAATTCACTACTGCGAAGCCTCTTCCAGTGATGCCTACACTGAAGAAGTTTAAATCTTCTCTTCGACGGGAGTTCAGTGAAACCATCTCTCACTGCTCCCCATCTGTAATTTCTTCAGCTCTTCAACTTTTTGACCACATTTTGGATCTCCCCCTCCCACTTTCAAATCTCTTACTAGCTCTTCCTTCAGTTAGTCCTGACAAAGGGTCTCGGCCCGAAATGTCCACTGTACCTCTTCCTAGAGATGCTGTCTGGCCTGCTGCGTTCACCAGCAACTTTGATGTGTGTTGTTCAGAGTTCTATAGTTTGATAACAAATGAACCTTTTAAATTAGTGGGAAGTTTGAGGATTGAACTTTTAGAAACGAACAGAAGGCAACAAAAAGAAAAGGCCACAATGAGAGAATAGATGAAATATGAAGGTAAGCTGGTAATAATATAACAGAGGATATAAAAAGGTTTTTCAGCTACATAAAGAATAAAACAGAGGTGAGAGTGGATATCAGACCACTGGTGAGGTAGTAATGGTGACAAAGAAATAGAAAACAAACTTCGTAAGTATTTTGCATCAGTCTTCACTGTGGAAAACACCAGCATGTCAGAAATGTGAGAAGGTCAGGGGGCAGAAGTGAGTGTAATTGCTATTACTAAGGAGGAAGTCCATACAAAGATGTATACATCAGAATGTTCTTTATCGACTACAGCTCAACATTTAAATACCATCGTTGCCTCAAAACTAATCAGTAAACTAAGACCTGGGCCTCATGCAATTAAATCTTGGATTTCCTCACTTGCAGACCCCAGTCAGTTCAGATTGGAAAAAAAATCTCCTCCACAATCTCCATCAATACAGGTGAAGCACAGGGATGTGTGTTTAACCCCCTGCTCTATTCGTTTTACACCGATGACTGGGTGGCTAAGCACAGCTGCAACGCCATACTCAAGTTCGCTGATAACACCACTGTTGTGGGCCGTATCAAAGGTAGTGATGAATCACCATACAGGAAGGAGACTGAAACTTTGGCTGGGTGGTGTAATAACAACAACCTCCCAACTCAATGCCAGCAAGACCAAGAAACTTCGTAGACTTCAGGAGAGGGAAACAAAAGGTCCATGAGCCAGGACTTATTGGAGGATCAGAGGTGGAGAGGGTCAGTAACTTTAAATTCCTAAGTGTCACTATCTCAGAGGACCTGTCCTGGACACATCATATAAATGTAATTGCAAAGAAAGCACAACAGCACCTCTACTGCCTTAGGAGTCTGCGGAGATTTGAATGCCTTCAAAGAACTTCACGAACTTCTACAGGCGGAAAGTGTATTGACTGCTGCATTATGGCCTGGTATGGGAACACCAAGGCTTTTGAGCAGAGAATCCTACAAAAGGTAGTGGATTCGGCACAGTACATCACAGGTAAAGCCCTCCCAACCATTGAGCACATCCACATCAAATGTTGCCATAGAAATGCAGTATCCAAAGATCCTCACCACCCAGGCCATGCTCTTTTCTCACTGCTACCATCAGGTAGAAGGTACAAGAGCCTCAGGACTTGCACCAGCAGGTTCCAGAACAGTTACTGCTCCTCAACCATCAGGATCTTGAACAAAAGAGGGTAATTACACTCAATTCTTTGCTGGTGTTACCACAACTGATGATCTTTAAAAATCTTGTTACTTCATACTCTTTATTTATTGCTATTTAAATATAGTTTATTGCTCACTGGCTCAATTTAAGTTACTGTCCTATAGATTTGCTAAGTATGCCCACAGGAAAAAGAACTCCCGCGTAGTATGTGGTGACATGAACGTACTCCGATAATAAATTTTACTTTGAACTTGGGAAGCTGACAGGTATGATGGCAGACAAGTCATCTGGACCAGGCAGACTACACCCCAGGGTTCTGAAACAGGAGGCTGAATAGATTGTGGAGGCATTAGGAATGATCTTTCAAGAATCACTAGATTCTGGAATGTTTCCGGAGGACTGGAAAACTGTAAGTGTCACTCCATTCTTTGAGGAAGGGAGGCAGAAGAAAGGAAATTATAGGGCAGTTAGACTGACTTCAGTAGTTGGGAAGATGTTAACAGCCTATTATCATGGATGAGGTTTCGAGGTACTTGGAGGGACATGACAAAATAGGCCAAAGTCAGCAGGATTTCCTGAAGGGAAAACGTTGCCTGAGAAACCTGTTGGAATCCTTTGAGGAAATAACAAGCAGAATAGACAAAGGAGGGTCAATGGAGGTTGTTCACTTGGATTTTCAGAAGGCCTTTAACATGAGGCTGCTTAACAAGATGAGTGTCCATGATATTACAGGAACGTTACAAGCATGGATAGAAGATTGGCTGACTGGCAGGAGGCAAAGAACAGTCAGAGACTGTTGTTCCACAGGGGTTGTTGTTGAAACCATTTCTTTTCATGTTATATGTCAATGATTTTGATGATGAAATTTATGGATTTTTGACTATGTTTGCAAACAATATGAAGATAGGTTGAAGGGCAGGACCTGTTAAGGAACAGTCAGTGTTAAGGAAGCAGGGAGTCTGCAGAAGAACTTGGACAGATTGGGAGAATGGGAAAAGAAGTGACAGATGGAATATAGTGCAGGGAAATGCATGGTCATGCACTTTGGTAGAAGGAATAAAGGAGTACACTATTTTCTAAATGGTGAGAAAATCCAAGAATCAGAAGTGCAAAGGAACGAAGTGCAAAGCAGTCCTTGTGCAGGATTCCCTAAAGGTTAATTTGCAGGTTGAGTTGGTGGTAAGGAAGGTAAATACAATGTTAGCATTCATTTCAAGAGGACTAGAATATAAAAGCAAGAATGTGTTGCTGAGGCTTTAGAGGGCATTGGTCAGACCACAGTTTTATGAGCATGATCTAAGAAACGTGCTGGCATTGGAGAGGCTCCAGAGGTTCACAAGTATGATTCAGGAACAAAAGGGTTATTTCATGAGGAGCACTTGATGGCTCTGGGACTGAACCTGTTGGATTTGGAAGAATGTGGGTGGATTTCATTGAAACCTATTGAATAATGGAAGGCCTAGATAGAGTGGATATGGAGAAGATGTTTCCTAAAGTGGGAGAGCCCAGAACCAGATAGAGGGACACTCATTTAGACCAGAGATGAGGAGTAATTTCTTTAGACAGATGGTAGTCAATCTGTAGAATTCACTGCCACAGATGAATATGGAGGCCAAGACTTTGGGCATATTTAAAGTGGAGTTTGATAGGTTCCTGATTAGTCCAGATGTCAAAGGTTATGGAGAGAAGGCAGGTGAATGGGGTTGAGAGGGGTATTAAATCATGGACTGATGGAGCAGACTTGGAAGGACAAATAGCCTAATTCTGCTCCTGTGTTTTGTAATCCTACAACTTTATGATACAATTTTATAAAATATTTGCTAGGCCACAACTGGGAGATGGGAGTACAGTTGTGGTCACCACAGGGAATAAGTATGATCACTGGAGGGGATACAGAGGAGAATTATCAGAATGTTGTCTAGGCTGGAGCACTTTACTAATGAAGGATCCAACAGGCTGAGGTTGTTTTCCTTCGAGTGCAGACAACAAAGGGAGAACCTGAAAGAGGTACACAAAATCATGGAGGGGAAAATGGTAAGTGGTAGGTTTTATGAAATATTTCCCCCTTGCAGAATTGTCTGCAAAGAGAGGGTACTGGTTTACAGTAAAGAATAATGGGTTTAGAGTGGAGCTGAGGAAGGTGGAATCTGGAATATGTTAGCCAACGGTGGGGGCAAAAATCCCCAAATCTGCAAATGGGATTAGTGTACCTCTGTCCTTTCTCAGCACTGATATACACAGTAGACAGAAGGGCCTGTTTTACTACTGCCCAGCTGCCTTTCTTTCCACCTTCAAGTGGCCTCCTACTCAAAAATAGAATTTCAAATCGTGAGTGCAAAGGCTGCAATGTAATTCATGTGAAGCAATCTTTTACTTCATCTAAGTCAACAAACCCAACGAAAGAATGAACAGTAATAAACAGTGAAAATGCCTTGTTGGACAAGGGTATGAATATTTGCATACAATCCACCACAGAACTGCTGCCAGCAAGACATACAGCATGGCGCAGACCCTTTCACCCTTGGAGCCACGCCACACAGCTTCTGGCAAACCCGATAAACCCCATCCTAATCAACGTACAATTTACAGTCACCAATTAACGTAGCCGGTATGCCTTGGGACTGTGGGAGTAAACCAGCGCAGCCGCAGAAAACGCACACATTCCACGGGAAGAATGTACAGACAGTCCATGCAGAACAGCACTGGAATTGAACTCCAAAATCTGGAAACCCCCAAGCACCTCAGTTTTTATATTTTCACTTCATTGAGAAAATAGACAACATTTTCATTTCTTCTACCAAGTGCATGACCATACACTTTCCTGACAATGCATTCCATCTGCCATTATTTTTGCCCATTTTCCTAATCTGTCTAAGTCCTCACTAGCACGAGCCATGGGTAGCAATCCAGAGATCACAGCCCTGGAGGTCCTGCCCTTTAACTTTGCACCTAACTCCCTGAACATTCTATGCAGAACCTCGTCACTCATCTTACCCATGTCATTGGTACCTACATGGACTACGACTTCTAGCTGTTCACCCTCCCACTTAAGAATGCTGAGGACTCAATCTGAGATGCATCATACCCTGGCACCTGGGACGCAACATACTATCCAGGAATCTCGTTCTCAACCACAGAACCGCCTATCCATTCCCTTAATTAACGAATCCCCAAACACCACAGCATGCCTCGTCTCCCCCTTTCCCTCTGAGTCACAGAGGCAGACAAGTGCCAGTGATCTGACCACTGTGACTTCCCTCTGTTAGGTCAACTCCTCCCAACAGTATCCAAACTGATATACCTGTTGTTGAGGGGGATGATCATAGGGATATGTTTCTCTATATGTCCTATCTATCATCCCTTCAGCCTCCTGCGTGATCCAGAGTTCCAGTTCCAGCTCCAGCTTCTTGAACACAGATTATTAGAAGCTGCAGCTGAATGCATTTCTCGCAGTTGTAGTCATCACTCTTTGCACACCCGGCAAGAAGAGCATTCAAATATCCTGCCTGGCATCTCTACTGTCCTAGCTGAGCAGAGATTAAGGAGAAGGGAAAAAACAACCTGGAGCCTTTTTTTCGCTTTCTCTGACTGAAGCCTCTCTTCATTGTTTTTAAGTGTACAGGTGCCATTGTACAAACGTTCCAGTTCTTTTCCCCTATACCTAAATACTGTATAAAGAGCTTTGGAAAAATAAGAGCCAAAGCTATGCCCATCTTTACTTTCCTCAAGAGCTTGTGATATATTTTTTTCTGGGTGTGGCAATCTAAGTACAAGACTCATTCAGCACAGAAACAGGCTCTCTGCCGAACTGGTCCACACAACCAAAGTTACACATCCAAGTTTGTCCCAACTGCCCATATTTAATACATTTTCCTCTAAATATTTCCTATCCACACATCTGTACATTCATTGTGAATATTGTTAATGTACCTGCCTTAACATTTCTGCTGGCAGTTCATTCCACATACGGAACACCCTCCAGGCGAAAATGTTGTCCCTTAAGTTCCTGTCAGAAGCAGGTCATTGGGTGACAGTCAGAGGGGGGAAAGCGAAGGTGAGCAGACAGGTAGTGCAGAGCACCCCTGTAGCCATTCCCCTGAATAATAACTTTACCGTCCTGGATACTGTTGGCAGGGACGACTGACCAGGTGTGAGCCACGGTGGCAGGGCCTCCAGCACTGAGTCAGACCCTGTGGTGCAGAAGCGTGGGATGGAAAAGAGGAGAGCTGTTGTCATTGGAGACTCTATAGTCAAGGGAGCAGACAGGAGATTTTGTGGACGTGAGAAGGACACACGCATGGTTTGCTGCCTCCCGGGTGCCAGGGTCCGGGATGTCTCTGACCGGGTGCACGACATCCTGGTACGAGAGGGAAAGCAACCAGAAGTTGTGATACATGTTGGGACCAACGACATAGGCAGGAAGAGGGATGAGGTCCTGAAGTGTGAGTTTCAGGAACTAGGCAGAAGGCTGAAGAACAGGACCTCAAGGGTGGCGTTCTCAGGATTTCTGCCAGTGCTACATGACAGTGGTGGTAAGAATTGGAGGAGATGGCAGTTGAATGCGTGGCTGAGGAGTTGGTGCAGGGAGCAGGGTTTTAGATTTTTGGATCATTGGGATCTCTTCTGGGGAAGGTGGAACCTGTACAGATTGGATGGGTTGCACCTGAACTCGAGGGGGAGCAATATCCTTGCAGGTAGGTTCGCTGGCATGGTTCGGGAGGGTTTAAACTAATTTGCAAGGTGGATGGGACCCAGAGCGATAGAGCAGTGAAAGAAGTGCATGGAGTAAAGCCAGATCTAACACATAGAGAGGCTTTGAGGAAAGAGAAGTAGAATAAACGGTGTAAAGACAGTAAGGTAGAAGGGCTGAAATGTGTGTACCTCAATGCAAGAAGCATCAGGAACAAAGGTGATGAACTGACAGCTTGGATACATACATGGAATTATGATGCAGTGGCCATTATAGAGATTTGGCTGGCACCAGGGCAGAAATAGATTTTCAATATTCCTAGATTTCAATGCTTTAAAAGGGATAGAGAGGGCGGAAAAAGGGGAGGAGGGGTGGCATTACTGGTAAGGGATACTATTACAGCTACAGAAAGGGTAGGTAATGTAGCAGGATCCTCTTTTGAGTTAGTATGGGTGGAAGTCAGGAACAGGAGGGGAGCAGTTACTCTATTGGGAGTATTCTATAGGCCCTCTGGTAGCAGCAGAGACACAGAGGAGCAGATTGGGAGGCAGATTTTGGAAAGGTGTAAAAATAACAGGGTTGTTATCATGGGTGACTTTAACTTCCCTAATATTGATTGGCACCTGATTAGTTCCAAGGCTTTAGATGGGGCAGAGTTTGTTAAGTGTGTCCAGGACGGATTCCTGTCACAGTATGTGGACAGGCCAACTGGGGGAATGCCATACTAGATCTAGTACTAGGTAATGAACCGGGTCAGGTCACAGATCTCTCAGTGGGTGAGCATTTGGGGGACAGTGACCACCACTCCCTGGCCTTTAGCACTATCATTGAAAAGGACAGAATCAGAGAGGACAGGAAAATTTTTAATTGGGAAAGGGCAAATTATGAGGCTATAAGGCTAGAACTTGCGGGTGTGAATTGGGATGATGTTTTTGCAGGGAAATGTACAATGGACATGTGGTCGATGTTTAGAGATCTCTTGCAGGATGTTAGGGATAAATTTGTCCCGATGTGGAAGATAAAGAATGGTAGGGTGAAGGAACCATGGGTGACAAGTGAGGTGGAAAATCTAGTCAGGTGGAAGAAGGCAGCATACATGAGGTTTAGGAAGCAGGGATCAGATGGGTCTATTGAGGAATATAGGGAAGCAAGAAAGGAGCTTAAGAAGGGGCTGAGAAGAGCAAGAAGGAGGCATGAGAAGGCCTTGGCGAGTAGGGTAAAGGAAAACCCCAAGGCATTCTTCAATTACATGAAGGAAAAAAGGATGACAGGAGTGAAGGTAGGACTGATTAGAGATAAAGGTGGGAAGATGTGCCTGGAGGCTGTGGAAGTGAGCGAGGTCCTCAATGAATATTTCTCTTCAGCATTCACCAATGAGAGGGAACTTGATGATGGTGAGGACAATATGAGTGAGGTTGATGTTCTGGAGCATGTTGATATTAAGGGACAGGAGGTGTTGGAGTTGTTAAAATACATTAGGATGGATAAGTCCCTTGGGCCTGATGGAATATTCTCCAGGCTGCTCCATCAGGCGAGGGAAGAGATTGCTGAGCCTCTGGCTAGGATCTTTATGTTCTCGTTGTCCACGGGAATGGTACCGAAGGAATGGAGGGAGGCGAATGTTGTCCCCTTGTTCAAAAAAGGTAGTAGGGATAGTCCGGGTAATTATAGACCAGTGAGCCTTACGTCTGTGGTGGGAAAGCTGTTGGAAAAGATTCTTAGAGATAGGATCTCTGGGCATTTAGAGAATCATGGTCTGATCAGGGACAGTCAGCAAGGCTTTGTGAAGGGCAGGTCGTGTCTAACAAGCCTGATAGAGTTCTTTGAGGTGGTGACCAGGCACATAGATGAGGGTAGTGCAGTGGATGTGATCTAGCTGGACTTTAGTAAGGCATTTGACAAGGTTCCACACGGTAGGCTTATTCAGAAAGTCAGAAGGCATGGGATCCAGGGAAGTTTGGCCAGGTGGATTCAGAATTGGCTTGCCTGCAGAAGGCAGAGGGTCGTGGTGGAGGGAGTACATTCAGATTGGAGGATTGTGACTAGTGGTGTCCCACAAGGATCTGTTCTGGGACCTCCACTTTTCCTGATTTTTAGTGATTTTTATTAACGATCTGGATGTGGGGGTAGAAGGGTAGGTTGGCAAGTTTGCAGACGACACAAGGGTTGGTGGTGTTGTAGATAGTGTAGAGGATTGTCAAAGATTGCAGAGAGACATTGATAGGATGCAGAAGTGGGCTGGGAAGTGGCAGATGGAGTTCAACCCGGATAAGTGTGAGGTGGTACACTTTGGAAGGACAAACTCCAAGGCAGAGTACAAAGTAAATGGCAGGATACTTGGTAGTGTGGAGGAGCAGAGGGAACTGGGGGTACATGTCCACAGATCCCTGAAAGTTGCCTCACAGGTGGATAGGGTAGTTAAGAAAGCTTAAGGAGTGTTAGCTTTCATAAGTCGAGGGATAGAGTTTAAGAGTCGCGATGTAATGATACAGCTCTATAAAACTCTGGTTAGGCCACACTTGAAGTACTGTGTCCAGTTCTGGTCGCCTCACTATAGGAAGGATGTGGAAGCATTGGAAAGGGTACAGAGGAGATTTACCAGGATGCTGCCTGGTTTAGAGAGTATGCATTATGATCAGAGATTAAGGGAGCTAAGGCTTTACTCTTTGGAGAGAAGGAGGCTGAGAGGAGACATGATAGAGGTATACAAGATAATAAGAGGAATAGATAGAGTGGACAGCCCAGGGCTCTTCCCCAGGGCACCACTGCTCAATACAAGAGGACATGGCTTTAAGGTAGGGGGTGGGAAGTTCAAGGGGGATATTAGAGGAAGGTTTTTTACTCAGAGAGTGGTTGGTGTGTGGAATGCACTGCCCGAGTCAGTGGTGGAGGCAGGTACACTAGTGAAGTTTAAGAGACTACTAGACAGGTATATGGAGGAATTTAAGGTGGGGGCTTATATGGGAGGCAGGGTTTGAGGGTCGGCACAACATTGTGGGCCGAAGGACCTGTACTGTGCTGTACTCTTCTATTTACTATTTAAATCTCTCCCCTCTCACCTACATCCCAAGTTCCTGATTCTGCAAACTTGACAAAAATAAGCTATGCATTTACCCTACCTATGGCCCCTAATAGTTCTATACGCTGCGCATTCTCCTACGTTCAAATGAATACAGTTCCAATCTCTCCACAACTCATAAAATAATCTTCAGATACTGGGGTCCAAGCAACATTCACAACACGCTGGAGGAACTCAGGAGGTTGGGCAGCATCCGTGGAAAAGATCGGTCAACGTTTTGGGCCAGAACCTTTGTCAGGACTGTAGAGGGATCCACTACAGTCCCGACAAAGGGTTCCGGCCCAAAACGTCAACCGATCTTTTCCACGGATGCTGCTCGACCTGCTGAGTTCCTCCAGCATGTTGTGAACACCCACACATTTCTTCTCTGCACTCTTTCAAGCTCAGCGGCATCTTTCCTATAATAGGATAACGAGAAATGAACACAATGTTTCAAATGTGATCCCACTAACATCTTGTATAACTGAAACATAACATCCCAATGTCGACACTCAATGCAACAGGCACAAAACCCGAGGAATTCAAATGAACAGAATGGAAATGAATGAACAGTCAATGTTTCAGGCCAAGACCCTTCCCACAAACACAAGAAAAACCGCAAATGCTGGAATCAACACACACACACACACACACAAAATGCTGGAGGAACTCAGCAGGTCAGACAGCATTGATGGAAAACAGTAAACAGCCGACATTTCGTGCCAAAACCCTTTATCAGGACTGGAAAAAAAGACGAGAATTCAGAGTAAGAAACTGGGGGTTGGGGTGGAAGGTGACAGGTGAAATCCAGAGAGCGGGAGGGGTGAAGTAAAGTTGGAAAGTTGATTCGTGAAAGAGATAAAGGGCTAGAGATGGGAGAATCTGTAAGGAGAGGGTGGAAAACCATGGAAGAAAGGGGTAGTACCAGAGGGAAGTGATGGGCAGGTAAGGAAATAAGGTGAGAGTGGGAAATGGGAAAAATGGGAATGGTGAATGAAGGAATAGGGGGAGGTGCAATTACCATAAGTTTGAGAAATCGATGATGGGTGAAACCAGGTAGGTGGGAAAGGTAATGGGCTGGAAAGGAAGGAATCTGATGGGAGAGGAGAATGGACCACAGGAGAAAGGAAAGAATGTGGGAACCCTGGAGGAGGCAATACACAGGTGAGAAGAGGTAGGAGGCCAGAGTGGGGGATAGAAGAGGGGCGGGGGAGGGTTTTTTTAAAACTGGAAGGAGAAATCAATATTCCATCCCTCAGACTGGAGGCTACCCAGGCGGAATATAAGGTGCTGCTCCTCCACCCTGAGGGTGGTCTCATCTCCTCATCAAGAGTAGGCCATAGATTGACATGTTGGAATGGGAATGGGAATCTGAATTAAAATGTTTGGCCACTGGGAATTTCCGCTTTTGGTAGATGGAGTGGAGGTACTTGATGAAGCAGTCCCCTCATATATGACAGGTCTCACCAATGTAGAGGAGGCCATATCAGGAGCACCAGACACAACAGCTGGAGCCAACAGATGAATGGGCAAGTGTAGCACTTAGGCCACCTGCAGGGGTAAGTGCCTGGAGGAAGATTAGTGGGGAGGGACGAATGGACAAGGGAATCGCAGAGGGAGCAAAGTGGGGAGGGGGGGTGGAAGAGAAGGTGGAGGCGTTTAGTAGTAAGAATGCCCTGACTATTGAAAACCAGCATGACTATTAGCTTTCTTCACCAACTCATCTACCAGTGACACCCTTTTTAGGAAATTAAGTACATGTACATCCATGTCCCTGTAATACAACAGTTCTAAAATTTTTAGTTTTTCCATACCTCCCCATGATGTGGAGGGTAACCACTGATGGTAATTACAGATTAATTCCATTCCCCAAATTATTTCCATGTTACATTTTTCTCTGAAATACTTGATTCTCTGACCTACATTTGACGCAATTTACAACAGTAAACTATGCCTGCGGGCTGGCAGAAGAAACTGAAAAACCTCAGGGGAAACCCTCATGGTCACAAGGAGAATGTGCAAATATTACACAGACAGCACTGGGGAAGCCCAACTCAAACAGAGGTTGCTGAATTTGTGGGACAGCTGCACCAGTATGCTATCCATCTTCCAGAACTATTTAATACCTTATATTCTGATACTACACTTCACACCTAAAATTACGACTCCTCTTTTTAACTTTTATTCTTTCCACTTGTCACCATCTATATTATCCTCCTCTGCCACAAGAATTCCTTATTTCCAATTTTTTTTTCAATTTTATTGAGATAGGAGCTTTGTCTTTAAGAATGGCATCCACTTTATTGCAGCCCTGTCAGAAGGGACTAATTCTACTCCCATTTCCTTGGCTTCTGGGTTAATCTTTGTTTCTGCACTTGTCCCACATTCACATTTCATTATCAACCTTTTGTTATTTCTCTTCCCCCTTTTGCAGCTTTTCATTTGTCCTTTCTCTAACCTTTTCACCATTATCGCTAATCTCTCTCCTTTTATGAAAGGTCACAGATCCGAAACATGGTCCGTTTGTTTCTCTCTGGGGATCTTGCCTGACCAGAGCATTGTGTTCAGGACGAGAATAATGGTACATTTACACCAGCCAGTTAAAGACTCTCCTTTCTTGATACTTATCCAAATAATGTTTCTTTTCTCATTTCAAAACATTGATTTCTTACAGGGAGACAGCTCCACTAATCTTGTATTTACAGGTTATGTTCAATCTTGAGCAAGAAATTCAAGTATGGGCACATCACTGGTATCTTACTCAGTTTCGCTGAAGGTCTGAACAATTTGTTTTTGAAGTTGCTGTACTGTAACCTGCAATAGGAATACTGATCTATTACACCCTCCCTGATTTTAAATTAGAGAATAACCGATATAAGGAGTGTTTATACAAAGAAAGTGCTTGAAATTAAGCCCTTCCTTGTCCGAATGGCTCCACACAGAACATTAAAATTAAAGATGACAGAAAAAAAGTTTATACAGTTTGGATGTAATTGTGGTCTTCATTAACAGTGGGCCAAAAGTAATATTCAAAATACCTAAGTACTAAGAAAATGAGATGCAATTTTTTTTAATGCTACAATACTCCCTGAAAACCGATACTGAAATTTCTTTTTCCAGATGCAACAGTGGTCATTAACCACTACAAGCTTAATACTTCCAAGTTCAGTAAATCACATTTAAAACACTTGCATGAGAATGGAGTCCAAGGCATCTTACATTTTTCTTGACAGCAACCCAACAGACAAGGCAAAAAGCTCAGTTGAAAGGTTCCTTTGTGCAGAGAATAATGAATCAGAGAAAATGCAAATTATTCTTGAAGAAATGCCCTATTTGGGCTTCTTGAATAATTATCCAATTTTGTCAGAAACAATAGTGTTTAAAGACAAGAGTAACTTCTTTCCAACCCCCACCCCATGTTCCTTCCTTTATGACAACTCATCAGCAATAAGCAAAAATGTTCCCACACCTTTGTGCAAATTATGAGCCTTTTCTGACATGAGGGATAACCAATAGTATCCAATCAGTTAAAATTAATAATAGAAAAAAGCAGCAGCAATGGAAAGAGCAGTAATGTCAGAAGTGAATTTTGCAAAGTGGTGACAAAATACATTTCACATTGTTCTAGTCTTTACAATGCTTAAACAGGAAAATTTGAAAGGAAGAAAACTGTAAACCTCTTGAGGGGAGTTCAAAAGCTTAAAGTAACTTTCTTATCAGAGTACCAACATGTAAACGACTTTGATTATACTAAGTATATTTAAACATCACACTGAAGGCAAAAACCTTACTATCCGCAACCCGCCCCCCCCCCACCCGACCACAAAACCGAGTTTCTGCCATATGCAGATATAGTCCTGATGCAAGATCTCGAGCCAAAGCATTAACAATCCCTTTCCTTCCATGGAAGCTGCTCGACCACAAGTTACTCCAGTGGATGGATTGATGCTCCACATTGCAATAAATGCAGTTTTGTGTCTCCAGAAGGATAACAGGAGGATTATACAGGAAATCCTAACCATTCTTTAGTCAATACTACTCATTGCATAATAACTTCACCTGCATATATAATCTTCTAACATGCGTAATTAAATTAATTAGCTACAATTACTTTTATTGCTGAAAACTACTTTTTCAAACTTAAAAAGGAAATATTTGTCTATGTTCTCAATACTGCCACCCAACTGAAGATGGCACAGACCGCTATAGACTATATCAGCTGCCCCAACCGCCAGGCCGCAAAGCATGTGCTACCGGGCCGTGAGGAAACAATATGATTTGGCGATACGAGTCAGTTGCACTTTTCCTCATTCCCTGTCACGCACTGTTGAGCCATTATGCACGCAAGGTCATGACCCGCACGTCATCTATGTCAGCGCGGGAAGGAGATAAACTCCTTGAGCTTGCAAATGACAGCGGGCTGAAAAGTATGTTTGATGTAACATCTCTGCCAGCATTCTAGATCAAAGTCAAGGCTAAATATCCTGAGATAGCCACGAAAGCCCTGAAAACGTTGCTTCCATTTCCAACGTATCTCTGCAATGAATGCAACGAAAACTAAATTGCAGAATAGACTGGACACAAGGAACTCCCTTCGAGTATCGCTGTCTCCCATCTCACCTCGATAGGACCATCTTGTTGCAGGAAAACAAGCCCAGGGCTCCTTCAGCGATATTGGTGTGTTGCAATGATTTTACATGTTCATACGGGGAAAATATGTGTTGTGTGCTTAATATCCAAACGTTACTTAAAATGTTATGATGCTATTGACTTATAAGTAACTTATATAACCATATAACAATTACAGCACGGAAATAACAATTACAGCACGGAAACAGGCCATCTCTGCCCTTCTAGTCCGTGCCGAACGCTACTCTCACCTAGTCTCACCAACCTGCACTCAGCCCATAACCCTCCATTCCTTCAGTCATAGTCATACTTTATTGATCCCTGGGGAAACTGGTTTTCGTTACAGTTGCACTATAAATAATAAATAGTAATAGAACCATAAATAGTTAGATAGTAATATGTAAATTATGCCAGGAAATGAGTCCAGGACCAGCCTATTGGCTCAGGGTGTCTGACCCTCCAAGGGAGGAGTTGTAAAGTTTGATGGCCACAGGCAGGAATGATTTCCTATGACGCTCTGTGTTGCATCTCGGTGGAATGAGTCTCTAGCTGAATGTACTCCTGTGCCCAACCAGTACATTATGTAGTGGATGGGAGACATTGACCAAGATGGCAGGCAACTTAGACAGCATCCTCTTTTCAGACACCACCGTCAGAGAGTCCAGTTCCATCCCCACAACATCACTGGCCTTACAAATAAGTTTGTTGATTCTGTTGGTGTCTGCTACCCTCAGCCTGCTGCCCCAGCACACAACAGCAAACATGATAGCACTGGCCACTACAGACTCATAGAACATCCTCAGCATCTTCCGGCAGATGTTAAAGGACCTCAGTCTCGTCAGGAAATAGACCTGTCCATATACCTATCCAATTTTTCTTTAAATGATAATATCGAACCTGCTTCTGCCACTTCTACTGGAAGTTCATTCAACATTTACTTCAAGCTCCCCTCTCCTCCCCTGATAATTGACTTATCACTATATTCATGCGAGGAAAATATGCGCTGTGTGTTTAATATTAAATTTGTTAGATAAACCCTTTCAGAAATGAAATTGAGTGTATTAGCCACTTATCACATATATTCCAGTCGTGATTAACACCACCCCCCGGAACAGAATCGCCAAAAACAATTTGTAGAAAAAAAAAATCGGCACGTACACACATGCACACACAGGTGCCTGCGCAAGGCTTCATGGTCATTGTAGTCTTTCTTGGGGTAAACACAACGTATTTGACTGCTACTCTTGTCCGGTGGCAACCCTACCCCACCACCCCCCAACACACCCCCCCCGGGGGTCGGCCCCGGTCCGCAAGAATATTGTCAATAATAAACCGGTCCACGGTGCAAAAAAGGTTTGAGTAGAAGAAACCCAAATGAATCTGCAGTCTGCTGTCATGAACTTAACTCCATATCTCCACCGGATTGAATATTTTTGTCTGCACCAGCAGAACCTAAAACAAAACTAGTATGGGCACTGCACTCTTACACAATCTCATTCTCTATTCTGAACTAGAAAGCAAATACCCTGCACACTCTTCATACTCCATTACACCAAACCAGAGAACAAACCACACCCTCACCCAATCACTATATTGCCATTTGTTTGGTCTCTTAAGTCAACCTTCAGTGGGTAAGCCAGTTATTGAATGGAAGCTATTTTTTTAAAAATGCTTCAAATTCAGAAAAGAAATGATCAACTTACATTAACTTTGAATGCTTGAACAGTGTTATCCAGAAGAAGCACGTTGCACACCACGTCTGCGTGTTGTCTATCCCTAGCCAGTTCAGATGCTCGCACATTGTAAGTCCTGCCAGCTGGCAACCGGAAGCGTGATGTCATTACTGTCCACACAGGATCTACGTAAATACAATTAATAGTTAGTACCAAAATTCTTCAGATGCTTAAGGATCTTGCTACCACATTGCTACCATACAGCTCCTGTGACTTGCAATACTGTGTGCCCACTCTCCCTGTGACCATCTGGCTCTATTCCTAAGTAAAAACATACCACAATAGGTTAAATGGCCACCAAATTGCCTCGAGTCTGTAACTATGGAGGACTCGTTTAAAAGTGAGTGTTTGATGGTCAGTATGTTCTTGGCTGCTTATATGCTGTATCTTTGACTTTTGACAACCATTCTAGGTTCTAAATGACAGAAGTGACTAGATCATATTGCATTCAAACAGAATGCTCTTCGTATCACAAATGGTAATATTGCTCAAAATTCAAGGAGAAAAGCAAAATGTCAGCTTTACAACATTACTTTCCCTTCACTCCACCCAGAGTCTTAATATAATTATGTAGATGGAAATATGTACAGGCAATGATTGAGGAGGCAGACCAAATGATCCGAGAAAACTGTCTATATGATTTTCTGTAATGCAAAGCCACATTATCTATCACATCAAAAACAGCAAGAAAGAAGTTTCTCACCATTTTTGGTGATCATTTCTGAATGCCATGAGGGCAAACTTCCACTACCCGAATGGCTGTAACACAGTTCATCTGTATTTGAGTTCCCTGATACCCGCTGCAGTAAGGGAACCTTGCAAATCAGATCTCAGGTTGGGTTCTTGATCTCAGCTAAAATGGATTACCTCAGTGCAGGCTGATATGAGAAAGTAACAAGAGCAACCAGAAAGCAGCCAATTCCGAGGGCAACTTAAGAGTATCATCGGAATATTTCCCATGACATTTTGAAATTGATGAGTCACAAAACATGAATATCAATTTAGAAGGAATTACATACGGTTGAATTCTGAAAATACAAGTATATTATCAATTATTCTGTATGTATAAACAGAAGAAAAATCCAACTGATCATTCAGATTTCATGGATAAGTGCTTTTCATGCAAGTAACATTAAAAATAGTTTAATTGCAACCAAAAGCACATGCAAAAAAATTTCAATTGTCTTAATAAATTACCCTACATTTTGCATAAAATGATCAATAAACACATTGACCTTTCAATCAAATGCTCAAGCACAAAAACAGCAAATGCTGGCAATAATCACATCAGGTGATCTGCAGAGACAAACAACTAATGCTCAAGATGTTCACCTATAACATTATCTGGAATTAGAGTGAACAAACACTGCAAATTGAAATACAACTGTTAGGGCATTTAGAAGACAAAAAAATGCACAAATACTGTCTTTTAATCAAAGGATAGATATCACTAGCAATGTCAGCATTTGTTGTATATAGTAAATGTTCCTAATCTGAGGCAGCAAGAGTCATCTATATTAAAATCAATTCTGTATTACTTCATTTGCCTAATGTGTGAATAGCTACTCTAATCATACCCAACAGATGCTACAGGTTTTTCAGATATTCAGCTTTTACAATATTCTGCCCCATTCAGTAAAATAAAATAAATGTTACTTTTTGAAAACCCAGTCCAATGAGGAATAGACCTCACTGACTCCAACTTCCATAGATGGGGGCCCAGATCGTTTAGGCTTTCAAGGACCTTTACATTTCTTTAAAAAGTTCAAAACTTCTTTGTAATTTGTTCTTAATTATCTCTCCTAATCTTTTTCCCACTTCCCAGACACAAAGTGAAGTGGCTGAATGCAATTAAACTAGGGATTAAGTCGCCAATGGACAACAAATTTTACAATCCTGTAATGTTGTCGTCAACGGCATTACAAGTATTCACAAGATCACAGCAGGGTTCTGTCCCTAAGTAGTTTGTAACCCAAATAGCTCAGAAGTCAAACAGTCACAAAGTTCCCACACGGCAGAGGATGCCTGCAGAAGTGTGCTCTCTGGAGAAGCATCTTGTTTGGCCATTTTCTAATAATAAAACTGGTAGTAACAAATTTAACCTGAGCCCAACTCAGGCTAATGATGTATTATTTTTAAATACTTTATGGCAGACAAGGTTTTAAATGCTTTTGACAGTTTTTAAAATGGACACTGTTGCTGGGCTGGATGGTGCCTCTAGACAGGATTTGTAAAATGAACTTGTGTTGATGTGAATGTATTCTTCTTGAATTCAATATAGTAAAAACCCAGCTCATGTCACCTGCAGCCCAGCAACAGCTGGCAAATCCATTCCACTGGTCTCCTAAACACTCATTCATATCAAAGTTACAAAGTTCAAAAGTTCAAAGTATCAAGTACATTTATTATCAAAGTATGCGTACATTATACAACCATGAGATTCGTCTAACAGGCAGCCACAAAACAAAGAAGCCCCCAAAAAAACATTAAAAATACTGTCACCCAATGTGCAGAAGAAAAAAACAACTCATGCAAACAATACACACAGCAAATAGCGTTCAGAACAATAGTCCACAAAGACAGTGGACACTTAGTTCAGCACAAGCAGCGAACTGAACTGACCCGTCCCTCACTTCAGGCCCCGACATCCTGTCCTTTTCAATCTAGCCTGGTGCCTAAATCATCATCCAAACATGGGGCACTGACGCTTCAGTACACTCTGGGGCCTGGACCCCAGCGCCGCGATTCTGCCTGGACAGGCTACACATAAATCGGGTAGGACTTCTGTGCACAGAAGGCAATCATTTTCAATGGAAGCAAACTAAATGAACTTAAGCACGCTAGTACTGAAAAGTTAAATGAAATATTTCCTCTTCCAAAATAGAAGTGGGTACTACAGGATAGATGGCAGTACATCTATCTGCATTCCAAATTAGCACACAACGCCTGAAAATTTTGCAGTCAAAGAGGGGCATTCAGACTATAAATAACTAGGTGCACCTGTGTGGAATGAAATTGCACCATTTAGTACTTTCCAGTCAAGAAAACCTAGTGTACGCCCACAGTGATATTATGAACAAAATTCAAATCAGAAGTGAAATGCGCAACTTTTAGCTATTATAAAACTCGCAGAACAAAAAAAAACTGGAATATTCACACAATATAGACCCTGATTTATACACTTTATAAATTAAAATAGAAAATTAACTAAGACCAAAGATTGCTAAGCAACATTTATCACACTGCATGCTATTAAAGCAAATTTAAGTACTTTACAATAGATTAATTTTTGATCTATAGTGGATTCCGAATAACTGGGCATTGGTTAATCAGGACAGCCGCTTATTTGGGAGGGGAGGGGAGGGAACATCGTCTCAGACCATGAGAGGCCTGCGTCGGGCATTTTCATGCCTTACAAGGCACAGATTGGAAGTCTGTGTGAGGCACCACTCCTCGCACAGACTAGAGCAATGTGTGATGAAGTGCTTTGCTCAAGGGCACAAACACGCTGCCACAGCTGAGGCTTGAACTAGCGACCTTGAGATCACTAGACGAACGCTTTAACCACTTGGCCACATCCCCAACACTATTTGGGACAAATTCTTAAAAAACAAAAACAAATCAAGAAAATAGCTGAGATCCCCTTTGTTTATTTGGGACACTATGTTGTTTAATTTTGGCGGAGACCATCGCTGAACAGTTTTTAAAATGGTTTCAGTTGTGTGTGCGCTTCTGCCATGTTATCCATTTGGACCAACAGATGCTGATTCAAAAAGCAGAGATTTTTAAAAAATGTTTTATTTTGACTTTTAAAATATCACACCCTTGCCAAGATGCCACAGCATCCATCAGCACTTGGTGTCTGCACTGATTTTGTTCACTTACAGTCAAAAGAACACGGCAACATAATTTGGATGAGATCCTTCATTGATATCTATTAGGAACTTGTAGAGTTTTAAAGTACTATAGGTAGTGTTTGAATTTATTCTGTATTTTATTTAAATACGTAATTTGTTACTCAGTTAAACAGCAGCTTGTCTTTTTTTTATACCTTTTTAACAATTTTCATGAAACTTTAGCTAATTGAGACAGCCACTTAATTGGGCCAAAATGTACTGGTCCAATTAACTGGAATCCACTGTATTGAAGACTTTACTGATAAAGGTTGTAAAGCGGCATTCTGTGGATTTGGAAATAACAAACAGTAACTTCTGGGATTTTATATTTCACAGCAAAATCTAATCCAATCAACTCCATAGCTGGGATTTTGTAAATCCGTACAGTCCACACATCTTTAGTTTGATTTAAATCTAAAGTGCGCTCACAATAAATTGGAGACTACCTTTTCTTTGACATGAAGTGCTAAATTATGACTTCCAAACTTCCATCAACAGCAAGTTTTAAAGTATTGCAAACAGAGAATTAGAATCCCCAATTAATACAACTACATATTTTCAACAGTAAAACCGAACAAATACTAGGTGCTAAGTGCTCACTGTTTTACTTAGTAACCAACACTACTCAAAATAGAAACAGAAACAGATGTTATATTACACATTTGTTACCCACCCAAGGATAAAACACTGCCTAATTTCAGCAGTGGTCAAAAAGAACATCAATTCCAAATGTGCCTCAGACCACTTTACAAGCCTTATTTGCATGAAAAACATTTTAAATTAAGCACAGAAGGCCCATCACATCCATGCCAACCTTTCTGACCATCTACACTGATGACATTTGCCTATACTATGTAGGTACTCTTCCATGCCTTATTCAAGTGCCTGTTTCAATGTCTTTTAAATGCAATGATTGTATCCATCTCCAACACCTCCACCGGTAATCAATTCCAGATATTAACTGAGTGCCGTGTAAAAAAACAACCTGTGTTAAGAGATTAGTTTCGCCAAGAACTACATCTGGCTGTTAACGCAACAACACAATCGACATATGCGCTGGGGGCAGCCCACAAGATTCGCCATGCTTCTAGCACCAACGTAGCATGCCCACAACTAACCCTAACCCGTGTATCTTTGGAAAGCAGAGCAGCTGAAGGAGACCCAGAGTCACTGCACGTAGGTACACACACTTTACTGAGAGTAGCAGAATTGAACCTGTCCTTAATGCTGTAATAGCATTAGGCTAAACACCACCTCACCATGCCACCCAGTTTGCCCTCAGATCCCCCTTTAAAGTTCCTTCCTCTCATCCTAAATGCATGTGCTCATATTTTTTCATACCCCTACGATAGGAAGACTGACTAAATGCTTCTAATTCAAAATGTAATTCTAAAACCTGCGTGGATGAGCGTGTGCCTATAAGAACTTATTGCACATACCCAACTCAAAAGTCGTGGATGAACCAGGAGGTTCATAGTCTGCTGAGAGCTAGATCTGTGGCATTCAAGTCTAGCAAGCCAGGTCTGTACAAGAAAACCAGCTATGACATACACAGGACTAATTCAAGAGCCAAGGAACTATTCCAGCATGAATGGTGGCAATGTTTCACTCCCAAACTCAATGGCTTTTATGTTTGCTTTGTGAGGGAAAATAAAACCACAGCTATGAAGATCCCTGCAGCACCCGGTACCCCTGCGATCTCTATCTCGGAGGTCGACGTCAGGCCGTTTTTCAGGATGGTGAACCCTCACAACACGACAGGCCCTGATGGAGTACTTGTTAAGGCTCTGAAAACCTGTATCAAACTGGCTGGGGTGTTCAAAGAAATTTTCAATCTCTAATTGCTACAGTCAGAAGTTCCCACTTGCTTCAAAAGGGCAACAATTATACCGGTGCTCAAGAAGAGCAGGGTGAACTGCCTTAACAACGATCACCCAGTAGCACTCACATCTGCGGTGATGAAGTGCTTTGCAAGGTTGGTTATGGCTAGAAACAACTCCCAGCTCAGCAAGGACCTAGGCCAACTGCAATTTGCCCATTGTCACAATAGGTCTACGGCAGACACGATGTCACTGACTCTCCACGTGGCCTTGGATCATGTGGACAACACAAATACCTACTGTATATCAGCGTTTAACACCATCATTCCTACAGCTCTGATCAAAAAGCTCCAGAACTTGGGACTCTGTACCTCTTTCCACAACTGTATCCTCGACTTCCTAACAGGACGAAGACCATAAACAGATGCAGATTGGAACATCTCCATCTTGCTGACAGTTAGAATCCGTGCGCCTAGCCCACTGCTCTCTCTCTACACCCATAACTGTGTGGCAAGGCACAGCTCAAATGCCATCTATAGATTTGCTAACAATACAACCATTGGTGGCAGAATCTCAATGGGTGATGAGAGGGCGTACAGGAGCAAGATGTACCAGCTAGTTGAGTGGTGTTACAGCAACAAGCTTGCCCCCAACATCAGTAAGATCAAAGAACTGATAGTGGACTTCAGAAAGGGTAAGACGAGAACTCACACCAGTGCTCAGAGGAATGAGAAGTGGAGAGCCATTTCAAGTGGGTGTCAATATCAGACCCAACATATTGATGCAGCTATAAAGGCAAAACAGCAGCTATAGTTCATGAGGAGTTTGAGGAGATTTGGTATGTCACCAAAAACACTTGCAAATGTCTACAGATGTACTGTGGAGAGCATTCTAAATGATTGCACCACTGTCTGGTATGTGGGCGGGGACTATTGTACGGGACCGAAGTTAACTGCAGGCGTGTTGTAAAATTAGTCAGCTCTATTATGGGCACTAGCCTCTATTGTATCCAGATCATCTTCAAGAAGCAACACCTCAAAAAGGCGGTGTCCATCATTAGGGACTTGCCACGCCCAGGTCATGCCTTGTTCTCACTGTTACCATCAGGAAGGAGGAACAGAAGCCTGAAAGCACACACGTAACAATTCAGCAACAGCTTCTTCCCCTCTGCCATCCGATTTCTGAATGGACATTACCTCACTACTTTTTTTTAATTTCCTATTTTTTTTGCACAACTTATTTTGTTTAACTATTTTATATACGTATACTTACTGTAATTCAGAGTTTTTTTTCCTCTCTATTATAATGTATTGCATTGTACTGCTGCCAATAAGCTAACAAATTTCATGACATATGCCAGTGATATTAAACCTGAGTTTGATCTCTATCAGTATTCTGTAGTCCGTACAAGCCTGTAATAATTTTTGGAGAAAGTGTTTTCTTCAAAATGAATGTAACCATCAAATTGCAATGGACATAATGTATTTAGGGCAAAACAATACCCAAAATTGAAAATATAAAATGTGGTCTAAAGTGCTTTTAAGTACAACCTTCGCAATGAGTGTAATGGGTAAAGCAGATGATCAACTTTATTCACCCGAAATCTACATTGGAATGTATTAGCATTTTGCTGTGTTGCGTGAGTTCTACATACAACAACAATTACACAGTATAAAGAATTCTATAAAAAGCTAAAAGTACAGATATGGAATAAAATGTGCATAAATACAAGCATGTACTTACAATGTAAACTGCATTATAAAAATTGATTTAAAGTGTTTGAGAGGGCGAGGGGGGCTAACAAGAAATGTTGATCAAATTAACTGCCTGGGGGAAGAAACACAGCCATTAAAGAATTTTGGTTGGAAAAGGGCAGGACTGCAACTTTAACACCCCAGGGCAAAGAAGTTCTAGACATTAAAGGAATGTAAATTAATGATAAAGAAGAGTATCGCTGCTGCACAGACAGGACAGAGACATAGATTACTACAGCACAAAAACAAAACTATTCGGCCCGACTAGTCTGTGCTGAACCATTAATCTTCGTTGCTCCACCAACCAGCACCCAGACCATAGCCCTTATTACATGGCGAGGTACAAGACCTTATACTATAGAAACAGCTTGGCCAGGTGATCCAAGTTACAGCTGGGGACTTTCTGGGAACAGTGGCCATAATTCTGTAAGACATGACCTTCAGGTCAAGTATAAAATTGGGGAAGTATTAGGTAATGAAGCAGACGATAGTATTTAAGATTAAATCCACATCTGACACAGGAGGTTTTCTAATATGAAAGGCCAATTAACTTGAGTTCAGTCAAACAGAAAGAGGAAGCATAAGTACAGTTTGAGGCTGAAATCAGACAATGCTTTTGAAGGAAACAGGAAGGAAAAAAGAAAATTTATGGTCTTTTGGCTAAAAGACCCTGAAATGTCCTTTGCAAGTGGGATTAAAATAAATCCCAAAGCATCTTACAAGCATATTTAGAAACAAGATGGCAGCGAGCAAAAAATAGAGTATTCCACACCACCAGGTTCAAGCACAGCTATTACTTTCAACCATCAGGCTTTTGAACCTGTGCGTACGGCTGGTGGCACAATCGCATCAGTGCCAGACTCCAGAGCAAAGACTCCCGAGTTCAAATACAAGTCTGGCCACTCCCCGAGGACGCTTTCCATCCATGCCGGGTTGAGTGTCGAGCTTGCCACTCGGCCTCGTTAAAAAAAAGGGTCGAGTCAGGAACATTCATATCGTGACCCAGTTAATCTGAAAGGAGACCAATCCTGACACCACGCGCCAGACAAGAATGGCTGACTGTCTGGTGCGACATGCAAAAAGAAACATTCCCAAAACTTATGGACACACTTTCTAGGACTTGTCATCTCATGTTCTTGATATTTATTGCTTATTCATTACTTCCTTTTTCTTTATTGTTTTGTATTTGGACAGTTTGTCATCTTTTGCACTTTAGTTGTTCGCTCAACCTGTTAAGTGCAGACTTTCAATGTTTCTACTGTTTTTCTTGTATTTATTGTGAATGTCCACAAAAAAACTAATCTCAGGGTTGTATATAGTGACAGATATGTACTTTGATAATAAATTTACTTTGAACTTTGAAGTCAAAGATAACAGGCATGTAAATGAGTACTTTGAAAGAGTAATCACCAAACACAGAATGATGGTGAGAATAGGGAGGGTCCTTCTAGGAAATGTTAATATTGAGGAGCATGGCATTGGCTGCCTTGAAAAATATTAAGGTGGACAAGTTCCCAGAGCATGATTGCATCCATGCCAGGATATTGATGAGATTGCAGAGACATCTCTTTAGCCGCAGAAGACAAAACTGGAGAATAGTCAATGTTGATTAAGGGCAGCAATTTATAGGCCAGTGAGACTTGCACCAATGGTTGGGATATTTTTGAAGATTCTCAGGGACAGGATTTACCTGCAGTTGAGTAAACCATACACTTATTAGGCATAGTCAGCACACCTTTGAGGGGGGGAAATTCCTAACTCTGAGTCAAATGGGAGTTTTCCTTTGGAGGAGGTAACGAAGACAACTGATGAGGATAGGGCTGTGGATGATTTGCAAATACCAAAAGTTGTCAAAAGATACAACAGGTTATAAATCAGATGGAAAATTGGGCAGAAGAATAGTTGATAGAGTTTAAGACGGGCAAGTCTGGAAGGTCAAATACATTAAGTGCAGTAAATGGTAGCAGTTATAATGAGGACGATTTGAGGGTGCCGGCCCACATTAAAGCAAAGCTGACAAGCCGTATTGACACCTCATTATCTGTCTGGGTAGTCTTCAACTTCATAGTATGAACATCAATTTCTCCTTCGAGTTAAAAAATATTCCCATCCCCCTTCCCTCTTCTTCTATTCCCCTGGCCTCTAACCTCTTCTCACCTGCCTATCATCTCCCCCCGGTGTCCCCCCATCTTCCCTTTCTCCCATGAGTCCACTCTCACATCCCATGAGATTCCTTCTGTCCAGCTTTTACCTTTCCCACCCACCTGACTTCATTTATCACCTTCTAGTTAGTCCTCCTTCTCCTCCCCCACCTTTTTATTCTGGTGTCTTCCTCCTTCCTTTCCAGTGCTGAAGGAGGATCTTGGCCCGAAACATTGACTGTTTATTCATTTCCAGAGATGCTGCCTGACCTGCTGAATTCCTTCAGCATTTTGCATTTGAAGCCATGTTGCAGCTGTATAAAACTTTAGTTAAGCCATGTACAAGGTAGTGTGTGCACTTCCAGTCACTGCGTTACAGCAAGGATGTGGAAGGATTGGAAACAGGGCAGGTTCACCAGAATTAGAGACCATTAGCTTTAAAAAGAGGCAAATTTGGATTATCTTCTCTGGAGAATCAGAGACATAGCTGTGACCTTACCGAAATATATAGCTATGAGAGACACTTGTTACGAGAATACACATAAAATTAAGATGTTTGCTGGCCTGGGCTAGCATCAGTGGCATCAGCAGTTGGTCTGCCACCTGCCCTCAGGGGAAGGAGAGATAAGGAACAATGGAGCAGCGTCTGGAGATGTGTAATGAAGGAACGGGGGAGAGAGAGAGCTGTCTGGAGCGGCTCCCCTCTTTGAACCTTGAACTGTTTGAAGTGATGGACAGGCGATACCCCAGCAGGGGGATAAAAAGGGACCGGTTCGCTAAGACAGACACACACGCCACCCGAGGTAACGAGACCCTGGAAGCGGTGCGCCTCTCACGAGTGGGTGAGAAGTATCAGACAACGCCCGGGGTGGAAAGGTACGATCAGCGGGAACCCGGTGTGTGTCCGCCCTTGCCTGGGTGCCGGGTTCACTGCAGAGGATCGACCGCATCTGGAGGAGGGGTCACAGTCGGTGACCTCAGGTGACATCACCAAGGACCCGCCCAAAAGCTGTTTGTGAGCCATCTCGCTGGTCTGTGAGTGAAGCAGTGTTCTGAATGATCAGTTGTTCCTGTTCTCTCTGTCTCTTCCCCCACCTTGTCCATCGCCATGGCAACGATTACTGCGAACTGAACTTTGAGTCACTTGGAAATTTGGTCATTTACCCCTAGACAACGATAGAGCTTGATTGATGCTGTTATCTTAATTGTGTGCACATGAGTGGTTATCATTGCTGAACTGTTGCATTTATTATCCTTTCGATTACTGTGTTGCTTGTTTCTTTAATAAAACTTTCTTAGTTCTAGTACTCCAGACTCCAACTGAGTGATCCATTTCTGCTGGTTTGGCAACCCAGTTACAGGGTACGTAACACACTGTAGATAAACAGATGTTTTCTCTTGGGGGTGGAAATGCCAAATACCAGAGAGCATAGTGTTAAGGTTAGAGTTAAGGAAATGCGAGGCAAATTTTTTTCTAAAACAACAGTGGAGGATGCCTGGAATATGCTGCCAGGGGCTGGTTGGAGCAGGGAATGAAGTGATTCACGCCATGTACCAGTGAGATTAGTTTAATTGGTACAGACATTGTAGGCTGTAGGACCTGCTCCTGTGCTATACTTTTCAATATTTCTAATGCCTTAAGTGAAGAAAGATTTTGGCAGTGGGTTTTACCTATTTTCACAATGAACACTCTCACAGAAGACAAGCATATGCACCCAAAGCCACACATCTCAGAATGAACGAGATCCAACATGCCTGCTTTAGTCATTACTGGTTTTGATATCATCTTAGAAATTCCTCAGCTGAACTATTGTAGGAAAGTTTATCAAATTATTAAAAAGGAATGACTGGCTTCTGAAAGAAAGCAGCGGAAATACAGCCAAAGACTGATCCCTTTAAAAACAATGCACTTGATCTTCAAAACGGCGTTTAAAGTTACAGATCTAATGTCTAACAGTGCTGAACTGAGCCCACTGTATAGCATCAGTATCCAAAGTACAAAGGTCTGTTGCGTGCCTCGAGTGTTTCAATGAACTTTAACTAGTATTCTGCAGAAGTCCACAGCAGTTCCAAAACTGTAAAGCCTCACGCCTGGGGGGGGAATCAATTTGGAGATCCCAGTCACACTTGGTAACCGAGTGCTAACTTCCTACAGAATGGGTCACTATGCTAAAACAAACCAGCAGCCAGATGCCTGCTCATTAGTGTATGAAAAGGAAGACTACCAGTCAAGTGCACCATTACACAAACCTCTTCTAATATTGGCAGTGACCAGAGAATTGGAAGAACAGACACAAATTTAAACTTAAACTGAAAAAACTTCTTGAATCATCAACTATTTGTTCTTCAAATGATACTGACATTTCTCTTTCTACAAATTGGAATTCAAAACAATTATTTGCAGTTATATGTAGCATTTTAATTATGATATAGGACAGTTCAACATAGATTTTAGGCTAAGCATAGCAAAATGAATAGCATTATAAAAATCAGCCTCAGAATATTTACAACTATCCTTCATATAAAATTACAAGTAATTGCTTTAATTACACAAACTATGGTTTATTTTCCACAAGCAGCTGCTACATTCCATTTAACACCATGTCATATTGTCTTCAACAGTACACTGGGAATTGTGAATGTTTTCTCAGCAAACCAACAAAAGCCAATCTCAAGCTCTTGTTGAGACAGTCATTAACTTGTTTTTATAAAAATTAATGTAAATGTCACAATAAGGTGTCACACATTTAATCTAGCATTTGCTTTTAAACATATGGGACACTGACAAACAATTATGGAATAAATGGTGCATTATGTTATTTGGATTGAGGAACATTTTATCTGGACTGAAGACTGCTAAATAAACTATGCAAATATTCAAATGCATTATACTCTGGAAATACGTGGTCTTATAATTCTTAGAAGCATTTTCCAATATAAAAGTTCAATTTTAAAGTGAAGTACGTATCCTGCTTTGAGATTTATCTTCTTGCAGGCAGCCACAGAACAAAGAAACACAATAAAAATAGATTAAAACTGCTGTACTCACTGTACACCCATGATTGTGTAGTCAAGTTTCCATCAAACTCAATATAAGTTTGCTGATGACACAACAATTGTAGTCCGTATCTCAGGTAATGATGAGTTTGAGTACAGAGAGGAAATTAAGAACTTGGTGGCATGGTGCAAAGACAATAACCTATCCCTCAACGTCAGCAAGACGAAGGAATTGGTTGTTGACTTCAGAAGGAGTAGCGGACCGCACGACCCAATTTACATCAGTGGTGCGCAAGTGGAACAGGTCAAAAGCTTTAAGTTCCTCGGGGTCAATATCACAAATGACCTGACTTGGTCCAACCAAGCAGAGTCCACTGCCAAGAAGGCCCACCAGCGCCTTTACTTCCTGAGAAAACTAAAGAAATTTGGCCTGTCCCCTAAAACCCTCACTAATTTTTATAGATGCACCATAGAAAGCATTCTTCTAGGGTGCATCACAAACTAGTATGGAAGTTGTCCTGTCCAAGACCTAAAGAAGCTGCAGAAGATTGTGAACACGGCGCAGCACATCACACAAACCAATCTTCCATCTGTGGACTCACTTTACACCGAACGCTGTCGGAGCAGTGCTGCCAGGATAATCAAGGACACGACCCACCCAGCCAACAGACTTTTCGTCCCTCTTCCCTCCAGGAGAAGGTTCAGCAGCTTGAAGACTCGGACAGCCAGATTTGGGAACAGCTTCTTTCCAACTGTGATAAGACTGCTGAACAGGTCCTGACCCGGATCTGGGCCGTACCCTCCAAATATCCGGACCTGTCTCTCGGTTTTTTTGTATTACCTTACTTCCCATTTTTCTATTTTCTATTTATGACTTATAATCTAAATTTTTAATATTTACTAATTTTAACTATTTTTAATATTTTTAAGATTTAATATTTGTAATCCAGGGAGTGTGAAGCGTAGAATCAAATATCGCTGTGATGATTGTATGTTCTAGTACCAATTGTTTGGCGACAATAAAGTATAAAGTATAAACCCATACACAAAGCCCAACACCAATATGTGGAAAAAAAACCAAATTGTGCAAATAATAAAAAAGTAAACAAATAACACAGAACATGAAGCGCAGAGAATGCAAAAGTGAGTCCACAGTAATGGAGATAGCTCAGCTTTGCTGTCAGTCCAGGAAGAATTTTCTCTATTTCTTCATAAGTATGACCTAAAATGTGATCAGATCTTCATGCAAGTCCTAAACCTAGGTCGTTGCTTTGCTGCTGCTTATGCATGGAAGGGGGGCGTTGGGGGGACTTTGGGGTTCTAATATTTAACTGTCATTCATTCTTTGGGGCATTCCTCTGTTTTCGTGGATGTTTGCAAAGAAAAAGAATTTCAGGATGTATATTGTATACATTTCTCTGACATTAAATGTACCTAGTGAGAAGAACCCAATTAAATAAGTAATGCACAAAGTATCATACTTGTTCATTTATTTATTGAGAAAAATAATCCAATATTACATGTATTTGTTGGAAAAAGTATGTGAACCTTTGCTTTCAGTAACTGGTGTAACTCCCTTGCACAGCAATAACTTCAACCAAGCATTTCCAGTAACTGTTGATCAGTCCTGCACATGGGCTTGGAGGAATTTTAGGCCATTCCTCCTTACAAAACTGCTTCAACTCTGGGATGTTGGTGGGCTTCCTTGCATGAACTGCTTGCTTCAGATCCTTCCACAACATTTCTACAGGATTAAAATCAGGATTTTGGTTCCGCCATTCCAAAACACAAATTTTCTTCTTTTTAAACCATTCTATTATTGATTTACTCTTGTCTTTCGGATCATTGACTTGTTGCATTATCCAACTTGCATTAAGCTTCAGGTGACGGACTGCTACACTGACATTCTCCTGTAAAATATCTTGATACAATTTTGAATTCATTGTTCCCTCAACGATTGCAAGCTGTTCAGGCCCTGAGGCAGTAAAGCAGCCCCAAACCATGATGCTCCTTCCACCACGCTTCACAGTTGGGATGAGGTTTTGGTGTTGGTGTGCAGTGCCCTTTTCCTGCAAACACAGCAAAGTGGATTTCTGCCAAGGTGTTCAGCTTTTGTCTCATTTGTCCACAGAACATTGTTCCAAAATCAAGGCATGGTGCACATAAACAGATCTTACACTGCTGCATGTCTCAAGTTTGCAAAGACCACCTGGATGTTCTACAAAGCTCTGGGACTGAACTCAGCATTGTAGAACATCCAGGTGGTCTTCTGCAAACTTGAGACGTGCAGCAATTTTTTTTTTGGAGAGCAGCCGTTTCTTTCCATGAACACCATTCTTGTTCAGTGTTTTTGTTATAGTGGATAGCTTGCAATTGTTGAGGGAACAATGAATTCAAAACTGTATCAAGATATTTTACAGGAGAATGTCAGCGTAGAAGTCCATCACCTGAAGCTTAATGGAAGTTGGATAATGCAACAAGACAATGATCTGAAAGACAAGAGTAAATCAAAATCAGAATGGTTTAAAAAGATAATTCATGTTTTGGAATGGCCGAGTCAAAGTCCTGACTTTATTCCAATAAAAATGTTGTGGAAGAACCTAAAGCAAGCAGTTCATGCAAGGAAGCCCACCAATATCCCAGAGATGAAGCAGGAGGAATGGCCTAAAACTCCTCCAAGCCCACGTGCAGGATTGATCAACAGTTATGAAAGCAAAGGTTCACATAATTTTTCCCAACAAATACATGTAATATTGGATAATTTTTCTCAATAAATAAACGAACAAGTATAATGCTTTGTGTGTTATTTAATAGTGCTCTCTTTATCTAGGTTTGGGACTTGCGTGAACACATTTAAGGTCATATGCAGAAATAGAGAAAATTCTACAGGATTCACAAACTCTCTAGCACCACTGCACTTGGAAATTTTCTTTGCTGATTTCCAAACAAATCCAAAACATCAGAATCCAACAGCTATTATATCATTTCCTCAGATGGCAAAAACATGACTTCTGGATTACTAACCACCAAATCTGCCAAAGAATTAACAACATTGCACTATTATTAAACAAGATGATTTATACATCCTAAATATTTACATGCAAACCACAATCTGCCTCATTCCCCAGTTTGCAACAACATATTTCACAATAGTATTCTGGTGCCAAACATCTCAGTTACATTATTTTACCCAAATCTGACTAGCTAGATCCAATGTCACTGGCCAACTCCTTTTATTAAATAAAACAATAATTGTCAATTGTCATGCCCATATTGCCTCCATCATGTGCTGAGAAGCAGAACAGTGAAAAATGCTTAAGGGCATCATTATACTTATCTAGAACTTCGGGATGATAGGGTGGAGATATGGCTCTACAAAAGAAGGCGTAAGGTACTCTTCCCTCTATTCCATTGGCCTGCAGGTCACTCGTGTGCACGGTGTAGCACCTGCTTAGCAACCCCCTCACCCCGATCAGGGCCATGTGAAGCCATGGCAGCAGGTGGTGGATGGTCATATAAGTAGCTGGTGCATATCACAAGTCCTGGTTATGCAACCACTGATGCCAGACAGACAGTCTCTGAAGAGTATTGATAATGGCTAGGGTCACTGTCTTGTAAAGGTACTGCCCAGAAGGCGACAATGGCAAACCACTTCTGTTAAAAAAAAATTGCCAAAAACAATCATGGTCATGCGACCATGATTGCCCACATCATATAACAAATAAATGATCAAGAACTTAACTTATGTAATGCTAAAAAGCTAACCAGTTACACTGTTTCCCATGTTATAGCATGTTTCTTAAAAGGAAGAAATCATAAAAAGTTAACAAGCAGGCCCACTGAGTACTAGGAGAACTGCAAGTTGTCATTCATTATATATGGTTTAGAAATTAAGAATAGGTTTTGTTATAGTTGCACAGAGTGTTAATGAGGTCACATCTGGAAAAGTGTACAATTGCCAAACAAAGAATAAACTAACATTGTAAGCAGTCTGAAGAGGCTTTGCCAGATTAATTCCTGGGATAACAGGATTGTTCTAGAGAGGCGAGACAGTTTGGATCTATATTTCTTAGAGTCACGAATGAGTGGTCACCTTATTTTAATATACAAGTTGAAGTTGAAAGACTGAACCACAAACAAGAGAACACATCTAGAAAACTGAAGTGGGGGGGGGGCTGATCATTTAAAACGATGATGCTTAGACAGATCTTCTCACAGAGGGAGTTAATCACTGGAATTCTCTCCCCAAGGGTAGTGGAAGCCAGAACATTTGATATATTTATGGTGGAGAAACAAAAATATTTGAAAGATGGAATTGATGGTTCTGAGGGACTGGCATAGAAGATTTGAGACCAGCAAAGATCAATGATTATACTGAATGGCAGGGCAGACTTGAGGCACCACAGATCAGAGGCCTCTGAGCAGTGGGGTGGCGAAATGAATGGCACTGGATCCTCTATTCATGTACATTAATGATCTAGATGAGAATGAAGGCATCACAATTACTAAGTTTTGACACAACACCAAAACTGGTGTTACGGAGAACACTGAAAGTTATCCAAGGACACAACAAGATAAATATTAACTGGGCAAGGGGATAGCAGACAGAATTTAACTGAGACAAGTGTGACGTGATAAACACAAGATTTTATAGATGGTGGAAATCTTGAGTAACACACATAAAATGCTGGAGGAACTCAGCAAGTCAAGCAGCATCTATAAATGAATAAATTGTCGATATTTCTGTTCCCTATCTTCTGGCTTCTGCCCTTTTCCTTCTACTCCAGAGGACAGTGTTGGTCTGAAATACTGAATGCTTATTATCCTCTATAGATGCTGTCTGACTTGCTGAGTTCCTCCAGCACGCACTGCTCAAGTGTGAAGTTAAACCACAGCAGGACATACAAGACATAAGGCCATAGATAAGGTAGATGGGCAGAGTCCATATAACTCATCCATGGTGTCATCATTTAGAATGTCCAAACTAGAGGGCATAGGATTTTAAGGGGATTTGTGGGGTAACTTTTTCCATAGAAAGCGTAATTGGAATCTGAAACAAGAATTAATGAGGAACAATAATATTTAACAGGCATTTGGACAGCTACTTCAATGAGCAAGGCAGAGAAGGAAATGGAATTAATGGCGACAGTTGGGATTGCATGATAGGACTGATACAGTGGGCTGAAGGTCCTGCTTCTCTGCTGTGTACAACTCAACAATATAAATCCACATTGTTACTTATTTTTTCTAAAGTCTTAAAATGTTCTTTATGCAATGACAAATTTCACAGAATGAATGTGGTTTATTTACAAGTTCGAAACGTAACATTTTCCAATAAGTAATAAGACCGGCAACTGATAAATTCCTGCAAACCTTCAACCAATGAAAGAACATGGGAATGGCCGAGACTAATTTTCATTGAAAAATATCCATCAGCACAGAACTACAATAGGAGCTTTGCATCACTCTTCAATTTGCTTATCTGAATTTGAATTATTTTATGTAACAAATTTGATTACATTTAACAAACTCAATTCATCATGCATAACGTTTGCTGCAAAACAGAAGAACAATTATTCGTGACTGTAGAGTGCATTTGTACTGTCATTAGTTTTGTGTTCCCTTCATATTTATTCATCAAATGAAGATGCAGATTTGGAATCAAACATCTATCTGAACCAAGGGAACTCCATATCATACACATTTTGAAAACACAGCAGATAACATCAGGAGATATTGAACATCATATGAAAATTCCCAAAGCCCAATTCCAAACAAAGAGCTTAATATGAAAAATACAAGTACTATTCTAATTGATGCAAGGGATAATTCCAAACAAAAAAAAATTGTTAATCTGATTTTGAGGAAACAGATGCACAACTTCCCAGTGCCCTTCTCAAAGTTTAATCTTGATCTTCAGTCCCTTGCTTTACATAACTTTTATGGAAGACTTTTCTTAAAGAGGTACTCCATCTCAAAGTATCTCTAATTTGCTGCATTTCCACACTTCAAAAATCTTTTAAACTTGTACTTTAATTATTGAGCACTTGAGTGGTATACCCAAGAATTTTTCTATAATGAAACATCTGCATGCACTGAGTGATTTGAAAACCTCAGCTTATATATATGACAATGACTTCACTCATTCAGCTTTTGCCTGAACAGAGGTTCTATACAGAGTGTAAGCAACAACTGTGGCTGCAGAACACATTGAATAATTTATCAGGGTACAATTTAGCTTAAACATGCTGATATTGAACTATAGATGCAATTATTACCATGACTGCTCATTCTTCCATTCCAAGTTAATGGAATCACATTTTGCTTTATCGTGAGAAACTTTTAACTTGTATTAGGTATTTGCATGGCTAAAACACTAACTTTTCCACAGATCCCACTGCAGCTGAACAATACCAACTTCAGTGCCTGCAGACTTTTGCTCTTCCTGAATCCTGAAACTTTTTTCCTCTAAATTTAATATATTATTTTGAAAAGAAAAAAAAATGACAGAATCTTGGTCAGTATTGGCCAGTTGGGCCAAAGGGCCAGTTTCTATGTTGTATGATGTAATAAATTATGGAAAATGAAGGAATAAGCATAGAATATGCAACTATTAATAACAGAATGTGGGGATATTCACCAGATGAGCTGTACAAATACCAAATGGCCTATCACACTATCTTTGGGCAAAATAAGGCAATGAATTATTAACCCAGAGAGGATGTGAAAACAGCTGGTCATGTGTAACAAATTAATTTGGTATTTAAGCAAATTCTTAGATCCATTGACCAATAAAATGTTTTACACAGTTGCACCCAAATGTCAACGTAGCAGACTGGAAATGAGCAGAACTGCGAAAGAGTTCCTAAATGTCATGTGCATTGTATGTAATTTAAAAATTACTATAAAACCCTAATTCCAAGGACATTGATCAATGCAAAACCTGTTACAACAAGCAGTGTCATTAGGAACTACAACAATTTTCAAGTACGTTAACATTTCATAAATGCCATCTGAAGATCAAGTTACTTTGCAAGCTTAGCAACTAGATCATCTGCATCCACTTTTGACCTGAACATTACTATCCCGGAAACTGTTCTGGGATCCATGGCATCATAGTCAATTAATACACTATCAATATGTAAAAATCCTAAACTATTTAGCGTGAAAGTGTATTGAAATTTCAAACTCTGGAAACGTTTGCAGTGGAATTTTGAAGCATAGAATGGACTCAAATGGAACAAAAATTAGGGACTAGATTAACACACACAAAATGCTGGGGGAACTCAGATCAAGTAGCCTCTATGTAAATGAATAAACAGTCAATGGTTTGAGCTGATGAAAGATCTTAGCTCAAAAACATCAACTATTTACTCATTCATAGATACTGCCTGACCTGCTGAGTTCCTCCAGCATTTTGTGTGCATTGTTCTGGATTTCCAGCATCTGCAGAATCTCATGCCTAGGGACTAGATTACTTGTGTTTCCCCAAGGAAGCAGGAACAGGGTCAGTAAATGGACTTCAAACCTGCCAAGTATTATAAAGTGAGGAGAACTTAAAACGCAAAACATTCTCATCTGAATGGAGTACCAGGATTCATAGCCAGATCTTCAAAACCCCGATGACGGATAATTTCGGACAGGGCATCCTATCTGAAATTCACAGGAAATACTTGGAGCTGCTAACCCCACTATAGTCTGCACGTCCAAGTGCTCTGCAGGTTTTGTACATAAAACTGCACTACTTTCATTTCTGTCACTGATCAACAGCTGTCTCTAAAACTGATCACAGAATAATTGCATAACTTGCAATCGATATTAATACCATTTTCAAACCTAAAAATAGTAACTTAAAGAGATTAGATGTCAGCGCACCTTACTGCTGCTAAGTAGTATAAACGACAAGGAAACGAATACAACAGGCAAGGCATCTTCCCAGTCACATCAAGAGCATTTTCAAAATGGTATTTTTCATACCCATCTAAATTTAAACAAACGATTTTGAAAATCCAAGCACCACATGAGCCACTGGCCCCAGATTCAGAAAAGACATTATCAAGTTGGAAGTCCATCTTTCCAGCTACACAATGAAAAACTATCAGGAGCTTCTGTAAATCCACGTGCAGCACTGACGAATAGCGTGCAATCTCCCACCCAACCACTTCCTACCAATGCCAGAAAGTGTCCATTCTCCCCAAACAGGGAGTTGCAGTTTCTACCATGTTGAAGAACAAAATACAGAAGAGGCAAACTACCTTGGGCTACATTGATGCTCTTTAAAAAAAGTTGACTGAATCCACTCTGTTCAGTAGGTAGAAGTTTAACAAGAATATAAAACCAACTCTGGAACTGTTCTGTACAAGGCAGGTAACTATAGGGCAGTTAGTTTAACATCTGTAGTTGGGGAAAAGAGACAATAGGTGGAAGAGTAGGCCATTCGGCCCTTTGAGCCAGCACCACCATTCACTGTGATCATGGCTGATCATCCACAATGGAGGAGGAGGAGAAGATGGCGGCACAACGCAGCGCGCACGGCCACCTTCGGTGGTGACGTCTGTTATTTGTCAAGTAGGGGACCGTGCACAATTCTGATTTGATGCAGACAGACGTGAGAATTTGGAGGAAAATCTGAAGAAACCGCTGAAATGCCCGCTTCACTGCCGCTGTTACTGTGTGGTCTGGCATCTCCAGAGAATACCCCGAATCCTCGGCTTTGCTTGTTTCGGCGGCTGGGTGAGGTCGAAAGTGCTCGGCAGAGGATGGCACTCGGGAGGCTGTATCGGAGGGGCTGGTTAGAGGCACGAAGTTTTCAGACGGACGGACTCAGTGTCAGCTGCTTCCAATGCATTGGCAGTTGTCGGTGCCTGGAGGTTTATGGCAGTGAGTTTCTCCCTTTGCCACCTGCTATCAGGGACTCGGGAGTCGATCGACTCTGGACTTTGAGACTTCTTTTTTTTAACCATGCCCATGGTCTGTTCTTTATCAAATTATGATATTGTTTTGCACTGCTGTATCTATATGTTATAATTATGTGGTTCTGTCCCTGTTTTTCTGTGATATCACTCTGGAGGAACACTGTATCATTTCTTAATGCATGCAAGCATTTCTAAATGACAATAAATGAGGACTGAGTGTTGTCATAATCTAATCTAATCAGTACCTCTTTCCTGCCTTCTACCCATATCCCTTGACTCCACTATCATTAAGAGCTCTACCTAACTCTTTCTTGAAAGCATCCAGAGAATTGGCCTCCACTGCCTTCTGAGGCAGAGCATTCCACAGATCCA
The DNA here is from genome assembly GCF_963921235.1 of Mobula hypostoma. NCBI lineage: Eukaryota > Metazoa > Chordata > Chondrichthyes > Myliobatiformes > Myliobatidae > Mobula > Mobula hypostoma. Next base: position 72,796,848 of record NC_086101.1, on the reverse strand, counting down.
CAACTCTCTGGGTGAAAAAGTTTTTCCTCAACTCCGTTCTAAATGGCCTACCCCTTATTCTCAAATTGTGGCCTCTGGTTCTGGACTCCCCCAACATTGGAAACATGTTTCCTGCCTCTAGCGTGTCCAATCCCTTAATAATCTTATATGTTTCAATCAGATCCCCTCTCTTCCTTCTAAATTCCAGTGTATACAAGCCCAGTTGCTCCAATCTTTCAACATATGACAGTCCCGCCATCCCGGGAATTAACCTCGTGAACCTCCGCTGCACTCCCTCAATAGCAAGAATGCCCTTCCTCAAATTTGGAGACCAAAATTGTACACAGTACTCCAGGTGTGGTCTCACCAGGGCCCTGTACAACTGCAGAAGGACCTCTTTGCTTCTATACTCAACTCCCCTTGTTATGAAGGCCAACATGCCATTAGCTTTCTTCACTGCCTGCTGTACCTGCGTGTTTACTTTCAGTGACTGATGAACAAGGACACCTAGATCTCATTGTACTTCCCCTTTTCCTAACTTGACACCATTCAAATAGTAATCTGCCTTCCTGTTCGTGCCACCAAAGTGGATAACCTCACATTTATCCACATTAAACTGCATCTGCCATGCATCTGCCCATTCACCCAAACCTGTCCAAGTCATCCTGCATTATCTCAACATCCTCCGCACATTTCACACTGCCACCCAGCTTTGTGTCATCTGCAAATTTGTTAATGTTACTTTTAATCCCTTCATCTAAGTCATTAATGTATATTGTAAATAGCTGCGGTCCCAGCACTGAGCCTTGCGGTACCCCCCTGGTCACCACCTGCCATTCTGAAAGGGACCCGTTAATACCTACTCTTTTGTTTCCTGTCAGCCAACCAATTTTCTATCCATGTCAGTACCCCACCCCCAATACCATGTGCTCTAATTTTGCCCACTAATCTCCTATGTGGGACTTTATCAAAGGCTTTCTGAAAGTCCAGGTACACTACATCCACTGGCTCTCCCTTGTCCATTTTCATAGTTACAGCCGCAAAAAATTCCACAAGATTAGTCAAGCATGGATTTCCCCTTCGTAAATCCATGCTGACTCGGACCAATCCCGTTACTGCTATCCAAATGTGCTGATATTTCATCCTTTATAATTGACTTCAGCATCTTCTCCACTACTGATGTCAGGCTAACTGGTCTATAATCCCGTTTTCTCTCTCCCTCCTTTCTTAAAAAGTAGGATAACATTAGCTACCCTCCAGTCCTCAGGAACTGATCTTGAATCTATAGAACATTGGAAAATAATTACCAATGCGTCCACGATTTCTAGAGCCACCTCCTTAAGTACCCTGGGGTGCAGACCATCAGGCCCTGGGGATTTATCAGCCTTCAGTCCCATCAGCCTATCCAACACCATTTTCTGCCTAATGTGAATCTCCTTCAGTTCCTCCGTTACCCTAGGTCCTCTGGCCACTATTACATCTGGGAGATTATTTGTGTCTTCCCTAGCTTGAATGCTTGAAGCTATCATTAAAAAAGAAATAGCGAGGCATCTGGAAAGAAAAGGATCCATCAAGCAAACGCAGCATGGATTCAGCAAAGGCAGGTCCTGTTTGACAAACTTACTGGAATTCCTTGAGGATATGATGAGTGCAGTGGCAGAGGATACTTGGATTTCCAGAAGGCATTCGATAAGGTGCCACATAAAAGGCTTATCCATAAGATAAGGATGCCTAGATTTACGGGTGATGTATTAGCATGGATAGAGGATTGGTTAACTAAAGGAAAGCAGAGAGTTGGAATACATGGGTGTTACTCTGGTTGGCAATCAGTGGTGAGTGGTGTGCCACAAGGGTCTGTGCTGGGCCCGCAACTGTTCACAATACACATAAATGATCTGGAAGAGGGGACCGAGTGTTGTGAATCCAAGTTTGTTAATGATACTAAATTAAGTGGAAAAGCTAATTGTGCAGAAGTTAAGGAGAGTCTGCGGGGAGATATAGATAGGTTAAGTGAGTGGGCAAGGATCTGGCAGATGAAGTACAATGTTGGTAAATGTGAGGTCAGCCACTTTGCAAGGAAAAAGGAAAGAGCAGATTATTATTTAAATGGTTAAAAAAAATATAGCAGCATGCTGCTGTGCAGTGGGACTTGGGAGTGCTTGTACATAAATCACGAAAGGTTGGTTTGAAGGAGCAGCAGGCTATCAAGAAGGCAAATAGAATGTTGGCCTTCATTGCTAGAGGGACTGAACTTAAGAGAACTGTACAGGGTACCGGTGAGGCCGCATCTGGAGTACTGCGTTTAGTTCTGGTCTCCTTACTTGAAGGATATACTGGCTTTGGAGGCGGTGCAGAGAAGGCTCACCAGGTTGATTCCAGAGATGAGGGGGTTAGACTATGAGGACAGATTGAGTTGCCTGGGACTGTACTTGCTGGAATTCAGAAGAATGAGAGGAGATCTTACAGAAACATATCAAATTATGAAAGGGGTAGATAAGATAGCAGGAAAGTTGTTTCCACTGGTAGGCGAGACCAGAACTAGGGGACATAGCCTCAAGATTCTGGGGAGTAGATTTAGGATGGAGATGAGGAGGAACTGCTTTTCCCAGAGAGTGGTGAATCTGTGGAATTCTCTGCCCAATGAAGCAGTGGAGGCTACCTCAGTAAATATATTTAAGACAAGGTTGGAAAGAGTTTTGCATAGTAATAGAATTAAGGGTTATGGGGAAAAGACAGGTAGGTGGAGATGAGCCCATGGCCATATCAGTCATGGCCAAGCAGGTTTGACAGGCCAGATGGCCTACTCCTGCTCCAATTTCTCATGTTCTTATGAGGTTTATTCATCAGGTTTATTATGAGATTAACTCATCACAGTAACAACAGAAATAGCTAACTCAGTTGTAAGGCAAGGTGATCATACAATGTCACATTAATTATGGATGAAAATTCTCTCCCTTCAAATTTTGATCCAGTGTTTGTTCAGAATACCCACCTGATCCCATACAACCTGATACAGCCAGGTCCTTTTAGAATTGGGCAAATAGCAGGTTCTACTTTTCAGTGGAGAATCAATACAGGACTGTGACCAAAGTTTTTTTTGTTAATCTTACTTAACTAAATTATTCATCACAAGGGCATATCACCTGGATCAAGCAGACTCATGTTCACCAACAGAATACTGGATAAACTCAACTGGGCAAGCTATATCTTTGTAGACAAAAGGCGTCACTTGAGATTTTTGGTCACGACCCTGCATCTAGAAAGATTGAGGAGAGATTGCCTGTGAGAGTGAAACCAGTTGGGATGTTGGGCAGATGGAACAAGAAAGATGAACAAGACAACTAGGTGGACAGGTGAGTGTGAGTGAGTGAAGAACACCATGGCTGTGGATTATCTGAAACTGGAAAAGTCAGTGTTCATACCATTGGATTGTAATCTACTTAGTAGAATGAGAGATGTTATTCTTTTCATTTGCATTTGATCTCTCTGTAGCATTGAAGGCAGAGGACAAGAGGTCAGTGTGGGAGTGTCTTAGAAGTCATAGTCACAGTCCTGACATGCCTTGGAATATTTTACTGACATATTAATTTTCATTTTTTCTAAATAATGGGTTGTATAGCTCATTCCATCCATACTCCACACTCAAATCTGAAATGTTATTGGAAAGCAAAGATGAGCAACAACCAAACTGAAACAAGTGACGACTGAAAACAGTAATTTCAATTAAAACTCAAAAAAGGTAGCTATGTTAGCATGTTTGCAGAATAAAGGAAATTTAATGAGCATCAGATCACATATACCAAATTTGCAAAGAAATCCACTATAAAAGGAGATGACATTTACACCTTGCAGCATAGAACAAACTAATCTTCGAGCAGGAATGTATTAAAAACAGAAAATACTTAACAGGTCAGCATCTACAGTGTAAAGCCAAATTAATGTTTTCTGCCAATGACTTCAAAACTAAGAAAATCTATTAAACAAGTATATTTGAGCTTGTAGAGAAAGGGGTAGGATGGAGAGAACCGTGGATATTTTATAAGTTGGAGACAGGCAGATGACTTTTACTTGTGGAGTGCTGAAAGCTTGTTAATGGTAGTTGTCTGAGAAGTGGTCCAAATGGAGAAAAAAGACAATTGAGAAAATCTGGTGTAAAGTGATGGAAAGACACCAAATCAAACACCAAAGCTTAGGTTACATCAGAACTGACCATTTACTGAAAATCTAAAAAACGTGGGCATCCATGGAGCAAGGTAATATCCCAGACAAAAAAATCCCCAAACACTAGGATCGACCAAAAATGCTAAACATTGCATTCGCCTCACAGATGCTACCCAGCATTTTCTGCTATTACATCAGAACTAGCAAGCTCTGAATTGGAAAGCTTGACTATCCAAAAAATTTCAATGCCCCTACGTCTGAAGTTCACCTACATGTAGTGGCAAAACTGATCCAAACTGAGAACGAAACAATTGTTGCCTGCTGCGACTGTATGGACTTTATACTTGTATGACATGCTCACTGCTCCAATGATTGCTCCAAAAGTCAAACCCTTTATTCAATCCTTGAATAGCAATTCAGCAAACATACAATTTTGAAGCAATATTAAATGGTCTGCAAGGATATAACCTCCATTGGTCTTAAGCCACAAACTGCCATGAAATAAGAATACCAAACTTATTCCCTTCGCTTTTACCAAGCCCCTACTCATGTGACTAGTTACCATAATAAATGCGCAACACACAATACGATGCAGATAAAGAATCGATACGTGGCTCACACACCTTGGTATCAGATGTTGTGTAAGAATAACGCAAGAAACCAAAAACGGAGATCAGAACGGATGGAGGAAAGCAAAGCCAACTGGAAGCTCAAGATCACCCTTGTGAACTGTTCTGCAAATTCCAACTTGGGTTTAGTCTGTCAGATGTAGAGGTCGCCACATTGCGGGCACAACGTGCAGAACGCTAAAAGAGAAGTTCTATACCCGGAAAGCAAGTCTGGGTCATTTGATTGTAGGGGAAGACGCAAAAGCTGCATCTCTTTTGCTTACAAAGTGTTGAAGCAGGATTGTGAATGCTGGAGGTGGTAGAAGACTGAACTGTGAAGTTAAGGAGTGAATAGTTCCATCAGAAAGCTTTGAGACAAAGAGTGAAAGGTGGCTGATGGTGCCATCCATGGGCGAGTTGGAATTAATGGTTCAACCTTTGAGGATGCATACAGACAAAATCTGAACTAGTTTGTTCAATTTTTTGAAATACGTATTTCAAAATATCACTTCTAACTTGCAGAGTTCAAGATTTAAATGGCCAAAAAGTCAGTTTGAGGAAATTGTTATTTACATTGAAAGAGAATACTTAATGTTCATAAAATATCCTATACAGATATTCTTTCAATCAGAATTATGAAACAGCCTCTACTTGCTGGTATTTTATTTTCAATGAAGCCCAAATACTTTCAAGTCAGTCCAACAAAAGAAAACACCAGCACATTTGATGGAATGGTTCCCTTTGTTCAACACCATTATACTCAAACAGTAATGGCTTTGTTCATATTCCATACGGTAATAACCCAGCCAGTGAAAGAATGTTCACTCACTGCTCAAACACAACAGCTAAACAGTCCAACAAAAGCACAATATAATTTCTCTTTAGAACACAGCATTTATGAGTAACAATGAGTGGAGACAATAAGTATAAAACTACAATCTTAACTGTTTCACCAGTAGTTCTTAGGAGGCAAGCGAAAAAGGAGTTCAACTGCCAAAACAATATGCATTTAACAGTTATATCTTAGCACAGCAGCTCGTGCTGCATGCCAGATGAGAGTCATAGGAACCAAGCTCAGTTTTATTTTAATATACAAGTAGTCCAACAAAATCACCACGAAACAAGTTTATTTCAAGGAGAAGGAAGAAAAAGAAAATTCATGAACGTTTAGGAAACATTTCAACTGAGAGACAAGCACCATAACAACTGGATGGCATAATCAACTCACAAAAAGAGACCAAACTGAGGGGGAGGTAGACCTTCTGGTAGTTATAAAATTTTAGATTTCACTGTCCATTGCTGAGCCAGTAACAATTTAAGGCCAAGATTGATTTTGAACCACAGAAGTGAAAGGTAAGCCAAAGATGAGATCAGCCACAAGTTTAATACCACTCCAGCTTTTTCTCACTCACTAAATCTACTCAAATGAATCTGAGCAAGATCTTCAAGTTTCTGAAAAGTCAATTCATGCAAAATTTAGATATCCTTGACAGAGGTCTTCAGGACGTTTCTGTTGCTTAAAACTATTAATAATTCTTTACTGAAGCTTCCTCACTCAACAGCAGTTCTGTGCTGACAAGCATCAAATGGAGGAAGTCAATGCATATTAATTTTTACCTGGTCTGTCAAAATGTCACTGAAACTGGTCAAAGATCAACACCAGCTTGCTTCAATTCTCAGAAGCTGGAATTAACGTTTACAACCTTTGAGGATGCATGCAGATTCCTTTTGTTTATCTGGGACGCTACACGGCTTATTTGGGATTGGAGACTGTTGCTGAACAGTTTCTAACTAGTGTCAGTCATATTTACTTGTGTGGCCATTAGACACTAAACTGTGCCTAGAGCTAGTTTTTAAAATGGCATTGGGTGTGTCTGCTTGTATAATATTATCCATTTGAGCCATTGGACGCAGATTCATAAAGCAGTGATTTTCGATCATTTGTTTTTTTATTTTGTAGGTAGTCCATTATCTGCATGAGGAATCTGCATTCATTTTGTTTGTTTACAGTCAATCAAAAAACAAGCACACATGATGAATTCCTCCATCAATAACTTTAGGAACTAATACAGTTTTATACTGCTGTTATAACATTCTAAAAATACTGTGCAGTCTTACCAATGCCTAATTAAGTCTCAGCACTGCATCCTTGATTTTATAATTCTTGTCCTCTCGAAATGAGTGCAAACATTGCATCTGCCTTCCTCACCAGAAACTCAAACTGCACATTAACCTTTAGGGAATCCTGCACAAGGACAGCAAGTCCCGTTGTAACTCTGATTTAAGAATTTCTTCCCAGTTAGAAAATAGTCCATGCCTTTATTCCTTCTACCAAAGTGCATGACCATACAGTTCCAAAAACTATATTGCATCTGCCACTTCCATGACCATTCTCCCAATCTGTCCAAGTCTTTCTGCAAACTCCCTGCATTCTCAACATTACCTGCCCCTCCACCTAATTTCATAGCATCTGCAAACTTGGCCACAGAGCCATCAATTCCATCATCCACATCATTAACATGTAACATGAAAAGAAGTGGGCCCAACATCGACCCATGGAATACCACTAGTCACCGGCAGCCAACCAGAGAAGGCCCCTAATTCCCACTCTCTGCCTCCTTCTAGCCAAATCTTCTATCCATGCTGCTATCATGTGCAGTACCTTGTCAAAGACCTTTTGAAAATCCACTGACTGCCTATTGTACCTGTTATTTCTTCAAAGAATTTCCACAGAATTGTTCAGCATGAATTCCCCTTAAGGAAATCATGCTGAATTTTGGCCCATTTTATTGTAACCCCTCTCCCCACCACCCCCCTCCCCCCAACAAGGAACAGGCACACTAGCCAGTCAACCTACATAAACTGAAGGGTCTGATAACATACCTGGCCAGGAGCCGAGAGACTGTGCAGCCCAGTTAATACAGGTTCTAACAGATATCTTCAACAACTCCCCAGAACATTCCACGGTTCCCTCAGGCTTCAAGATGGCTACCACTATCGTTGTCCCCAAGAGGGTGACAGCAAGCTATCTCAATGACCACCATCCAGTGGCACTTACATCAACAATAATGAAATGCTTTGAGCAGCTGGTTATGGATTGCGTTAATCCACTTTCATACTACATTGGACCCTTTCCAGTTCACTTATCACTCAACTTGGTCCACTGATGATGCCGTTGCCTATGGACTCCACTTCATCCTGTCCCACCTGGAAATAGTGCCTGATACACCAGAATTGACATCAGTGCGTGTTTATTGCAATCATTTGTCAGAAGCGGGTGGGTAAATTGTGTGAAATAGGTCCCAACACCTCTCCCTGTAACTGGATCCTGGACCATCCTGTGTGTTGGAAGAAACATCTCTAGCTCCATCGTGCTAGGAAAATCTAGCTGACCTTCAACTATCTTTTCAAACAATGGATCATTTGAAACAGTGGAATTGTGAGCAATCACAAGAATAAACTTCAATTTCTTTACATTTTCTGCATTCTACAAGCCCAAGTTTTATTTAATAATAATAAATTGACATACCATTTTCCATTTCAAATAATATATTTGAAATTATGACAGTTTTAGTGCTAAACACAAAAGGTAATTTTGTAGCTTTTTATTCAATAGCACATGTAGCCAAACAGATCTAAAATCAAAATCTTTTAATTCTTTATATCTGAGTCATACAATCACAATATGATTGAAAACTAGAGGCCCAATAACATTGAAACAACTTCATAATTACCAATTCACCAATGACAACATACAAATATCATTCACACATGAAACTAACAGCTTCTGACCCAAGATGTGTTGAATTATTATTCAGGTCTCCTCTGGTGTATGTTGGCATAATAGGATATGAGGGGGAACCTGTGAATGGAAGCTTCGTGTCCTAAATACAGATTCATGTCAAGTTAAACGGGAGCCCATCAAACCTGGTCCTTCATGCTAATCGAAAACCTCAGTATAAATCTCAACAATTTAAGAGCAATTAAGGAGCAAGAGAAGTCCTAGAAAGGAACACTTTACTCTAGAAACTTAGAATTCAGGATAAAAGTGCTTACGGTGGCACCCAAAGGGATGATGCCATTTCAAGGACACTAACAAACTTGGGTTATTTGCTTTTACATACTAGGACCGCTTTTATATGAGGGTGGAAATCAAATCACCAAAGAAATAGGTTTAAGGTGAGGGCAAAATGTTCAAAACTGATTAACAAGGCAAGCAATCCTCACCCGAGCCACCCTCCCCATCATCCACACAGTCGTAGTTACTTGAAACACAAATGTCATTGGTTTAGTATTTCTTAGCAAGCAATTCTATGTCAACATTAAGAATATGATAAGTTTGCTGAAATATATCAGCTTACAAATACACAACTACAACACTGGCATGTACCAAGATGGACGAATCATTAAAATTGATTTAAAAGTAACAATGTAAATCCTCAAATTGTAACGATGTATTTAGGATGCAAAATATTCAATTTAGATTGATTAAAATATAACTGCTTATGACTGAACAACTCCCGAAAAGAATCATGTAGAATTTGTCCAACAATGCCAAGATACCTTTGAATAAAAGAGGTTAATTCAAAGGATCTGTTAAGGTAGCAATTTATAAGGATGAGAACAGTTTCTGTTACTATTCTCTGGATATCTTTCTATTCTTGGATGGAAACTGGGATGTACTTCTTTCTCTGTAATTCAGTCTGGTTACCTCTAGACAGAGGACAATTTTCATCTCCACCTATTCACCCATGCCCACAGGTATCAATCTAGTAAACCTTTGCTGTTCTCCCACTATTACAGCAATAGATAGAGAGTAGACTGTTACAGCACAGTTCAGGTGCAGTCACACCAGTGATCTATGTAATTTTAATAAAGTGTCTGTTACTTTTACGATCAATAAAAGTCAACAGATCATTTGGTTCCTACTAGCTCACTATAACTATATACTAGCTTTGTGACGCATGTACGAGGACAACAGATCCATCTGAACCCCACTTTCCAATGTGGCACCATTTAAAATATACTGATTTTCTTCTACCAAAAGGGGATGACATCATCCAAGACTGAAACATGTGTTGTTTGTCACAGCATGTACAATCCAAAGAGCACAATAATCTTTTACTCCAGTCAGCCAACAATGAATCATTAAAATGCTGCTAAATTTCAAGGCAATGTGCCAAGCAACTAATTAAACACTTACTCTTACAATAAGGAGCATATTTAAAATAAAGGAAAAATAAAGCTACTGACAAGTAGACTCTTAAAGTAAAAAAAAATGAGTGAACACAAATTACTCAAGATCTGCAACAGTGCATTCCAAGTCTACAGTTCTCTGACACCCTGTCTAATAAGCATTTGTCCTGTGGAGTGTGTTTTTAAACACCAGCTGCCACACATAAGTGACGACAATCTTGGCAAAAATACTATTTGGCCAAGTTGTCTTTGCTTAGATCAGGAATTTTTGTGAATAAATACTCAAGTCACAATATTTTTAAATCGAGGCTGTAGTTAATGAAAACACAATCCTATTTCTTGATGATCTCCTTGCTGTTTTTGCCATTCCCCGCTTAGTACCCCCTCCCTTCCACCTCATGCAGGGGAGGTAGAGTTGTTGTGCAGTCTCTGGTTTTAACTTTAATTACAACACTAATGATGGATTATAGAGTAATTAGAGACCAAGGACTGCACAGCAATGTTATTTTTGAAGAATCCGCTTTTCAGTTTACCACAGAATCTGAAAATAATGCTGAACTGCTCAGCCAGTCATGGATAAAGACAAAATGAAATGATTTTACAGGTGGCGATTGATCAGAACTGGCCATTTCTGATACAAACTAGAAAGGCCAGCTGTGTGAAAGTGTCCAGCCCTGAAGGCAGGAACATGCCTTATTGGAAGATGGGATATTGTTCAAGTTCAGGTGCAAGCAGCTAAAGGGGTCAGAGTCGGATACAGCATTAAAGTGACAAGCAATTACAAGTTCAGGGCAATCCTTTCAGTCTGAACTGAGTTGTGCTCTTGTTGGGAATCGAATGTTGCAGAGACCAGAGCACGAGCTCCAAATGCAGCATGTTAAATTGGAAGTAATCCAAGTGAAGACACAAATAGCCACAGATGCTGAACAACAAAACCTGCTGGAGGAACTCATCGGGTTGAGCATCAGTGGAGACATTTCATGTCAAGACCCTACATCAAGGCAGAGAAGCCTATATAAAAAAAAGGAGGGGGGAGTGGCATGACAGGACCAAGGAAGGAGGGGTTGCGAAGGATGGCGGACAGATGGAGCCATGTAGGAGACAGGGAGAGATAAAGATGGGAGACAAAGGCAAAGGATAACAATAAAAGCAGTTAGTGCCAGGTAGAGGGAGAGGAGGGTTAAGGTGGAGACAGCTAGGAATACGAACTCAAAATAACAGTGCTAGCACTGGGTAAGGAAGATGATAAAGAAAACCGTAAGGGAAAGGTGAACCACATTTTTGGGGGGGCGGGGGATGTGGTAGGGTTGTGGGAAAGGGACCAAAAATGGGAGGACTGGAGGTGGATAACACAAGTGAACCCCTACTTCACGTGGAAAGAGTTGATGAGCCCCAGTGAAAGATCATAAACATGAAATACTCTTTCCCCACTAATGTCATCTGGCCCATTGAACCTTTCTTGTAGTGTTTATCAAAGATGTTTAGACCAGAATTTCAAGTTTTCCAAAAAGCAGAATTAAATCCTCAAATATTGATAAAAGTCTATTTGTCCAATTGAACACATAAAAAAGGTAGTACATAATCAAGTGAACAAATAGGGCGCTTTGAATATAGATGCATATTGTTTGGACACTGGACACTGCACTTAAACTTTCAATGTCAACGTAAATTATCTGAAGCAAAATGCATTTTCAATGGTGCTATGCACAAGAAATCTTGTATCATTGTCTTTTTTTATAAAACAAACATGATCAAGTTAATCACCTGCAAAGTTTTACATATTGCATAGAAACCAAATCATAGCAGTATTACAAGTCAGAACATTTCTGAAAACAGTTCACGGATTAATGCCAGAAGATAGCTTACAAAATGTACTTTTTAATTATCCACAGCACTGACAACATCTTGTTCACAAGATCAGGAGCTGCATTTTCATTGCTTCCCCCACCCCACCCCCCATAATATCCAGCACCCCACACAATTCCTTAGATGGAACTGCTCCATGCCTGCATGCATCAAGATTTACGTGACATGCAAAAATGAATTAAGCTGTGCATAACAGTCACTACTCATCTCCAATCACAGCGCACCAAACCATCTCTTGTCATTTAAGTTTCAAATACCTTGGAGATTATCTTTCAACAGAAATTTAGCTGGAAGAGCCACATTAAAACAGTGCCTATTGAAGCAAGTCAGAGGTGGAACATCTCGCACAGCTCACTACTCTCTTCACCACTCCACAGCTTCAAACTATGCACAAGTCAGGAATATCAAATACTGTCCACTTGACTGCACCAGCAAATCAAGCAGCTCCGTAACTGGGGCAAACAATTCATCTGCTTGATACTTATCTATGGGGCAAATATTCACTTCCTCTACCACTAAAGTAGCGTGGTCACAGTATTTTCAGTCTGAATGTATACTGCAATAATTTAGAGATTTGGAACAGGAATAGACCATCCAACCTCTCACCACAATTGCCACAACAGTAACAAATTGTTTTATTTCAGTGTGACTTTACACCAAGTCCATATCCCCCCAATTCCCTTGTACAAAATGAAAACTTAGCTTTGAAATTTCATTCTTATTGGGAAAAATAAAATGTATTGAGCAGTCAACAAGGGCAAATAAACAATAAAGTTTCTTCAATTGCAAAGATAACACACAAGCACACTGGCTTTAGCACACATCTTCAGGGGCCTTTATATGCAATATAGAAATCCAATAATTACCCCAAACAATTCCCTGTCAAGATTGAATTTAATGCCAATCCCAAAATGCTGTCTAGTCAATAATACCAAGACCCTCCTTGAACCACTGTCATCTATGAATCATTTCCAAATACTGATTATATCTTCCCCAGCATTTGAACTATTCCCACTGCAAAATTAATATTACCTTTTTAATGGGGAAGTTATAAAGATGGAATAACAATCCACATGCAGAGCAAAGCACGGTCTCTACCTTAACCTTAGTGTTAGAAATTGCTGCTTTCACACTGAGAATCCAGTCACCTGGCTTTTCCAGGTGGAAACCCACTTTCACCACACTACTTTCTAATCCACTTGTAATGACAGTTTGACAGATAAAAATTATTACTGTCTGACAGCACCACCTTTAAATGAAGGCTACCCCGTGTAATGAATAGGTAGTGTATTTACGAAGTACATAAATCAACTTTGTTCAGAAGTCAGAAAATGCGTAACATGGTAACTATACTTTGCAGATGGAACCTGGAGCAACATCCTGGAGGAAATCAGTGGTTCAAGCAGCATCTGTGGGTGCAAAGAAGTAGTCAATGTTTCAGGTCAAAACCCATAAATCTATTCCCCCCGCCCCACAGATGCTGTTTTACCGTTCCTCGAACAGATTAGTTGATGGTCTAAAGTATTGTAATGGTATCAAAGCACACAGGACTTATGAGAACAATTAATTGTCAAAAAGTATTTAGGTAATATAGTAGAGAGAAATAACACAAGACTTTGGAATGTGGTACTACAGGAATTTATATGTAATCCAGGGAGAGCATGTACCATTTCACAAGTGTCCAAAAGTGAAGGTTACATAGATCTGATCAAAGCTCTGTATAACAAAATAATATTTTACCAGTTTTCAGGAAACCAGCCACTGTACTAAAGTAAATTCACCATCAAGTTCAGGTGCAGTGAACACTGTACATTGCTCTGGCAGAAATTGAAAAATTGACCATTTTTCTTCACACGTTTAAGGCCCAAACTGCTCAAGATTTTTTTAAAAATTTAGATAACCAGCATTTGTAGTTTTCTTTTGTTTTCAATTATAGGTTATTGACCTGTTTTGTACAGATTTTTTCCATATCTGGCAAATACTTCCAGAATTGTAGTCTTTTTCAGATTTTCAACATTTGCATACGTCTATTTTTGATGAATGAACCATTAGTTTAAATGGCTTATGAATAGGGACATAATTTACTCTTTCGCATTCTGGAACTTTGCACCATTTTGATCGTTGATTCATCATTTGTGATGACCTCATCTTCCTACCCATCAGTCCTTCTCCGTTTGACTTGCCACTTGGTAAGTTCCACAGAATGGTGCCTTCTGCGATCTGCATGCAGAACGTTTGATTCTGCAAGCCACTTCAAGCAAAATGGGGAAAATTTGGGTTTACGATTCATCTCATTCAGAGTGCATTCCAAAGCTCCAGCCCTGTGACCAATTAATAAAAATGTTAATTCCAATGCCTATTCCCTCGTCACCATATTTTACATAAGTGTCAAGACTAGAAAATCACTGAATTAACTAGATAGAGCCACAATGACTTGATAATTTGTATCTGTCAGACTGTTCAGGTACTATCCCTCAAAGTAATTATTTAACTAAATTAAATAGGCAATTTTGAAGTTTGATTTAAATAACTCACTAATATGGTTGTTTCACCTTTCAAGATTGCTCAGTTAATAACTGTCCCTCTGCACTTCTGTCACCCATTTTTGCGAAGGCTTGAGCAAAACAATATAAATCTCAAGATTTTAAATCCTTCTACTTTTGCTATTACCTTGCACTTTCAAGTGTGTTAAATATTTCACCTCAGAGTTCTGCTAATTCTGCAAATGATTTCTAAACATCTACTCAAGATTTCAGAGATTATATACGCCCCTGTATCCCATGGCTGCCTATAATGTTTGATTTTAATATAAATCAACTAAGTACTGTCCCCCAGTTTCTCTTCGTCTTTCACCTTTAGCTGTAACTCTATGATATGGTTTCGGTGTTCACAGATGACAGAGAAATGACAACTATTTGTAGAGAGATGGGGGAGAGGGGCGGTCCTGAATACATGAAGGACATTCACAAAAAGGTTTGCAACAAACATGCAGCAGCTAGAGCCAAACAGGCACACAGCACACACCCTATTTCAATGCATTTCATGCACACCCATCTCAAATTCAAACACCAGATGCATTTCATTCCACCCCAAATATAACAAACACATTGTATTCTCAGGTTCTCCAAAACTCCCAGGAAGGAATGTTAAGTCTTGACATTGATGAAGTCCTAAATTTTTGAAATGACTGTTATAATCATGGTTTTCTATTTAATAATAAATGCTTAATATCATTCGTTTCAGATTTTCCCCGTCAAAAATGACAACCTTGAAGTATTTGTGAAGAACACTGAAAATAAATGCATATGCGTCCCAGCAATTGCTCTTTTTCCAAAAATCACAGTTTCACTTTATTATACTAGCAATACAAGCCCTTGATTGAAGCCCAATGGAAAAGCAGAATGTTACAGATTTACCACTCAAGAAATATGCAGAATTTGAATGGCACCCACCCTCTTACGGCCCCTTATGAAAGCGGGCATCAAAAGGCACATACCTAGTGTAGGGGAGCACCTCTCATTTTTCTGTCCCATGGTTAAAGAATCGTACTGGAATGAGTGCAGAAACCTTTCAGGGTAGAACAAAACCATCATTGGAATAAACATGCCAGAGGGGTCAGCCCTAGATCACATACATTTATAACTACTTCTTCTCAAATCATACCTTCACTCAGTTGACATGCCATCTCACTTCCACAATTCAAGTGTCTGGCTTGTTCAGAAAGGAAATAATATTAGAAAACATAGAAAACCTACAGCACAATACAAGTCCTTCGACCCACAATGCTATGCCAAACATGTACTTACTTAAGAACGCAAACAACAGGAATTCTGCAGATGCTGGAAGTTCAAGCAACACACATAAAAGTTGCTGGTGAACGCAGCAGGACAGGCAGCATCTCTAGGAAGAGGTACAGTCGACGTTTCAGGCCGAGACCCTTCGTCAGGACCAGCAACTTTTATGTGTGTTACTTACTTAAGAAATTACCTAGGGTTACCCAAAGCCCTCTATTTTTCTAAGCTCCACATACATATCCAGGAGTCTCTTAAAAGACCCTATTGCATCCGCCTCCACCACCGTTGCCAGTAGCCCATTCCACACACTCACCACTCTCTCCGTAAAAATCTTACACGACATCTCCTCTGTACCTACTACCAAGCACGTTAAAACAATGCCCTCTCGTGTTAGCTATTTCAGCCCTGGGAAGAAGCCTCTGACTATCCACACGATCAATGCCTCTCATCATCTTATACACCTCTATCGGGTCACCTCTCATCCTCCATCGCTCAATGAGCTGAGTGCATATCAAAAACCAGCAGAATTTTACAAGTTATATTGGAGTTTTGATGAAGAGTGATGAAGCAAATTTTAAAACTATGAAACCCATGGATACAAAGAAAAATACAACTTGTATTTCGGCTATAAAGTAGTCTTGCGCAAGTTATAGCACTAACACTGCACACAGATACCCATCTTAAGTCAGTTATAACATTCTGCCATTGCTTTTCTATCAAGCAACCGGAATCCGGTTTAGCATCACTGACATACATCGTGAAATATGTTGTTTTGCGGCAGCAGTACATTGCAATACATAGAACTATAAATTACAATAATATACAAATTAAATAAGTAGTGGAAAAACAGAACAATAAAAAGTGAGATACTATACATAGGTTCAATGTCCAGTCAGAAATCTGATGGCATTGGGGTCTTACCATAAAAGCACAACATTATCACGCAATGCAATTTGTGAATGTGGTCATCCATGATCAAATTCTTTATCAATGGAGGTAATGAAAGAGAAATTCCATGTGATGCAAGTGTGTAGGAAACTACTCTCACAGAAAGACTGATTCACTATTTCATTCACAGCACTTCCTAAATGAAAGATTTCAGTCCTACCTACAGAAGTCAGAGATAGGCATTCCATTATTTTGTTCAACAGTTACACAGGCAATGGCACAGGAACACGACATTCAATCCAACCAGCCATTTATACTCCACACACCTTTCTCCTATTTTTTTCTTCTCTCACTCAAAAAGGGCTACATTTGTTCCAAATACATCAATACTATTGGTTTCAAACAATACATTGTACTGAGTTCACATTCTCAACATTATTTGGATAAAGTAGTTTCTATGAATTCCCTATTGCTTTACAGGGAGAACATCTAATTATGTTCTTCCTCAATCTATTTTTAAAATTGCATCAAGTCATTTCCCCCTCCCTTTCAAGAGCAAGATAACCCAGTCTATTCATCCTTTGTGGAAATATATACCTTTGTATTTGGAGCATCATCCCTTTAAAACATCTTCGCATTGTCTCTAATGGCACCATGGGGATAGTGGATCATAATTTCTCAAACTTACTTACAACCCTTGCAGAAAGCAAACACCACAAGTGTCTTAATTGGAATCAAATCTACAACCAAACCACAGATGAATATGTTGAAACACTGTTAAGAATATATACTGTAGTGTTTAAAAAACCTTAACCGTAAGAACATTTTAAGAACTTGAACAGTATAGTTAGAAAAAAATTAATCTTCTGGATTTCTGAAAGACAATTTAACTTTATGCCCAATAGATGCCTTAAAATTTACAGATTGTCATTTAAATGATTAGAAATGTGTCATGCATATGAAAAATTATACAAATTTCAGCACAAGTTCATCCATCACTTCAGTTTTTATAATGCCGCCTGCTTGTGATTGCCTCATCTTCTCAGATTACATTCTCACTGGTTTCCATCTCCATTTCATCCACAAAATTCAACCTATATATTCCTCAAGAGAAACTAAAGCAGCTGTAACTTGCAGTTTAAACACAAGGTTGTTTCAGGAACATCATATTAAATCTTCATGTCGAGCTAGTGTTATTGTTTGCTTGAAAGTAAAATTATGCAGATGCAGGAAACATGAAATTTAAAAAGAGGGCTAGAAGTACTCAGCCTCGTCAGGAAGTATCTGTGTACAGTTCAGATTGATGACCGTCATTTGAACCTTCTGAGCTGTATTTTGACTAGTTCTTCGAATAGTGTGCATCCCTTTTACAGGCATTTCAAAACCAATTTTAAACATTTAACATGGTAATGGTTATTTTTCAGGCACATATTCATATTTCACAAAATATTTCACGCAGAAATTTCAATGTATAACGCCATCGGAAAAAGTGACGTTAATTCATCCAATTCATTAACAAATCAAATACTTCAGCTTACATAAACATAATTCAAATAATTTTATGGCCTAGAGTCAGCTACCAAAATAAATTGAAAATTATTCAATGACATTTAACCACATACACACAAAAAAAGTTTCAAAAGGCAAGGAACACTGCACCTCTGAAATTTAAAAGCTCTCCAAGATTTTCTACCACAATAAACTTTGTGAAAATGAAATTACAGCAGGGGTTCCCAACCTGGGGTCCATGGACCCCTTGGTTAAAGGTAAGGGTCCATGGCATAAGAAAGGTTGGTGACCCCTGGGTTAGAGGCACATTCACTAAAGGAAGTGAACAAAAAGGTAAGAATTAAACTTTCAACTAAATCAAGTCCAGGTCCATCAACATTATAACCACTGAAAACTACTCAATGTAGTTACATTTCTTCAGGTTTAAAGCTGCCAGATATTGAAGTAGAAATACCTTTTCCCCCCAACTCTCATCCTTTCTTCCACTCAAATCTTTCTGGTTCTATTTCTTTGTATACTTTCTTTAATTCATCAACCCCAGCAACTTCACTTTTTGCCTTTTTAATGGTCAAGGTAGATTTCAAGATCATTCCATTTACACGAACTCTTGTTTAATCTCTGTATTGTGCTACAAAATGTGGACTGGTTACAATAGCATTCACTGCTTAGAATTTGATGTTTTGTTTATCTTAGTTAAAATAGTTGAATTCAGAGATCCTTGGAGGAAAATGCTCGCAAACTTACAAATAATGAGAATAGATCACAACACAAGCCTACTCTGATGGGGTGAAGGGCTAGGTAAATAGGAGTATAGTCTAAGAACAATGATTAACTAATGATCAATCACTTTGTGGGCGCCTTAGTTTACTGTCCTAGTCATAGTCATACTTTATTGATCCCGGGGGGAATTGGTTTTCATTACAGTTGCACCATAAATAATTAAATAGTAATAAAACCACAAATAGCTAAATAGTAATGTGTAAATTATGCCAGGAAATAAGTCCAGGACCAGCCTATTGGCTCAGGGTGTCTGACCCTCCAAGGGAGGAGTTGTAAAGTTTGATGGCCACAGGCAGGAATGACTTCCTATGACGCTGTGTTGCATCTCGGTGGAATGAGTCTCTGGCTGAATGTACTCCTGTGCCCACCCAATCCATTATGTAGTGGATGGGAGACATTGTCCAAGATGGCATGCAACTTGGACAGCATCCTCTTTTCAGACACCACCGTCAGAGAGTCCAGTTCCATCCTCACAACATCACTGGCCTTACGAATGAGTTTGTTGATTCTGTTGGTGTCTGCTACCCTCAGCCTGCTGCCCCAACACACAACAGCAAACATGATAGCACTGGCCACCACAGACTCATAGAACATCCTCAGCATCGTCCGACAGATGTTAAAGGACCTCAGTCTCCTCAGGAAATAGAGACGGCTCTGACCCTTCTTGTAGAAAGCCTCAGTGTTCTTTGACCAGTCCAGTTTTGGACTGTTTTGGACAGTCAAAAAGCTTTACCCAGCAACCGGTGACGTAGTAGTCATTGTTCTCTAAAGATAGGCAAAGGCTCAAATAAGGAACTATCTGATCTTGCAGAAGCATCTCAAGGTATAGCTAAATATGGGAAGAATAGAGTAAGGGCTAGAATGTTCTGGAGAAAAGGGGAAGGGTCCGAATGAGGAACTGATGGGCTAGCTTTGGCTTAAAATAATTATAACTAACTAACCAATGATTATTTTACATCTAATTGTATCATAGCATGTGATTGAAATGATTCTATTATCTAAACTTGTACTCCTAAGTTTTCCTGCTACCTGATCAATGTTATAAATTGTGGAGAACTGTGTAATTTGGGGGCAGTGTCTGGACTGGCTCTTTTGGGAGATCAGTCTGTAACTTCCCCCATAGCACGCTATGAGTAAACAATAAAGGTTTGAAAAATTACGTGTGTTAGTGTATTTGTGGTACGATTGACTTTGCATCGGTCGATCCATCCAGTACGACACTCCATCAATTTACTTGACAAGGACGAGGTCAACTCTACATCGCTATCAGGAAAACGTTACAAGATCCATAAGGATCACACCACCAAGTTCAGGAACAGTTATTACCTCTCAACCACTAGGTTCTTGAACCAGAGGAGATAACCTCACTCACCCCATCACTGAACTGTTCCTACAAACTATGGACTCACTTTCAGTGACTCATTAACCTCATTCTCAATATTTACTGCTTATTATTTATTTTTATATTTACACAGTTAGTTGTTTTTACACATTGATCGTTTGTTCGTCCTATTGGGTACAGTCTTTCATTGCAATTATTATGAATGCCCACAAGAGAATGAATCTCAGGTTTGTATTTGGTGACGTATTTGTACTTTGATAATAAATTTACTTTGAACTATTTACCTGCAGTGACCCTTTATCCCCCTCCATCTTGAAGCAGCTTCCATCATTAGACTGCATCAACTACACTTTAATAGTGCCTATGATTCTTGTTACAGAACAATCTGCCTCATCTCTCATTTTAAATTAAAACCTTAATTACAAATCCTTTAATTCTAAACCCCTATCCCCACTTTCTTATTCTGACATCTTTTTTTTCCCAGTCTCAGCCCAAAATGTTGACTGTACTCTTTTCCATGGATGCTGCCTGGTCTGCTGAATTCCTCTAGCATTTTGTGTGTGTTGCTTGTAAATCTTTGCATAGGATACATCTCTTCTACATTCAAAATTTCAACAACTCAACAAGTTTTTTCTCTTTTCTGAACTCCAGCAGATGCGAGTCTCTCCAACGTTCCTCATACAACAACCCACTTAAGACAGTTATTAAACTAATAAATCTTGCAATGCATTCACATTCCTCAATAAATAAGATGATGTAAATGCAACTCAAAATCTGGTCTCTCAGATGTCTGATATTACTAATACTACTGATATTACATCTCCCTACCTCTGCATTCCATCAAGCAGTAATCATTGAACATCATATTTTTCTTTGGCACTAGTCTCTGTAAAGCAGGTGGGAACCTCAGAGAGAGAGCAAAGTTGTTTGTGAATACTCCTACCAGTAGATCCACATATGATCTGAGAACACAAACGTAGACTCCATCTCGGACATTTGCTTCTCACAAGTTCACTCTCAAAAAGGCAGATCTAAAGTCTTTGACCTTGACTGAATAGTCAATGGGCTGAATGGCTCAATTCTGTAGCCATGTCTTAAGGCCTATACATGATTCAGAGGCTGTGGTGAAGGTGCCATTTCACTGCCATTCTAACATGTATAGACTGCCCTAAATTCACCAGTGAGGGAAACGTTGCTGCCAGTGGTTCAGCCCTACCTTCCCCATTACAGCATGCGAGCCTTGCTGGTCTGCAATTCAAGTCTGGTCTGGTATTATCTCTTGGCATCTAAGAGGCTTGTGAAGGTTGCACCTAGATAAGGCAGGGTCACCTAATTTAAACCCCTTAGAGATGGTTTCAGTAGGGAGTGGACCTTCCAGTTAATATATGGTCTCCCGTTGACTTCAGATTGACTTCTTTGGTAAACAACCCCATACACACTTGCTCATCAAGTCCATGACAATGACTCATTTAGATTTGCTAATGAGTCCTTGAATATTAACCAGTCCACCAATTCAAATCATGTAGAAGCTCATCTATTTCCTCAGACCAGCACTGTTCAATTTCCGTACCAGATCCTCAAGTCTATTTGTAAAGAGGGAGAAAGAGCACAGCTTGATGGTTTGATTTTCCAAATTGTGGACAACAGGTGGGTCAGTAGTCCACATTAATAGCTGAGTAGAAAAGGTTGAACTTTCTGCGCCTCTGATGGAGGAGGAGATGTGCTGTCGATATTTTGGTACCAGTCTTGAAGTTAGCCTAGTTGAAGTGTACAGCAACAATCAGGGCTTCTTGGTTAACCGTTCACTATTTAATCAAGAGTTTAGTGCACATCTGGCTGGGGTTATGAAATTATAGATATTAAATAAAATGAGGATAGAGACTACATAACCAGTCTTCAGAAAATAAAACCTGCTCAAAATTTAACTTCAACTGGTACTTTAAGGCTACTGAAACCAGTTGCTAGGGAGTGGGAGAATCTGACTGTTTTCTATTGAAATCACAAAGTGGGAAATAATAGATGAGCACTCATGTTAATTGTTTGTCATTGCAATCTTCAGGAAATCAGGGAAGGCATTAGGTGCCCATCTCCATATTAATAGAGCATCAAAGGCATAACTATGCCACCTCATGTTCAGGACAAGTCTTAGTATTATGGCTTTTGGACAAGCTACAAAAAAATGAATATTCAATGACATTCTGCTATCATTGTAAATACCTAATTCTGAAAATTACCTGTCTACATTCCAAATGTTAAACAGTGATTATAGTCAGAGTTTATCTTTGTGGTTAAAAGTATAAAACATTGTGTCAGAAGAACATTTAAGATTCTTGCTAGAAGATTTGCAGTGTTCAATGAAGCCTTTTATACCTCTCAGTTATAGACTCAGTTTAGTCAGCCACAACACAGACCATCCAGGAAGCAACATCTTCAGAAAGCTCAATGGAGAAGAAAAAGCTATGTCAAGAGACAGCATCACAAAATGACCTTTGTAGATTTTGTGGTTGAGCGAAGAATCTGCAAGGCATATTGACCAACTGACCACATCACCATGGGACCAGGGCACCATTCGTCAAGGAAGTGATAAGAAATGTAGAGTCAAATTGGCTTATTATCACATAGAGCAATGTACAATGAAAAACTTTGCTCTACATTTAATTGATTTCACAAGTGCATTGAGGTAGTACTAGGGAAAACAATAAAGAATGCAGAATAGTGTTCCACTTGCAAAGAAATACAATGCAGACAGACAATGCTTCACTTGCTCCACCACTGAAATGTTCCCACAACCTAGGGACTCACTTCATCTCATGCCCTCGATTTTTATTGCACATTCATTTATTATTATTCTTCCTTTCTTTTTTACATTTGCACAGTTTGTCTTTCGTACATTGGTTAACTGCCCAGTTGGTGCAATCTTTCATTGATTCAGCTATGGTTATTATCCTACTATGGACCTATTGAGTATGCCCACAAAAAAATGAATCTCAGGTTTGCATTATGGTGACATATGTACTTTGATAATAAAGTTACTTTGAACTTTGAATACGATGCAAGGCCATGAAAGGGTAGATTGTGAGGTCAAGAGTCCATCTCATCATATTCAGAGTTGTAGGGAGTAGAAAATGCCAGGAAGGGGCATTAAAACATATTATTCTCTGGAATAACTCATTCCCAAGCCTGTTACTTGCCTGACATATGAGGGGGAGGTTCAAATTTGTTTTCCATGCATGTGGGACAAAAGACAGGAGGTGATTTACTTCAATCTGAAGATCTTGAACATAGATAATGACAGGATGAATCACAAGCTGGCTATGGTAGACTGAGAAACATCACTACACGTAATTGCTAACAAATACATAGTTTACAATGCATGTTAAGACAAACATGGCCAACAATTTAAACAGATTAAATCAAAGGAAAAGGCTCATTTTTTTTGAATAGAAAGCCTCAGTAATAGGTCACTTTCAGTATTCACCATGAGGACAAAGATACTATTATAGGGGAAATCAGAAAGAGTGATTAACAAAAAAACCGACTAAAGGCTTCTAAAAAATAAAGAGGATCTCTTACAGAATGAGATATAACAGCATAGAGAAACGAGGTTGGTAGAGAAAGAGCAAGAATAGAAGACATGCGAATGGAGCAAAATGTTGACAGTGATTGATTAACAGCAGAAAATAGTCAGAATAAAAGGGTCATTTTTTATTGGGAGCTTGCATTAAACGGGTGCCACCAGAACAGTGTTTAGGTAACCAACTGTTCATAAATTACAGCAATACCGAGGAGATGCCATATATTATATCCATTTTGATGATAAAAAGCAGGGCATCTATGAGAATCTTCATGATCTAATGAGAATTCAATTGGGAGGAGAGAATCCAGGCTTAAAATATTTCCTTTTTTTTAAGATATGAAAAAAGAGCAAGATTTTTAATATCAGTCTGAACGCTTTGGCCTCAGGTTTTGCATACAAATGTATACACTTCCAAAGACACTTTATCTCATGTTCTCAAAATTTATTTCTCATATATTGTTATTTTTTTGAATTTGCACAGTTGTTTTTTTTAAACACATTGGTTGTTTATCCATCCTATTGGGTGCAGATTTTCATTGTTTCTATTATGTTTCTTGGATTTGCTAAGTATGCCCACAAGAAAACAAATCACAGGGTTGCATCTGGGTGACAAGTGTATTTCGATAATAAACTTACTCTCCATTGATGTGACATAACTAAAGGGAAAGGAACTTGAGGGATGGCTCTGCTCAGAACAGGCAAAGAACTGATGGGCCAAGTAAACTTTCCCTGTGCAAGCAGATGATAAAACCATTACATCTAGAGTAGTTTGCAGTTTTCACCAGTTCCAACATGATCCAACTTTCCCTTCAGCCACATTATTCCTCTCCTTTCTGCATCTGTAGGGACCATTCACTTTGTGACTCGAGTCCTACCTACCAATTGCCATGTCACGTACCTTCCCAGTCAGAAGTGCAATACCTACCTTTACACCCGTTTCCCTTCCGCCATTATGGATTCAATCATTCCACACGAAGTGGCAATTCACCCACTTCTTCCAATCTAACTTACTGCAATGAACGTGGCTTCCTCTACATGAGGGAATCTAAATACAGATTGGGTGATTGCTGTACAACACACCTGCACTCAATTTGCGAGGGTTCCTATTGCATTCGCCAACGTAAACTAGACTATTCTAACTTCTCATCCATGAGAAACACACACAAAATGCTGGAGGGACTAAGCAAGTCAGGCAGCATCCAAGGAGGAGAGCAAACAGTTGACATTTTGGGCCACAATCCTTCATCAGAGCTGGAGAAAGGTCAGAAGCCAGGGTGTAGAAACATCACCCTCCTTTCCGTTGCCTTTCGCCTTCCTCTTCTTCCATGATCTACCAACTTCTATTAGATTCCTTCTTCAGCTTTACCTCATCCACCTATCCTCTCCCAGCTTCACCTCCCCTCCCCACCTGGTCTCACGTATCACCTGCTTACTCCTTCCCTCTCCTACATTCTGCAGTTTTGTTTTTCATAACCACTAATATCCTTTCTTCAATCTGTATAAATCTTCTATGACTACTAATTGAGAATGGCGTTGGGGTTGTATCAGGTTGGAGGCTGTAGAGGGAAGATCTTAATCGAACAGAAGTATAGTCTCATTACTGAAGCTGGCTTCTGCAAGGTACAGGTAAAAGAAGATCAGTGGGTATATCACCTTCTAGAAGGGCAAGTGAAGGAGGTAATGCAGTCTTCCCATTTTGTCTGACAAAAAATTTACCCAGACACCTGAAAACCTCTAACAATCAGGGGGTAGAATGCCCTCAATACTTGTAGTGACCTGTCATCTAACATAATTAGCAACTACAATAAAGATTCCTCAATCATAAAACACCAGGACTGTTTTAGTGAAAATGACCAAGAAATTCAGGACAAGTCATGTTACACCTCAGGAGAAAGCAAAAACAGGTGCCTGAAGATTAACTTTCAACCCAAAGAACTGACAGTGAGTAGGAATGACACAGGAGATCCAAAAACTTGATGGCCATGAAATGGATTCTTCAGCAGCAACACCACATTCAGTCCAAACAGGTCCCAACCAGCTGAAGGTCAAGAATACAGGAAAGAGACAGTCAGTGCTTGCAGAAAGAAACACTTTTAACTCAACCATGATTCTGTATTCAGCTCCAAACCACATTAAGCTTCCCAGTCCAGCCATACAGGGACTACACACAGATGTTGAGGTCACATCAACTGGAAAACCACAAAGCAGAAAGACCAAATTCTAAAATTAACAGATTAAAACTTGCACCACAAATTCTGAGTTCAGCTCACGTTTGGGGAAATTAGTTGCTGAACAGAATTGTGGCCATTTCAAGAAATGACTTAACTGGCAACTGCTGTCTGCAGTAGAGAAAGTCACGATGATTATTCTTAATCACATCTTCCCTTGGAAAAGTTAATTAGTTGCCAGCCTAGGTGCCACTACCATCATGGATTTTATCAGCAAGAGGACAATTCAGGTATTTCCAAATCAGAAACCATGGATGAACCAGGAGATTCATTCCCTACTGAGGGCCAGGTCTACCGCTTTCAACACAGGTGACCCTGACCTTTAAAAGAAGGTACGTTTAAAGCGGAGGTTCATAGGTTCTTGAATACTAATGGTGCCAAAGGTTACAGGGAGGAGGCAGGAAATGCGGTTGAGAGGGATAATAAATCAGCCATAATCTAATGGCAAAGCAGACTCGATGGGCTAAGTGGCCTAATTCTGCTTCTCTGCCTTATGGTCTTATAACAGATCCCATCTATGCAGTAGCACAATGCATTAGTTTCAAAAGAAATGGATGAAGAAGCATCAAAAACTAGATGTGAACTACAGTCACACACAAAATTTTGCAGGAACTCAGCAGGTGAGGCAGTACCTGTGGAAGATAAAAAACAGTTAACGTTTCAGGCCAAGGTTCTTCACCAGGATGATATTAAGCTATCATGTAGCAGCAATATCATCCTACATAATTTTGAGACATGGGGTATATACAGTTCAAAGCACTGCTGCCTTAATCTTCCCAGCAGACAAGCAAACCAATGTGTGGTTTCTCCCACGACAATATCCCCAGCAACGACGCTCCAAACATAATGCTCTCGTGTGTGGTTACTCCCAGAGCAATAACCCCAGCATTGATGTTCTAAAAGAATGGGACTCCACACGTTTGAACAAAAGAGGATAATTACACTCATTCTATTTCTGGTGCTCCCACAACCAAGGATCTCACTTTAAGGACTCCATCTTGTTATTTCTTGCTCTTGTTATTTATTACTATTTATTTATATTTGCATTTGCGCAGTTCGTTGTTTTCTATGCTTTTGCTCTTTCATTGATCCTGTTTACAGTTACTGTTCTATAAACTTGCTGAGTATGCCTGGAGGAAAGAATCTCAGCATTGTATGCGGTGACATGTATGCACTGTGATAATAAATTCTACTTTGAACTTTGATAGAGATCAGAAATGGAAAAGGTGAGCAGTTTTAAATTCCTTGGTGTGAACATCTGAGGATCCATCCTGGGCCAACATATCCATGCAATTACAAAGGCACGACAGTGGCTATATTTCATTGGGAATTTGAGGGGAATTAGTATGTCACCAAAGACACAAATTTCTACAGATGTACCATGGATAACATTCTAATTGATTGCATCACTGTCTGGTATAGAAGGGCCACTGCACAGGATTGTAAAACGCTGCAGAGAGTTGTAAACTCAACCAGCTCCATCACGGGCATTATGCATCAAGTACATCTTCAAAAGACGATGTCTCAAAAAGGCAGCATCTATCATTAAAGACTCCAATCACCTAGGACATGCCCTCTTCTCACTGCTACCATTAAGGTGTGGTACAGGAGTCTGAAGAGACACATTCAATGTTTCAGGAACAGTTTCTTCCTCTCCATCAGATTTCTGAATGGACAGTGAACCTATGAACACTTGCTCAGCATCCCCCCCCCTCGCCCTTTTTGCACTACTTAATTTAATTTTCTTTGTTTGCTTATTGTAATTTAGTTTATTTTATGTAAAGCATTGTACTGCTGTCACAGAACAAATTTCACATATGCCACTGATATTGATAATCTGATTATGATAGTCACTTGAGTAGCACAATAAAACCCCAACATGAAGAACAAAGATGCACCCCATCCCAAACTACCAAACAGAGTCAGAGACAACAGGCCCTTCAACCCATCTAGCCCATGCCAAAACCATTTAAACTGCCTACTCCCATCGACTTGCACCAGGACTACTGCCCTCATGTTCCCCTTAAACTTTCCAACATTCACCCTTAATCCATGACCTCTGGTTGTAGTCCCACCCAACCTCAGAGGAAAAAGCCTGCTTGCATTTATAGTATCTACATCCCTCAGTTCTGCATACCTCTATTAAATCTCTCAATCTTCTACATTCCAAGGAATACAATCATAAACTATTCAATCTCTCCTTCTATCTCAGGTCTTCTTGTAAATTTTCTCTATACTCTTTCAACCTTGTTTACATCTTTCCTGTAGGTAGGGGACCAAAACTACACACAGTACTTCAAATTAGACCCCTCCAACATCATATGCAACTTCAATGTAGCATTCCATCAGATCCCCTTTGATCTCTCATTCCTCAGTGCCCCAGCGCTCACTGTGTAAGACCTACTTTGATTGGTCCTACTGAAGTGCAAAGCCTTGCACTTGTCTGCATTAAATTCCATCTGCCTTTTTCCATTTTTCCAGCTGATGCAGAACGCTTTGCAAGCCATTATAGCTTTCCTCACTGTCCACGACATCCCCAATCTTTGTGTCATCTGAAAATTTGCAGATCCAGTTAACTACATTATCATCCAGATCATTGATCACAGATGAAAAACAACAATAGAACCAAAAACCAATCCCTGCAGCATACTACTAGTTACAGGCCTCCAGTCAGACAGGTAACATCTACTACCACTCTCTGGCTTCTCCCGCAAAGCCAATGTCTGATCCAATCTACTACCTCATTGTGAATGCCGAGCGACTGAACATTCTTGACCAACGCCCTGTGCAGGACCTTGTCAAATGCCTTGCATGCAGTCCATGTAGACATCATCCACCACCTTACTTTCATCCACTTTCCTGGTAACCTCCTCAAAAAAGATTGGTTAGACATGATCTACCATGCACAAAGCCAAGCTGACTACCCTTAATCAGTTCATGTCTATCCAAATACTTATAAATTCGGTCCCTTAGAAAACCTTCCAATAGCTTTCCCACAACTGATGTCAGACCCACTGGCCTATAATTTCTTGATTTATGCTTACAGCCTTCTGTTAACAGTGGAACAACAGTGGCTATCCTCCAATCCCCAGTACCTCTCCTGTCACCAAAGATGATTTAAATATCTCTGCGAGAGCTCCAGCAATTTTTGCACTTGCCTCTCATAGGATCCAAGGGAACACCTTGTCAGGCCCTGGGGATTTATCCACCCTGTTTTGCCTCAGGATAGCAACCACCACCTCCTCTTCTGTAATCAGTACAGGGTACATGAAGTTGATGTCCCTTTGCCTCAGTTCTATAGACTCTGTGTCTGTCTCCTGAGTAAATACAGATGCAAAAGATTTATTTAAGATCTCCCCCATATGTATTGGCTCTGCACATGAATTACCATTCTGGTCTTCCAGAGGACCAACTCTGATCCTTTCAATCCTTTTGCTCTTAACACATTTGTGGAATCCTTTAGGAATCCCCTTTACTCTGTCTGCTGGAGCAACTTCATGCCTTCTTTTGGCCCTCCTGATTTCTTTTTTAAGTGTTCCCTTGTATTTCTTATACTCCATAAGCACCTCATTTGTTCCTACCTGCCTATACCTTTTTCTTCTTAACCAGGGCCTCATTATCTCTAAGGTTATCTATACCTGTTGTATTTACCTTTTAGTCAGACAGGCACATATAAACTTTATACTCTCAAAATTTCACTTTTCAATGCCTCCCACTTACCAAGGACACCTCTGCCAGAAAACAGCCTGTCCCAATTCACACTTGCCAGATCATTTCTGATACCATCAAAATTGACCATTCTCCAACTTAGAATCTCAACCCGTGGACCAGACCTATCTTTCTGCATAATTACACCGAAGCTAACGGCACTGTGGTCACCAGATGCAAAGTGTTCCCCTACACAAACTTCTGTCACCTGCCAGCTCATTCCCTAATAGCAGATCAAGTATTGCACACACTCTCGTTGGGACTTCGAGAGTACTGATTCGGGAAACTTTCCTGAACACATTTAACCAACTCTATCCCACCAAGTGTTGGGACTTCGAGAGTACTGATTCGGGAAACTTTCCTGAACACATTTAACCAACTCTATCCCACCTAGTCCTTTTACAGTGTGGTATTCCCAGTCAATATGTGGAAAGTTAAAATCATCTACTGTAACAACCTTTTGTTTTTTTTGCAAGTCTTCGATTGCTTTACAAATTTGTTCCTTGAATCCCTGTAGGGTCACCCGTAACATAGCCCCATTAACATGGTCATACCTTTCTAATTTCTCAGTTCCACCCAAAGCACCTCATTAGATGAGTTCTCCAGTCTGTCCTGACGAAGCACTGCCGTGACATTTTCCCTGATTAGTAACTCCACCCCTCCTCCTCTGTTATATTTAAAACAACGGCACCCCAGAATATTCAGCTGCTAGTCCTGCCCCTCCTGCAAACAATTTGCATTCATGGCTACAATGTCATAATTCCAGGTATTGATCCATGCCCTGAGCTCATCCGCCTCTCCTACTTTGATTCCTGACTTGGCTGAGGTCTTACCAACATCTGTCTCCACAAACTTGCCACTAGTTTTTCTGGCACTCTGCTTCCCATCCCCTGCAACTCTAGTTTAGACCCACTGTGCAGCATTAACAAACCATCCCACTAGGATATTAGTCCCCTTCCAGTTCAGGTACAAACAGACCTGTTTGTACAGGTCCCAACTTCCCTGGAAGACAGCCCAGTGATCCGAAATTCCTCCTACACCATCTGCTTAGCCACATGTTATTAAATTGTATAACCTTCCTAATTCTGGCCTCACTAGCATGTAGCACAGGTAGCAATCCTGAGATTACAACTTTGGAGGTTCTCCCCCTTAACTTAGCACCTAACTCCCTGAAATCGCCATACAGAACAACATTCGCCCTACCCAGGTCATTGGTACCTGCATGGACCACAACTTCTGAGCTGTTCATCCTCCCAACTGAAAATGCTGAGGACTCAATCCAAGATGTCTACCATGTTGAGCATCCAGTCCCAATGCCAAGTGACTAAAGATATGAGTTGTAAAACTGGCCTAAAAGATGTCAATTCTAATCAAGTATCAAATAAACTTAAATATGCTGTGATCACAAATAAAGCAATACAAATGGTTTGTGACTAATTATAACCCAAATGTTACCTCAAGTAAACAAATGAGCCAAATATTAATTGAAAAATTCTCAGCTCTATATTACACAAATAGAGTACCCAAAAGTCCATTTAATTAGAAATTCCACTGGCATGAGAGAGGAAAGGTAGGGAAATACTAGAGTGAGGTAGAAGTTAAATTTAAAGATTAAAGCAGACTGAAATAGTCTAAAAGTAAATATTTAATAACTTTATTTTGGCAATAGGGTACTGGTTGAAGAGGGGTTGTGAAGAAATAAGAACAGAATTTTTAAAAATAGTATCAAGATGATCAATTAGGGATAGGAGGAAACCACAGCACCCAAAGAAAACCCACATGGTCACTGGTACTGTAAAGTGTTGTGTTAGCCACTACACTACCGTGCCGCCTATGACAGGGCCACATAGTGGAATACAACTTAACTTGTCGCCTCTATTCATGTCACATCTGATATTGAGTCCCTGGGAAGATTTGTTCTGTTTCTGACATCATCACAAACCCACTAATAAACATGTGAAAGATTGAAGATCCCATTTCTGAGTTTGAGACCATTTCCTTTCTCGCAGATGCTATATAAACCCCTAAACATTTCCAGCAATCAATCGGATCTCCAGGTCCAGCTTGTTTTTTATTGATTCAGTGACTTTCAATCCTTTTTATGTTACTGATTGATAGTAATATTGATACTAAAAAAACCAATATGTAAAAGTTTGAGGCAGAACACCCACTGGTTTCCTGGCAGCGTGAAACAAATTCAGTTCCAAATGCAGAGTTTGCTTTCTAGTATCAACAGTGTTACCTTAATTGAACTCGTATACAAACTGTTTGCAGAAAAACACAGTACTTTGCGTACAAAAATGAGTATCAGTTAAAACATGTCAACATCTTTTACATCATATTCTTCATAACAACGTGCATATTTCATGTCACTTCCATCAATTACCCATCCTTAGTCTCCATATCCATCATTATGTCCATGGTTAAACTAAAATTAAATGTCCTATTCCTGTTAAATCTCATACTGCACATTTTTTCATTCCCCACCCCAGTTAATTAGGGTTAGCCATCTACCGCACTGAACATTACTACCCAAATGAGTCATTCATTGAACTCTACAACCATGCTTTGTCAAAGCATGCTTCAGGCTCATGCTTTGACATTCCCTCTTCACCGTTTATCTTCTCCTTTAAGACCTCAAATAAACACACACCTGGTCAACCTCCTTAATAGCACCTTTGATTTCCTCACTTGCTGACCCCAGTCAGTTCGGATTGGCAACATCTCCTTCATAATTTTGATCATCACAAGTGCACCACAACACAGTGTGCTTAGCCCCCTCCTCTATACGCTTATGACTGTGTGGTCAAATGAAGCTCCAATGCCATAGCCAAGCTTGCTGACACCACTGTCACTGGCCAAATCAAAGGTGGGAATGAATCAGCATATATGAGGGAGATTGAAAATCTAGTTGAGTGGTGCCACAACAACCTCTTACTTAATGCCAGCAAGATTACGGAGTGCTTACTGACTTGAAGAGGAGGAAACCTGAGGTCCATAAACAAGTGCTCACTGGGGGATCAGAGATGGAGAGGGTTAGCAACTTTAAATTCCTCAGTGTTATCATTCCAGATGACCTGCCCTGGGCCCAGCATGAAAGTACAATTATATAGAAAGCATGGCAGTGCCTCAACTTTCTTAGAAGTTTGTGAAGATTCGGTATGACATCTAAAACTTTGAAAATGTCAATAGATGTGTGGTGGAAAGCATATTGACTGGCTGCATCACAGCCTGGTATGGAAACACCAATGCCCTTGAATGGAAAATCTTACAAAACAGTGGATATGGCACAGTCCATCAAAGGTAAAACCATCTCCACAATTGTGGATATCTACACAGTGTTGTAGCAGGAAAGTAGCACCCATCATCAAGGGCCCCCACCAATCAGGACATACTCTCTTCTTGTTACTGCCATCAGGAAGGTGGTACAGGAGCCTCAGGACTCATACCACCAGGTTCAGAAACTGTTATTATCCCTCAACCATCAGGCTCTTGATCCAAAGGGGATAACCTCACTGGCCCCATCACTCAACTGTTCCAACAATCTACGGATTCACTTTCAAGAACTCTTCATCTCCTGTTCTCAATATTGATTGCTTATGTATTTATTATTGTTGCTTCTTTCTTTTTTGTATTTTTCTTCTTTTGTATTTGCAGTTTGTTGTCTTTTGTACACTGGCTGTCCACCCTGTTGGACAGGGCACTAAGGACACCACTCATTTTGAATATTTTCTGCTTTTGCCCACCCAGTAGGTCAAATTCACTTGAGGTAAGGATGCATGAAAGTAACATTTTACAATCTTTTCCCAAATGCCATCAATTTTAATAACATCACAAGTATCAAGTTTGGATCACCTTCATAACTGACTAAATCAGATTCTTTCAGCTACTGATCAATCATCCTTTCCCCACTCCACAACTCCAAATGGTCACATCAATAAACAGTATAGTGATGTAAAGTGCTATCCAAAACAGAACTAACAAATATTGGTGAACTCCTCTCCACGTTTGATCAATCCCACTTATCTTAAACAGCCACCATGTACAAAAAACATCCGCACTGAATCAAGTTTACTTGTATTTTCATTCACAGCACCATCCTCACTACAAAATATCAAGGTTAAAAATATTGCACATTTCAAGCCCCTGAACGAATTAATCTTCCTGTCACAACCATCCACTCAAAGTTAATAACCATATTCCTCAACCAGACATTTCACAAAGTCCCACAAATTGGAATTCAAACATTCAATTTACAGGATATGCATATTGCTGGGGATGTCCATTCCAAATTCCTTTAGGAAACTGGTGGGAGAGCAACCTGTTAGAACCTCTGCAAGCTTTATATTGATTTGTGCATCCATGTGTTTTCCATAACTTAAGGAGACTGAAGATCACGCAATTGCTAACAGAATATTGAGTTGGTCACCTATGTGTTTTCCATAACTCACAGAGGCTGAAGATTACACTATTGTTAACAGTGTATTGAGTTGTGCACCTGTGTTTTCCATAACTCTCAAACTGAAGATCATGCTATTGCTACGAGTGTATTGAGTTGGTCACCCATGTGTTTTCCATAAATCTCAGAGGCTGAAGATCACCTTATTGCTAAGAGAATATTGAGTTGTGCACCTGTGTTTTCCATAACTCACAGAGAATGAAGATCATGTTACTGCTAAGAGAATATTAAGTTGGTCATCCATGTGTTTGCCATAACTCGCAGAGACTGAAGATCATGGTTTGGAAAAACACTTGCTGCCCTTGACTTTCTAGGCAATAGAATTCACGGCTCCAAGTGCTGTCAGAGGTTTCTACAGTGAATTTTGTAGATTATTCACACTGCAGCCCCAAACACAAATGGAATGTTTATAGTGGCAAATGTGATACCAGTTAAGGCACCTTGGCCTTAGATGGATTGTAAAGCACTGTTGGATCTACATTCACCAAACAAGTGGAGTACTGCATGTTGGAATCTTACAACAGCAAACAGTTCAGGAATAAGAACTGCTCTTGTACTAAAGCACCCTATGTGGCTGGTCCACTTTCACTTCTGGTCAATGTAAATGCAAGCCAGTGAATGTGGAGAACTCCCTGGTAAAGCCATGGGACCAGGTGGTGGATGGTCATATGAACAGCTGGTGTACATCACAAGTCCTGATTATGCAACCACTGACACCAGGCAGACACTGTGAAAAGTATTGATACTGGGGGCAGTTAGTCACCTTTCTTGTAAAGACACTGCTGAGAAGGCAGCAATGGCAAATCACTTCTGTAGAAACAATTACTAAGAACAATCGTGGTCATGAGATCATGATCGCCCACATCATACAATAGGTACATAATGATGATCAAGATGAAATTACATCTGTTAAAGAATAGTTCCTGAATTCTTTCCAAACCAGACAAATTACTCACAGGTACAAAGGCCAGCATAGCAATATACTTGTTTCCTTTCCTTTCTTGGAACATATCATAAGGCAAGAAAGTTATGGCAGTAGTTTACAAGCAAGGTCTCCTTTCATTGTTGTCTTTTGACATTTCCTTACTCAATTTAAGCATGCTAAGTCTAACATCACCTCTTCCTGACACCTCATTCTCAGATTTTCCCCTGCAACACTGGATGAGCACCTTTCTTCCAACTAAATAACAAGATCAGAAATCAATGGTCCTATCATAAACCTTTTTCCAAGTCCTGCCATATTCCTCTTTATAACAAATGTCTGAAATTAAACAATCACAATTTTGGGGGCCATTTCCACTTTCTGATGAAACACAACCCTGCCTCAGCTCAGTTACTGAAATCCTTATTCACTCCCGTATCTCTTCTAGATTTGACATTACAAATGGTTTCCAGCTTCCTTTCTGAAAACCAACATCCAACAAAGCTCTGATGACAATTTCACTGTCCCATTTATCACTCTCCCCTTTCCTTGTTGAGCTATACTGGCTTCAAATTAATCAATTGTTTAATATTAACATTTTCTTTTAAATATCTGTCTCCTCCACCAGATCCACATTCTTAAACTGCTTTAATACTCAAGACATCAGCATTTCTCCATTCTTAGCCCTTTGAAATTCCTCGATTTTTTTTCCAAATCCCGTCACTGGTGCTTTCACCTTACACTGTCAAGCACCTCAGTTCTGGAATTTCCTTGCAGAACCCAAAACTAAACCTTAAATGGTTTAAACCTCTGCTTTACAACAAGATTAAATTTACTTCTGATAATGCTCCTGTGGTGTCCAAAAAGATGCCAAAATTACATCAGAGCCAGGCAAGCAGTAGATTATTCATGTCTCAGTGATGCATTTTCACGGGCTAGTTGATTCTCAATGACCGGAGGGTGACGGAGAAGTGAGAAAGATGAGCAAAGAAAAGTCACGGGCTACAATACAAGAACTTTTTACTGAACTTGCACTGAATATACAAGATAAATCTGAAATATCTGCCGCCAGCACAGAAACAAGAGGTCAAATAGCTCACAGTCCAAGTACATGTCAAAGCCACAGGAAAATTGAAATGTAGAAGGGAACTTGTGGAAGTGAAAGAAATTTCTAACTACCTATTCTCTTATCTGTTTTAACTACAAATTCATTTGCTCCTAAAAACTTCCGTATGCTAGATTCCCAACACCAATAAAGCTTGCTCGTATCCATTCACCAAGAATAGCCTACAATTCTCCTCTCAGTACTTGCATAAAAATGCAGTACTCACAGCCTTGCTGCCCCTTCAGCTCCAATTAGCACATCAACATTGCCTTCTGTCTTCCTTTCTCGTTCCTACCCAGTCACTGCACTGTTTCATTCAAGAAAAATACCTCATTCATACAATCTGAAATGACCACGTTCTCCTCCCACAGCAATGAGAAAATCCTTGCTGCTCTTAATAACACACAAGTTTTGTTTTGCCTCTCTCCTATTCCTGGCTGTTAATGCAGCAGTGGCCCTATTCTACTGCAAGTAGACTTCAGTTCACACTATTCATCAGCATTTCTCTATTGCAGTATTTCTGTCTCGGCAGCCTTTGAATCCCTTCAGGCAACATCCCTCTCAGCACCTGACCCCTCCCCCGGAGCTCAGGTGCAGATGCCTGACACTTACTAGCTTTTTCTGCCCGCACCTCCCACTTTCATTCATACATCTTGAATCATTTCCTCCCTATTAATCCACCCG
This sequence comes from Mobula hypostoma, assembly GCF_963921235.1. Lineage (NCBI taxonomy): Eukaryota > Metazoa > Chordata > Chondrichthyes > Myliobatiformes > Myliobatidae > Mobula > Mobula hypostoma. Next base: position 72,760,042 of record NC_086101.1, on the reverse strand, counting down.
AATCACTGCAATGCCACAGTCAAAATCCAGACCTCATTTTCCTTCATAAATGTGTGTTATTTTTAAATGCACAGATTGTGCATTCTTGCCACGATTTTGCTGCAGGCTCAGAGGTACTGTATCGCTTAATCTTTCAGTCTGTGAGTATCGGTTCATGATTTACATATTAGTGATGCTACTAATGAACCTAACTATCTGATGTAAACGTCATTTCACTAACTTAAAATATTTTGTCTAGCTGTCAGCATCTTATGTACAGACACTCCTGTGCCTAGCGTCATTTTATGGACATACAACCAATGTACTGTATAAACTCAAACGAATTGCAATCTAATATATTGAATGAGATACAATAAACCTAATGCATTTATTTGTTTTTAAAAATTATTACATTCTTTATTTTATTGTTTTTTATGCTGCATTAGATCCGGAGTAACGATCATCTCATTCTCCTTTACACTTGTGTTCTGGAAATGACATTAAACAATCTTCAATCTCTTTCATACCTAACAGTGTATTATAGGCTTTATACCATACTGCGGCTCTTTTCCAACTACATCACCCTCTCACTTTTACTAAAATGTCAATCAGATGCATCATTTAACATTTCCCTTCTCGCCAATTGCACATCACACGTTATAATAATACAATTTAACGTGAATTTATTCGCACGCCACCACACTCCCCCCCCAAGGATCAGTTCCCATGCTTTCCTCCACTGCACCATTATTCCTGCTGTGAATGGTATCAACATGATCTCATTCCCTGATTTTGTATTCAAGTCTTTAGCTCTCCCCCAGAACTTGCAACGCTGCAGCACATTTAAAACTGTGCACATTCCCAAAAGCGCACAAACACATTTCACAGCCAACTCCAATCCATGGTTTCTGCACGATTAACCTTTACTATTTTTGCAATGACGATTTCTCCCCCTACAAACCAACGAGGGGCTGTGTTGCAATGCGTGCAGCCTAATGTTTTATGTGTGCGGGACTCCTGCGGTAGCAAAGCGTGCGGTCACACCGGCTACGAAATGCAGTGAGCACCCCACAGCTCGGCAGCAGCAGCCACAGCAAGCCTCCCCAATCCCCTCGTCAGCCCACACGTCCCACCCCGCGACCCGGGAGCTGTTGGTCCGAACCCGTCCCCTCGGGATAGCCGGCCCATTACCTCTCGGTCCGTTCTTCCACCTCCACTCGCCCGCCGTTCACTTTCACATCATGGCTCCCCGTTAGTTGTCGAGGGGACAGGGAGGGAGGGGTGAGGGAGCGGGGAGGGGGACGGGTTGGGAAGAGGAGGAAGGGGAAACCCGCAGCGTTACAAAGAGGTAAGCTCCGCTTTATTATATTTTAAACCCCCGCCCCCTCCCCGGCGCGACACCAACTCACACCCGGCCTAAAGGATACCGTCACTACACTTTCTGCTAACTACCCCCCTCCCCCCCAGAGTAGGGCGCCTGCGCGCCGCCCTCCAATCAACGGGAGCCGGCCACCGCCGGGCGAAAGCGAGGCTAGGCTGCCGGCATTCGAACTCGAGTGAGGCCGGAACAAACACGTGACTGTTGCGGAAAGGAGGCGGGGCTGGAGGCGCACGTGACTTCCCTCATGACAAGGGGGCGGGGCTGGATGAGATTACATCATCCTTATACCAAGAGGTGGTGCCGGGTTTGACACGTGATCCTCATTGCAAAGGGGCGGGGCTGAGTGTCTGCCCCTCAGAACTCATCAATAAGCCTCAATTCCTCCTTGTGAAATGGATCCTCAGCTTCCTCATTTGCAGACAGCTGTCAGCTCAGACTGGCAACAACATCTCCTCCACCATCTCCATCAGCACAGGTGCACCACGAGGCTTGTGTGCTTAGTCCCCTGCTCTACTCGTTTTACACTTATGACAGCGTGGTAAGCACGGCTCCAAAGCCATGTTTAAGTTTGCTGACAACACCACTGTCGTTGGCCAAATTAAAGATGGTGATGAATCAGCATATTGGGGGGGGGAGATTGAAAATATGACTGAGTGGTGCCACAACAACAACAACAGCCTCTCACTTAATATCAGCAAGACCAAGGAGGTGACTATTGACTACAGGTAGTGGAAACTGGAGGTCTTCATCAGAGGTGGAAAGGGCCAGCAACTTTAAGTTCCTCTGTGTTATTATTTCAGAGGATCTGCTCTGGGTCCACTAAGTGCAATTACGAAGAAAGCACAGCAGCATCTCTACTTCCTTACGAGTTTGTGAAGATACTTTATACTTTACTGTTGCCAAACAATTGGTACTAGAACGTACAATCATCACAGCGATATTTGATTCTGCGCCTCCCACTCAGCATTACATCTATAACTTTGACTAACTTCTGTAGATGTGTGTTGGAGAGTATATTGACAGGCTATAACAGAGCCTGGTATGAAAAACCCGTGCCCTTGATATTTATTATCTATTTATTATTATTACTTATATTTTTCTCTGTCTATTGCTAGTTGCAAGTTTGTTGGGGTTTTTTTGCACATTGGTTGATGTCTGCCCTGTTGGGTGTAGTCTTTCACTGATTCTACTGTTTATGTATTTCCTGTGAATGCCCACAGAAAAAGAAATCTCAGGGTTTATACATGGTGTCATATATGTACTTCAATAATAAATTTACTTTGAACTGCATCCTTATGGCAAGAGGTTGAGCTGTGTGTAAACATGTATTTCTTAAGTGAAGAGGTGGGCAGAATATATAAAATGTGATCTTGTGGGAACTGGGTGGGTATAAGTATGGGATCGCTGAGCGGTAACATTAGTTATCTTTCTGAACTGAGTATTGAGTCTTGATGGAGCAAGAATGTGCTCCTTCCACCGGATCTAGGGCTTCTATGTGGGCTGGATCAATGACCTCCAGAATATCAATACTGGCCTAAGTGTTTCCTTTCTACATTGAACAGAGGTGGTCCAGGATTTAGTAGGGATACCTCACATCTTCAAGGAAGCTTTGGGATACCCTGAAATCTTATGTTTGGCAATCTCTTTGAAATAATGCCTTTTTTCGGAATCTAATGGTGGGCAGACACATAATTTGGCCTGGGCAATGTAGCTGTGTGCAATTGTTTTCCAACATGGTGACAATGCAGTTGGGGTAACACTATCTCAGTGCCAGCCTCCTGTGTTCAATTCCTGCTACTATCTGTAAAGAGTTCGCCTGCTTCCCATGATTAAGTGGGTTCTCTCCGGGTGCTCTGGTTTCCTCCCACATTCCACAGAGGTCTGGGTTAGTAGTCTATTTGGTCACATGGTGCTGGCTGGTTGAGCTGGAAGAGCCTGTTACTGTGCCTGCTTGCAGGGTGAGTCGGTGGTAAGAAAGGCAAATGCAACGTTAGCATTCATTTTGAGAGGACCAAAATATAAGAGCAAGGATGTGATGCGCAAGTTTTATAAAGCATTGGTCTGACTGTATTTTGAGTATCGTGAGCAGTTTTGGGCATCTTATCTAAAAAAAAGATGAGCTAACATTAGAGAAGGTCCAGAGGGGTTTACAAGAAAGATCCAAGGATTAAGGCATGGGATGTGTTTGATGGCTCTGGGCCCGTACTGTCTGGAGTTCAGAAGAATTGGTGAGGGAGGGAGAGAATCTCATTGAAACCTATCTTATTGAAGACCTAGACAGAGTAAAAGGGGAGAGGATGTTTCCAAAAGCGGTAAGATCAGGACCAGAGAGCACAGCCTCAGAATAGAGGGACATCCATTTAGAACAGAGATGAGGAGTAATTTCTTTATCCAGACGGTGGAGAATTTGTAGAATTCATTGTCATGGATGGCTGTGGAGGCCAATTCACTGAGTGTATTTAAAGCAGAGCTTGGTTACTCAGGGTGTTGGATGTTATAAAGAAAAGGCAAAAGAATGGGGTTGAGAGGAAAAATAAACCAACCGTGATGGAATGCCAGGACAGATTCAATGGGCTGAATGGCCTAATTCTGCTCTGGTATCTTCTATATCTAAATAAACAAATAAAGTAAAAATAGAAAATTCAGGAAGAACTCTTAACAGCCAACCAATATTTGTGTAATCAGCAACCAGTTCACCATGCATTAGGATTAAGACTGTCAGTAACTTCGACAGATTCACCATACTTTGGAAAAAAATTCCTCCACATCTTAGTTCTAAGTGAATGTCCCTCTATGCTGAGGCTGTGCCCTCCGGTCATAGATTCCCCCACTATTGGAAACATCCTGTCCACATCAACTCGATCGAGGCCTTTCATCATTCAATAGGTTTCAATGAGATCTCCCCCATAATTCTTCAAACCTCAAGTGACTACAGACCCAGAGCCATCAAACATTCCTCATATGTTAACCCTCTTGTTCCTGGAACAGGAACTGGAATTCTTAGGAACATCTACAATGCCAGCACACCTTTTCTTAGATAAGAGGCCCAAAACTGCTCACAATACTCCAAGTGAGGCCTCACCTATGCATTATAAAGCCTTAGCATTACATCCTTGCTTTTATATTCTAGTCCTCTCAAAATGAATATTAACATCGCATTTTCCTTCCTCACCACCAACTGAACCTGCAAGTTAACTTTTAGGGAATCCTGCACGAGGACTCACAATCCCTTTGCACCTTTGATTCTTGAATCACTCCCTGTTTAGAAAATAGTCTATGCCTTTATTCCTTTGACCAAAATGCATGAATATACACGTCTCTGCACTATATTCGATTTGCCACTTCTGGGCCCATCCCCCAATCTGTCTAAGTCCTTCTGCGGACACCCTACTTCTTCAACAATAGCTGCTCCGCTACCTGTCTTCGTATTGTCCACAAAGCCATCAATTCCATCATGCAGATCATTGACATATAATATGAAAAGAAACAGTCCCAATACCAACCCCTGTGGAGCAGCACTAACCAGATAACCAGAAAAGGCCCCTTCATTCTGACTCTTTGCTTTCTGCCAATCAGCCAATCAGCCAATCTTCTATCCATGCTATAGTATTTTTCCTGTAATACCATGGGCTCTTATTTTGTTAAGTGGCCTCATATTCAACTCCTTGTCAAAGGCCTTCTGAAAATCCAAATAAACAACACCCACTGACTCTCTTTTGTCTATCCTGCCTGTTATTTCCACTAAGAATTCCAACAGATTTGTCAGGCAACATTTCCCCTTAAGAAAACCATGCTGACTTTGGCCTATCTTATCATGCACCTCCAAGTACCCTGAAGCCTCATCCTTATTGGACTCCAAGATCTTCCCAACCACCGAAGTCAGGTTAGCAGGCCTAATATTTCCTTTATTGTGAGTCACTCACTTCTTAAAGAGTCGGGTGATATTTGCATTTTTCCAATTCTCTGGAACCATTCCAGAATTTAGTGATTCTTGAAAGATCATTACCAATGCCTCCACAATCTCCTCAGCTACGTCTTTCAGAACCCTGGGGTGTAGTTCATCTGGTCCAGCTCATCCCCTCAAAACTAATCAATAAGCTTTACGACATTGGTCTCTATACCTCCTTGTGCAATTGGATCCTCAATTTACGCAACACACATCAAAGTTGCTGGTGAACGCAGCAGGCCAGGCAGCATCTCTAGGAAGAGGTACAGTTGACGTTTCAGGCCGAGACCCTTCGTGAGGCTGCGTTCACCAGCAACTTTGATGTGTGTTGCTTGAATTTCCAGCATCTGCAGAATTCCTGTTGTTTGTTGTTGTTTGGATCCTCAATTTCTTCACTTGTTGACCCCAGTCAGTTTGGATTGGCAACAACATCCCCGCAACGATCTCCACATCCACAAGTGCTCCACAAGACTGTTCTACTCACTTTACATGTATGACTGTGTACTAAGCACAGCTCCAATGCCATAGTCAAGTTTGCAGACAACACCACTATCGTAGGCCGAATCAGTGGTGGTGATGAATCGGCGTGTTGGAGGGAGATTGAAAATCTGGCTGAGTGGTGTCATAAAAACAGCCTCTCACTCCGTGTCAGCAAGACCTAGGAGTTGGTTATTGACTTCAGGAGGAGGAAACAAGAGGTCCATCAGCCAGTCCTCATCGGAGGACCAGAGATGGAAAGGGTAAGCAACTTTAAATTCCTTGGTGTTTACATTTCAGAGGACCTGTCCTGTGCCCAGCATATCAGTGTAATTGTGAAGAAAGCACGGCAGCACCTCCACTTCCTTAGGAGTTTGCAAATGTTCGACATGACAGCTAAAAATTTGACAAACTTCTGTAAATATGGAGTGTATTGACTGGCTGCATCACAGCCTAGTATACAAAACACCAACGCCCCTGTATGGAAAATCCTACAAAAAGCAGTGGATACGGCCCAGTCCATCACGGTTAAAGCCTCCACAACTATTGTGCATACTTACATGAAGTATTGTTGCAGGAAAGCAGTATCCATTGTAAAGGACCACGCCCCCACCACCACCACCACCCAGGCCCTGCTGTCTTCTCAACACTGCCATCAGGAAGAAGGTACAACAGCCTCAAGACTCAAACCATTAGGATCAGGAACAGTTTTTACCCGTCAACCATCAGGCTGTTGAACCAAAGGGAATAGCTTCACCCAACATCACTCACTGCATCATTTAAAAGTTCCCACAACCTGTATGAGCTCACTTTCAAGGACTCATCATCTCATGTTCTCAATATTTATTGCTTACTTATTCCCTCGCATTCCCATTACCTCCACCACCACCCCCCCTGTAACCCTTGTATTCCCATTACCCCACCCCACCCTGTTTCTGCTGCTCGTCTAGACATTAGAAGCTAAATATGTACACATGATCCTTATTTGTGGTGGCGAGATTCGAGTGAATCTGTATTCCCTCATTTGTAGGGGCTGTACTGAACACCAGTGGCAAAACAGGCAGTAAGTAAATAACTTCTTCTTAGCATGTAACCTCCATTTGAAGGGGACTTGGATTTATTAGATGGCAGAACAGATTGAGAGGCTAAACAGTCTACACCCATCCTATGAGCTCGTCTACGCCCCCTTGCCATGTTCTCAGACTCCTGAACTCTAGCTCTGTTGGTAATTCTGTTTTTGTCACTATCGCTTTTCTTTCAGCACAATTTCAGACTGCTTGACGACCTTTGTGGCATTCTGTTGTTTCGTGCTTGTTCCTCTATTTACTATTGTATTTAATACTACCAAGTAGACTGTTTACTTGGTGAGATTTGCAAGGAATTTCATTGCACCCTGGTACAGATGAACTATTCTGAATTTAAATCTGTTCCTATGTTTATATAACCCACTCAGGATGTTCTTTTATTCCCTCCCCCCACCCCCGTATGTTTGAAAATGCAGATATTGATTTAGAATATTTGGAAGCAGGCCAATCAAATGATCTCGAATCTCAGCGAAGCCACTGGGGAAGTCAAGGGCCCGACATCTGAGAGTGTGAGTCCGCTGGAGGCTGGAAGTTGGAGCCGGGCTCTGCTGGGGGTGGAGGACTGTGCGTGTACGCGGGAGCGAGAGGCAGGGTTTATCTTGCTCTTGTTGTTAGGTCACTTGTTGTGTTCTGTGTTCTTCTGTTGAACATTGTGGCCATGTTATGTTGGCACTGGAATGTGTGGTGACATCTGCAAGCTCCCCCACTACATCCAGTCAGGTAATCAAGAATCCATGACACCAGGGAAGCATCCACCTGCATCGCTGTCAGCTTCTCCCCCAGCAGTGCAGGGTGGATGGTGTTGAACGCACTGAAGAAGTCAAAAAACATGGCAGACCACAGTACGTGTGCTTGCAACACTGTGTGTCCGACAGAGTGATCAGCAGCACTGGGGCTCCACAGGAGACTGTCTTGTCTCCCTTTCTCTTCACCATTTACACCTCGGACTTCAGCTACTGCACAGAGTCTTGTCATCTTCAGAAGTTTTCGGATGACTCTGCCATAGTTGGATGCATCAGCAAGGGAGATGACGCTGAGTACAGGGCTACGGTAGGAAACTTTGTCACATGGTGCGAGCAGAATTATCTGCAGCTTAATGTGAAAAAGACTAAGGAGCTGGTGGTAGACCTGCGGACAGCTAAGGTACCGGTGACCCCTGTTTCCATCCAGGGGGTCAGTGTGGACATGGTGGAGGATTACAAATAACTGGGGATACGAATTGACAATAAACTGGACTGGTCAAAGAACACTGAGGCTGTCTACAAGAAGGGTCAGAGCCGTCTCTATCTCCTGAGGAGACTGAGGTCCTTTAACATCTGCTGGATGATGCTGAGGATGTTCTACGAGTCTGTGGTGGCCAGTACTATCATGTTTGCTGTTGTGTGCTGGGGCAGCAGGCTGAGGGTAGCAGACACCAACAGAATCAACAAACTCATTCGTAAGGCCAGTGATGTTGTGGGGATGGAACTGGACTCTCTGACGGTGGTGTCTGAAAAGAGGATGCTGTCTAAGTTGCATGCCATCTTGGTCAATGTCTCCCATCCACTACATAATGTACTGGTTGGGCACAGGAGTACATTCAGCCAGAGACTCATTCCTCCAAGATGCAGCACAGAGCGTCATAGGAAGTCATTCCTGCCTGTGGCCATCAAACTTTACAACTCCTCCCTTGGAGGGTCAGACACCCTGTGCTGATAGGCTGGTCCTGGACTTATTTCATAATTTACTGGCATAATTTACATATTACTATTTATTATTTATGGTGCAACTGTAACAAAAACCAATTTCCCCCAGGGATCAATAAAGTATGACTATGACTATGACTCGCTGGCTTCTCCAGGTGGGCGTAGACACGGTTCAGCAGGTAAACGACGGCATCCTCAACTCCTAGTTGGGGCTGGTAGGCGAACTGGAGGGGATCTAAGTGTGGCCTGACTATAGGCCAGAGAAGCTCCAGAACAAGTCTCTCCAGGGTCTTCATGATGTGGGAGGTCAATGCCACCGGTCTGTAGTCATTGAGGCCGCCGGGGCGCAGCGTCTTCGGCACAGGGACGAGGCAGGACGTCTTCTACAGCACAGGAACCCTCCGGAGCCTCAGGTGACAGCTTTGATATAATACAGCATCCCTGAGCGCTTAACAAGAGCATTACCAAACAAAATTTGACAATGAGAGGGAGCGAGAATAGAATTGAAGCAGGAGAACTGCAGGTGCTAGGGATCTGGAATTCAGACAGAAGATGCTGCATCAATCAATAGGTCAGTCAGCAGTTGTGGAGAGTAAGACACGCGAAACACTGGAGCAACTCACCACCATGTTCAGGGGCCATTATTACACCTCAACCATTAGGCTCCTGAACCAGCGTGAATCAGTTCTCTCAACTCAGCACCAAACTGATTCCACAACATACGGGCTCTCTTTTAAGAACTCCACAACTCATTTTCTCAGTATTATTTGTTCACTGTTTATTCTGGATTTGAACAGTTTGTCTTCTTCGCATGGTTGATTGTCATTCTTTGCTTGTGCAGTTTTTCATTGATTCTATTGTATTTCTTTGTTCTTTGTGAATGCGCCAAGAAAATAAATCCCAGGATATTATACAGTATGGTGACACATGCGTCTTTGATAATAAATTTACTTTGAACTTTGAACTCAGCAAGTTGGGCAGCACCTATGGAGATGAATAAGCATCCGACTTTTGGATCGAGACCTGGAAAAGTTGGTTGTTTATTGCCTTCCATGACTGCTGAGATCCTCCAGCTCTGTATGTGTGTTGTTCAAGATTTCCGCCATCTTCAGAATATCGAGTCTGTGTTTTTGTGGGGATTAAAACAGCCGTGCAAACAATTTTTCATCGTAATTGGAGAAGTGAAATAACAGGTCTGTTTTAAGTTGCAGAGAGGGAGATGATGAAGAGGGAAGGCTTATGATAGGAGGTGAAGGTTTCCCAGGCAACATAATTGCTTTAAATGACAGTTAGAGAGCTGTTAGGATAGGTAAGTGGAAGTTTATTCAAGATGGTAAGCTTAAAGGAGCATCCTACAGGAGGAGGGAGGTAGAGATGATGTTTCACAAACAAGTTCTGAGGTTTAATGAGCAAATCGCAAAGAATGGGACCCAGTTAGCTCAAGCAGGACAGTCAGTGATAGAACCATGAAAACACAGAATGCCTCACAAGAAACTAGAATTTGCAGAGCATAATGAATTGGAAGAAATTACACAGAATAGTAGAGGGAGAATCTGAAACCAAGCACGAGAATTTTAAGATCATGGGCATTGCTAGACTGAGAACTAACGATTGCCAGGAGGCACAGGATTGATGAGTTCGTAAAGCATGGAGGAAATAAGGATACAGGCAGTAGTTCTCTGTCTAAGTATTTATTTACAGTGATTATGAGGCAGGATGCCAGGAAGGAGAGCGTTGGAATTGTATCATAATCAAAACTTCAACATTGAGGCCTTTTCCTCGGGTTAATCATTAAAGATATGTACTAATTTTTCAAAACAAATTGGCCAGGAAATACTAATTGCGAGGATAGATTTCACTTTTTATTACAAACGCTAACACTCACCAAAAAAAATAACCAACCCATATAATGCAAAGAAACAGTTTCTGGCAGTGATTTCAGGTCGACTGCTGATTAGCGTAAAGTACAAAGAGTGGGTAGCCTCTTGTATTATAACCTTTGGACTGCCAGTGGGCACTGTGCCCAAACTCACTTGCCTGGATCATGTCCTCTCATTAAAGAGCGTACACAATCACCTATTATTTTACATTAGACCGGGGAAGTAAATCCTAGATGCAGTTGCTTCTAACAGTGCCATCCAGTGGTAAGTAGTATGTTACCAGAAAATACAATGAGTTTCACATCGTTAGGGAATGAAAGTATCTTTAATTTCAGATGAACTTAGGGAATAATAATTGGATTGAATTTTATTTTAGATCATAAGACCATAAGCTATGGGAGCAGACTTAGGCCATTTGGTCCATCAATTCTGCTCTGCCATTTCATCATGGATGATCCATTTTTCCTCTCAGCTCCAGTTTCCTACCTTCTACCCATATCCCTTCATGCCCTGACCAATCAAAGATCTATCACCCTCTGCCTTAAATTCCTCTTTATCTCTATTGTAAATGGACACCCCTCTATGCCGAGGCTGTGTCCTCTGGTTCTGAACTCTCCCACCATTGGAAAAATACTCTGCATATCCACTTTATCAAGGCCTTTCACCATTTAATAGGTTTCAATGAGGTTACTCCTCATTCTTCTGAATTCTAGTAAATACCGGCCAAGAGCATCAAGTGCTTTTCATTACACAAGACATTCAATCCTGGAATCATTTTCGTGAACCTCCTTTGAACCCTCTCCAGTTTCAGCACATCATTTCTAGGATAAGGGCCCAAAACAGCTCACAATACTCCAAGTGAGGCCTCACCAGTGACTTGTAAATCTTCAAAGTTACATTCTTACTTTTATATTCAGGCCCTTTGAAGTGAATGCTAACATCGCATTTGCCTTCCTTACTGCAGACTAAACCTGTAAATTAATCTTTGGGAATCCTGCACAAGGATGCCCAAGTCTCCCTTTGTGCAGGGGATTGGGGCTGAGAGGAAAATTGGATCAGCCTTGATGAAATGGTGGAGCAGACTTGTTGGGCCAAATAGCCTAATTCTGCTCCCCTTTCTTATGATCTTATAGAAACATTGAAACATGCAGTGAAATACATTGCTTGTGTCAACAACCAACAAATTTGTCACCCATGCTTCTAAGCATAGCATCGCATGCCCACAACTTACTTGGAATATGGGAGGAAACTGGAGCACCTGGAGGAAACCGACACTGTCATCAGGAGAATGAACAAGCTTCCTACAGGCAGCGGCGGGTTCAGTAACCCTATTCCTGTTGCTGTAAAGTTCTATGTCACTGTGATGCCTTATCTGAGGCTCTTTGATCATTGTGATGGTCTTCTGTCAGCTGAAATTGTCTGAAGGCTTTTATGACTGATTCTGATGTTTTGATGAGCACGTACTGAACTTGATAAGGCATTACTGGAGTGAAAACATTGTTTTTCCGTAGAATAATGTGAAAGAATAACAGAAGCTATGTCTTTGAGCAACACAACATAAACGATTCTCCTCGGTGAATTGAAACTTTAAATAAAAGTGATGCATTCGTGTAAGAACATTCACATCCTCTGGATATCTGATACATCAGAATCCATTTACGTCACGTTTGTCACAGGTATATTTAGTGCTGTTCATATCCATATGCAGTATGGGATCCTTCAGTCAAAGGAAAGGCAATGATCTGATTTGCTAATATGGCTGAAAAATAAGTATTTAACAAAACATGCAAAGAATTTCCTACAATTCGACAAAATGATGCAATGATATATTTTTAAGCCCACCTAGGTTTCAGCATAAAACTCCCCCCATCACCCAGGACATGCTCTCTTCTCATTACTTTCACCAGAGAGGAGGTACAGGAGCCTCAAGACACACACTCAACTTTTTACGAACAGCTTCTTCCACTCCACCATCCGATTTCTGAATGGACAGTGAACCAACCCAAAAGCACTATCTCATTATTTTTGCTTTCTTTTTGCACTATTTGTTTTTTAAAAACTATATTTCATAGTGTAATTTACACTAATTTTTTAATGATTTGCCCTGTACTGCTGCTGCAAAACAACATATTTCACCACATTCTGATTCTGAAGGGCATGCCTGAATACTCAGGAATAGAATGTGTCCCTTTTATTCCGTCCCATCGATACTGTCTGACACGCTGAGTTCTTTCAGCATTTGTGTATATTGCTCTGGATTTCCAGCATCTGCAGAGTCTCTTGTATTTATGAATACTCAGATTATATGATTATATTTTTGTTCTTTCCATGGAGTGAGGTGGGTGGAAGAGATTTGAGCGTGATACTTCTCCTCTCAGTTGCCATCCAATTATAACAATCCCATTAATTGGAAATTTGGGCATTTTGCTGGCACAAGTACAGCAGTGCATTTTGACAGTGAGGATACTGTGGATCACTTGGATTAGCCATTTAAAAGACCATATGGTACTGTATTTGTCCTGTAGTGCTCTCTGCAGTGAACTGAGATTCCTGGTGACTTTTTCAATAGCAAACAGGAAGACTCATTAGATATCAGGCAGGCGTGATTGGAAAATTTATGTCAACAAATCCCTTGGCCTTATTATGCATTTAGAATGATGGTCAATAATGATTATTTCCGTTATTTTATATAAGGGCACATTAAGCTTGCTCCTAATGCTGCAGCAGTTGTACAATAAAGAGACCAAGATAGCAAACAGTGTGTGACCTTTAGCAACTCTTTGTAACTTTATTTTGCAAGAGCAAATATATGTATCTGTTGTGAAAGATACTGATGTTCCGGAACAGAATACAATCTATAGATTTGCAATGGATATGCTGTGTATTTAATATTTCAGTAATATGTGAGTAATGTTGTAGATATTTTGTTGATTGTTAATATTGTAAATATGTTGTTGATTCTTTGTTTAAATAATTCATTATGGGTTATATGTAAAAGTAAGTAAATGGGATACGTCATAATGCTACCGCGTGATGCCTTGCTTAAAGTAAAAAATTGAAGTCAGATGGAGATCAACCCAGATAAGTGTGAGGTGGTACATTTCGGTAGGTCATATATGATGGCAGAATATAGTATTAATCGTAAAAAGTAAATCGTAAAAGTATTAATTGCTAACACGAGAGGGCACAGTTTTAAGGTGCTTGGAGGTAGGTACAGAGGAGATGCTCAGGGGTAAGTTTTTTATGCAGAGAGTGGTGAGTGCTTGGAATGGGCTGCCGGCGGCGGTGGTGGAGGGCCGATATGATAGGGTCTTTTAAGAGACTCCTGGACATGGAGCTCAGAAAATTAGAAGGCTCTGGGTAACCCTTGGTAATTTCTAAGGTAAAGACATGTTCGGCACAGCTTTGTGGGCCGAAGGGCCTGTATTGTGCTGTAGGTTTTCTATGTTTCTATGTTTCTGTTTTGGACTCCTGTCTTTTCTTTTCAATAAGATTAATGTTTTTGATTTACAAAATATAACAGTGACGACAATAAAGTTTTAAAGGAACCTGAGGTGACTACCTATGTTGAAATGCAGTGAGACAAAGTTTAAAAAAAAAGTGTAGCAAGAAATAGTTGAGTGAAAACCAGGGCAGCACTTGCTTGTTCAGAAAAGGAAACACAGAAAAAAAAGGCAGAAAATGGAAGAATCCACAGGTTCATAAACATTACGTTCTGGGTGAGAATAATCATAAAGAACGAGCAGAAATGGCTGAATACATGAAAGATAGATATGTTTGATTACACAATAGATAACTAGAATATGTATACTGAACTAATTGAGCAATATTTTAAAGCAAATGGATTAGCCATTGAGAAACAATTACCAGTTTTGCTGAATGCATTGGGTGGAAAAGCCAATTTTGCTTAGAAGTTTAACTGCTCCAACCAAAGCAACCGAAATGAGCTTTGCTGATATCATGAAAATAATACAGAAACATTTAGAACCAAAATCACTGTTGATTGCAGAATGTTTTAGCTTTCATAAGTGGAATCAAAGGAAAGGGCATCCTTTTTAGCGTATGTGGCTGAATTGAAGAGATTGTCAGAGTATTGTGAGTTCAATGATAGGCTTAATCATGCACTCAGAGATTGTTTAGATTGTGGTATCTTACAAGAAGACATTCAAAATTGGCTCTTAACTAACTTATACCTTACATTTAAAGAACAGAAAATTGCTGTACTAATCAAAACAGCAGTCAGAGGTGCAATTGAGTTGCAGTTAGGAATGTAAGTGAGCATGAACAAGATTACAAAATTGAAACTAGCCTGGCCAATCAGATTGTGTTACCATTGTGGCAGGGGCTTACATAAACCAGACCAATAGAGATTTATAGGTGAACCTTGCAGAAAATGCAACAAAGTAGGACACATACAAAGAGCATCTCGGGCAGACAAAAGTAAATTTTCTAATGTGAAAAAAAGGAAAAAAGGAACAGCCTAGTTGCAATTTCGAAAAGCACTAACCTGCATGTTGTTGATGAAAATTCTGATAAAGATGAGAGTGATTCAGGACTGGGCATCCTTGAGATTTGCAATGTGAAAGGTAACATGAGACAAGCAAAATGGCTTACACCAGGAATGAATGGCAAAATAATTAAAATGGAACTGGACACTGGTTCAGTGATTTCAGTCATTCCACAAAGAGCGTTTGAATGGCATTTCAAAGATACTGAACTGAAGCCTGCAGATATCCAGCTAAGAACTTATACTGGTGAAAAGATAACTCCCGTGGGAATGAAATTCATAACAGTGAAATACAACAACCAACAAACTACATTGGGCTTCTATGTGGTTAAAAAAGGATGGCTAGCATTATGGGGCATGATTGGCTGAGACACTACGATGTGACTGAAGATCCATCCACCATTTGCATGCCACATCCCCTGTAACAGAGTCAATTGAAAGTGAATTAAGAAAACACAATGAACCTTTGCCCAACAGAGGGCAAACAGGTGTTGATGCCAACCTCTCCACCTCTGCTTGGGAGGCATTTTGGACAAAGGAAGAACCATGCCGCTCAGAGGAAGTGTGAAGTGAAGAAAAATTTGTTGTAGTGGTCCGACTACAACAGTTTTTGTTGGCAAATATCTGAGAAAGATTCTGTTACATTAATCAGCCAGTTACTTGTGAAATGTGGCTTGAATTTAAGCCGGAAGAGAGTTCAAGGATGTACAGGAAAGTTGCAAGCATTTGGATTTTGTGAGTGTGAAGAACCAGAATCTACCCTGCGTGCATTAAGGTTATTATGCTAACTTTACGTGGGAAACACAAAGTTCCTTGTAAAAATACAGCAAAGCCCAAAGTCCA
This sequence comes from Mobula hypostoma, assembly GCF_963921235.1. Lineage (NCBI taxonomy): Eukaryota > Metazoa > Chordata > Chondrichthyes > Myliobatiformes > Myliobatidae > Mobula > Mobula hypostoma. Next base: position 72,744,259 of record NC_086101.1, on the reverse strand, counting down.
GTTGGATGATTGGAAGGCCAAAAAGAAAGGAGTAAATGGAGATACAAAAACAGAGGATTTGTCAGATGATGTTGTGGATGAGAAAAGGGAGCACTGGAAGAATTATTAAGAGAATTCTTCATTGAAGTAAATGCACTTTTCCAAGATCTAGGTGCACAAACTAGACAAAGAAAAAGGAAGGAGAGGAAAGGTATCTAGAGTTGTCAGAACCACTTGGTGCAGTCTCAGAGTCAATTCCTACAACCACTATGGTGGAGGCTCCAGAATCAGTGATTGTTTTCACAACCACAAGTCTCACCTGGCAACTCCTTGTCAGGAAAGATGTTATCCCCCAAGAGTGAGGAATCCTCCATAGTGATTAAATCATTAGACTGAATGGGACAATTTAAAACTCACTATGCTGTGGATGTCCATACAGCAATTGTATGATATACTGTATATACAGTGCCTATAAAAGTATTCACGCCCTTGGAAATTTTCATGTTTATTGTTCTACAGCATTGATTCACAGTGGATTTAATTTGGGTTTTTTGACACTGATCAACAGAAAAAGACTTTCATGACAAAGTGAAAACAAATCTCTACAAAGTGATCTAAATTAATTACAAATATAAAACACAAAATAATCGACTGCATAAGTCTTCACACCCTTCAATTCAATATTTAGTAGATGCACCTTTGTGGCAGCAATTACAGCCTTGAGTCAATGTGGATATGTCTCTATCAGCTTTTCATTTCTGGATATTTCAATTTTTCCCCATTCTTCTTTACAAAACTGCTCAATCAAGCTCTGTCAGATTGCATGGGGATTGTGAGTGAACAGGCCTTTTCAAGTCCAGCCACAAGTTCTCAGTTGGATTGAGGTCTGGACTCTGACTTGGCCACTCCAGATTGTTGTGTTCTTTATATGTACCGTGGGTTACTAAGAAGAAACCATATTCTGGAAGAATTAAAACTAGAACTTTTATTTACAACAGCAAACAGCAACCATGTTTTTATCATACATGTTTCCAGATCATTCTGTCATTTCTGTGCAAGCTCCGAACTCTGTCCAATCACGTTCTTATACGTGACACATGATACCACCACATCTTCCTTTCCTTAAAAAGAAAAACAATTAGCAACATTAACCAGAATGAATGCATAATTTAACATGTCTCTATCAGTCTCTCTGGGGGTTTACGAACACGAGTAGACCTTCTAAGTGGTTCACACAGTTCTTGTGTTTCGTTGTTATTTTCATGTGTTGTCCGGTCCACATCAGTTAACTGAAACTCTGAAGTTGGCTCTTTCTTAAGGTCTTTGCAATTTCTCTTAACACTGCTCCTTCTTCTGTTTGGACCATGTATGATCTGGGTTCTACTTCTTCAAGTACTGTAGCTTTCTTAATTCATTCCACTTCCATTTGTAATGTCTTCTTTTCTTTTCTTTATCGAATTTATTCATTAACCGTGTAATCTCTTTTTTATGCTGAGACTTCATCATTTCAATAAAACTTCTCAATTCCTTCACTTGTGCTTTCACTTCTTCAATTGGATCACTACCCAGGACTAACACTCTTTTCACCAAATTCAGTCTCTCACAGGCATATAAACCTAGGATTGACTGTACATTCTTTGACATGACCACAAATGAAAGCGTACGCGCAATATTTTTATGTGATACTTTTGCCACACATGTTCCTTTAACTGGAATGTCTGCACTTGAATACCCAGTCACTTTTATATTTGTCTGATGTAACTTTGGTCTTGGCTTTAATGCGTTAAACTCAGATTCTGCAAGAACATTTACTTGTGCCCCAGTATCAAGTTTAGACAGAATATTGTTTTGATTCACTTGCAATGGCATAGTCCAGTCATCCTTACTGTGTTTTCACAAAGCACATCTATATAAAGCTCCTCACATTCATTTTCAATTACTGCATTTACATGTTTTATTTCCTTTCTACTTCTGCAACAGCGTGGAAAATGATTACTCTTACCGCAGGTGTTTTTCCAATACACTGGACACTTCTTTAGATGATGTTGCCGCCCACAGTGATCACAAAGTTTTTTTCTTTTTAATGACATCTTGCTCTCTGTCGGTTTCATTGTCACTTCATTATTTTTTCTAGTATGTTCGCACTTTACAGCGTCTACGCAGCTCTCAAAGAAAAGCTCTTTTGCCTGTGACATCACAGTTTCCGAAGCTTTGCAGAGCCTCAAAGCTTTTTCCAGGTTGATGTCTTGTTCCCTTAACAGTCTTTCTCTCAGACCATTATCCAAAATGCCACAAACAATTCCGTCTTTAATGAGAGTCCGTGAGCTCTGCAAACTTGCCTGTTTTACTGTGGTGTCTCAATTCCATAACAAATTGACCAATTGTTTGACCAGGTCTCTGCCGACATTTGAAAAATTTGTCCGTTCATACGTCATATTGCGCTCTGGTATAGAAAATGTGTCAAATTTGTCCATTACCACTTTTAGATTCAAATTATCTCCATTTTCAAAAGTAAAATGGTTATATACCGCTATTGCGTCATTACCTATATCATGGAGTAGAACTGCCGTTTTTGTTTTTTCCGTTTTATTATCTGCTCCGATCGCAAATAAATACATTTCAAAACACTGTTTAAATCTTTTCCAGTTTTCAGCTACGTTTCCAGTCAGCTGAAGCGTCGATGGGGTTGCAAAACTTCCATTTTTAAAGTTGTTAGCAAACAACGAAAAAGTTTGTGCTCTTTTTTTCCCGATTATCTTTGCTACTCCCGTGTTAGCGAAATTTATTATTCTTCCAGACTGACTTTGACACCATGTTGTGTTCTTTATACATACCCTGGTTTACTAAGAGCAAACCACATTCTGGAAGAACTAAAACTAGAACTTTTATTTAGAATAGCGAACAGCAGCCACATTTTTATCATGCAAGTTTCCAGATCATTCTGTCATTTCTGCGCATGCTCCAAACTCTGCCCAATCACGTTCTTACACGTGACAGGTGATATCACCACACAGGACATTATCTTTGTTGTTTTTAAGCCATTCCTGTGTAGGTTTAGCTTTATGCTTGGGGTCATTGTCTTGTTGGAAAACAAATCGTCTTCCAAGTCGTAGTTCTTTTGCAGACTGCATCAGGTTTTCCTCCAGGATTTCCCTGTATTTTGCTGCATTCATTTTACCCTCTACCTTCACAAGCTTTCCAGGACCTGCTGCAGTGAAGCATCCCCACAACATGCTGCAGTCACCACCATGCTTCACGGTAGGGATGGTGTGGTTTGATAATATGTGGTGTTTGGATTACGCCAGACAAAGTGTTTAATCTGAGGCCAAAAAGCTCAGTTTTGGTTTCATCAGACCATAGAACCTCCCTACTGACCTCAGAGTCTCCCACATTCCTTCTGGCAAACTCTAGCCGAGATTTCATGTGAGGTTTTTTTTTCAATCATGGCTTTCTCTTTGCCACTCTCCCATAAAGTTGCAGCAGGTGAAGTACCTGGGCAACTGTTGTTGTATGTGCAGTCTCTCCCATCTCAGCCACTGAAGCCTGTAACTCCTTTAGAGTTGTCATAGGTCTCTTGGTGGCCTCTCTCACTAGCCCCTTTCTTGCACAGTCACTCAGTTTTCGAGGATGGCTTGCTCTAGGCAGATTTACAGCTCAGTCATATTCTTTCCATTTCTTGATGATTAACTTAACTGTACTCCAAGGGATATTCAGTGACTTGGTGATTTTCTTGACTCCATCTCCTTACTTGGGCTTTTCAATAACCTTTTCACAGAGTTGCTTGGAGTGTTCTTTTGTCTTTATGGTGTAGTTTTTGCCAGGATACTGACCAGCAGTTGGAACTTCCAGATACAGGTATATTTTTACTACAATCAATTGAAACATCTTGACTGCACACAGGTCTTCAAAAACAGATTTCCATTTAACTAATTATGTGACTTCTAAAACCACTTGGCTGCACCAGTGATGATTTGGTGTGTCATATTAAAGGGAGGGGGGAGTGTATACTTATACAATCAATTTTGTGTTTTATACTTGTAACTTAGATCACTTTGTAGAGATCTGTTTTCACTTTGACACAAAAGAGAACTCATATGTGTGTGTGTGTGTAATGACATATATAACTAAACTTAATTTTTTGTATTTTCTCTACATTTAGAAAATTGTCAAGCCTTTCATTTCTTCTACTAAAGTGCTTGACCATAAACTTCCCAACACTGTATTCCATCTGCCATTTCTTTGTCCATTCTCCTAATCTATCCAAGTCCTTCTGTAGTCTCGCTACTTCTTAAATTACCTACCCCACCAGCTATCTTCATATCGTTTGCAAACTTTGCAACAAAGCTGTCAATCCCATCAAGGAAATCATTGACATATAACATAAAAATAATCAGTTCCAACACAGACCCCTGTGGTACATAACTAGACAACAGCAGGCATCCATAAAAGACTCCCTTTATTCACATTCTTTGCTTCCAGCCAATCAGCCACTGCTTTATCCATGCCAGAATCTTTCCTGTAATACCACGGTCTTGTAGTTTGTTAAGCAGCCTCATGAGTGGCACTCGTCAAAGGCCTTTTGAAAATCCAAGTACACACATCAACTAATTCTCCTTTGTCTATCCTGCTTGCTATTTCTTCAAAGAATTCCAAAAAATGTTGTTGACTTCCTTCTTGTTTTCACTAGCGTACATTATTTTCCTTTTAAATTTTGTGGAAAACTCAAATATCTTGTGACGGTGATCGAAGTCCTGGAGAGGCACTGAAGCTGATGATATGGAAGTCTCTATACAGCACGACAAGCAGGCATAATTCGGGGAACACTCTCGCTAGAGGCCCACAAACCTAAAGGTACATTGCATCTTTGTATCCTCAAGATCAAAGGCAACAACAGGTGAACCAATACAATTTCAATAGTTACAATGACATTGTTTACTTCAATACTTTGAATACAATGCTTCCTTTGAATGGCATATCTACAGTGGGAGACTCCTCTGAATGTTCAAATCCCTTGGGTGGGACACTTCTCTGAATTTCTTTACATTTGCAGCCTCATGTGTGGCACCTTGTCAAAGGCCTGAAAATCCAAATTCACAACATCAACCAATTCTCCTTTGTTCATCCTGTATGTTTTTTTCTTTAAAGAATTCTATCAGATTTGTCAGGTCAAGATAGTCCCTTGTGGAAACCATGCTGACTACAGCATATTTTATCATGTGCCTCCAAGTACCCCAAGACCTCATCCTCAATAGTCGACTCCAACATTTTCCCAACCACTGAGGTTAGGCCTATCATTTCCTTCCTTCTGCTTCTCTTCCCTTCTTGAAGGGTGGAGTGACATTTGCAATGTTCCAGACTTCTGGAACCATTCCAGGATCTAGTGATTCTTGAAAGATCCTTATTAATACCTTCACAATCTCTTCAGCCATCTCTTTTAGAACCCTGTGGTGTACACCATCTGGTCCAGGTGACTTACCTACCTTCAGATGTTTCAGTTTCCCCAAGAACCTCTTGTCTAGTTATGGCACCTTCACAAACTTTATGACCCCTGATACCTGGAACTTCCACCATATAGCTAGTGTCTTCCACAGTGAAGACTGATGCAAAGTACTTACTCATTTAATCCACCAGTTCCTTGTTACTCATTATTACTGCTCCAGCACCATGTTCCAGTGGTCCAATATACACTCTCACCTCTGTTTTGCACTTCATATATCTGAAGAAACTTTTGATATCTTCTTTAGTATCGTTATTGGCTAGCTTACTTTCATATTCTATCTTTACCTTTTTAATGACTATTTTGTTGTGTTCTGTTGGTTTTTAAAAGCTTCCCAATCCATTAACTTCCCACTAATTTTTGCTTTGTTATATGCTCCCTCTTTGGTCTTTATGTTGGCGTTGACTTCTCTTGTTAGCCATGGTTGTGTCATCATGCCTTTAGAATGCTTCTTCGTCATTGGGATGTATATATCCATAAGACCATAAGACAAAGGAGCAGAAGTCGGCCACTTGGCCCATTGAGTCTGCTCTGCCATTTTATCATGAGCTGATCAATTCTCCCATTTAGTCCCACTCCCCTGCCTTCTCACCATAACCTTTGATGCCCTGGCTACTCAGATACCTATCAATCTCTGCCTTAAATACACCCAATGACTTGGCCTCCACTGCTGCCCATGGCAACAAATTCCATAGATTCACCACCCTCTGACTAAAAAAATTTCTTCGCATTTCTGTTCTGAATGGGCGCCCTTCAATCCTTAAGTCATGCCCTCTCGTACTAGACTCCCCCATCATGGGAAACAACTTTGCCACATCCACTCTGTCCATGCCTTTCAACATTCGAAATGTTTCTTTGAGGTCTCCCCTCATTCTTCTAAACTCCAAGGAATACAGTCCAAGAGCGGACAAACGTTCCTCATATGTTAACCCTCTCATTCCCGGAATCATTCTAGTGAATCTTCTCTGTACCCTCTCCAACATCAGCACATCCTTTCTTAAATAAGGAGACCAAAACTGCCCACAGTACTCCAAGCGAGGTCTGACCAGCGCCTTATAGAGCCTCAACATCACATCCCTGCTCCTTTACACTATTCCTCTAGAAATGAATGCCAACATTGCATTCAACTTCTTCACTACTGACTCAACCTGGAGGTTAACATTAAGGGTATCCTGTACGAGGACTCCCAAGTCCTGTTGCATCTCCGAACTTTGAACTCTTTCCCCATTTAAATAATAGTCTGCCCGTTTATTTTTTCTCCCAAAGTGCATAACTATACACTTTCCAACATTGTACTTCATTTGCCACTTCTCTGCCCAGTCTTCCAATCTAGCCAAGTCTCTCTGCAGTCTCTCCGTTTCCTCAGCACTACCGGCCCCTCCACCTATCTTCGTATCATCAGCAAACTTAGCCACAAAGCCATCTATTCCATAATCCAAATCGTTGATGTACAATGTAAAAAGAAGCGGCCCCAACACTGATCCCTGTGGAAAACCACTGGTAACCGGCAGCCAACCAGAATAGGATCCCTTTATTCCCGCTCTCTGTTTCCTGCCAATCAGCCAATGCTCTATCCACGTATGTAACTTTCCCGTAATTCCATGGGCTCTTATCTTGTTACGCAGCCTCATGTGTGGCACCCTTGTCAAATGCCTTCTGAAAATCCAAATATACAACATCCACTGCATCTCCCTTGTCTAGCCTACTGGTAATTTCCTCAAAAAATTGTAATAGGTTTGTCAGGCAGGATTTTCCTTTAAGGAATTCATGCTGAGTTCTGCCTATCTTGTCATATGCCTCCAGGTACGCTGTAACCTCATCCTTGACAACTGACTCCAACAACTTCCCAACCACTGATGTCAAGCTAACAGGTCTATAATTTCCTTTTTGCTTCCTTGCCCCCTTCTTAAATAGCGGAGTGACATTTGAAATCTTCCAGTCCTCCGGAACCATGCCAGAATCTATCAACTTTTGAAAGATCATCGCTAATGCCTCTGCAATCTCCACAGCTACTTCCTTCAGAACACGCGGGTGCATTCCTTCTGGTCCGGGAGATTTATCGACCTTTAGACTATTCAGCTTCCTGAGTACTTTCTCTGTCGTAATTGTGACTGCGCACACTTCTCTTCCCTGCCACCCTTGAGTGTCCGGTATACTGCTGATGTCTTCCTCAGTGAAGACTGATGCAAAATACTCGTTCAGTTCCTCTGCCATCTCCTCATCTCCCATTACAATTTCTCCAGCATCATTTTCTATCGGTCCTATATCTATTCTCACCTGTCTTTTACTCTTTATATACTTGAAAAAGCTTTTAGTATCCTCTTTAATATTATTTGCTAGCTTCCTTTCATAGTTAATCTTTTCCTTCTTAATGACCTTCTTGGTTTCCTTTTGTAAAGTTTTAAAAATTTCCCAATCCACTGTCTTCCCACTAATTTTTGCTTCCTTGTATGCCTTCTCCTTTGCTTTAACCTTGGCTTTTCTTTTTTGGAATATACCTGTCTTGCACCTTCCTCACTTCTCGCATAAACTACAGCCACTGCTGCTCTGCTGCCTTTCCTGCCAGTGTCCCTTTCCAGTCAACTTTGGCCAGTTCCTCTCTTATGCCGCTGTAATTTCCTTTACTCCACTGAAACACCGACACATCAGATTTCGGCTTCTCTTTTTCAAATTTCACAGTGAACTCAATCATGTTATGATCACTGCCTCCTAAGGGTTCCTTCACCTCAATCTCTTTAATCACCTCCGGTTCATTACACAATACCCAATCCAGTACGGCCGATTCCCTAGTGGGCTCAACAACAAGCTGTTCTAAAAAGCCATCTCACAGACATTCTACAAATTCTGTCTCTTGAGATCCAGTGCCGACCTGATTTTCCCAATCCACTCGCATGTTAAAATCCCCCACAATTATCATAACTCTGCCTTTCTGACAAGCCTTTTCTATTTCCTGTTGTAATTTGTAATCCACATCCCTGCAGCTGTTTGGAGGCCTATAAGTAACTGCCATCAGGGTCCTTTTACCCCTGCAATTTCTTAGCTCAACCCATAAAGATTCTGCACCTTCCGATCCTTTATCACCTCTTTCTAATGATTTAATATCATTTCTTACCAATAAAGCCACGCCTCCCCCTCTGCCTACCTTCCCATCCTTCTGATACACTGTGTATCCTTGGATGCTCAGCTCCCAGAGACATGCATCCTTTAGCCAGGTCTCAGTGATGGCCACAATATCATACCTGCCAATCTGTAGCTGTACGATAAGATCATCCACTTTATTCCTTATGCTGCGGGCATTTAAGTATAACACCTTAAGACCAGTATTTGATACTTTTCGCTTTGATTTCACTGCAACTTTATTGCTCTGCAACTCATTCCAATGGCTACAAATTTGCCCCATCACCTGCCTGTCTTTCCTGACATCTTTACTGCTCACTATCTTAGATTTATTTCTGTTTTCCCCTTCCTCCGCTCTGTCATTTCAGTTCCCATCCCTCTGCCAAATTAGTTTAAACCCTCCCTAACAGCTCTATTAAACTTTCCCACCAGGATATTGGTCCCCTTCGGGTTCAGGTGTAACCGTCCTTTTTGAACAGGTCATACTTCCCCCAGAAGAGATCCCAATTATCCAAGAATCTGAAGCCCTGCCCCCTACACCAATCTCTCAGCCACGCATTCATCTGCCTGATCCTACTATTCTTGCCCTCGCTAGCACATGGCACAGGTAGCAATCCTGAGATTACTACCCTGGAGGGCCTGCTTCTCAGCTTCCTTCCTAACTCCTGGAAATCTCTCTTCAGGACCTCCGCCTTTGTCCTATCTATGTCCATATCCTATGCCTTCCAAATTGCTTCCAGAAATTTCAGCCATTGCTGCTCTGCCATCATCCCTGCTAGTGTTCTTTACCAACCAATTCTGGCCTATTCCTTCCTCATGCCTCTGTAATTCCCATTACTCCGCTGTAATACTGATACATCTGACTTTAGCTTCTTCTCAAATTCCAGGGTGAATTTGATCATATTACGATCACTTGCCACTCAGGGTTCTTTTACCATAAACTGTCTAATCAATTCTGCTTCATTGCACAAGACCCAATCCAGAATAGCCTCATGGGCTCAGCCACAAGCTGCTCTAAAAAGCCATTTTGTAGGCGTTTCCCCTCCTGGAATCCAATACCAACCGAATTTTCCCAATCAACCTGCATACTGGAATCTCCCATGACTATTGTAACATTAACTTTTTGGTATACATTTTCTACCTCCTGTTGTAATTTGTAGACCACATCCTTGCTACTGTTTTGGGGTCTGAATACCACTCCCATTAGGGTTTTTTACCCTTACAGTTCATTAGCTGTATCCACATAATTTAGCACCTTCTGACCCTATGTTACCCCTTTCTAATGATTTGATTTAATTTTTTACCAACAGAGCAACACCACCCCCTCTGCCTTCCTGCCTGTCCTTTTGATACAATGTGTATCCTTGGACATAACCTCCAGATATAATCTTCTTTCAGCTATGATTCAGTGATGCATACATTATACACGGCAACCTGCAACTGTGCGACAAGTTCATTTACTTTATACCGTATACTGTGGGCATTCAACTGTAACACCTTCAGTCCTGTATTCACCCTTTTTGATTTTGTCTGTCTCTTACATTGCAACTCATCCTGTTGATGGCAATTTTGCCCAATCAACAGCCTCTCCTCACCACACATTGCCTCTGTAAATCAGCCACCTCAACTTCAGCACTATCATCCCCCTTTCCGATGATACGTCTTGTATTGATCCACACGCCACTCAGGACCCTAGTCGCACCATGCGCAACCTTTTGATTCCTAACTTTGTCTGATGCCTTACCAGCACAACCTTTTTCTGCAGTTGGCGCTGGTTTTAAAACACATGTAAAATGTAGAACCATACATCACAATACTTGACCTGCTCCTGCTCCTGCAGGTGCTGCTTCCACTAAAACATAGTATTTGACCGGTTTCCGCAGATGTCACTGATATTGGAACATAAAACATGGAGCTTACAGCACAGTACTCGACCTTTTTCTGTAGGTGCAGCTGGTGTTAGAACATAGAACATAGATCTGTACAACACAGTACTCTCCCTGTTTCTGCTGGAATTGGAACATGGAAGATGGATCTAAACAACTCAGTAATCGAACTGTTTCTGTAAGTTCAGATGGTGTTAGAACATTGAATGTAGATCTGAGCAGCACAGTACGTGACCTGTTTCCGCAGGTGCCGCTGTTGTTAGAACATAGAACAGAGATCTGAACAGTACAGTTCTCGACCTGTTTATATGGGTACTGCTGGTATTGGAACAGGAAGGTAAGATCTGAGCAGCACAGTATTCTACATGTTTCTGGTATCGAAATATACAGCATAGCTCTGTACAGCACAGAATTCAACCTGTTTCTGCAGGTACCACTGGTATTGGAACATAGAACAGAGATCTGTACTCCACAGTACTTGACCTGTTTCTGCAGATGCCGGTGTTAATAGAACACAGAACATAGATCTATACAGCACAGTTACTTGACCTCTTGTTGTAAGTGTAGCTGGTATTGGAACAGGAGCATTGAACTCTACAGAGGCACATGATAAAGTACGCCACAGTCAGCATGGTTTCCTCAAGGGAAAACCTTGCCTGACAAATCTGTTGGAATTCTTTGAAGAAATAACAAGCAGGATAGACAAAGGAGAATTGGTTGAAGTTGTGTACTTGGAATTTCAGAATGCCTTTGGCAAGGTGCCACACATGAGGCTGCTTAACAAGCTACGAGCCCGTGGTATTACAGTAAAAGATTCTAGCATGAATAGAGCAGTAGCTTATTGGCCGGAGTCAAAGTGTAGGAATAAAAAGAACCTTTTCTGGTTGGCTGCTGATGACTAGTGGTGTGCCACAGGGGTCTGTGTTGGGAACGATTCTTTTTACATTATATGTCAATGATTTGGATGATGGAATTGATGGCTTTGTTACAAAGTTGGCAGATGATATGAAGATAGGTAGATGGGCAGGTAGTTTTGAGGAAGTAGAGAAGCTACAGAAGGACTTAGACAGATTAGGATAATGGGTAAAGAAATGGCAGATGGAATACAGTGTTGGGAAGTATATGGTCATGTACTTTGGTTGAAGAAATGAAAGTGGTGACATTTTTCTAAATGGAGAGGAAATACAAAAAGCTGAGGTACAAAGTGTGATATATGGATTTATTGCTTTTAGAGCAATGACCCGCCTTAGTACTACACATTGATCTGTTGTCTGCATTGTTCTCTCTCTCTCTTGCTGCAATGTGAATACACCAGTTAAAGCCATCTCCCGCATGTGTGCTTTTATTTAATTGATATGTAGTTGTGCACAGACACAACAAATTGCCGACAAGTACATACTTGAATGTCAGAGAATACCACGAAATGCATCGACATTTGCGGGATGAAACAGCAAGAGATAAATAGCATGAGAAGGCTATCAGAGACACTGACAAATGCGTGAGTACAGAGCTTAGTACCAGTGAAAGACATGCTGAATTTAAAATAAAAATAACATGGTGATGGCTTCAGTTGGGAAAGTTCCTGAATTTGATAGCACTAATGAAGACTTAGAAATGTATATCGAGCGGGTTGAACTTTATTGTAATGCGAACAATGTGGAGGAGCAACAGAAAGCTCCTACACTTCATAGCTTAATGGGAGCAAGAACATACAGTCTCTTATGCATCCAAGTAACCCCTGAAAAGCTAGCAAGTAAGAAATTCGATGAAATTGTTACAATTTTACAAAATCACTTGAGCCCTAAACTACTGGCAAAAACTGAGAGATTTAGATTTTACAAAAGGAACCAGTCAAAAAATGAAAGCATTTCTGAATACATTGCAGAACTGCACAAACTTTCCCAGTACTGTGACTTTACAGATGGATTTTCTGATGTATTAAGGTACAGGCTTGTATGTGGTATGCATAGTCAAAGCACTCAAAAGAGGCTAATGTCTGAAAGAGACATAATGTTAGAATGGGCATTGACCACTGCTATATTGTTAGAGACTGCAGCAGATCTACAGCAAAAGAGGTCAGAATGTGAAAGGCACCAAATGACCCTGACTGGTGCAAAAAGCCAAAGATGTTATCAATGTTGCAAAACCTCCCTTGATACAAATGACCGTTAACTCAAAGAAATAGTAGACAGAGAGTATCGCAGACAAGGTCAGATAGAGAGAATGTGCAAGGCAGACAAAAAACATAACCAAGCAAAAAGTCTCAAACACAAAACTAAGCAAATGCATAAAGATACTGAATGTAAAACAGAATCAGACAACATGGAGTCATAGAACCATAGATACATAGAAAATAGGTGCAGGAGTAGGCCATTCGGCCCTTCGAGCCTGCACCGCCATTCAGTATGATCATGGCTGATCATCCAACTCAGAACCCTGAACCAGCCTTCCCTCCATACCCCCTGATCCCTTTAGCCACAAGGGCCATATCTAACCCCCTCTTAAATATAGCCAATGAACTGGCCTCGACTGTTTCCTGTGGCAGAGAATTCCACAGATTCACCACTCTCTGTGTGAAGAAGTTTTTCCTAATCTCGGTCCTAAAAGGCTTCCCCTTTATCCTCAAACTGTGGCCCCTCGTTCTGGACTTCCCCAACATCGGGAACAATCTTCCTGCATCTAGCCTGTCCAATCCCTTTAGGATTTTATACGTTTCAATCAGATCCCCCCTCAATCTTCTAAATTCCAACGAGTAGAAGCCTAGTTCATCCAGTCTTTCATCATATGAAAGTCCTGCCATCCCAGGAATCAATCTGGTGAACCTTCTTTGTACTCCCTCTATGGCAAGGATGTCTTTCCTCAGATTAGGGGACCAGAACTGCACACAATACTCCAGGTGTGGTCTCACCAAGGCCTTGTACAACTGCAGTAGTACCTCCCTGCTCCTGTACTCGAATCCTCTCGTTATAAATGCCAGCATACCATTCGCCTTTTTCACCGCCTGCTGTACCTGCATGCCCACTTTCAATGACTGGTGTATAATGACACCCAGGACTCGTTGCACCTCCCCTTTTCCTAGTCGGCCACCATTCAGATAATAATCTGTTTTCCTGTTTTTGCCACCAAAGTGGATAACTTCACATTTATCCACATTAAATTGCATCTGCCATGAATTTGCCCACTCACCTAACCTATCCAAGTCACCCTGCATCCTCTTAGCATCCTCCTCACAGCTAACACTGCTGCCCAGCTTCGTGTCATCTGCAAACTTGGAGATGCTGCATTTAATTCCCTCATCCAAGTCATTAATATATATTGTAAACAACTGGGGTCCCAGCACTGAGCCTTGCGGTACCCCACTAGTCACTGCCTGCCATTCTGAAAAGGTCCCGTTTATTCCCACTCTTTGCTTCCTGTCTGCCAACCAATTCTCTATCCACATCAATACCTTACCCCCAATACCGTGTGCTTTAAGTTTGCACACTAATCTCCTGTGTTGGACCTTGTCAAAAGCCTTTTGAAAATCCAAATATACCACATCTACTGGTTTTCCCCTATCCACTCTACTAGTTACATCCTCAAAAACTTCTATGAGATTCGTCAGACATGATTTTCCTTTCACAAATCCATGCTGACTTTGTCCGATGATTTCACCGCTTTCCAAATGTGCTGTTATCACATCTTTGATAACTGACTCTAGCAGTTTCCCCACCACCGATGTTAGGCTAACCGGTCTATAATTCCCTGGTTTCTCTCTCCTTCCTTTTTTAAAAAGTGGGGTTACATTAGCCACCCTCCAATCCTCAGGAACTAGTCCAGAATCTAACGAGTTTTGAAAAATTATCACTAATGCATCCACCATTTCTTGGGCTACTTCCTTAAGCACCCTGGGATGCAGACCATCTGGCCCTGGGGATTTATTTGCCTTTAATCCCTTCAATTTACCTAACACCACTTCCGTACTAACATGTATTTCCCTCAGTTCCTCCATCTCACTGGACCCTCTGTCCCCTACTATTTCTGGAAGATTATTTATGTCCTCCTTAGTGAAGACAGAACCAAAGTAATTATTCAATTGGTCTGCCATGTCCTTGCTCCCAATAATCAATTCACCTGTTTCTGTCTGTAGGGGACCTACATTTGTCTTAACCAATCTTTTTCTTTTCACATATCTATAAAAGCTTTTACAGTCAGTTTTTATGTTCCCTGCCAGTTTTCTCTCATAATCTTTTTTCCCTTTCCTAATTAAGCCCTTTATCCTCCTCTGCTGAACTCTGAATTTCTCTCAGTCCTCAGGTGAGCCACTTTTTCTGGCTAATTTGTATGCTTCTTCTTTGGAATTGATATTATGCCTAATTTCCCTTGTCAGCCATGGGTGCACTACTTTCCTTGATTTATTCTTTTGCCAAACTGGGATGAACAATTGTTGTAGTTCATCCATGCGATCTTTAAATGCTTGCCATTGCATATCCACCGACAACCCTTTAAGTGTCATTTGCCAGTCTATCTTAGCTAATTCACGTCTCATACCTTCAAAGTTACCCTTCTTTAAGTTCAGAACCTTTGTTTCTGAATTAACTATGTCACTCTCCATCTTCATGAAGAATTCCACCATATTATGGTCACTCTTACCCAAGGGGCCTCTCACGACAAGATTGCTAATTAACCCTTCCTCATTGCTCAATACCCAGTCTAGAATAGCCTGCTGTCTAGTTGGTTCCTCGACATGTTGGTTCAAAAAACCATCCCGCATACATTCCAAGAAATCCTCTTCCTCAGCACCCTTACCAATTTGGTTCACCCAATCTACCTGTAGATTGAAATCACCCATTATAACTGCTGTTCTTTTATTGCACACATTTCTAATTTCCTGTTTAATACCATCCCCAACCTCACTACTACTGTTAGGTGGCCTATACACAACTCCCACCAGTGTTTTCTGCCCCTTAGTGTTATGCAGCTCTACCCATATCGATTCCACATCTTCCTGGCTTATGTCCTTCCTTTCTATTGCGTTAATCTCCTCTCTAACTAGCAACACCACCCCACCTCCTTTTCTTTCATGTCTATCCCTCCTGAATATTGAATATCCCTGAATGTTGAGCTCCCATCCTTGGTCACCCTGGAGCCACGTCTCTGTAATCCCAGCTATATCATATTCATTAATAACAATCTGCACTTTTAATTCATCCACCTTGTTACGAATGCTCCTTGCATTGACACACAAAGCCTTCAGGCTCGCTTTTACAACTCTCTTAGCCCTTATACAATTATGTTGAAAAGTGGCCCTTTTTGATGCTTGCCCTGGATTTGTCGGCCTGCCACTTTTACTTTTCACCTTACTACTTTTTGCTTCTACCCTCATTTTACACCCCTCTGTCTCTCTACACTGGTTCCCATCCCCCTGTTGTGAACTAACCTCCTCTCGCCTAGCCTCTTTAATTTGATTCCCACCCCCCAACCATTCTAGTTTAAAGTCACCTCAGTAGCCCTCGCTAATCTCCCTGCCAGGATATTGGTCCCCCTAGGATTCAAGTGTAACCCTTCCTTTTTGTACAGGTCACGCCTGCGCCAAAAGAGGTCCCAATGATCCAAAAACTTGAATCCCTGCCCCCTGCTCCAATCCTTCAGCCACGCATTTATCCTCCACCTCATTGCATTCCTACTCTCACTGTCGCGTGGCACAGGCAGTAATCCCGAGATTACTACCTTTGCGGTCCTTTTTCTCAACTCCCTTCCTAGCTCCCTATATTCTCCTTTCAGGACCTCTTCCCTTTTCCTACCTATGTCATTGGTACCTATATGTACCACGACCTCTGGCTCCTCACCCTCCCACTTCAGGATATCTTGGACGTGATCAGAAATATCCCGGACCCTGGCACCAGGGAGGCAAACTACCATCCGGGTCTCTGGACTGCATCCACAGAATCGCCTATCTGACCCCCTTACTATCGAGTCCCCTATTACAACTGCCTTCCTCTTCCTTTCCCTACCCTTCTGAACTACAGGGCTGGACTCTGTGCCAGAGGCACGGTCACTGTCGCTTCCCCCGGGTAAGCTGTCCCCCCCAACAGTACTCAAACAGGAGTACCTATTGTTAAGGGGCACAGCCACCGGGGTACTCTCTATTACCTGACTCTTCCCCTTCCCCCTCCTAACCGTGACCCACTGGTTTGCCTCCCGTGGCCCCGGTGTGACCACCTGCCTGTAACTCCTCTCTATCAACTCCTCACTCTCCCTGACCAGACGAAGGTCATCAAGCTGCAGCTCCAGTTCCCTAATGTGGTCCCTTAGGAGCTGCATCTCAGCGCACCTGGCGCAGATGTGGACGTCCGGGAGGCTTGGAGACTCCAGGGCCTCCCACATCCGGCACCGAGAACAACAAACTGCCCTCACACTGATATTGCCTCTCTCCTCAAATAACAACAAAAAATGAATACCAAACCTTCCTCACCTCGCCCGTTTCCGCCTAAGCCCGTTGAGCCGAAGACCTTAAGCCTTCACTCTGCTCCCGGCTCACTCCGCCGCCCGCAAACTACGCTGTCTGCTGTACGAGGCTCTGTTCCTTTTAAATCTTCCGCGCTTCACTGCCCGACGTCACACACCTGCGCAGTCCCGCCTCTCTGAACGCCGATGGAAAAAAAAATGAAAAATTCAGAAATGTCTTCCTCCGCACTCCCGCTCCGACTCTCAGACTTCCTTCTTCGAATCTGACAGAGGTGAGCCAGAAATGCATAGTATAACTGAAGCAGATCAGAAAATCATTTGGATCTCAATAGATGTGTCCAGTGTAAAACTGAAAATGAAGCTGGATACAGGGTCAACTTTGTCCATAATTCCGGTGGCTGACTACAACAGATTGCTTTCTAAGATACCATTATGGAAGACCGCAGTGATGCTAAAGACTTACAAGGCAAAAAAGTGTCTCCCAAAGGCAAACTGAAAGTAAATGTGATGTATGGAGGCTGAACACAGCAGTTAGAGCTTTATGAATTGAAAAGTGGAGGGACAGCACTTTTTGGACGTGAATGGTTGAGAAAAATCCAACTAGACTAGCGCATGATCAAAGCTCTCAGTGTGAGTGGCATCAACAGGCAACAGCAGCCCAAATGGAAGCACTAAGTAGAGACTGGCACAGCATTTTTGCTAATGAGATGGTGTTTGAGAAGGGGATTGGTAAACTCAAAGGCATGAAGGCCAGAACTGAACTGGATGAAACAGCAAAAAGTGTGCCCAGTTCCTTATGCACTACATCCTAAAGTAGATGCTGAACTTCAGAGCTTGGAGGCATCTGGAATTCTCTCCAACGTTGATTGGAATGATCAGGCTATGCCCATTGTCGCTGTGATCAAGAAAGGGAAAGTTGGAGCCATTTGCATATGTGGGGATTTCAAGGTGACCATCAACTGGGTGCTACATACTGTGCAGTATCCCCTGCCACGAATAGAAGACATTTTTGTATCTTTGACAGGTAGGGAGAGGTTTTCAAACATTGACTTATCACAAGCCTATCTGCAAATGGAGATTGAGGAGTCAAGCAGGAAGTTCCTCACAATCAACACTCACAAGGGACTGTTCCAGCATAATCGTCTCATCTTTGGCATCACATCAGCTCCAGCAATTTGGCAAAGAACAATGGACCAAGTGTTCTGAGATATCCCAGGAACATAATGTTACCTTGATGACATCATCGTGACTGGAAAAAATGATGAAGAGCACCTCCAGAATCTTGGTAAAGTGCTTACCAGGCTTTGCCAAGTGCTTACAAAGTGAGTGTGGTTTGTACGCAAAGAGGGAGAAATGTAAGTTTTTCCAACACTGAAATCTCCTATTGTGGACGTGTCATTGACAAGCATGGCTTACAGAAGTCATAAAAGAAGATTGAAGCAGGGCTACAGGCACCCAAACCAGAAAATGTGTCACAAATCAGGTCATACTCGGGTCTTGTAAACTACTACCATTGGTTTCTCCCAAAAATTGCTACAGTGCTGCACCCATTGAACACACTGTTACGGACAGGAGCAAAGTGGAAATGGTCAGAGAGATGAGAAAGAGCATTCAAGGAAACAAAGAGACTAATAACACCAGATGAACTGCACACCTATTATGGCCCATCTCTGCCCACCAGACTGGCGTGCAATATGTCCCCTTATGGCATTGGAGCTGTTTTGTCACACATTGTCAAGGATGGATCTGAATGAATGACTGTGTTTGCCCCTTAGTCTAGTACGGGGAATAAAGAAGTTCCACCACTACCTCTACAGACAAAGTTTTACCTTAGTGACAGATCACCAGCCCCTTGTGTCTGGGGATGACTGCCTCCCAGTTACAACATTGGGCATTTTTCCTAGGAGCCCACTCTTATGATATAGAGTTCAAGGGTACCAAACAACACAGCAACATTGATGGCTTGTTATGTCTTCCACTATTGACAACGGAAGAAGGAAAGTCTTCACACTGTGACCCAGCAGATGTATTCCACACCACATTGGCGGACCAGTCGCCGGTAACAAATTCCGAAATACAAAGGGAAATGAGGAGTGACCTGACGTTGTGAAAAGTCTATGAAATCTCCTTGCAAGGATGGCCAGCTCATGATAACTCTATGGTTCCAGAGTACTCAGTGAGAGGAGACCTACTGTCAGTATATCAAAGGACACTGATGTGTGGATCTCGTGTTGTGGTTCCCTCTAAACTGCTCACCAGACAGTTAGAAAATCTGCATGAAGGACATCTGGGTACAGTCAAGATGAAGAGTCTTGCCCAAAGCTACGTGCGGTGAGCGCGTGTAGATAAGCAGATTGAATACTTCACCAAAAGCTGTTTGGGATGCTAAAATGCACCCCCTTAGGCACTGTTACACCTGTTGTCACCATGGCAGAGTACATATTGACTTTGCTGGGCCATTCATGGACTCCATGTTTTTGATTGTTGTGGATGCTCATTTGAAGTGGCCGAAGGTTACTGTCTATCAGTGAAGTCTACCACCTCAGCAAAGACTGTCTCCGTTCTGAGGACTACCTTCACCAGAAATGGCTTACCAGAACAAACTGTGAGTGACAATGGACCACAATACACGTCAGAAGAATTCCGATGGTTCATGAAGTAAAATGGTATCAGACATTTCAAGTCAGCCCCTCCCCACACAGCAACGAATGGTTTAGCTGAAAGGTTTATCCAAACCTTTAAGAAGTCCAATGGACAAGGAGGACATTTCTCTACGGCACAAGATGGACAACTTCCTTTTTGTGTATTGGAACTCATGAACAGGAAACTGTCATGGTTCCTTCTAAACTGTGCACCAATGTGTTGGAAAATTGGCATGAAGGACACCTGGGTACAGTCAGGATGACGAGTCTTGCCCAGAGCTACATGTGGTGGCCGGGGATAGATGAGTTAACAAATTTCATGAAACATGCCGGTGATAATAAACCTGATTCTGATTCTGACATAGAACTCTTGAAACCAGACCCCTGGAGGAAAGTGCAGAATAAACAGTTCAACCAGTTGCCAAGTGAAGCAGCAAGGGGCTTTGAGATTGGACAGGAAGCCCTAGCACGTGATTACTGAGAAGACAAGTGGACACCCAGTAGGCTGTAAGAACTGGACCACTGATGTACTCAGTGGATGTTGATGATCAGACATGGAGACATCATGTGATCCAGATATTGGATGCTCAACCGAAAAGCACTCCTGAGTAGACTGAGAAAACGGACACATTACAGTCACCGGACATACCTCTCAGTGATGATGTCACTGACAGCAATGTGACACTGGAAACTGAGAACATTGTCCTGCCAAGCCTGATGCCACTCCACAGGTCCAGGGGCGTTTCGAGAGCGTTATCATTGACAAGATACCTGCCAAGCCTGATGCCACTCCACAGGTCCAGGGGCGTTTCGAGAGCGTTATCATTGACAAGATACCTGCCAAGCCTGATGCCACTCCACAGGTCCAGGGGCGTTTCGAGAGCGTTATCATTGACAAGGTACCTGCCAAGCCTGATGCCACTCCACAGGTCCAGGGGCGTTTCGAGAGCGTTATCATTGACAAGGTACCTGCCAAGCCTGACGCCACTCCACAGGTCCAGGGGCGTTTCGAGAGCGTTATCATTGACAAGGTACCTGCCAAGCCTGACGCCACTCCACAGGTCCAGGGGCGTTTCGAGAGCGTTATCATTGACAAGGTACCTGCCAAGCCTGACGCCACTCCACAGGTCCAGGGCACTATCCAGAAAGAAACAGAGCACCACCCATAAGACTGAACGATTAGAACTGTGAAATTAGTTATGGACTGTTATTGTGAAAGCATGTTTATTTGGAATATGGGTTTATGAAAGAGAAATTGAATGCTTTGTACATATACATTTTATGTTGCATTCATCTGAAGGGGGAGGAAGTGTAATGTATGGATCTATTCCTTTTAGAGCAATGACCCCCCCCCCACTCCCAGTGCTACATATTTATCTGGTGCCTACGCATGCGCATTGTTCTCTCTATCTCTCACTGCAAAATGAATACACCAGTTATAGTCATCTCCCGCGTGTGTGCTTTTATTTAATTGATATGTAGTTGTGCACAGGTACCACATAAGGGGAGTTGGGAGTCCTTGTGCAGGATTCCCTAAAGGTTAATTTGCAAGTTGAGTCTGTGTTGAGGAAGGCAAGTGTGATGTTAGCATTCATTTCAAGGGGAATAGAATATAAAAGCAAAGATGTAATGTTGAAACTTTTTAAAGCACTGGTGAGGCCTCACTTGGAATATTATGAACAGGTTTAGGCCTTTATCTTAGAGAGGATGTGCTGAAACTGGAGAGGGTTTAAAGGAGGTTCATGGAAATGATCCCAGGATTGAATGGCTTGTCATATGAAGAGCGTTTGATGGCTCTGGGTCTGTATTCAGTAGAATTCAGAATAATGAGTGGGACCTCATTGAAACCTTTCAAATGGTGAAAGGCCTTGATAACGTGGATGTGGAGAGGATGTTTCCTATGGTAGGAGAGTCTAAGACCAGAGGACACAGCCTCAGAATAGAGATGAGGAGGAATTTCTTTAGCCAGAGAGTGGTAAATCTGTGGAATTCATTGCCACAGGCAGCTGCAGAGGCCAAGTCTTTATGTATATCTAAGGCAGTGGTTGATAGATTCTTGATAGATTGGGGCTCAGAGGAAAATTTGAACAGACATGATGAAATGGTGGAGCAGACTCGATGGGCCAAATGGCCTGATTCTGCTCTTATATCTTATGGTCTTATTATCAGCTGGTATTGGAGCATAGAATGTACAGCACAGTACTCAACCTGTGTTTTTGAAGGTGCTGCTGGCATTAGAACGTAGAACATAAGACTTACAACACAGTACAGCCCCTTTGCTGCATGATCAAGGAACAGCTTCTATTTCTCCGCCGACAGATTTCCATGAAACTATGAACACTATTTTGCTCTCCTATTTTGCACTAATTCTCACTGTAATTCGTTGTCTACTTCATGTATTGCACCGTACTGCTGCCACAAAAATACAGATTTTATAACCTATGTCAGTATTAAGAAACCTGATTCCGATCTTAATTCTGTTGTGCCAACTCTCTAAACTACTGTAAGATCAATCTAACCCTTCCCTCCCACATAGCCTTCCATGTTTCTGTCATGCATTTGCTATCTAAGAGTCTCTGAATTGTCCCTGACCATGGTAACAATCAGTTAACTTACCCAGAGACCAAGTCTCTGCCAAGAAGCCTGAGTAGGTGATCCCTCTGTCTTCAGTTTAACATTGCTTAGTGGTATTGGCCATGGCAAAAATGTTTGGGGATCCCTGCTTAGGAGTGTTTGAAGCTCCTGACAGACATAATCTTCCACACCTGTCATATCATCAGCCATGCTGGGCCAAAATTCCAGGACAGAGGATCTGTAAATCTTGTTTCTCCTGTTAATGGTGGGGCAGCTGGACCTGAATCTATTTCAAATGCTTTTGCTACTCTTGTTGCTGGTGCTAAGTCTGTTCCTAAACATATTTCTGTTCATTGAACATGGACACAGGTCTTTTAGATCACTGACTCCACACCAACCATCAAGCACCCATTTATACCAATCCCATTCATCTTTCCCAGCCACTTCCACACAAGCTGATATGGCTGATCAGAGGGTGACTATAGTCTGTTGGCCTTTATTAGTTAGAGGATCGAGTTCAAAACCCACAAGGTAATGTTGCAGCTCCATAAAACCCTGGTTACACCACACTTGGAATATCATGATCAGTTCCAGTCACCTCATTATGGGAAGGATGTGGAAGCTTTAGAGAGGGTGCAGAGGATGCTACCTGCATTAGGCAGGTGGGGCTCATCAGCCTTGGACGGCAGCCCACCTAGGAGAAGGGAAACTCTGGTTTTAAACCTTTGCTGCCTTGTGGCCATACCCACCCATGGGAAAGACGTCAGGAGTAAACCCTGAGGAAAAGTTCCGGAACCGGGGTCCCTAAGGCAATTTGATGTTGTTTACAACTTTACTCTGGCAACCTCTGCGACGACACTGGTGCCAAGCTGTATCATTGCTTGCCCTTCCCTTGGACTACATCAGTGACGTGGAGAGGGGGAGATGGCTACATGGGCAACAGCCGGTCCTTCAAATCTTCCCGTGCAGACTTGAGCCCTGGAGAAGACACAGTCCACCAGAGGTGCAAGCCCATGATCCCCTGGGATTGACGGCTGCCTACTATCTGGATTAGGGAACATGTCTTGTGAGGATAGTTTGAGCAAGCTCGAGCTTTTCTCCTTGGAGAGGAGGAAATTGGGAAGTTTTCAGGTGTCTGTATTGGGACTGCTACTTTCCATATTGCTTTTTAACGATTTGGATAATGGAATTGATAGGTTTATAGCAAAGTTTGTGGATGATATGAAGTTGGGGTAGGTAGTGCTGAGGAAACAATGCGATTGCTGCAGAATTGGAAGAATGGGCAAAAAAGTGGCAGATGGAATATAGTGTTGAGAAATGTATGATAATGCATTTTGATAGAAGAAACAATAGTGCAGACTAGAAGGTTCAAACATCAGAGGTGCAGTGGGACTTAAGAATTCTCATGAAAGACTCCCAGAAGTTTAATTTACAGGTTGAGTCTGTGGTAAAGAAGGCAAATGCAATGTTGGCATTTACTTCAAGGGGAATAGAATATAAAAGCAAGGAGATAATGCTGAGGCTTTATGAGACACTATTCAGGCCATACTTGGAGTATTGTCTGCAGTTTGGGGCCCCATATCTCAGAAAGGGTGTGTTGTCATTGGAGAGAGTCCAGAGGAGGTTCACAAGGATGATTCTGGGAATGAAGGAGTTAACATATGAAGAGCACTTGGCAGCTTTGGGCCTGTACTCACTGGAATTTATAAGAATGCAGGGGATCTCATTGAAACCTACCGAATGTTGAAAGGACTAGATGGGGTCGATATGGAGAGGATGTTTCCTGTGGTGGGGATATCCAGAACTAGAGGGCACAGCCTCAGAATTGAGGGGCGACTCTTTAGAAAAGAGGTAAGGAGGAATACTTTCAGCCAGAGAGTAGTGAATCTGTGGAATGCTCTGCCACAGACTGTGGTAGAGGCCAAGTCTATGGGTATATTTAAGGCAGAAGATGACAGTCTCCTGATCAGTCAGGGCATCAAAGGATATGGCAAGAAGGCAGATGTATGGGGTTGAGTGGGATCTGGGATCAGCCATGATGGAATGGCAGAACAGACTCAATGGGCTGAATGGCCTAATTCTGTTCCTATGTCTTATGGTCTTATGGTCTAAGTGACTTAATAGAGGCATACAAAATTATAAGGAGGTAGATCACGTGGATAGAAAACCTACAGCACAATACAGGCCCTTCGGCCCACAAAGACTTTTTTGCAGGGTGGAAATGGCTAACAGTAGGGGACATAATTTTAAGGTCACTGAAGAAAGTACTGGAGGGATGACAGAGGTAAGTTTTTTATGCAGGGTGATGTGTGGTTGTGATTCTCAGCTGGGGTGGGGGGGGGTGGTGGTGGAAGAGGGGATACATTAGGGCATTTAAGAGGCTCTTAGAAAAGTTGAGGGCTATGTGGGAGGGAAGGGTTAGATTGTTCTTAGAACAGGTTGACAGGTCTACACAACACTGTGGGCCGAAGAGCCTGTACTGTGTTCTATATTCTGTGTTCCCCCCCAGTTCTACCACTGCACTTACCAACACACTAGTGGCCAACTAATTTACTAACCTGCATGTCTCCTAGGGATGTGGGAGGCAACTAGAACTCATGGAACAAACCCACACTGTTACCAGGGGAATGTTAACTTTGTTCAGGTAGCACTGGAAGTCAGGATTGAGCCCCAGTGGCTGAGCTGTGAGTTACCAGTATTACTGATTGTGTTTCTGTGCCACCCAGTTAGTAGAGAAGTGGTATATAATTTGTTTATTGGTTTCATTTTTTTATAATTTAATATTAAGATTAAAATGATTGGATGCATTTCCTTAATCAATTCATCTTATCATTGGCTGGCATTGAAGCCTTCATCATCCATTTATTAATTAACCCATATTTCACCAAGTTTTATGGTTAACCTCATGTGAGGCAGTGAGAAAAGTCAAACTTTTTTCCTGCTCCCATAGATGTTAAACCATGAAGCCTCAACCAGTGTGCAAGATGAATAACATCACAAACTAAAAAAAAGGCATTTCCACAATGACACTGAATACACTGTTCCATCTTCTTTACCACTATTACCTGCAGATATTCCCCCTTCCTTCTCCATCGAGGACATCTTCAAAAAATGGTTCCACAGGAAAGCAGCATCCATCATTAACACCATGAAACACAGGAACAGAATTAGGCCATTTGGCCCATTGGGTTTACTCCACCATTCAATCATGGCTGATTTATTTTCCCTCTTAACCCCATTCCTCTGCCTTCTCTCTGTAACATTTGACACCCTTACTAGTCAAGAATAAGGACCTTCACCTTTTGGGAAATGTCCTCTTGTTAGTACTATCATCAGGAAGGAGGTACAGAAACCTGAAGACATGCACTCAATATTTTAGGAACATCTTCTTCCCCTCTGTCATCAGATTTCTGAATGGTCCATGAATACTGCTATTCCTCTTTTGCAGTATTGATCTAACTTCAAGTTTTTTTAAGTTTCTTGCACTGTACTGCTGCCACAAGACAACACATTTCATGAGTTATATCAGTGATAATAAATCTTGATTGTGATTCTCTCCTCTGTAAAACTTAACTTTGGCCATCTTGTGGTCAAAAGAGTACCTGCGCTGCTCTGACCAAACAGGGCACTAGAGTGTCTCCAAAGTAACTCAGCACAAGTATCGTGAATTTAGGCAGGTAACAAAACAACGGACTCACACTGCCGACTGCGTGCTACCCCCATCACCCAGGACGTGCCCTCTTCTCATCACTACCATCAGGGCGGAGGTACAGACCCCTGAAGGCACACACTCAGCAACTCGGGAACAGCTTCTTCCCCTCTGCCATCTGATTTCTGAAAGGACTTTGAACCCATGAACACTATCTCACTACTTCTTTTTGTACTAACTACTTAAATATATATATTTCTTTCTGTAGTTTACAGTTTTTATTATTATGCATTGCAATGTTGCTGCTGTCACCAAACAACAAATTTCACGACACATGCTGGTGATAGTAAACCTGTTCTGATTCTGCAGTTCTGTCTCAGTTTCTCAGGAGTTCTATGAAATCAGTTAAACAGTAATAATGCTGCAACGGAGAAATTTATACATTAAAATGGACAACTTTATGCCCCCAAGGTGACCGTTCACAGCCTACCCAGTACAATGGGTTTAATGCTGGAATCAATGGCTTGG
Source organism: Mobula hypostoma (assembly GCF_963921235.1). Lineage (NCBI taxonomy): Eukaryota > Metazoa > Chordata > Chondrichthyes > Myliobatiformes > Myliobatidae > Mobula > Mobula hypostoma. The sequence goes on along the minus strand of NC_086101.1, from coordinate 72,717,940 downwards.
AGCATCCTCAGATCTCTGGCTTCAACTCCCCATCCACTCCCAGATCTACACATACTACATGTTAACTTTCACCACAGTATGTCAAAGAGTTGTCCTTGCAGTGGTCCAGGAGGTCATTTCAGCATTACCTCGACACTTCAAGCCTGGAGAAAATGAACGTCATGCTATTCCTGCTAAACCATGTTGCCACCACGCATCTATTTAACCACCAAACGACTCCCAGTGGGTCTCCTTAGAAATATTATTTGCTGAGGTAACAACAGCTTTAAGAAGGATGTGTCTGAATAAAAATTGGAAGGCTAACCCGCATCAGTGATGAGGGTTTGCTCAGTGTGATCTGCACTTTAAAATGTCGTATTCGGTGAGCCTCAAAAATATTAGCTTCTACAATGATCCAGCAGATGGCAGAGTTCACCTGCACTATCTTGTGTAAGGCCAATATTGATATACTTCTACCACTCACTCAAGCATCTGAGCACGTCGGCTCAGTGATGGTTATGTGTTGCCAACCAGTCCAAAGGCCAGTGATCCATAGAAATGATCTCACTGGCAGTGGAGACATTTGAATTTGGTGAAATCCAGAGATATCAGCAGGAACAACCCCCATCTCTCAGGACATGCCCTCTTCTCACTGCTACCACCAGGGAGGAGGTAACGGAGCCTGAAGCACACACTCAGCAATGCAGAAATAGCTTCTGCTCCTCCACCCACAGATTTCAGAACAGCCCATCAACTGATGTACACTACCTCACTGTTCTTTCCCTCTTTTTTTTTGCACTACTTGCTTATTTATTTTTTAATGTTTCTTATTGTAACTTGTAATTTTCTGATGCATTACACCGCAACTGCTTCTGCAATGCAACAAGTTTTATGACGTATGTCGATAATAATATACTTGATTCTGCTTCTAAGAGCTCTCTGGTCTCCTCAAGCAGAAGAATGACTTACTATCAGTAGATGAGGCAGCACGTTAAATGTTGTAGTGGTTACCACAACACCTTGCAGCACAGTGATCAGTGATCGGAGTTCAATTCCCATCACTGTCTGTAAAGAGTTTGTGTGTTCCCCCTATGACTGGGTTTGTATGATCGTGCAGGGCACCAAGAGGTCATTTCAGTAAACACTTGTATGTTCTCCCTGGCTTCCTCTGGGTGCTCCGGTTTCTTCTTAAGCTCCAGAGATATAAGGGTTAGTGTTAGTAAGTTGTGGACATAAGGGCTAGCGTTGGTAAATTGTGGGCGTAAGGGTTAGTGTTGGTAAGTTGTGGGCGTAAGGGTTAGCGTTGGTAAGTTGTGGGCGTAAGGGTTAGTGTTGGTAAGTTGTGGGGATGAGGGTTAGCGTTGGTAAGTTGTGGGTGTAAGGGTTAGCGTTGGTAAGTTGTGGGGATGAGGGTTAGCGTTGGTAAGCTGTGGGCATGAGGGTTAGTGTTGGTAAGTTGTGGGTGTAAGGATTAGTGTTGGTAAGTTGTGGGCGTAAGGGTTACTGTTGGTAAGTTGTGGGCATGAGGGTTAGTGTTGGTAAGTTGTGGGTGTAAGGGTTAGTGTTGGTAAGTTGTGGGCATGAGGGTTAGTGTTGGTAAGTTGTGGGTGTAAGGATTAGTGTTGGTAAGTTGTGGGCGTAAGGGTTACTGTTGGTAAGTTGGCACCAGAGTGTGGCGACATTTACGAGGCTAACCCCAGCAATCTTCTGTGTTGATTGTTGATGCAAATGATGCATTTAGTTGTATGTTTCAAAGTACATGGGGCAAATAAAACTCACCTTTAATCTTTAAAAAAAAATCACTTGAGAGATGTCTTTGAATGGAGTCTTCAGTGTCCGTTGCCAAGTGTGGGTCAGTGGTATGGCTATGAAAAGGTTGGATGAAAGTTTAAAAACATTGCTCAGAAGCACAGGTCAACAAAGTGGTGAAGAGACTTGAGTGTGATTGCCTTCACATGTTGGGCATAGGGAATAAGAGTTGGAAGGTTATGTTTCAGTTTTGTCAAACATTTGATAGACTACTACCACCAACACTTGGAGAGACATGGTCTGATTTAGGACAAATGACCCATCTTTTTTGATAGGAAGTTGTGTCTGACAAAACTGTTGGAGTTCTTTGAGGAGGTAACAACAGGGTAGATGAGGGTAGGGCACTGGATGTTGTCAATATTAACTCTAGCAAAGCCTTTCGCAAGATCCCTCATGGCTGGCTAGTCTGGAAGGTTAGAGTTCATGAGATGCAAGGGGAGAGAGTGGATTGGATTGATAATGACTAGATGGTGGGAATGATAAGTTACAATAAGAAATATAATGAGCAATCAACAAATAAACAAAATAAGTAAGTAAGTAAATAGATAGATAAAGAGTGTGAAGAGAGAGGAAAATAGTGAGGTCAGGTTCATGGGTTCATGGACCATTCAGAAATCTGATGGAGGATTTCTCACAAGTAATCAGAGATAGGCATCAACTGCCGTCTTTACCAACCACCGTCCTTACCATACCGTCTTTACCAACTACCGTCTTTACCAACTGCTCTCCTTACCAATTGCCGTCTTTACCAACTACCGTCCTTACCATACCGTCTTTACCAACTGCTCTCCTTACCAACTACCATCTCTACCAACTACTGTCCTTACCAACTACTGTCTTTACCAGCTACTGTCTTTACCAACTATTGTCTCTACCAACTACTGTCCTGACCAACCACTGTCTTTACCAACTACTGTCTTTACCAAATACTGTCTTTACCACCTGCTGTCCTTACCAGCTACCGTCCTTACCAACTACCGTCTTTACCAACTGCCATCCTTACCAACTACCGTCTTTACCAACTGCTCTCCTTACCAACTACCGTCTCTACCAACTACTGTCCTTACCGACTACTGTCCTTACCAACTACCGACTTTACCAACTATCGACTTTACCAACTACCATCTCTACCAACTACTGTCCTTACCAACTACCGTCTTTACCAACTGCTTTCCTTACCAACTACTGTCTCTACCAACTACTGTCCTTACTAACTACTGTCCTTACCAACTACCGTCTTTACCAACTGCTGTCCTTACCAACTACTGTCCTTACCAACTACCGACTTTACCAACTGCTGTCCTGACCAATGTCTGTCCTTACCACCTGCTGTCCTGACCAACTGCTCTCCTTACCAACTACTGTCTTTACCAAATACCATCTCTACCAACCGCTGTCTTTACCAACTACCATCCTTACCAACTACTGACTTTACCAACCACCGTCTTTACCAACTACCGTCTTTACCAACCACCGTCTTTACCAACTACCGTCTTTACCAACTACCGTCCTTACCGACTACCGTCCTTACCGACTACTGTCCTTACCATCTACAGTCTCTACCAACTACTGTCCTTACCAACTACTGTCTTTACCAGCTGCTGCCTTTACCAACTGCTGCCTTACCAACTACTGTCTTTACCAGCTGCTGCCTTTACCAACTGCTGCCTTACCAACTGCTGTCCTTACCAGCTGCTGCCTTACCAGCTGCTGTCCTTACCAACTACACCAACATAAATGAACGAGCAAAAAGTTATTATTCTTGCACTATTCACTTTAGAATTATGCAACAAGCTGTAGATGACTTGTTGCTGTAGTACAATTTGTTACAAAATTCTGGAATTTATACAGTGTCTCTCCATATTAGTCAATGCATTGGTTAAAGGCCAATGCATCCTCTTTTAAAGCAATGTGCCATAATCAGTTGTTAAAGTTAATAAGGAAACAGTTAAAAATTGTCCCTTTGCAGAAAAACAGTGGTTCTGGTTCAGATCTATTTTGCTCACTGTAGATTCAAACATTCAGGCTTGGACATCCCAGAAATGACCAGGAGTGAAAATGAAACAATTTCACTACTTCAGCAACTTAGGAACTATGAAGAAATTGAAGGTATCAACAATCATCTTGAAAGTTACAATGAAAATGAAAATTTAGAGGATGCTATTGTTGAGAGTATTGAATAAAAGCAGTCCATGATCTGCACCAGGTGTCTGTGCTCATTTTATTCATTGCATACACTGGATGAATTCCTCCATCTGTAAGTATTAGGAACTAATACACATTTTGATAGTACTGTAGTATTATTAGTGGTGCTTATTTAAATACATGATTTCTTACTCAGTTTATTGTTTTTTATATCTTTTTAACTATTTTCATAACATTTCAGCTAATTGGGTCAGCCGATTGTACTGGTCCCAATTTGTCCCAATTAACCAGAATCCTCTGTATTAAAAACAACAGGGAATAGTTTTCATCTAAGCCTTAAGCTTTGCATTTCCACCTTCAACTATCTGCTTTTCTATCTCCTAAATAACATGAACTAGATTCAGCATGTTTCAATGCACTTCCAGCCAGTTCTACCCATTGCAAAATTGGACCCGGTAATTGTACATCCCAGTTCATCCCATCACAGACGCAATCTTCCAGAAGCCATTCACACATTCTGATGACATCAGCAATTTTGTGTGACATTCACTTACTCATAAATGACCAAAATTGTTGCAAGATGTGCAACCTTCGATCTGTGTTTCCACCCACAAACAAGGACCAAGGTCTACAAACACGAGGAATTCTGCAGATGCTGGAAATTCAAGCAACACACACAAAATGCTGGTGGAACACAGCAGGTCAGGCAGCATCTATAGGAAGAGGTACAGTCGACGTTTTAGGCCGAGGCCCTTCGTCAGGACTAACGGAAAGAAGAGATAGTAAGAGATTTGAAAGTGGGAGGGGGAGGGGGAGATCCGAAATGATAGGAGAAGACAGGAGGGGGAGGGATGAAGCCAAGAGCTAGACAGGTGATTGGGAAAAGGAATACAATGCTGGAGAAGGGAGAGGTGTTCACTGAACACCTACGCTCTGTCCGCCAGAGAAAGCAGGATCTCCCAGTGGCCACGCATTTTAATTCTGCGTCCCATTCCCATTCTGATATGTCTATCCATGGCCTGCTCTACTGTCAAGATGAAGCCACACTCAGGTTGGAGGAACAACATCTAATATTCCGTCTGGGTAGCCTCCAACCTGATGGCATGAACATTGACTTCTCTAATTTCTGTTAATGCCCCTCCTCCCCTTCTTACCCCATCCCTTACTTGTTTATTTTTTCCCCTTTCTTTCCCTCTCTCTTTTTTCTCCCTCTGCCCCTCTCACTATAACTCCTTGCCTGCTCTCCATCTTCCTCCGGTGCTCCTCTCCTCCCGTCCCATGATCCTCTCCCTTCTCCAGCCTTGTATCCCTTTTGCCAATCACCTGTCCAGCTCTTGGCTCCATCCCTCCCCCTCCCGTCTTCTCCTATCATTTTGGATCTCCCCCTCCCCCTCCCACTTTCAAATCTCTTACTATCTCTTCTCTCAGTTAGTCCTGACGAAGGGTCTCGGCCCGAAACGTCGACTGTACCTCTGCCTATAGATGCTGCCTGGCCTGCTGCGCTCCACCAGCATTTTGTGTGTGTTGCACCAAGCTCTGCACTTTGCATGAGAATTGGAGTCAGAATCAGGTTTAATATCTCTGACATATTTTGTGAACTTGGTTGTTTTGTGGCAGCAGTACAGTGCAATACATAAAAAGTGCTATAAATTATGATATGAAATATAAAATGAGTAAATAGGCAGTGAAAAAGAGAGTAAAATAGTAAGGTAGTGTTCAGAAATCTAACAACAGCAAGAGAGAATCATTGAAACACTGAGTGTGGGTGTTCAGTCTCCTGTATCTCCTCCCTCGTGAGAAGAGGGCATGTCCTGGATGGTCGAGGTCCTTCATGATCAATGCCGCCTTTTTGAGGTATCGCCTTTTGCAGATTAGCCGCTGGGATGTTAATGCCTTTCCCCTTCATTGTGCCTGCCTGTTTAGCAGATCAGTTCTCGGTGTGAGAGCCTCTGCAGGAATGATTTGCTCCAGACATCACCGCTCTGCTTTCAGTTAAGTTGTTTGCCGTGGAGAGAGAACTCTTAAAGGCTTTGATGTAGATTCTATATCTGCAGTGTCAATGAAATGACAATAATGATATGTGCAGGCAGATCACTATACCAAAGTGGCAGAGACGCACCCTAACGATATCACTGATAGATCTCCTGATTAGGTACTGAGGTGAAACAATCCTCCCATTTAGTGCACCCAAAGTTGATAGAACCGAGCTTCTGAGCAAATACATCCTTTCCTTTAAGGTGAATCTAAAACCTAGCTCTTGGCACTCTACCTGATTTCTTGTTCTGTGTCATTGTCAACACTTGATTGGCAACATTCCTGTAAAATAACTTCCTTGCATTTTCTTAAATGTTGTTATATAAATGTCCTGACATCTTACACTCAATGCAAAGGACTTTGCAGAATTGGTTAATGGCTAAAGTTCGGCCAAGGACTCCATGAAGCAGATTTACAAAGCACATGGCAAGATCTGTATTTTATCATATTAAGTACTGCAGGTTCCTTAACCCCAGTAGGGAGTTGCTCAAAGGCAATGGAGCTGGATTTGTTCCGCAAGGTATTGCAGCCAGCTACGGCCACCCAGGGCAGAAGGCATCAGGGGCGGTGAGTGATTCAACAAACAACACAACTGATTGTCTTGGATGTTATTCTTGTGGTAACAAGACCCTGTTGGACACTGGTGATGTGGAATACTGCAAATCTGGTTCACTGGTTCATTGGTAGGACTGATGACAGGAAAGCTGCATGCCCTCAGTTGTAGTTGGACCAGGACTTCATGATGCAGGGCTGTCTGTTGCAGTCACCCAGAGGAGGAGATGGTCAGAGGCAATGCGGCATGGCATCCGTGCTGTGTTGGTGGCTGGTGCTTCCGTCCAGTGTCTGCGCTGTAGAAGGCAAGCTGGATTGTGATTGTCCGTGGCTGCACTATATTTTAGCTCATGATCATTGGTCCGCTATGGGCTTGTTCCTGTCGACAAGATCCCATGCACCATCAACATACAAAACTTAGCACTCAGGGAACTGGGCTATATATATTTTTCTATCTGACTGTATGTTTATTGCTACCTCATATGTGCGGTATAAGCCAGCAGGTGGTGTAGAGGCATCAACACCGGATTTTGGGGCGGTGGGGAGAGGCTGGGTGGTCCCCAGTTTGAATCTGGCTGGCTCGTTGCAGATTTTCCAACTGTGCTGGGTTTAATCTCAAGCTAGCAACTTGGCCTCGTGAAAAAAAACAGACAAAATGCTAAAGAAAGGGCAAGATTGCCACCCGATGTGCCACAAGGCACCGAGAGGAACAACAACAACAATCTGTGCTATATGTGCCTTGTGCTGTTTTTGACTGTTGGTACTGTGTTTTTAACCTTAGGCCTGGAGGAACACTGTTTCCTTTGGCTGTATGGTTGGATGACAATTAAACTTAGTAGGAGGTTAGGAGGAGACAATGGCACCTAACAGTGACTTCTTACCTTGCATCTTTGGAAACAGCTCTATTTCCATCTTTAATATCTCTATTTCCCTTTCAGGGTTCTTTTGAAGACCCTGACTTGGAGTTACATGCTGACTTTGGTTCTTTGTGGGAATGGAACCTGCTCTCGGGGTGTCACGACTGGCCGTTATTCGACATGCCAAGGATGCGGCCTAGGAGATTAGCTCGCCTTTGGAGTTCCAGGATCTCGAGGTTCTGGAGACAGGTGGATTGAAGGTCAGTGTCTCTGCAGGAATCCGGTGTGTCGTGGGAGTACATGGAAGATCAAAAGCACCAAAGAACCGAGTTCTTTGGGCACAGAGCTTGGAAAAAGCAACGCAACAGACTTCTAACATCATAAATCAGCGAGTTGTTTGTTATGTCTCCCCTCTCACTATGAAATGGAGACACCTCTTTCTCCCTTATTAGGGAGAGAGAGAATCTGTGGTATGTCGAATACCGGGTGAACAAGTAGTCTTTGGGGTACTGCAAGTCCCCTAAGACTTTGCTGATGCTTTGCTATAGACTTGAGTGCTCAATGCGGGGGTGCTGTGCCGTTTTGCTGGTGGGGGAGGGGGATCATCGCTTTGCTGCTGTTTACATATGGAGGGGGGAGCTGGTGGGGCTTTGGCATTCCAACATTTAACTGTCATTCATTCTTTGGGGCACTCCTCTGTTTTCGTGGTTGGTTGTGAAGAAAAAGTATTTCAGAATGTATATTGTATACATTTCTCTGACCTTTGAAACCTTTGAACTTGAACTTGAGCTTGAAACACTTCTAATTTATTCAATAATTACAGTGTAGTTCACTTCTGCCAGGTGGCAACTGGATGCCAATTTCGTAAAAATAGTAAGCCACATAATTTGTCACAAGTTAACACCGTTATCACCAGGATCAAGTTAAGAATCACTTCTTCATGACTTATTAATGTCATTTGTCAACAAATACAAGAACTTAGTCATCAGGTAAATCATTAACTTACAATCTTAGCACTGTGACAAAAATATTTAATTTAACACAGCAATTCTATTTTATCTTTTAATAGACTTTATTTTGTGATTTGATGTTCCCTTTGGTCATTTTCAAAATTAAGATGTCTTTCCTTATCAATTTCCTGAAGCACACAGGAAGGTTAACACTGATGCGCTACATTTTAAGATTATGACTGTGGAATGTCACAATTGACATTACTCAGTGCAATCTGCAATTCATAGATGAACTTCCTCTCACAAGCATTTGGCCCATTACACTCAGAATTGTTTTGTGAGCAAATTTTAATTTGTCACCATAGTACCAAAGAGGACTTCAACTGACAACCATGCAGTCTTATTTATGTCATGGGAAGATATATCGGCAATTCCTATTCAAGAATATTAGTTACACTTTGAAGGGAATCTACTTCATATATTTTATCAACATACATCAAAGTTGCTGGTGAACGCAGCAGGCCAAGCAGCATCTATAGGAAGAGGCGCAGTCGACGTTTCAGGCCGAGACCCTTCGTCAGGACTAACTGAAGGAAGAGTGAGTAAGGGATATATTTTATCATGTTTTTAACCTCGACCTTTACTGGTTTGCTCTTTGTGTTTCCCTTATTCTGTAATTCAACTATAACCTTCAAAACTTTATCTTTGGCTCTCAATGGGATAAGAAAATGGACAGCTATCTTCAGCTTTGAGATGAAATTAAAGTAATTTAGAACTATGTGAAAAGAGTGAACTGTATGCAGTAGAGAACTAAAACAGATTTGGTACTTTCATCTAACCATGTGTACTGAGACTTTCTATAAACTTGCAATTAAAGAATGAAATGAAGGTATGTATTATGAAGATACAGAAAAATCAAGCAGAAAGAGAGATTATAATGGAAAGATGAGCTGGATAAAAGAACGACTGAAAATGAATGTGAGGCAGATACTTCAAGAGAAGGTTTAGTGTTAACAGCTGCTTGGGATTTAGAATGATCTACTCCCACTTGGATCTTGTGGATTCAGAGCTGGCTGATGAAGACAATATGGGAACTGTAAGCTGGACAGTAGGCTGTGGGAATTTGAACAGATCACATAAAGAGTCTCTGAGCCATTGAGCAAATAAGCATGAATCCAGGTCCTTCGGCCCATTGAGTCTGCACTGACCATTGTGCCCACCCAGTTAGTCCCAGTTTCCTGCATACAGCCCCACCTCTCTGTGTACCTCGCTAATAGCTTCTCAGATTGTATCTGCCTCAGCTATTTCCTCCGACAGCTTATTCCATATATGGACCACTTGCTGGGTTAAAAAAGTTGCTCCTCAGGCCCCTTCTCAATCGATGACGTCACTGTGGCCAAGACCGTCACTAGCCGCTCTAACCAGAAGCCGGATGACCGCAGAGGTGTGCGCACTGCTGAGGACCCGTGACTCTGCCTTCAGAGCAGGCGACAAGGCAGCCCTAACAACAGCAAGGGCCAAATTGCCTCGGGCCATCAGAGAGGTAAAGCGTGCACACGCCCAGCGAATCCACAGCCACTTCCAGACAGCGGAGACACGCGGTGCGTGTGAAAGGGCATTCAGGACATCACCAACTACAGGACAACATCACCTGACTGTGCTGGTGATGCCTCCCTCCCAGGTATGTTGAATAACTTCTACGCTCGTTTTGAGGCAGAAAATGATGTGGCGGCAAGGAAGACCACCCCTCCTCCAAATGACCAGCTGCTGTGTCTTACCGTAGCCGATGTGAGGAGAACCCTGTGCAGGGTCAACCCACGGAAGGCTGCTGGACCAGAGAATATTCCTGGCAGAGTGCTTAGAGGATGTGCAGACCAGCTAGCTGATATTCTCACTGACACCTTCAACATCTCCCTGAGCAGCACCACCGTTCCTATGTGCTTCAAGGCCACCACCATCGTCCCCGTGCTGAAGAAGTCTTCAGTGTCCTGCCTCAACGACTACCGTCCCGTTGCACTCGCATCCATCACCATGAAGTGTTTCGAGAGGCTCGTCATGAGGCACATCAAGACCCTGCTGCCCCCTTCACTGGACCCCCTGCAGTTCGCGTACCGTCCCGACCGTTCAACAGACGATGCCATTGCCATCACCCTCCACCTGGCCCTAACCCGTCTGGACAAAAAAGACACGTACGTTCGAATGCTGTTCATAGACTTTAGTTCATCATTCAACACAATCACTCCTCACAAACTGATTGGAAAGCTGAACCTACTGGGCCTGAACACCTCCCTCTGCAACTGGATCCTAGACTTCCTGACTGGGAGACCTCAGTCAATCTGGACTGGAAGCAGCATCTCCAACACCATCACACTGAGCACGGGGGCCCCCCAGGGCTGTGTGCTCAGTCCACTGCTGTTCACTCTGCTGACCCACGACTGTGCTGCAACACACAGCTCGAACCACATCATCAAGTTCGCCGATGACATGACCGTGGTGGGTCTCATCAGCAAGAACGATGAATCAGCATACAGAGAGGAGGTGCAGCGGCTAACAGTCTGGTGCAGAGCCAACAACCTGTCTCTGAATGTGAACAAAACAAAAGAGATGGTTGTTGACTTCAGGAGGACACAGAACGACCACTCTCCGCTGAACATCGACAACTCCTCCGTAGAGATCGTTAAGAGCACCAAATTTCTTGGTGTTCACCTGGTGGAGAATCTCACCTGGTCCCTCAACACCAGTTCCATAGCAAAGAAAGCCCAGCAGTGTCTCTACTTTCTGAGAAGGCTGAGAAAGGGCCATCTCCCACCCGCTATCCTCACCACACTCTACAGAGGTTGTATTGAGAGCATCCCGAGCAGCTGCATCACTGTCTGGTTCGGAAATTGCACCATCTCGGATCGCAAGACACTGCAGCGGATAGTGAGGTCAGCTGAGAAGATCATCGGGGTCTCTCTTCCCGCCATCACAGACATTTACACCACACGCTGCATCTGCAAAGCAAACAGCATTATGAAGGACCCCATGCACCCCTTATACAAACTCTTCTCCCTCCTGCCATCTGGCAAAAGGCACCAAAGCATTCGGGCTCTCATAACCAGACTATGTAACAGTTTCTTCCCCAGGCCATCAGAATCCTCAACATCCAGAGCCCGGACTGACACCAACCTACTGCCCTCTACTGTGCCTACTGTCTTGTTTATTATTTATTGTAATGCCTGCACTGTTTTGTGCACTTTATGCAGTCCTGGGTAGGTCTGTAGTCTAGTGTAGTTTTTGTGTTGTTTTACGTAGTTCTGTGTAGTTTTGTATTGTTTCATGTAGTACCATGGTCCTGGAAAATGTTGTCTCATTTTTACTATGTTCTGTACCAGCAGTTATGGTTGAAATGACAGTAAAAGTGACTTGACTTGACTTGACCTGAAATCCAAAAGCAACACACACGAAATGCTGAAGGAACTCAGCAGGTCAGGCAGTATCTGTGGAAATGAATAAACAGTCGACATTTTGGCCCGAGACTCTTCCTCAGGACTGGAAAGGAAAGGGGAAGATGCTAGAATAAAAAGGAGGGGGGAGGGGATGGAAGATAGCTAGAAGGTGGCAGGTGAGACCAGGTGCTTGGAAAAGGTAAAGGACTGGAAAGGAAGGAATCTGATAGGAGAGGAGAGTGTACCATGGAAGAAAGGGACCCAGGGGTAATAGGTAAGGGAGAAGAGGTAAGAGGGTGATAGGAGAGGAGAGTGTACCATGGAAGAAAGGGACCCGGGGGTAATAGGTAAGAGGCCAGAGTGGAGCATAGATGAAGAGGGGGAGGGGAGGGAAATTTTTTTTACTGGGAGGAGAAATCGACATTCATGCCATCAGATTGGAGGCTACCCATTCAGAATACAAGGTGTTCTGATGTTGCTCATCTTTCTTCTTTCATTCTAGACCCATGTCCCCTAGTTTTAGAAATGACTCTTACCATCCACCTTTCTTATGTCTCGTAATTGTAAACACTTCTAGAACTTTGTCCTTCATGCTCCCACGATCCAAGGAATGAAGGCGTAGCCTGGGCAAACTCTCCCTATAACTCAGGCCTCCTGTCAGCCATGACTTTCCTAGAGCATTTGGCATTGTAACAAAACATCAGCTTTCAATTTGATTACTAAAAGCAAGTGATTGTATTACCACTCACATACACTCAGTGGCCACTTTATTAGGTACACCTGTACAGCTGCTCTTTAATGCCAATATCTAATCAGCCAATCGCGTGGCAGTAACAATGCATAAAGCATGCAGACATGGTCAAGAGGTTCAGTTGTTGTTCAGACCAAGCTTCAGAATGGGGAAGAAATGTGATCTAAGTGACTTTGACAGTGGAATGATTGCTGGTGCCAGATAGATAGGTTGAGTATCTCAGAAGATTCTGATCTCTTGGCATTTTCACACACAACAGTTTCTAGAGTTTATAGAGAATGGTGCAAAAAACAAAAAAAAAAAAATCCAGCGAGTGGCAGTTCTGTGGGTAAAAATGCTTTGTTAATGAGAGATGTCAGAGGAAAATGGCCAGACTAGTTCAAGCTGACAGGAAAGCTACAGTATCTCAAATAACCACACGTTAGAACAGTGGTGTGCAGAAGAGCATCTCTGAATATACAACACGTTGAACCTTGAAGTGGGTGGGCTACAGCAGCAGAAGACCACAAACATACACTCAGTGGTCACTTTATTAGGCACAGGAGGTACATAATAAAAGGGCCTCTGAGTGTGTATGTTACCTGTATCAAAGATGATAGGTGCTGTTGACTGATGTCTATTTCTCTGCTCTTGGATGAGTGGTGGTAATCATTTTTTTTCCCATTGCTATAATCAGAACTATTTGAACTCATCCGAACACAATTATTTGAGTAACGTCTAGTGAGCTGGATGCAATTTCCATTGCAGATGATATTGTCCTTACCCAATCTCTGGATGAGCAATAACTGATATTCACATCTTGGAAACAAATATAGAAACCTTATATCAAATGATAATTAAACAGATACATTAACAGCTTGCTAATGCTGGTAGCTGCAATGTAGCTGTTCATTTTTATCTTACTTCCAAGCAATAGCAATAAAAAGATAAAAGTGTGTTGATTCTAATCTTTCACATAAACAGCAAGCCATATATGATGACAAGTCTTGATCACAAGATACAATGAGATCATTGCAGTTGGTTAACTCTGCTCAAGCTGAACCTTATTTATTCAATTTTGAATTCCTAATTTCCATATCAATTTCATGAGATATAGATGTAGCTTCCATCTGGAAATATTGAACCAAAAAAAAAGAAAAATTAAACTCCAACGTTCTTTCTTTTTCTTAATAATTAGAATGTTGCATTTAACACCAAGACTGTATTATCTAAGAATAAGAAGATTGAAATGGGTATATACCAGAAAAGCTTACTGGGAGATAGAGATCATGGAAGGGTTCCCACCTTTTTTATGCCAGGCAACCTTACCATTAACTGAAGGGTCCATAGAGCCCAGGTTAGGAACCCTTGAATGGAAAAGGCTTTTTGGAAACCTGAAGGACTTGTATCAGGAAACCCTTGTGTAAATATGTACAAAAGACTTTTTTCTCTAATGATCTCAAATTGTGTCAGCAGTGTATGGTTCTGCCTATTTCCAGTTAAATCCCCACTGATTAATATTACGTAAATATCATATTCCAGTCGTCAGGATCCTTTTGCCAGTGGTTATAGCTGAACCAAAACCAGAAAATGATGAAAAAATTCAGCAATTCAGGCAGCATCCGTGGAAAGAGAAACAGGGTCAGTAAATCTATCAAACCTCTTTTACTAGAATCAATATTTATTTCGAGATACAGTGTGGAACAGGCCCTTCTGGCCAAAACATCTATTTAACCCTACCCTTCTTTTTCTTCTCCATCTTGTTTTACGGTGCTTGGCACCCAGCTTAATGGTGCATTACCGCCACCTTCTGCTCCAGAGTGTTCAATAGACTTACATTCTAAATCCCTTCACCCAATCACACACACACACACACATACCCTAACCTACACTTTATCCTCCCATCTTTGGCCATCCTAGTACCCTATTCCTGCTTATCGGTCATATCCTATAAAAAACCCCTGTACCCCTTAAGAAAACTAAAACTACCCTAACCTGTGCTCTCTCACCCATGCCCAGCAACCCTTTCAATGTGAATTCCTGCAGCCCCAAGTCCCTTATCTCTCTCTGTATCCCATACTTCCTGCAACTCAGAACTACATGTTCTACTGACTCCTCTTCCTGACATTCTTCACACAATCCTGTCAATGTTTTGTTTAATACACAATGCCCCAGCCTTAACATACTCTGCACAGTTTCCTCTCTTCTGTATCCACTACCTACTCTAGTACCTACAACACTCTTTGTATTTGATATAAATCCCTCCCTTTCCCCTCCCTTTCCCCTCCCTGTCCTATCTTTCTTGCCACATTTGGTTGATCTTTTTCCCAGATTACACACTTAGCCTCTGCTTTACTGATACTAATGCACATTTCTATATTTTCTTTCTTTAACACCCTCTTTGCCAACTCATCCACCCTCTCATTCCCCTTCACCCCTATATGTGCTGGAACTCATAGAAATTTTACCTGACCTCCCTGATCTGCAATTCTTCTGACTGACTGAAGGACTTCATAAAGTATATCTTGCCAACTGTTAGAGTGAAAAGACCTTAAACTTGCTAGAACTGAGGATGAATCAGAGCATATCAACGCTTTGACTTGTCTAGCTTTCTGCACCCATCACAACACAACCAACACTGCCAGCATCTCCACTGAAAACACCCCTAACTTATTAAATGTCCTTCTGCTGATTCCAATTTCTTTTGCTGGTATAGCCACCCCAAACCCCATCACTCCTATTTCAGGTTCCTTAGCACCATCCGTATAAATCTGAGTATAATCACTATACTTTTCCATCACATGACAGTTAAATGCGCTTACCAAATCAATTTTATAGTTTCCTTTCCTTTTTACCTCTAACAAATGCCAGTTTATGTCAGGCTTCCATGGAGCTACAACCAGATAAACTACTGAAGGACTTATCCTTAGATCAAACACTCCACATTCTTTAGCCATATCATTCCCTACCTGACTAAAGTTATCCCTCTGAAACCTCCCATTTTCCCAGCACTCCTGCTACACTCCTTTTGCAGGGTGAGAATCATTGTGTCCCTGCAAATTAGCCCAGTAGTTTGCCATCAATTGCATCCTTCTTAGTTCCAAAGGCATTACTCCCACTTCTACCTGTAGGGCTGATACTGGTGATGTTTTCAAAACCCCACTGCACACTCTCAAGGCCTGAGCCTGAATCACATCCAGTTTCCTTATAAGAGACCTAGCTGCTGATCCATATGCTATATTTCTATAGTGCAACACAGATCTCACTAAAGCCACATGCATTCTCTTCCACGCTGAACAACTTGCTCCCTGTTCCCTACCAGTCAAACATCTCATCACATTTATTACTTTTTTACATTTCTCCTCAACTTTCCTGATATGGTCTGCCCATGTTAATCGTGAATCAAATATATCTCCCAGAAATTTAAATGATCCAACCCTTTCTAATTCAACCCCATACATCCTTAACTTCTTCCCTACTTCAATTCTTTTCCTGGTGAAAAATACAGTTTGAGTTTTTTCTACTGAAATTCGACATCCCCAGTCATAACCCCACTCCACTATTTCATCAATTGCTCCTTGTAGTTTCCTGATTATATGCTCCATGTTCCTGCCTCTTTTCCACAAGGCCCCATCATCCGCAAACAGCGACCTACCTATATCCACTGGTACTTTTGTGAAGACATCATTGATCATAATGATGAAAAGTAATGGGCTAATCACATTACCTTGAGGTGTGCCATTTTCCACTATGTACTAACTTAATAATTCTGATCCAATCCAAACTTGAATTTTTCTACAAAACAAAAAATCTTTTATCCAATTAAAAACTCTCCCACCAACCCCCATTTTTAGCAGAAGTCCTTAATGATGGCAACCTATTGGTAAGATGTACGAACGAGGAACAACTTGAGAAAGCACTCAAGATAAAAGAGATAGGAAAATGCAAGGTGGAATACACAGGGAGGGTGGGAGCACGAAATGGCAGTGGATGTAAAGGAGTGATCACGGGAGTACCAATGAGTGTAAATATGGAGGAGTTAAAGAGGAATATCAATGGAGGAAGAGTAATGAATGTTCAAAGATTGAAAACAACAAAGGAGTAAAAAAGGAATGTGAAACAGTAGTGATTGAATTTAAAGAAGAAAGAGTGCCAAGGAAGGTGTTCCTGGGTTTCATGAGTTACCCAGTAAGGGTGTATGTGCCAAAGCCACTCAGGTGCTATAATTGTCAAAGGTTTGGACATGTGGCTAAAAACTGTAAAAGGCAGTGGAGGTGTGCTAGATGTGGGGGTGATCATGAATATGGAAAGTACGGAACAGGAGTTCAACCAAAATGCTGCAATTGTGGAGGAGCTCATAATGTTGCATATAGTGGGTGTGAGGTTATGAGACGGGAGACTAAAATTCAAGAAATAAGAGTGAAAGGAAAGATCACTTATGCAGAAGCTGTAAGAATGTCAAGAGAACAGAATAATACTCTTAATGAACAGGGAGCAATGAGGATGTGAGAGATGCAACAAAGAAAAAATGACAGGATTTATGTAGTCAAAAAGGCTCTGGTAACATTCATTGCAGGAGTGATTAATAGTATGGCTGAGGTAAAGTCAAAAAGTGACAAAATTCAGCTGGTGGTCAAAGCAGCAGTGAACCATTTAGGGTTAGTAGGACTGAGATGGGAGGAAGTGAGGGAGAACCTCACTAATCAGTCAAGCCAGGAAGTGTCATGGGTTGGTTAATACTAATTATGGTGATTCTTTTGCAATGGAATGCAAGGAGCTTACTGGCCAATAGCCAGGAATTCAAGCACTTTATTAAAGAAATGGTTGTAAAACTGGATGTAGTGCTGTGACGAGAATACACATAAAATTAAGATGTTTGCTGGCCTGGGTTAGCATCAGTGGCATCAGCAGTTGGTCTGCCACCTGTCCTTAGGGGAAGGAGAGATAAGGAACAATGAAGCAGCATGTGGAGATGTTAATAAAGGAGCCATCAGTCTGGGTATTGCCAAGATCGGCTCCCCCTTTGAACCCTGAACTGTTTGAAGTGATGGACAGGCGATCTGAAGATGTGTAATGAAGGGACGGGAGAGAGAGCTGTCTGGAGCGGCTCCCCCTTTGAACCCTGAACTGGTTGAGGTGATGGACAGGCGATACCCCAGCAGGGGGATAAAAAGGGACAGGTTCGCTAAGGCAGGACACACACGACACCCGAGGTAACGAGACCCTGGAAGCGGTGCGCCTCGCACGAGTCGGTGGAAGTACCGGACCTTAAACGCACAGGGTGGAAAGGTACGATCAGCGGGAACCCGGTGTGTGTCCACCCTTGCTTGGGTGCCGGGTTCACTGCAGAGGATTGACCGCATCTGGAGGAGGGGTCACAGTCGGTGACCTCAGGTGACATCACAAAGGACCCGCCCGGAAAGCTGCTTGTGAGCAATATCGCAGGTCTGCGAGTGGAAGCCGTTTCTGAATGATCAGTCGTTCCCGTTCTCTCTCTCCCTCCCCCCACGTTGTCCATCGCCATGGCAACGGTTACTGCAAACTGAACTGCTAAATTGGACTGAACTTTGTGTCACTTTGAAATTGGTCATTTATCCCTAGACAACGATAGAGCTTGATTGATGCTGTTATCTTAATTGTGTGCACATGTGTGTTTATCATTGCTGAACTGTTGCATTTATTATCCTTTCGACTACTGTGTTGCTTGTTTCTTTAATAAAACTTTCTTAGTTCTAGTAATCCAGACTCCAACTGAGTGATCCATTTCTGCTGGTTTGGCAACCCAGTTACGGGGTACGTAACAGTGCGTATTCAGAAACTTGGTTGAAACCAATTTTAGACTTTGTGGTATATGGGTATACAATGATAAGGAAAGATAGAAATCTAGTGGGAGGAGGGGTTGTGCTATGTTAATCAAGCAAGGTATACCAGATAGGGTACTGGAAAAAGGAGATGATCAGGAATACATAGTGGTGGAAGTGTGGGAGAGAGGGGAGGGAGTGGTTATAATTAACTACTACAATCCATGTAAAAGGTTGGATTTGGACAGCCTATTAGGGATACAAGGACAACCCTATCCTAATCACAGGACAATTTACAATAAATAGTTAATTTACTAACCTGTGTCTCTTTGGACTGTGGGAGAAAACCAGAGGAAAACCACAGGGGGTGGGGGGGGTGGGGTTGGGTGTTCACAGGAAGAACATGCAAGCACCTTACCAATGGTGCCAGAATGGAGGTCGGAACTCCAGTGCTCCACGCTGAGATCGCGCCGTGCTAAACACGTGCTAAATACTATCATAGCACCCGAGGTTTGTGCCGACCATGTTTGTCACAACAGGCTCCGGAGAAAATGAACAAAAACCCACCAAATTTTAAAACATCTGTGAACAGTTAATATTAGCAGATCTGGCATGGTAATATCGATAGGGGCAGTGCGGTAGCCTAACGCTTTACTGCACCCGCTGTAAGATTAGGATTAAATTCCACCGCTGTTTGCCATGGGGTTCCAAGTCACTGAACCAAGTAGTTGTGAAACTTGTCATGCAGTGGGACTTTGTGACTTCCACTAATGTGCTGTTCACATTTTAAACATGATTTGCATGTTAAATCTGTGCCTCCTGGTGGGCAGAGCCATTTCGATGCCCAATACGAAGAGTGGTGGCTACAGCCCAGTCCTCCTCACTATTGAGCACACCTGCAAG
The DNA here is from genome assembly GCF_963921235.1 of Mobula hypostoma. Classification (NCBI taxonomy): domain Eukaryota; kingdom Metazoa; phylum Chordata; class Chondrichthyes; order Myliobatiformes; family Myliobatidae; genus Mobula; species Mobula hypostoma. The sequence goes on along the minus strand of NC_086101.1, from coordinate 72,698,752 downwards.
GAGCATAGCCACAAGAAAGCAGCAATCATCATCAACGACCCCCACCATCCAGGCCATGCTCTCTTCTCACTGCAGCCATCAGGAAGAAGGTACAACTGCCTTAAGATGCCCCACCAGGTTCAGGAACAGGTATTACACTTTGACCGTCAGGCTCCCAAACCAGTGTGGATTACTCACTCTCCTCAACTCTGGACTGATTCCACAACATTTGGAGTCACTTTCAAGGACTCTCCGACTGATGTTCTCAGTTAGTTAGTTAGCAGTTCTCTCTCTCTATACTTATGTTATGATTATTTACTTTTTTGTATTTGCACAATTTTTTCTTTGCACTTGGTTGTTTGTCAGTCTTTGCTTGTTGTAGTTTTCCGTTGATTCTATTGTATTTATTTGCCTGTGAATGCCCACAAGAAAGTGAAGCTCAGTGTAGTGTATGTGGCTTATTTACAGCAGAGTTCGGTAATAAATTTACTTTGAACTTCGAATATCGCCACACTGCTGCATCTTGTGAAGCACAAGACATCGCAGATGTTTGTTCCAGGCTGAAGCTGATCCTGGACTACAGTCCGTTCTTGTATTTATTGCAGTGGTGCACTGTATGAGATACTAGAAAGATGCAGAGTATGCAAGGTTTGCTATTTTAAGAAATAGTGGCTCAGTGGCATAGCAGTTAGTGCAATCGCTTCACAGCGCTAGTGACCACCGATCGGGATCCAGTTCCCACCGCTGCCTATATGAAATTGATATGTTCTCCCCGTGACTGCCTGTGCTTCCTTCAGGTGCTCTGCTTTCCTCCCACATTCCCAAAACGCGTGGCAAGGGTTACTGCATTGAGGGCATGCTATGTTGGTGCAGGAATAGTGGTGATATTTGAGACTGCCCACCACAATCCTCACTGATTGATTTGATGCAAATGATGCATTTCACTGTATGTTTCAATGTACAAATGGCAAGTAAAGCTAGTTTTTAATCTTTAAGATGTAATTTGAATACTTAGCCTGCCTAGTCTTATCATAGGACTATTATGACACAGAAGGCATAAAGATACGTGTGCACCCGCTGATGTCCCGGTTCATTTTTGTATCAGCATTTGACATTCTGAAGTAATTGCATTGTACTGTAAGCATTGATGATATTTACACTCAGGAGTGACTGGAAGAGAAAGTTTGGAGATGTGTAATCTTGCACTCTGAACTGGGTACACTGTGCTTGGTCTTCTCCCACATTTATTGCCAGGATCTACAATTATCAGTACAGCCTCTCCAACACCATCTGCTCTGCTTGATATCATGCACTTAACCTTACCTCTCTTAATAATCTCTGCATTTCTCCAATAAACAAAGGATGGAGACACTGAGAGACTGCAGATGCTGGAATCCAAAGCCAGACACAATCGGCAGGAGGAACTCAGCAGGTCAGCGGGTATGTTGGGTTTGGAGGCTCAGTGCATTCCATAGGGGCTGGTGCTAGGGCCCAGATACTCACAAGCTACCCTATTCATTTGGATGAGACTGGCTGCAATGCTGATGATATAAAGCATGGCAGCAGTGTGAGTAGGAAGGGGATACAGAGATGCTCCAGGAGGTAGAGAATGGCATGAGGACCATGGTGGGTGGATTTTGTCAGGGAAAGAGATAGGCCATCCAGTTTGGGGAAAATCTTGGAATATTATTTCAATAATGAGAAATTTTTAAAAAATGATGCTCTGGATGAAATTAGTATCCTTGTACATGAATTGCTTAAAGTTATCATGGAGGTACATTAGATAAATGGCCCTTATTGTGAGAAAACTGACTGCAAGACTTAAGAAGCCGTATAGAAATGACAAAGAGCTCTGGTGACACCCCAGCTGGGATATTTTCTACAAGTCTCATCCCCTTGGGAATGATAAGGAAGGACTTTGCAATAGAGGAAATGTAACTAAGATTCATTGAGTTGACTGAGGAACCCAGCAGGTCAGGTCAGAGGGAAATAAAGAGTCGACCTTTTGTACAGAGACTCTCCTTTTATCAGTTGTGATGAATTGTCTCAGCACAGAACATCTACTGTTCATTTCCCTCCATAGATGCTGCCTGACCTGTTGAGTTCCTCCAGCATTTTCAGGTTCAAGTTCAAGATTATTGTCATCTGACTATACATATATACAAATGAAACAATGTTCCTCCAGACTACAGTGCACCCACAAAACATATTTCACACCCAGCACAGAAACCAAAATATTACCATAAATAAGTTAATAAAATATAATTCAAAATGCCTGTATTTTGAATATTGGTAAACAGTGAACAATAAACAGCTCGCTGTCCTAGTGAGGAGACCTTGGTGGTGGCAGAGTACTCACTAGTCTCATAGCCTGAGGGAAGAAGCTGTTACCCAGTCCTGACACTCCTGCACCTCCTTCCTGATGGTAGTGGGTCAAATTGTTTGTGGGATGGGCAGTAGGGATCCTCAACAATGCTTTGGGCCCTGCATATGCAAAGCTCCTGATAAATGTCATAAGTAGGGGGGAAGGAGACTGTGGTGATCCGCTCAGTGGTTCTTTACTGTCCTCTGTAGGGTCTTGCAGCATCTAACCACACAATGATGCAGCCAGAGAGAACACGCTTGATGGTGCTCCTGCAGAAAGTTGTTAAAAGGGGGCGGGGAGCCTTTCCCACCTCAGTTTCCTCAGAAATATGCTGCTGTGCCTCCTTGACTAGTGAGGAGCTGTTGTGGGTGCAGGTAAGGTCATCTGTGTTGTGCACACCAATGAGCTTTGTTGTCTTCACTGATGTGCAATAGAGATTGGTTGACCTGTACTTTCCTGAAGCCCACAGTCATCTCTTTCATCTTGTCCATATCTAGACCCAGGTCGTTGTTCTGCCACCTCGACCTCCTCTCTGTATGATGATTCATCATTGTTATGTCATCAGTGAACTTGATGATCTGGATCTGGCAGTACAGCTGTGAGTCAGCAGCGTGAACAACAGCGGACTGAGTACACAACCCTGAGGGGCACAAGGGCACAGTGTGTTAGGGTGTGAGGTATTGCTGACAACTCGGCCTTTCCATCAAGATGCTCAAGATCCAGTTACATGGAGGAGTGCTGAGTCCCAGTAAGGACAGTTTACCCTCCAGCCTCTGAGAGATGGTAGGGTAAACTGCTCTTGCTGATTTTGTGAGTGTTGGTCCAATTTCCAGCATCTGATCTTGTGCCTTCCTGTTTACCTGCATTATACTCTCTCTGCAACTGTTACACTTTATTCTGCATTCATCTTGTACGTTGCACACTTTTTCTACCTCGATGCACTGTGCAATGATCTGAGCTGCATGAACAGCATACAAAACAAGCTTTTCACTGCATCTTAGCACATGAGACAATAATAAACCAAGATCAATTCCATGACAGTAAACTTGAACTTAGAAACTGAAATCAAAAAAGATTTTCAATAAAGAAGGAGGCCATTCAGCCTATCACGTGTATGATGATAGCCAACCTTGGTACATGAGACAGTAATAAACCAATTCCAATTCCTGAGACATAGATTTTTGTGTTGGGGGAACCTTACTTTGAAGAGAGATTATGCATGCTGAGCCTGTACTCTCCACAATTTAGAAGAACGAGGGCGATAATTTTGAAACATACAAAATTATTAGACTGATTAGCAAGATATATTTGAGGATGATATCTCTACTGGCTGAACTGCCTACAAATCACAGCCTCAAAATTAGTTTCCTATTTCTGTTAAGCTGCATTCATAGGAAAATGAGGTGAGATTTGATAGAGGCATACAAAATTATGAGGGAAAATGCGAGAAGGCTTTTCTCACTGAGGTTGGGTGAGTCTACAACTAGAGGTCGTGGGCTAAGGGTTAAAGGTGAAATATTTAAGGCAGGAGTTCAAAGCCTTTTTTTATGCCATAGACCCTTGCCATTGACTGAGGGGTCCGTAGATCCCAGGTTGGGAACCCCTGATTGAAGGGGAACCTGAGGGCAAACTTCTTCACTCAGAGGGTGGTGAGAATGTGGAACGAACTGCCAGTGGAAGTGATGGATGTGGATTCAATTTCAACATAGAAGTGAAATTTGGATAGGTAACTGGATGAGAGGGGTATGGAGATCTTTGGTCTGCGTGCAGGTCAATGGGACTGGGCAGATTAATGGTTCAGCACAGACTAGATGGGCTGAAGAACTCAATGACTCTTGGTTCAGAGTATTAAGACAGCAGAGTAATTGTGACACTGACTGTGTAATTCTCTACAGCCCGAAACACAGCCCCATTTTCCATAGCTCCACAGCCTCTGTCCCTTAGACAATCCTTCATCTGAGATGTCATCTTAGTTGTTAGATCTGTTAAGATGGTACTTAATCAAATATATTTATAAATCCATATGCACACACAAATATGAAAACATTTCCCAATTGGTCTCTTGTTGAAACAGTCCATTCACACACCCAGTGCGTGGGCCTGTTGTGGAGAAAGGCCGACATTTCAGAAATCATCCCCCTTGTTACCCTCGGATGTACACAGGGCACTGGAATTGGAGCAGGATGTTTAATACGGTCATGACAGATATGATTGGCCATGATTCCATTTTCCTGCCAGGTGCTTTCCTTACTTCTCTTGGTTCCTCTGCAGCCTAAATATCAATCTTGTTCAGTCTTGTGCACATTCAGTGACTCCACATGGACAGCCTTCCATAACCCCTGCTGGGACATAGGCCACTGACAGCAGCTCACCACAGCACTTTGTCCTGGGCCAGTCCCTCGAATTGTTCCCAGGTGTAACCCGTCTTCGGAGATCTTTTCTCTCTCAGGGACGAGGACATGGAGCTTCTGTTGGCATTTCTGCAGCTTTGTGTTTTTACAGGATGGGGTTGCTAACCCCATGCATAACCCTCTTCCTTTCACAGCTGCGTGTGTGAGCATCCATGGCAGAAGTACATCGATAGCTTTCCAAGTAAGAAAATTCTCTCTGAGAGAACAATTTCTTTTCCATTTCAGTTTTTAACCAAATGTCTCTTTCTTTCATCAATTTGGATTTCTTCCCACTAACCACCCAGTCAAGGATCCTCATGTTGTTATAAGTTTCAGAAAGATGATCCCTCCTTCTGAATTCCTGTGATACAGGGCCAATATACTCAATTTTTCCTCATGAAATAATCGCTTTAAATTAAAAATGCATCTCATGAACCTCATCGGTATTTGCTCCAAGTCAACTATATACTTCCTTGAGTGAAGGGTGGAGGGTTTTGAACTGCAGTTTGAATTAATGCTATGAAGTTCCTATTGATTCGGAATGAGATTTCTGGATAGTCCATGAACCCATGAACACTAGCTAGGCAGAGCAGATGTGGAGAGGATATTTGTTATGGTGGGGGAGTCCAGGACAAGGGGACACAGCCTCAGAATAGAAGGATGTCCCTATAGAACAGAGAACAGGAGGAATCTCTTTAGCCGGACAGTGGTGATCCAGTGGAATACTTTGTCATAAATGGTGGTGGAGGCTAAGTCATTGTGTATATTTAAAGTGGTTGATGGGTTCTTGATTAGTCATGGTGTCAAATATTATGGGGAGAAGGTGGGAGAATGGGGTTGAAAGGGAAAATAAATCACCATCATGGAATGGTGGAACAGACTTGATGGGCCAAATAGCCAAATTCTTATCCTATGTCTAATGGTCTAATGGATTACAGCTCTGACATCAGCTTGCAGTTTTTTTTCTGCTAGCCCTATCCACCATTTGGCTCTGAACCCCAGAAGAATTACAATTCATACTTTGATAAGCCATGTTTTGGATATTGCTTAATCTCAGTAGAGGAAATTTCTGAATGCAAAGGAATTTTTAGATTTTATACTACAACAGATAAGCAGTTATTACCAACCAGTATACTCAAGCTGTTAAGGTGTGTACTTGACAATAAAACTTTCAGATTGGTCAATAAAACCTGTGTAAATATTCACCATGTTAATGAGTTTACATCCAGTCTGCTTGAGGTATAAAATGCAGTGAGGTTGCAGGAATTACTCTATATGTTTCCACCAGCTCCTTGATAAAGGATCAACACTCGTAAGTTGTCTTAATTTAAGACGTAGTTTATATTTGCTTAAGAATTAACTATTGAAATGTTTAATGAATATTATTTACCTTTATTTCAGCTTTGAAGCATGGTTTCCCATAGAATATTGGGTTCGTTTCTTCTTACAATCTTTGTGATTGGAAAACGTTCGGCTGAGTCTCGTGATTTTTCTAATTTTCTCAAGGATGTTGTGAATGCACATGCATTTTCGCCTGAACAGAAACAGCAAATTCAGAATTTAAAGGACAGCAAACACAGAAATGGTAAATAACTGTAATTAGCTTTGGTCTTAGTGTCTGCTTTCCACACCTTCACAATTCAATCACCTTAGCTGTATGGATGTGATGTCTGAGTTGTCTGTGTTGATAACAAATATTTCTGATTTTCTACTGGAGGTAAAATTGGGTGTAATTGGGCCATATCTTGACTTTATGTCAAGATACGCAGTATAAAGTGCAGTGATAGTCTCCAACAGGGAAATGGTGTGATCTCCTGAGATCTTCACACACAACAGTCTCTAGAGTTTACAGAAAATGGTGTGAAAAACAAAAGTCATCCAGTGAGCGGTGGTTTTGTGGGTGAAAACACCTTGTCAATGAGAGAGGTCAGAGGAGAATGGCCAGGCTGGTTCAAGCAGACAGGAAAACAATGGCAACTCAAATAACCACACGTTACAAGTGGTGTGCATAAGAGCATCTCAGCATACATAACGTGTTGTACCTTAAAGTGGATGCATTACAGCAGCAGAAGACCATGAACATATACCCAGTGGTCGCTTTATTATGTGCAGGAGATACCTAATAAAGTAGCCACTCAGTGTGTATCATGTTGACATTCCAGAAATGCCCAAGATAATTTTATTCTTTATTATGTTGGCACAGAACTATACTAATATTCAGCCATTTGTTTTTGGTTCTGTCTCAACTTGATACAAAGGGATATTTCTCCAAAACAATGACCTTTCTTATTTTTGTTAATAAACCAGTATATTTGTTTATGTTACTTTTGATCAATGAAGAGGAAAACTGCTCCAAGAACTAGGAAGCATTTTTGATTAGTGCAATTGTAAAATGCAATCAAATACCATATTTATTGATGCTTTGCATTTGGATGCAAGAGTTGAGGAGGAATTTCTTTAGCTCGAGGATGGTGAATCTGCGGAATTCATTGCCACAGTCAACTGCAGAGGTCAAGCAACTCGGTATATTTTAAGTGGAATTTGTTAGGTTCTTGATTAGTAAAGGGGCATCACAGGTTATTGGGATAAGGCAGGGGAATGGGTTGAGAGGGATAATAAATCAGCCACGATGGAATGGTGGAGCAGACTCGATAGGCTGAATTCTCTAATTCTGCTCCTGTGTCTTATAGTCTTATGGTCTAACCTTTGGGGACATGAAGCAGATGTGCAGCTTTTGTTACTTTAAATATGTAAGAAAAGCATACTGAAAATACTCCGCAAGTCAGACAGTATCTTTGCAGAAAGAAAATGCATTAATACTCAGGAATTTCCCAACATTTCGATCCTCATTCTGTATCTCGCTCTTTCCATTTCTCTTGTTTCATTTTATTGCTCCAGATATCCATACAGCCTGTTCAGCGGTTCCAGCACTGTCTGGTTTCTGTGCAAGTTTCCAACGTCTGTAGTATTTTGCTCATGTTTGATTGGTTTGTATTACACAGATCCACCTGTGGGTAAAAAGGTATAACCCTGTGCAATCTCGTTGATTTAACAGTGCGACTTCAACAAGACTGCACGCCATCGAGCCGTTTCGGGAGTCAGCGCAGTGGAATCTATGCCATTAAGCCCAAGGACAGTTCACCTCTGTTGGTCTACTGTGATATGGAAAATGAAAATGGTGGTTGGATTCTGGTGCAAAGGTTCGTGAAAGGCAGTACCTTATCCGTCCAGAAAACATGGTCAGAATATGAAACTACTTTTGGTGATGTAAACAGCAACTACTGGCTTGGAGTTACATACCTTCACCAAATCACAGAGCAACAGCGCTATGAGGTTAAATTTATCTTTGAACATGGTAAAGACTCTGATGAAGTTAAATTTGACGGTTTTAATGTTGATGGGTCAGCTAATAATTTCGCATTAAGGCTGGGGGCTCCCGTCAACAATATTACTTCTTACCATAAGAAATTGCTTCATATTGATAACATGATGTTTTCTACTAGAGATAAGGACAATGATGGGAATCCCACAGTGAATTGTGCAGAGGTATATGGAGGGGGTTGGTGGTTTAACAATTGTCCATCTGTTACATCCAACAACCAGCCTACTGTATTGGGTTCTATTTGCGGTGACTGTGATTCTGTCTCCATTTTAATTAAAGGTACTGCTCAAAACTGCATAGCACACAAAAGAATTCCTAAGTAGGTAACACTGAATAATGGAAAAGCTGTGATAAGATCTTGATTTGCAGTTGTCTGTAATAACCTTGTACTCTGTAGAATAGTAATAAATCTCTCAAAGCCATAAAAATACCTTGTTTTTGTTTGAATGAATTGAATTGAATTGACTTTATTTCTTACATCCTTCACATACATGAGGAGTAAAAATCTTTACGTTACGTGTCCATCTGAATGTGCAATGTGCAATTTATAGTAATTTGTAATAAATATTATGTACAACAGGCCAGTCAGTATAACATAGAAATACAGTTGTGTCAGTGTGAATTAATCAGTCTGATGGCCTCGTGGAAAAGCTGTCCGGAGCCTGTTGGTTCTGACTTTTATGCTGCGTTACCACTTCCTGGATGGCAGCAGCTGGAACAGTTTGTGGTCAGGATGACTTGGGTCCCCAATGATCCTTCGAGCCTTTTTTTACTCAGCCGTCTCTGTAAATTTTCTGAATAGTGGGAATGACTGAAATGAATAAAAGAAAATACTCTGTTTGCACATTATATTTCTTATCTTTAAAGTGCTCTTTATCTCTGAGCAGAACTAGTCCATTCAGACCATCAATTCAGCTCTGCTATTTGACCATGGCTGATTTATTTTCCCTCTCAACCTCATTCTCCTGCCTTCTCCCATAGCCTTTGACACCCTTACTAATAAAGAACCTGTCAGCCTCTGCTTTAAATATGCCGAATGATTTGGCCTCCACAGCTTACTGTGGCAAAGAAATTCCTTCTCACCTCTGTTCTAAAATGATGTCTTTGTATTCAAAGGTTTTGCTATCCAGTCTTAGACACCCCCACTATTGGAAACATCCTCTCAAAATCCACTGTATCTTCAATATTCGATAAGTTTCAATGAGATCCAATCCCATTCTTGTAAACTCCAGAGAGTACAAACCCAGAGCCACCAAACGCTCTTCATATGTTAACCCTTTCATTCCAGGGATTATTCTTTTGAACCTCCTCTGGACCCTCTCCAATGTCACCGCATCCTTTCTTAGATATGGGGCCCAAAGCTGAGTCTACTAGGGGATCAGCTATACTGGATTGGGTGTTACGTAATGAACCGGAGGAGATTAGGGAGCTTAAGGTAAAAGAACCCTTAGGAACCAGTGATCACAATATGATTGAGTTCAGCTTGAAGCTTGATAGGGAGAAAGTAAAGTCTGATATAGCAGTATTTCAGTGGAGTAAGGGAAATTACACTGGTATGAGAGAGAAGCTGGCCAAAGTAAGTTGGAAGGAGCTGCTGGCAGGGATGTCAGCAGAGCAGCAATGGTGTGTGTTACTGGGAAAAATTAGAAAGGTGCAGGGAATGTGTATTCCAAAAATGAAGAAATACTCAAATGGTAAAATAGTACAACCATGACTGATAAGGGAAGTCAAAGCTATTGTAAAAGCAAAAGAAAGGGCATAAAACAAAGCAAGAATTAATGGGAAGATAAAGGATTAGGAAGTTTTTAAAAACCTACAGAGAGCAACATCATTAGAAGGGAAAAGATGAAATATGAAAGCAAGCTAGCAAATAATATCAAAGTGGATAGTAAAATTTTTTCAAGTATGTTAAAAACAAAAGAGAAATGAGAGTGGATATAGGACCGCCAGAAAATGAGGCAGGAGAAATAATAACAGGGGACAAGGAGATGGCTGATGAACAAAATGAGTACTTTGTATCAGTCTTCACTGTGGAAGACACTAGCAGTATGCCTGATGTTGTAATGTGGGAAGGAAGTGAAGTGGGTGCAGTTACTATTACAAGAGAGAAGATGTTCAAAAAGCTAAAAGACCTGAAGGTACATAAGTCACCCGGACCAGATGAACTGCACCCTAGGGTTCTGAAAGAGGTCGTGTTAGAGATTGTGGTGGCATTAGAAATAGAAACATAGAAACATAGAAAATAGCTGCAGGAGTAGGCCATTCGGCCCTTCGAGACTGCACCGCCATTCAGTATGATCATGACTGATCATCCAACTCAGAACCCTGCACCAGCCTTCCCTCCATACCCCCTGATCCCTTTAGCCACAAGGGCCATATCTAACTCCCTCTTAAATATAGCCAATGAACTGGCCTCAACTGTTTCCTGTGGCAGAGAATTCCACAGATTCACTACTCTCTGTGTGAAGAAGTTTTTCCTCATCTCGGTCCTAAAAGGCTTCCCCTTTATCCTTAAACTGTGACCCCTCGTTCTGGACTTCCCCAACATTGGCAATGATCTTCCTGCATCTAACCTGTCCAATCCCTTTAGAATTTTATACGTTCCAATAAGATCCCCCCTCAATCTTCTAAATTCCAGCAAGTATTAGCCTAGTCGATCCAGTCTTTCATCATATGAAAGTCCTGCCATCCCAGGAATCAATCTGGTGAACCTTCTTTGTACTCCCTCTATGGCAAGAATGTCTTTCCTCAGATTAGGGGACCAAAACTGCACACAATATTCCAGTTGTGGTCTCACCAAGGCCTTGTACAACTGCAGTAGTACCTCCCTGCTCCAGTACTTGAATCCTCTTGCTATGAATGCCAGCATACCATTCGTCTTTTTCACCGCCTGCTGTACCTGCATGCCCACTTTCAATGACTGGTGTATAATGGCTCCCAGGTCTCGTTGCACCTCCCCTTTTCCTAATCGGCCACCGTTCAGATAATAATCTGTTTTCCTGTTTTTACCACCAAAGTGGATAGCATCACATTTATTCACATTAAATTGCATCTGCCACGAATTTGCCCGCTCACCTAACCTATCCAAGTCACCCTGCATCCTCTTAGCATCCTCCTCACAGTTAACAGTGCCACCCAGCTTCGTGTCATCCGCATTTAATTCCCTCGTCTAAGTCATTAATATATATTGTAAACGACTGGGGTCCCAGCACTGAGCCTTGCGGTACCCCACTAGTCACCGCCTGTCATTCTGAAAAGGTCCCGTTTATTCCCACTCTTTGCTTTCTGTCTGCCAACCAATTCTCTATCCACATCAATACCATACCCCCAATACCGTGTGCTTTAAGTTTGCACACTAATCTCCTGTGTGGGACCTTGTCAAAAGCCTTTTGAAAATCCAAATATACCACATCCACTGGTTCTCCCCTATCCACTCTCCTAGTTACATCCTCAAAAAATCCTATGAGACTCGTCAGACATGAATTTTATTTCACAAATCCATGCTGTCTTTGTCCAATGATTTCACCGCTTTCCAAATGTGCTGTTATCACATCTTTGATAACTGACTCTAGCATTTTCCCCACCTCAAATGTTAGGCTAACCGGCCTATAATTCCCCGGTTTCTCTCTCCCTCCATTTTTAAAAAGTGGGGTTACATTAGCCACCATCCAATCCTCAGGAACTAGTCCAGAATCTAAAGAGTTCTGAAAAATTATCACTAATGCATCCACTATTTCTTGGGCTACTTCCTTAAGCACCCTGGGATGCAGACCATCTGGCCCTGGGGATTTATCTGCCTTTAATCCCTTCAATTTACCTAACACCACTTCCCTACTAACATGTATTTCCCTCAGTTCCTCCATCTCACTAGACCCTCGGTCCCCTACTATCTCCGGAAGATTATTTATGTCCTCCTTAGTGAAGACAGAACCAAAGTAATTATGCAATTAGTCTGCCATGTCCTTGTTCCCCATGATCAATTCACCTGTTTCTGACTGTAAGGGACCTACATTTGTCTTAACCAATCTTTTTCTTTTCACATATCTATAAAAGCTTTTACAGTCAGTTTTTATGTTCCCTGCCAGTTTTCTCTTATAATCTTTTTTCCCTTTCCTAATTAAGCCCTTTATCCTCCTCTGCTGAACTCTGAATTTCTCCCAGTCCTCAGGTGAGCCACTTTCTCTGGCTAATTTGTATGTTTCTTCTTCGGAATTGATACTATCCCTAATTTCCCTTGTCAGCCACGGGTGCACTACCTTCCCTGATTTATTCTTTTGCCAAACTGGGATGAACAATTGTTGTAGTTCATCCATGCGATCTTTAAATGCTTGCCATTACATATCCACCGTCAACCCTTTAAATATCGTTTGCCAGTCTATCTTAGCTAGTTCACATCTCATACCTTCAAAGTTACCCCTCTTTAAGTTCAGAACCTTTGTTTCTGAATTAACTATGTCACTCTCCATCTTAATGAAGAATTCCACCATATTATGGCTACTCTTACCCAAGGGGCCTCTCATGACAAGATTGCTAATTAACCCTTCCTCATTGCTCAAAACCCAGTCTAGAATAACCTGCTCTCTAGTTGGTTCCTCAACATGTTGGTTCAAAAAGCCATCCCGCATACATTCCAAGAAATCCTCTTCCTCAGCACCCTTACCAATCTGGTTCACCCAATCTATATGTAGGTTGAAGTCACCCATTATAACTGTTGTTCCTTTATTGCACGCATTTCTAATTTCCTGTTTAATACCATCTCTGACCTCACTACTACTGTTAGGTGGCCTGTACACAACTCCCACCAACGTTTTCTGCCCCTTAGTGTTACGCAGCTCTACCCATATCGATTCCACATCCTTCCGGCTAATGTCCTTCCTTTCTATTGCGTTAATCTCCTCTCTAACCAGCAATGCTACCCCACCTCCTTTTCTTTCATGTCTATCCCTCCTGAATATTGAATATCCCTGAGTGTTGAGCTCCCATCCTTGGTCACCCTGGAGCCATGTCTCTGTGATCCCAACTATATCATATTCATTAATAACTATCTGCACTTTCAATTCATCCAGTTTGTTAACGAATGTTCCTTGCATTGACACACAAAGCCTTCAGGATTGCTTTGACAACACTCTTAGCCCTTATACAATTATGCTGAAAAGTGGCCCTTGTTGATTTTTGCCCTGGATTTGCCTGCCTGCCACTTTTACTTTTCACCTCACTACTTTTTGCTTCTACCCTCATTTTACACCCCTCTGTCTCTCTGCACTTGTTCCCATCCCCCTGCCACATTAGTTTAAATCCTCCTGAACAACAGTAGCAAATGCTCCCCCTAGGACATTGGTTCCAGTCCAGCCCAGGTGCAGACCGTCCTGTTTGTACTGGTCCCACCTCCCCCAGAACTGGTTCCAATTCTCCAGAAATTTGAATCCCTCCCCCTTGTACCATTTTTCAAGCTATGTATTCATCTGATGTATCCTCCTAGTTCTACTCTGACTAGCACGTGGCACTGGTAGTAATCCAGAGATTATTACCTTTGTGATCCTACTTTTTAGTTTATCTCCTAACTCCCTAAATTCACCTTGTAGGACCTCATCCTGTTTTTTTCCTATATCGTTGGTACCTATGTGCACCACGACCACTGGCTGTTCACCCTCCCACTCCAGAAGGTCCTGCAGCCGCTCAGAGACATCCTTGACCCTTGCACCAGGGAGGTAACATACCCTCCTGGAGTTTCATTTGTGGCCGCAGAAACGCCTATCTATTCCCCTTACAATCGAATCCCCTGTCACTATAGCTCTCCCACTCCTTTTCCTTTTTTCCTGTGCTGCAGAGCCACCCATGGTGCCATGAAGGCTGTTGCCTTCCCCTGATGAGACATCTCCCCCAACAGTATCCAAAACAGTATAACTATTCAGGAGGGATCTTTCAAAAATCATTGGACATTGTCATGGTGCCAGAGGACTGGAAAATTTCAAATGTCACTCCATTCTTTAAGAAAGGAGGAAGGTAGCAGAAAGGAAATTATAGACCAGTTAGCCTGACCTCAGTGGTCAGAAAGATGTTGGACTTTCAGAAGACCTTTGACAAGGTGCCACACATGAGGCTGCTTACCAAGTTAAGAGCCCATGGTATTACAGGAAAGTTACTAACATAATTAGAGCATTGGTTGATTGGTAGGAGGCAGCGAGTGGGAATAAAAGGATCCTTTTCTGGTTGGCTGCCAGTGACTAGTGATGTTCCACAGGGGTTGGTGTTGGGACCACTTCTTTTTATGCTGTACGTTAATGATTTGGATGATGGAATAGATGGTTTTGTTGCCAAGGTTGCAGATGATATGAAGATTGGTGGAAGGGCAGGTAGTGTTGAGGAAACAGGTAGGCTGCTGAAGGACTTAGGCAGATTAGGAGAATGGGCAAGAAAGTGGCAAATGAAATACAATGTTGGAAAATGCATGGTAGTAGAAATAAACGTGCAGACTACTTTCTAAATGGGGAGAAAATCCAAAAATTTGAGACGCAAAGGGACTTGGGAGTCCTTGGGCAGAACACCCTAAAAGTTAACTTGCATGTTGAGTCGGTGGTGAGGAAGGCAAATGCCGTGTTAGCATTCATTTCAAGAAGTCTAGAGTACAAGAGCAAGGATGAGATGTTGAGACTTTATAAGGCACTGGTGAGGCCTCAGCTTGAGTGTTGTGAACAGTTTTGGGCCCCTCATCTTAGAAAAGATGTGCTGACATTGGAGAGGATCCAGAGGAGGTTCACAAAGGTGATTCCAGGAATGAAAGGGTTATCATATGAGGAATGTTTGATAGCTCTAGGTCTGTACTTGCTGGAATTCAGAAGGATGATGGGGGGATTTTATTGAAATCTTTTGAATGTTGAAAGGCCTAGACAGAGTAGATGTGGAAAGGATGTTTCCCATGGTGGGAGAGTCTAGGACAAGAGGGCATTCAGGATAGAGGGGTGCACTTTCAAAACAGAGATGTGGAGAGTTTCTTTAGCAAAAAGGTGGAGAACTTGTGGAATTTGTTGCCACGTGCAGCTGTGGAGGCTGAGTCGTTGTGTGTATTTAAAGCAGAGATTGATAAATTCTTGATAGGATATGGCATTAAAGGTTACTGGGAGAAGGCCGGGAACTGGGGTTGACGAGGAGAAAAAAGAGATCAGCCATGATTGAATGGCGTAGCAGACTCGATGGGCCAGATGGCCTAATTCTGCTCCTATGTCTTATGGTCTAAAACTACTCACAATGCTCCAAATGTGGTCTGACCAATGCCTTAAAATGCCTTTCATCCTTGTCTTTATATTATAGTCCCCTCAAAGTGAATGGACTGTAGCAACTGAATCTTTCTCCTCCCTCTTCAAATTCCTTTTCAGGTCAGATGAGATGTTCTGAATCTGAGCGCCAGGCAGGCAACACAGCCATTGGGACCTTGATCTTTGTGACACTGTCGAGGTCTTCATAAAACGTGTTGATATCCTCTTCATCTGCATCATTTGTTGGTGCGTAGGCTTGGATTATGTTAATGTTAAAAGGTTTACCCCTTAATTTAACTAAAAGCAGCCGATCCGATATCGCCCAATATCCCATAAGACATTTTGATACTTGTTTGTTTAAAATAATTCCAACTCCATACATATGCTGTTGACCTCCAGAATACATTATCAGAGAAGTATTCTTAGTGAATTTGCCACTGTCGGTCCATCTAATTTCTGACAGGCCTAAGATATCAACTTCCAACCTTTTCATTTCATTTAACGTGCTGTCCAACTGGTAAAGTGTAAGGATGTTCCATGTTGCTACCCTTAGCCTTTCCCTATTGCTTACAGTCTCTGGATGACGGTCTGGTGTCACCTGCAGCACATGACTACCCCTACCGAGCTAGGTGTTGTTCACGCTGTTGTCTGGTTTCCTTCTTTTGTTTCTTTCCATGATTGACTAGGCAGAAATTTCGACAGTGGTTTGCTGTTGCCCTCTGTTGCCGTAGTGCTCATCTAACTAGAGCATTTGACCTCTACTGGTGTTCCAATTGGGAATCATAGACTAGATGTCATCCAACCTTTGCTGTTGTTGTACAAAGACAATCCTCCACCAAAGCTTGGAATCCATCTCCCTGCTGCCGGAGACTTCAGTGTTTTAGGTGACACCACCACCATTGGTCTGGTTAATTTTCTGGCGCCAAACACTGGCCATAGACAGAGCTCCTTCAGTGAGACAGGGTGCACCCGGACCTAAGTCCTATGTGAAGGCAGAGTTGTCTTGGGTGGGAGAAGCTGTATAATCGCCACTGGCATTTCCTGATATTTAGTCAGCTCCTAACCACCTCATACACCTCATACATTAAATATGCTATACAGCAATCAGCAGAAGAGATAATCCCAGTACAAGAAATCCAACACACCAACAAGGGGTAGATAACCCAAAAACTTCTAGATCTGATGGAACAAAGAAGGTTAGTGAAGAATAATGAAATGTAATACAGAGAGCTGGACAGACGGACCAGACAATTGTGTAATATTGCAAAGGAAGAATGGCTGAATCAAAAATGCAATGAAGTAGAAGGCCATATTAACAACAGCAAAGAAATGCACAAGAAAATTAAGGAAATTATTGTAATTAAGAAAACAACCTCTACAGGATGCATAGAATCAGCAGACGAATCCATACTAACAGATCCAGATAAAGTATGTGAGAGGTGGATTCAGTACTGTATATAGTGCAGCTTTTTGAAGATAATAGAGGGGAACCCCCAGATATTAAACACCCTAATTCTGGCCCACCTATTACCAAAGAAGAAATAACTAAAGCAATGAAAAGCATGAAATGTGGTAAAGCCGCTGGACCTGATGAAATTTCAGTCGAAATGATACAAGCTCTAGAAGATCTGGGCATAGTTATTATTTTGAACTGTTTAGTGGCATAACAAGTCTGGTGTATTGCCTGATGATCTCTTGAAATCAGTATTTATAACTCTGCCTAAGATTCCTGGAACTATTGACTGCGAAAATTATAGAACAATCAGTCTTATAAGTCACATAATAAAGATTTTGTTGAGAATTGTTCTGAGTCGAATTAAAAACAAGTAAAGACCAGAAACTTCTAAACTACTATATGGGTTTATTGAGGATAGGGGAACTAGGAACGCAATTTTCATACTACGAATGCTTTCAGAAAGGGCAATTGAATATCAAAATAATGTCTTCTTATGTTTTATTGATTTCCCTAAAGCATTCGACAAAGTGCAACATGAAAAATTATTTCAAATTCCTGCTAAACTAAACATAGACGGAAGGGACCAACAACTGCTTCAAAATTTATATTGGAATCAAACGGCAGCGGTAAAAAATGATGATAATATAAGCAGTTGGACTAAAATTCAAAGAGGAGTTAGACGGGGATGCGTTGCCTCACCGGAATTATTTACACCCCCTCATTTACTACCCCGGAATGTATTATCTCATTAGATGCTGAGAAAGCCTTTGACAGAGTTGAATGGCCTTATTTATTTAATGTTCTTGAGAAATTTAATTTTAATTTGACATTTATATCTTGGATTAAATTGTTATATTACTCCCCGGTAGCCTCGGTTTGTACAAATAATTATAGATCTCCTTTTTTTCGTCTTTTTCTTGGTACTAGGCAAGGTTGCCCTCTTAGTCCTTTACTATTCAATATTGCTCTTGAACCTTTAGCAATTGCTATTCGTGACTCGCCAAATATTGTTGGTATTACCCGTGGAAACGAAATACATAAATTATCATTATATGCAGATGATTTGTTGTTATACATCTCTAACCCGGAGAAGTCAATTCCTGCTATCCTAGATCTGTTGGTTCAATTTAGTAACTTCTCTGGTTACAAATTGAGTCTTAATATGAGTGATTTATTCCCTTTAAATAAGCATGTACCTATTTATGGATGTTTACCATTTAAATTGGTTACTGATTCATTTATATATTTAGGGATAACAATTACGAAAAAATATAAAGATTTATTTAAAGCTAATTTTTTACCTTTAATTGATCAGATTAAACTTTTATTTACCAAATGGTCGCCAATTTCTTTGTCTTTGATTGGTCGGATTAATGCTATTAAGATGATCATTTTGCCCAAATTTTTGTATATATTCCAATCGGTTCTAATTTTTATCCCAAAATCTTTTTTTGAAAACGTAGATTCAAAAATTTCCTCATATATTTGGCAGAATAAAAATCCTAGGTTAGGTAAAAGGTATCTCCAGAAATCTAAAAAGGAGGGGGTGCTTGCCCTCCCGAATTTTAGATTCTATTACTGGGCAATTAATATTCGATATTTAAAATTTTGGTTACGAGATTTGGACGTATCTTTAAACCCTCATTGGGTAAATCTTGAATCTAATTCATTACAAGGGTTTTCCTTGGGTTCGGTTTTAGGAACTTTACTTCCTTTTACTTCTTTTAAATCATATAAACAAATGAACAACCCAATAGTTAAGCATACTTTACGTATATGGTTTCAATTCCAAAGATTTTTTGGGTTTAATCAATTTATTCTAGCAAGTCCCATTATATCTAATTTTCTTTTTCAACCTTCCACGATGGATCAAGCTTACTTTGATTGGAAAACCAAAGGTATAATATCTTTTCGCGATTTATTTTTGGATAATTGTTTTATGTCTTTTGATCAACTCTCTAATAAATATAACTTACCCAGATCTCACTTTTTTAGATATCTACAGATAAGAAACTTTTTAATTACTGTCTCCCCTAATTTTCCACACCCATATTTAATGGACACTTTGGAAAAAATCTTAGATTTAAATCTCTCTCAGAAAAGTGTAGTAGCAATTATATATAATATAATTATGAATTTATGTCCTGATGCTTCTAATAAAATTAAAGCTGACTGGGAAAGAGAACTTGAGATTAATATACCGACTGAAAAATGGGACAAAATTCTTCAGTTGGTGAATTCATCCTCGGTATGTGCTAAGCAAAGGTTGATACAGTTTAAAGCAGTGCACAGGGCTCATATGTCCAAAGATAAACTATCTCGTTATTACTCTTATATTAATCCAATATGTGACAGATGTCATTCCGAGATAGCTTCTCTAACCCACATGTTTTGGTCATGTCCGTTGTTGGAGAAATATTGGAAAGATATTTTTGATATTATTTCAACGGTCCTAAATATAGACTTACAACCTCATCCAATTACTGCTATCTTTGGACTACCAATGATAGACTTAAATAATTTAACCTCTTCATCACGAAGGATGATTGCATTTCTTACTTTAATGGCTAGAAGGTCCATTTTGTTGAATTGGAAAGAGATTAACCCTCCTAAGGTATTTCATTGGTTTTCACAAACTATGGTGTGTTTGAATTTGGAGAAAATTGGAAGTGCAGTTTATGACCCTTCCATCAAGTTTGAAAAAACTTGGAGGCCATTCATTCAGCATTTTCATTTGATGTAATTTGATCATTTCCAAACTTGTTTTATCTCTCTGTACTGTTGTTGGAGGGGAATGGAGTCGTCGACACTAAGGTTTTCTTCTTTTCCATTTTTAAGTTGTTAGTTTTGCCCAAGTCTTTTAGTTTAGTTGATTAATTTTGTTTTTCTTTGGGGATGGGGTTTGCTTTTTTTTGTTTTGTTTTTTTTTCTTTTTCATGATTTATTTTCCAGTTGTTTTTTGCTTTGTATTATCCGTTGTTAGTTCTACATGATTGGGAGCTTTGTTAATTTACACTATTTGATTTCACAATTACTTTTCTTAAGTGTAACAATTTATCTCCTACTATTTGTATTATTGCTATGTTTTGTTTCTATATTTTGAAATTAATAAAAAGATTGAAAAAGAAAAGGAATTATTTAATATCTATAGTGAAATGATTCTCAGCGAAATAGAAGACCTAGATGGGATAACAATTGGAGGTGTTAACATCAACAATATAAGATATGCAGACGATACCACCCTAATAGCAAGTACTGCAGAAGACCTACAAATCCTAGACAAAGTAATACAAACAAGTGCAGATTTTGGTCTAACTGTCAACTGTAAAAAAAACAAATGTATGGTAATATCAAAACTCCCAACTGCCAACTGTACATTGGTAACCAAGAGATTGAACAAAAGACCAGCTTTAATTACTTTGGTAGTTTTATATCACAAGATGCTAGAAGTAAAGTAGAAATAAAAAGAATTGCCATTGCCAAAACCAACTTCTGAAAAATGAAACCCATCTTTACCAACAGACACATTTCTATGACAACAAGGCTTAGGCTACTAAATGTTACATCTGGTCAATCTTGCTGTATGCTTCTGAAACATGGACTATTACACCAGAACTCCAAAGAAACTAAGAAGCAACAGAAATGTGGTTTCTTAGAAGAACGCTGAAACTATCATATAGAGATAGGGTAACTAATGAGACAGTACTCCAACGTGCCCATACAAAAAGATCTTTAATGAGAACATCAAATGAGAGGAAACTTAAATTCCTGGGCCATGTCATCAGAAAGGGAGAAATAGAATGCCTTACATTACAAGGCCGTATGCCTGGGAAATGCGGAAGAGGAAGGCAAAGAAGAAAATATATGGGCACTGTGAAAGAACTAACGGATCTAAGTGTGTGAGATATCATTGACGCTGTGTGGGATCATTCGATGTGGAAAGCATGATCTCCCAAGCATGTAACGCGCAAGGCACATGAAGAAGAAGAAGAATCTAATGGGTGTGACTGCCTCCTGAAACACAGTATCCCGGTAAACCACACCCCCTCCCCCCATCTCTGATGCATCACAGTGTTTGAAGCTCAGACTCCAGGTAATCAGTTTTGAGCCTGAGTTCAAGAGCACCAGGAATCACAATGGGGACTACAAGCTCCCACAATGTGCAGTTACCAAACATCACCCTGATCTTGCATCACTACTTTATTTAATTAATTGTAATTAGATGTCTTTTTACTTAACTATAAAAAGCACTTAGTCTGTTCTTACCTGCTACTCACCGTTGCTTCCTTGCTGAAGCCCCTCAAACCAAGGCTCCAATGAACATAGGCTTACTGTTAATGCATTAGCACAGATAGGGGTTGGTGGCCTTTTGGTGAACCTCATTACAGACATGTGCATTGACTCCTGCACCCTTATTGAGAATGGTACAGCTAAGACGCATCAATCCCTATTTTAAACTGCTTTCTCTGATTTTGTTTAATATAGTCATGAACATTTTATTATGCTCATTAGATACGGGTGAATCTCGTTTCCAACTTGTTGCAGACAGTTTATCTTGTACATCTTAGATGTACGGTTCCCACTCCTACACTGGCCCACTCTTACAATGGCCGCTCCAACACTGACTATAATAAAACAATGTTCTATGTAATAATAGTGTGGCATTCAGGTGATTTGATTGAGGTTTTCAAGGATAATATACATAGAGCAAAACTGCACAGATGCAGACCTTTCAGCACATCCAGTTTATTCTAACCCTGACGCCCACCCAGCTAGTTCCAATTTCCAGTATTTAGCCAAGATCCTTTGAGACCTACCCCTCCATGTACCTATCTAAGTGCTTCTTAAATGATACTATTGTACCAGCCTCAACCACTTCCTCTGGCAGCTCGTTCCATATACTCGCCAACTTCTGTATGAAAAAAATTGCCCCTCTGGTCCCTTTTAAATCTTTACCCTCTCACCCTAAATCTATTTCTCCCAAGTCTGAGTCTCCTTCCCTGGGGCAAAGACAGTTACTATCCACCTTACCTTTGCCTCTCGTTATTTTATACATTTCAATAGGGTCACCTTTCATTCTCCTACGATCCAAGAAATAACAACTCAGCTTGGCCGATCTCTCCCTATGACTGATGTTCTGTAGTCCTGACAACATCTTCATAAATCTCTCGCAAAAAAAAATACAAATTGTACAAACGCAGCAAGAAAAAAAAAGAGTGAAAACACAGGAATTAAAACAATCCACAAGCTAGGTTGATTAAACCTTGCTCTGGCACCATCCTCCAACAGCTTTCAGGGAGGGAGAGATGATTTGAATGCAGACGCCTTCCCTGGGAAGCAGCAAGTGAGAGAGAAAGAGAGACCATCACACGTAGACACGCTCCTCTGGCAGCAGCGAGTGAGAGGCTGGTAGACTGCGCTGAATACTCGCTCACCACCCCACCCTCCTTGATGATTTCAAACTTCCTCAAATAGACAACATCTACTGTCCTACCCTCATCTACATTGTTGCTTACCTCTTCACTAACCTCTAGAACATTCATCAGGTACATTTCCACACACAACGTCAAGCTGACACCTCCTATCAGACTCTGTTTTTCTAAATGCTGGTAGATCCTGTCCCTCAGAATTCCACTACTGATGTCAGGATGACTGGCCTGTATTTCTGTTATGTCTTTGCTACTTTTCTTGAACAACAGAACAATATTCCAGTCACTGGGAATTTCTTCAGCTGCTGGTGATGAAGGAATTTTCTCCCCAACGGCCTCAGCAATTTCCCCTCTCACCTCCCGCAAAGTCCGGGGAAGTACTCAGTGAGACCCTGGGGAATTATCCACCTTAATGTGCTGTAAGGCTGTAAGAGTGGGTCCCTGGCACTCAGTCTGGCCCCGTGGCTCAGAAGAGCACAGAGGTGAAGAAGACTGCAGGGTTAATATGAGATTCCTTAGTCACAGGAGCAGAGGTGAGGTTCTGTGGGCGTGATAGGGACACCCGGATGGTACGTTTCCTCTTTGGTGCCACGATCAGGGATCTTACAGATTGGTCCATGGTACTCTTAAGGGTGAGCAGCCAAAAGTCTTGATACATATTGGCACCAATGACATAGATAGACAAAGTGAGGAGGTCCTGAAGAGAGATTTTAGGGAGCTAGATAGAAAGCTGTGAAATGGGACCTCCAGGGTAGTAATTTCTGGATTGCTGCCTGTGCACCATACCAGTGAGAGCAAGAACAGGATGATTTGGCAGGTAAATGTGTGGCTGAGGAACTGGTGCAGGGGGCAGTGGTTTAGATTTATGGATCATTGGGATCTCTTCTGGAGAAGGTACGACCTCTACAAAAAGGATGGGTTACACCTGAACCCGAGTGGGAACAATATCCTTGTGGGTAGGTTGGATAGAGTTGTACAGGAGGGTTTAAACTAACTTGTTAGGGGGATGGAAACCAGAGTGATATTGATGAAGTTGAGGTAGTTGGTTTGCAAACAGAGGCCAATCTGTAGTGAGACTCTTAGCAAGGAGAGGCTGATGATAAGGCAAAATTGCAGTCAGCAGGATGATTTACAGCATAAAAGTTGGACAAAATTGAAAAGAGTGAATACAGGACTGGAGGTGTTATATTTGAATTCATGCAGTATACGGAATAAGGTAGATGAACATGTAGCACAGTTACAGATCAGTTTGTGTGATGTTGTAGCCATCGCTGAATTACAGCTGAAAGGAGATTACAGCTGGAAGCTTAACGTCCAAGATACACATTGCATCTAAAGAACAGGCAGGAAGGTAGAGGGGGTGGCAATGCTCTGTTGGTAAAAAATGAAAGCAAATCATTAGAAAGAGGTCGGAAGATGTTGAATCATTGTGGATAGAGCTAAGGAACTGTAAGGGTAAAAAGATCTTGATGGGAGTTATATGCAAAGTTCCCAAATAGTGGTAAGGATGTTGTCTATACATTACAAAAGGGGTAGAAAATGCAATGCCAATGGGGCAATGTTACAATAGTTATGGTGGATTTCAATATGCAGGTAGACTGGGAAAATCAAGTTGGTGTGGGATACCAGGAGGAGGAATTTCTAGAGTGCCTACTAGATGGTTTTTAGAGCAGCTCATGGTTGAGCCCACGAGAGGATCAGCTATTCTGGATTGGGTGTTGTGCAATAAACCAGAACTGATTAGAGAGCTTGATGAAAAAGAATTCTCAGGGGAAAGTGATAATAATATGACCAGATATACACTGAAATTTGAGAAAGAGAAGCTAAAGTCAGATATATCAGTATTACAGTGGAGTCAAGGAAATTACAGAGGCATGAGGGAGGAGTAGGCCAGAGTTGATTGGAAAAGAACACTGGCAGGGATGATGACAGAGCAGCAATGGCTGGGATTTCTGGAAATAATTCAGAAAGATATATACATCTCAAAGAAGAGGTATTCCAAAGGCAAGATGACAGAACCTTGGCTAACAAGAGAAGTCAAAGCCAACATACAAGCCAAAGAGATTGCATATAATGGAGCAAAAATTACTGGAAAGTTAGAGGATTGGGAAACTTTCAAAAACCAACAGAAGGCAACTAAAAAGTCATTAAGAAGGTAAAGATGGAATATGAAAGTAAACTAGCCAATAATATTGAAGAGGATACCAAAGGATTCTTCAGATATGTGAAGTGTAAAAAAGAGGAGAGAGTGGATATCAGACCACTGGAAAACGATGCTGGAGAGATAGTAATGGGGGACAATGAAATGGCAGACAAACTGAATAAGTATTTTGTATCAGTCTTCACTGTGGAAGACACAATCACTAAGGTGGAAGTTCCAGGTATCAGAGGTCATAAAGTGTGTGAAGTTACCATTACTAGAGAGAAGGTTCTTGGGAAACTGAAAGGTCTGAAGGTAGATAAATCAACAGATGGTGTACACTCCAAGCTTCTGAAAGAGGTGGCTGAAGAGATTGTGGAGACATTAGTAATGATTTTTCAAGAATCACTAGATTCTGGAATCGTTCCAGAGGATTGGAAAATTGTGAATGTCACTCCACTCTTCAAGAAGGGAGAGAGACAGAAGAGAGGAAATTATAGGCCAGTTAGTCTGACAGCAGTGATTGAGAAAATGTTGGAGTCGATTGTTAAAGATATTGTTTCAGAGTACTTGAAGGCCCATGATAAAATAGACCTTAGTCAGCATGGTTTCATCAAGAGAAAAACTTGCCTGACATATCTGTGGGAATACTTTGAAGAAATAACAAGCAGGATAGATAAAGGAGAATCGGTTAAAATTGTGTATTCAGTTTTTCAGAAGGCCTTTGACAAGTTGTCACACATGAGGCTACTTAACAAGCTATGAGCCCATGGTATTACAGGAAAGATTCTGGCATGGATAAAGCAGTGGTTGATTGCCAGGAGGCAGAGAGTGGGAATAAAGGGAGCATTTTCTGACTGGCTGTCGGTGACTAGTGGTGTTCCGCAGGGGTCTGTGTTGGGTCTGTTTCTTTTTACATTATATGTCAATAGTTTGGAAGATGGAATTGATGGCTGCGTTGCAAAGTTTGCAATTGATATGAAGATAGGTGGAGGAGCAGGAAGTTTTGAGGAAGTAGAGAGGCTACAGAAGGACTCACATAGTTTAGCAGAGTGGGCAAAGAAGTGGCAGATGGCATGCGGTATTGGAAAACGTATGGTCATGTACTTTGGTAGAATAAATGACAGGGTTGAATATTTTCTAAATGTAGAGAAAATACAAAAATCTGAAGTGCAAAGGGGCTTGGGAGGTTCCAGTTGAATCTGTGGTTTGATGGCTCTGGGCCTGTATTCACTAGAATTCAGAAGAGTGACTGGAATTCAGAAGAATCAAGGGTGATCTCATTGAAAGCAATCAAATGGTGAAAGGCCTTTGGATGTGGAGAGGATGTTTCTTCTGGTGGGAGAGTGTAAGATCAGAGGATATAGCCTCAGACTAGAGGAGTGTCCTTTTAGAATGGAGATGAGGAGGAATATCTTTAGCCAGTATAATATTGATGTGACTCAGACACCGCTGTAGATTGAACAACCACATTTATTCACCAGACTTCCATTTTCACTTCTCCACGTCCTGACGTCATATGCACTCTGACACTACGAATACTCACAGAATACATTACATCCCCCTTCTCAAGTTTTTTTTTACAACACTGTGAATTACTAAAACAATGCCTCTAGGTATGCCCTTCTTACAGTGCATCAACCATGACATAGACTAAAAAAAATCTTAAATTCTTGTACTGTATTCTGCATTGTATCTTACAATACTAACAGCAGTGTATTTCCTTTTACTAACATAGACTAATAAACCTCCTATTTCACACCTTGGAACTTATAACATGTGTGACTTTGCCTCAAACTGTGTGAGACTGTATGTATGTCTAGTCTCTGTATCTAGCTGATTTCTTCTTTAAATGTCCAGTATTTCTGCATTTCCTTTGGAACATCTTTTCTTTTTGTTGGCCATCCATTCATCGTAATGTCTCTTAGCATTTACAATTCAGGATCATCTGCAGTCGCTTTCCTGAACATGTTCAACTTCTCCTCAGAGATGGGTAGCTGAGGTGTAACCCAGTTGACCTCCAGCTCTCTTCCTAGCAGCTCTTCCTTTTGCTCTTTGAGGTAGCACAGCTCAAAGCATCAGCGATGTACAGTTCTTTTCCTGGCTTATAGGTGACTATGAGAGTGTACCTCTGTAGCCTGAGAAGCATCCTTTGCAGCCTCATAGGAGCTTGGTGGAGTGGCTTTTTGAAGATGCTCTCAAATGGTTTGTGATCACTCTCAACCTGGATTTCTTTGCTATATACATATTGGTGGAACTTTTCACACCCATAAACTATGGCGAGTAATTTCTTCTCGATTTGAGCATATCGGCGTTGACAGTCCGCAAGTGCTCATGATCCATACGCCACAGGCCTCCCATCCTGCAGTATAACAGCTCCTATTCCCTCTGAACTGGCATCCACAGACATCATCACCGGTTTATTGACATCATAGAACTTGAGTGCTGGTGCATTGGTAACCAACTGCTTCAATGTGTCAAAACCTTTCTCTTGTTCGTCTTTCCAATGCCATTCAGTGTTGCTCTCTAGTAGCTTTCGGAGTGGAGCGCTGACCTCTGATAGTTTGGGAATGAATTTGGCAAGATACTGTATCATGCCCATGAACCTCAATAGTTCTTGTTTGTCTTTGGGTGGTGGTAGCTGTATCACAGCTCTGACCTTTTCATCATCCGGTTTTAGCCCATCAGCACTGAGTACATGACCTATGTATTTGATCTCTGTAGTTCTGATCTTACATTTACTTTTGTTCAGTTTTAGGTTGTACTCACGTGCTCTCTCCAGGAGCTTCCTCAGTCTCCGAATTGTGTCACCCCAAATCAGCAAATCATCAGTGATGTTGACCACCCCATCCAGGCCTTCAATCATTTGTGCCACGGATCTCTGGAATACCTCTGATGCAGAAGAAATACCAAAGGGTAGACGTAGGAAATGATATCTCCCTATGAGCGTGTTGAAAGTGCATAACTTGTAACTTTCTTCATCCAACTTGATCTGCCAGAAACCTTGATTTGTGTCTAATACCAAAAAGTATTTCGCATCAGGCATGCGGGAGACAACCTCTTCAACCGTGAACAGTGAATAGTGCTCTCTTTTGATGGCTTGGTTGCGATCTTGCAGATCCATGCAAATCCTCGTCTTTTTTTCTGTGACCACTGTCACCATACTATTCACCCAGTTGGTCGGTTCTATTTGTCTTGTTATGACTCCCATCTGTTCCATTCTGTGTAGCTCCTCCACTACTTGATCCCTGAGAGCTACTGGAATCTTTCTCGGGGCATGCACGACTGGTGCAATAGTTGGATCAATCTGGATATGCTGTTTCCCTGGTAAACATCCTAATCCAGAAAACAAGTCATCAAAGTCTTTGAGAATGTCATTTTCTTTATCAACACCATAGATTTGCTTCACCAAGCCTAGCTTTGTGCATGTTGCTTTGCCCAGTATTGCTGGAACATGTTGCTGTACTATTTCAAACTCGATCTTGTATTGTTGACCTTTGTACACACAGGTGAGTGCTTTTTTGCCCAGTGGCGCTATCTTGTGGCCAAAATATGCAACAGGCTTGCAGGTGGATTTTTTCAGTCTTCCTCTGATGTCCAGTGAGTTGAATGTTTCTGCCGACATTATATTGTACTTTGCCCCAGTGTCAAGCTTAAATGTCACATTCCTCCTGTTTATTATCAGATCTTGAGTCCAATCATCTTCATCCTCCATCTCTGCATTGTCAATATTCTCGATGCATACCTCCTGTTCCACTTCAACTGTGCCAATGAACATGTCACTGTTGTCCTCACTCTGTTCCACAGCATACATTTTCCTTGTGTCCTCCTTCAATTTGCACATTTTACAAAGTGATTTCTTTTCTGGCATAACTTGCATGTCTGACCAAAGGCTGGACATTTTCTGTATCCATGTTTATAACCACATCTGTTGCAGTTAACTTCCTTTTGATCGTCCTGTGGAGCTGGCTTTGTCCTACTCTTGTCAGATTTCACAGTTTTTATTTTGTGCACTTCAATCTCTTCATTGAGCACTTTAGTCTGACTTGACGTGATCTCGCTGGCACAGCAAACATCAATCGCCTTTTCTAATGTAAGATCTGCCTCTCTCACTAGCCTGCCTCTCACTTGATCATCCCGTATGCTGCATACAATCCTGTCATGTATTAAAGAGTCATGCAGTTGTCCGAACTCACAGTTTTTTGCCTTGTTCTTCAAATCTGTTACATAGGTGTCTATGGTCTCTATTGGTCCTTGAGCCCTCGTGAAAGACATATGTCGGATGTACGGTAGGTTTTATTCTCGGTTCACAGTAATCTTGAAACTTTTTCTTCAACACTTCAATTTTATCTTGCTCATCATCTTGGAAGACAAATATGTTGCAAACCTTTATTGCCTCTGCTCCCGCCAGTGCAGAAACGTAGCACATTGCACTTTCTCCGTCTTTTCAGCTACGCCGGTAACTTCTGGATCCATATTTTCCAGTTCTCAGCAAGATTACCTTGTAGGCTTAAACTTGACGGTGGCTGTAACTGTGACATCTTTTACGTGTCTTCTCTTCCTTTTTTTTCGCAATTTCTTCTGACACCATGTAATATTGATGTGACTCGGACACCGCTGTAGATTGAACAACCACATTTATTCACCAGACTTCCATTTTTACTTCTCCATGTCCTGACATCATACACACTCTGACGCTACGAATACTCACACAATACATTACAGCCAGAAAGTGCTGAAGCTGTGGAGGCCAAGTCTTTATGTATATTTAAGGCAGAGGTTGATAGATTCTTGATTGGTCAGGGCATGAAGGGATATGGGGTGGGGTGGTGGAGGAGGGGAAACAGGTAATTGGGGCTGAGAAGAAGAATAGATCAGGTATGATGAAATGGCCAACTAGATTCA
The DNA here is from genome assembly GCF_963921235.1 of Mobula hypostoma. Classification (NCBI taxonomy): domain Eukaryota; kingdom Metazoa; phylum Chordata; class Chondrichthyes; order Myliobatiformes; family Myliobatidae; genus Mobula; species Mobula hypostoma. The sequence continues at coordinate 72,669,453 of NC_086101.1, read as the reverse complement.
ATGGGCCAAATGGCCTAATTCTGCTCCTATGTTTTATGGTCTTATGGTTAAAACCTCCTCCTTGGTAACATGAATGTCCTCCAAAATATCACCACTTGTTTCCCTTATCTTTTGAGCAACTGTAATTTTCTGCTCAGTAAACAGAGGAGAAATATTCACTAAAAATCCCACCTATTTCCTTTGGCTCAAGCCATAGACGTCTCCGCTGATGTCCAAGAGGACTTATTCATTCTCTTGCCATCCTTGATATAGATATAGAACAGCTGGACAGTTTCCTTAACACTACTTACCAGATTCACATCATATTGTCTCTTTGCCCTCTGATTTCCCTCTTTGGAGTATTTTTAATCTTCTTATAGTCAACAAGATATTCACTCATTCATCGTGACCCAATGTTTGCTTCCTTCTTTTTCTTGACCAGAGCCTCAATATCTCTTGTCAGTCAAAGTTCCCTAACCTTGGTATGTTTATCCTTCACCCTAATCAGAATCAGAATCAGGTGTAATACCACTGAAAAGTTAAATCCCATTTTGGCTTAAGCCACTTATTTAACAGAAATTTATTAAGTTTGCCTTATGAGCTTTTAAAATTTATGAAAGGGAAAAAAAGAGATTAATTTCAAAAAGGTAAGCTAAGCTTAACTACCTGTTTTTTTCACAAAAAGCTGGCTAAAAATTCATCCTCTACTCAAAAGAGCATTGACAATTATTTTTGGATTATTATATCTACAATGTGCTGATTATGCTAACGTACTGTGAGCTGTAGATATAATTTTTTTTTGCGCAGGGTTTTCCCGAGACCTGAAAATTATTTCCAGGGTTTCTCCAGGGCAAAAAAGTTGAGAAAGGCTGGTCTAGAGAGTGCAGCATCAATCCATTCGATCCTTTCTTGTCGGACCTCTTCACCCCTAGAATCAATTTGGACAGTGAATAGGGTAGAGAGTGATAATAAATCAGCCACAATGGAATGGCAGAGCAGACTCCAGTGTCTTAACAGTCTCTGTATGCACATGTACAATGAAAACTTACTTGAAGTGTATAAACTGTGGTAGCATCATCAAAATGTTGCATGTCAGTATTTGAAACAACTTAGTTATTTATCTAGTGCCTAAACCAATTGTAGTTTACACCCTTACAGCATCAAAAAAGCTGCATTCATACAAAAACTGTGAAATAAATATAAACTTTTCACAATTTTACAAGATATTATACATCAGAATTCCATATTCTTCTTCTTTTCAAAGGCAATGCACAACAGCCCTGCTCATGGAGTTTTAACAGAGAAAATCACACACGTTATAGATCAGCATTACAGAATGCCAGAAAATGCAGAACTGGCATACATGGTCCCAGGGAACTTTTATACTTGTATTGTTTTCTGTTCTCATAGCAAAACACTGAAAGCCTTTTTCTCTTACACGGAAACTGAAGAAAACCGGGTGTTAGAATAATCATTGTGTTCTATAAAAATGTTTAAATGAAACACTTTCATGACAAGCGCTGTACTGCGCAGACACAGGTGTTGTGGCCAAAAATTTGCAAGAAAATAATAGCAGTCAATGACAATCATTAACCTTTATCATTTATCAATCATTAACCTTTCATGGTGCAGCATTCACCAAATGCTTAATGGTACTGCTGAGCTGTAAACTAGAATTGCTCTTGGCATTTGATAAATAATTAAATTGTTTCAAATTCTGACACGCAACATGACAATGTCATCACAATATATTGGCTTTAGTCAACAAAATACTGTGTCTTTAATCTCTGTATATGATTTTGTTATTTCAATTTTAGGATGTACAATTGAAATCTGAAAGTTACTCCCATCTGCTTTCCAGTTAAGAACTCAGCATATCATGCTTTTGAATGACCAACAAGGAAGTAAAAGATATTAACAATTGTCAATAAATTTCTTGTTCACTGACAATATTTCAAAAGTGGCTAACTGATGGCAAAGCACTGTGGGGTATTGTCAGGCTCTGAAAGACACGAAATAAGTGCAATCTCTTCCTCCTCTGATTTGTTAAAAGCAAATTATGTTCAATAACTCAATAATGTTACAATCACAAAGAGCACTGACAAGTAAAATATGGGTGATGCAGTGAATAAGGACTTTGAAGAGTTTCGGGATGCTGTTGGCTTGCTTCTATTGTTTGCATTATGTGTGTTTTTTTTCTCTCTTTTTCTCTGCGTTGGTCTTTGGTCTTTTTTTATTGGGTTATTTGGGTTTCTTACTTTACGACTGCCTGTAAGCAGACAAATCTCAATGTGTATAATTTATACATTCTTTGATGATAAATATGTTTTGAGTCTTTGAAAAGGCATGTTGTGTGCAATATAAAGGTCTCTGACCTGAGCTATGGACTCTGTTTGCCCCATCACAGTTACTGCCTATTCTACTGGATTTGGGATATCTTCTGTTTCACTTCCATATTTCCAGCATGTTGTTGTCTTTTTGATTCAGTATCAGAACTGGGACTGAGGATTGTGCTTAGCCAGTAGAGGCAGGTTCAGTCGTCCGAACCAGATAACTTGGTGGAAGGAAAAACCTTGCAGGGCCACGGGAAGCTGAGGACCGTGGGGTTGGGGGGGGGTGGAATGCCAAGGGGTTATTTGAATTTGGTATAGACTCAGTGGACCAATGAATTTTCAGCATGTGGCAACCTTCCACATGATTCCACAAAACACAGAATGGTAACCTGAGAGAGAGGGCTCGGTAGGGATGATGTGAAGAACAGGGGCCATAAATGGGGTGCATTCAAGGTGCAGATTGATAGGCCCTGTATGAGTCAGGATGTGAAAGATTACAGGGAAAATGGGGTTGAGAGGGAAAATAAATCAGCCATGATGGAATGGCAGAGCAGACTTGATGAGTTGAATGGCCCAACTCTGCTCCAATATCTTATGGTCTAGTATAAAATAGTCACGGGCATATTTATTTATTGAGATACAGCACAGAATAGGCCCTTCTGGCCCTTCGAGTCACACCACCCAGCAACCCCCAATTTAACTCAGCCTTATCACGGGAAAATTAACAATGACCAACTAACCTACCAACCGGTACGCCTTTGGACTGTGGGAGCAGCCAGAGGAAACCCAGATGGTCACGGGGAGAACGTTCAAATCCCTTACATACAGCAGTGGCCAGCAGTAATTTCGTCATCAAGACAGCAGTGCTATTATGGAATGTGCTCCCATATGATGTAATTGTGGTGAAAATCACAAAGATGTTGAGTGAAATTAGATAAATAACGCGGGGGGGGGAGGTAGTAAGAGATTCACATAAGGCATGAACTCCTGCATGGACTTAGGGAACATTTGATGTTTGTTAATTTGTAAACATTGTGTAATTACCAAAAAACCTCCTGCTGTCTTGCCAATGTTTCTCCTTCAGCCAGTGCTATTTATCTTGAATACCCATTATTATTTGTTTGTTGCTGATTGGAACTCACTGTCCACGGACTGAATACTTCTTTATATGCATCATAGAATTGATCATTCAAAGGTAACACAATGTTTGCAACATGCTCCGAATGCGTATAAAGCTTTTCTACTCTTAAAGATTTTCTACTCTTCGTTAAAGAACAGAAATTTTGCAAAGGTTTACTTTTGAAAGTGGAGGAAGTAAACTCACATGACATATCAGTCTGGGGCTTCCATCTGATAGGCTTGGAGCTCAACCATCAATCAGATCAAGGACATCATTGGTCAGAACTTAAAATTCAGCTTTATTAGTTTCATGAACATCAAAACAGACAGTGCAATGTTTCATTTGTCTCAACGTCCAACACAACCTGAATACGAGCTGGGAGCAGTCCACAAGTGTCACCAGGGTTCCAGTGCCAACATAGCATGCCCACAACTTACTGACTCTAACCCGTACATCCATGGAGGAACTCCCACGGTCATGGGGAGAATGTACAAACTCCTTACAGAGATTGAACCCTGATCGCTGATCACTGGTGGCATAATAGCATTATGCTAACCGCTACACTACCGTGCCACCTAAGGATTTAGTGACCAATCACTAAGTCATAAAGTTGGTCCTGATAGTCAAGTATCAAAGTTCAAAGTAATGTATTATTAAAGTACTTATACGTCGCCATATACAACCCTGAGATTCATTTCCCTCTGGGCATACTCAATTAAATCCAAGAAACACAACAGAATTAATGAAAGACCACACCCAACAGGTTGGACAAACAACCAATATGCAAAAGACAACAAAGAGTGCAAATACAGCAGGGAAAAGAAATAATAATAATAAATAAATAAGCAATAAATATCGAGAACGTGAGATGTAGAGTGCTTGAGAGTGAGTCCATAGATTGTAGGAACAGTTCAGTGATGGAGAAAGTGAAGTTGACAGAAGTTATCCCCTTTGGTTCAAAAGTCTGATGGTTGAGGGGTAGTAACTGTTACTGAACCTGGTGGTGAGACTCTTGTGGCTCCTGTACTTTCTTCCTGACGGCAGCAGCGAGAAGTGAGCGTGTGCTGAGTGACGGGGTCCCTGATGATTGATGCTGCTTTCCTGCCACAACACTCCGTGTAGATGTGAACAATAGTGTGCAGGGCTTTAACCATGATGGACTGGGTAAACACAAAAAGAAGCTGAGCCCCAAAGCAAACAATTTTAGAAGCAACTTCATTCTGTTCTGTGATCAAGAAACAAATTCTAGTCTTTCAAGTAATCAAATCCCTGATGTTGAGTCTTCCAACTAAGTTCTGTACTGATCATCTAGTCTCTGGATCTTAATGCCAACAATTGTAAATGGCTTTCAACCTCTCAGGTGGGACTTATGAAAATGTAAAAGAGGGGAAGAGGATGTTTGGTGCATTGTTGCTGGTTTTCAATGTTTAATCAAACAAATTCTTTCTCCACAAACGTTTCTTGTTCAGATATTTATTCAACGAGTTCTTCATTCCAGAATATTCTAAATGGGTAGCTTTATTTAGATTTCTATCACATGATGTAGAGGATCACAGGATGCAGAGAGTCTGCAGAGGGATATAGATAGGTTAAGTGAGTGGGCCAAAGTCTGGCAGATGGAACACAACGTTTGTAAATGCCAGATCATCCACTTTGGAAGGAATAATAGAAGAGCAGATTATTATTTAAATGGTGAAAAAATGCAGCATGCTGTTGCGCAAAGGGACTTGGGAGTGCTTGTTCATGAATTGCAAAAAGTTGGCTTGCAGGTACAACAGGTTATTAAGAAAGCAAACGGAATGTTGGCCTTCATTGCTAGAGGGATTGAATTCAAGAACAGGGAGGTCATGCTGCAACTATACAGGGTACTGGTGAGGCCACGCCTGGAGTACTGTGTGCAGTTCTGGTCTCCATACTTGAGGAAGGATATACTGGCTTTGGAGGCAGTGCAGAGGAGGTTCACCAGGTTGATTCCAGGGATGAAGGGGTTAACCTATGAGGAGAAATTGAGTTGCCTGGGACTATACTCTCTGGAGTTCAGAAGAATGAGAGGGGATCTTATAGAAACATACAAACTTTTGAAAGGGATAGATAAGATAGAAAAGGAAAATTTTTTCCATTGGTAGGTGAGACTAGGACTACTTGAGGGGACATTGCCTCAAGATTCGGGGAGAAGATTTAGGACGGAGATGAGGAGAAACTGTTTTTCCCAGAGAGTGGTGAATCTGTGGAATTCTCTGCCCAGGGAAGCAGTTGAGGCTTCCTCACTAAATATATCTAAGAAACAGTTAGATAGGTTTTTACATAGTAGGGGAATTAAGGGTTATGGGGAAAAGGCAGGTAGATGGAGCTGAGTTTACAGACAGATCAGCCATGATCTTATTGAATGGCAGGGCAGGCTCGATGGGCCGGATGGCCTACTCCTGCTCCTATTTCTTACGTTCTTATGATTTAAAACTGTCATCATCACCACAGTTTGCGAACACCAGCTTTGATCCATTATGTTTTCCTTCATCTCCTTTTTTCTGTCTTGCCTTCTTGATCATCTCATCTTTACCAAGCTATTCTCACACCTCTTGTAAACCTTTTGTAGTTTGATTTTTGACATTCAGAGATCCAAACCTAATTTGGTCAAAACATTTGAGTATGACGACGAACACTGTCATCCAGCTTCCTGTCTTCATTCTGATCCCTGCCTTTAAATGTTAATGGTAGCATAGCAGATAGTGTAATGCTAATATAGCGCCAGCAACCTTGGCTGAATTCCTGTCACGGACTGTGACAAGTTTGTACGTTCTCCCCATAACCGCATGGGTGTCCTTTGGGTGCTCCATTTCCTCCCACAGTCCAAAGATGTACGGGTTAGTAGGATAATTGGTCATATGGATGTAACTGGGTGACGTGGACTCATTGGGCTGGAAGGGCTCTACCTCTAAATTAAAAAACAGTTCATCCTACTCAAAAACAGTTCTTCTACACATCACTATAAGGTAAAATTCCATTGTTTTCACTCCTACCTGTCACATAATTAACATATCTCTTGTACACGCAACTTAGCTCACAACCTCTGCGCATTCAAAAATCTCTCCTCTTATTTTCATCTGCATGGAGATTTATGAAGGCTGTGGGGTAGGAGGGTTGTAAATGGTGTCCATATGAAATTTGGTAAGAGAAAAGTCCCAGGCTCCCACATGGCAGACTGGTTCAGAAGGCAGGTTGGCAAACTGGATCCAAAATTGGCTAGCTGATAGGAGGCAGAGTGTCGTGGTGCATGGATGGTTTTCTGTCTGGAGATCTGTAATGTGGTGTACCACAAGTATTGGTGATGGGGCCTTTGCTGTTTGAAATAGAATCCAATCTGTATGAGTACTAAGTTTTTAGCTGATATGAAAACTGGTGGAGATGTAGCTTTCAAGGAAGGCTGTATAAAGATACAGCAACACATTGATCAATTGGAAATGGGAACAGTAACAGATAGAATTTAATCATGAAAAGCAGGAGGTGGTGCACTTTGGGAAGTCAAATTCTTAAAGAGCATATAGAGTAAAGGGTATAGACCTTTGGAGTGCTAATGCATTGGTCCCCAACCACCAGGCCGCAAAGCATGTGCTTCCGGGCCATGAGGAAACGATATAATTTGGCGATATGAAACAATTTGAGTCAGCTGCACCTTTCCTCATTCCCTGTCACGTACTGTTGAACTTGAACATAGGGTTGCCAACTGTCCCGTATTAGCCGGGACATCCCGTATATTGGGCTAAACTGGTTTGTCATATACGGGACTGCCCTTGTCCCGTATTTCCCCCGCTAAGGTAGAGCGTTCCTGTGAAACATTTCGTAAGCTGAAGAAGCAATTATATTAACTTATATGGGAAAAATTTTTGAGCGTTCCCAGACCCAAAAAATAACCTACCAAATCATACCAAATAACATATAAAACCTAAAATAACACTAACATATAGTAAAAGCAGGAATGATATGATAAATACACAGCCTGTGTAAACTAGAAAAAATGTATGTACAGTGTAGTTTCACTTAACAGAATCGGGAAGATTAAGCCAAAACTGATTTGTAGAAAAAAAAATCGGCAAGTACACGCATGTGCACGTCATGTATGCGCATGTCATGTATGCGCACGTCACGCATGTGCACACACCTGCCCGAGCAAGGCTTTATGGTCATGGTAGTCTTTTTCAGGGTAAACACAAGTGTCCTGTATTTGACTGCTACTTTTGTCCCTTATTTGGGAGTGAGAAAGTTGGCAACACTAACTGTAAAAGACCTGTTGAGGTGAGTTTAACCCTACTTGAACACTACCAAACCCAGGTCGGCCAGTCCGCAAGGATGTTGTTAATACTAAACCAGTCCATGGTGCAAAAAAGGTTGGGGACCCCTGTGCTAATGTACAGACAGACCTTGAGGTACAAGTCCAGTGTTTCCTGAAAGTGGCAGCACAGCTGGATTAGTTGCTGCAAAGGGTATATGGCATGCTTGCCTTCATGGCCAAGGCATTCAGAACAAGGTAGACACAAGAAACTCTGCAGATGCTGGAAATCCAAAGCTACACACATGAAATGCTGGAGGAACTCAGCAGGTCAGGCAGCATCCATGGAAATGAATATATAGTTGACGTTTTGGGCTGGAACCCTTCATCAGGACTCCTATATTGAGTTGTGACATCATGTTGAGGCTATATAAAACATTGGTTAGAATGCATTTGGAGCATTGTATCCAATTCTGGTCATCACACTACAGGAATGATGTGGTAGCTATAGAGAGTCAAATAGTTCCCCCCTAGAAGTGGAGGCAGTAGTTGTAAGTGTTGGGAGTCATTCTGGAATTATGGTTTATAGCAAACATTAGCTTCAGCAACCAATCTTTAGACCTAAACGTGGATTGTAGATTAAATTTAAAATGCGGCCCTGGACAATAGCTTCCTGGAGCAGTGGACACCAGTTGATTGAAAACCAAACAATGTTGATTAACAGTCATTCTGGGTGTCTAGAATGTTGGTGTGAAGAAGGAGGTGTGGAAGTTACATGTACTTCAAAGGAAGCATTGTAGATACATTGTAACTATAGAATTGTCCTTTGATCTTTAGCATATAAAACATCATGGAATATTGGGTCAAATAGGCATCTTCCTCTGGAGAGCGTCTCATTTTGCTGAATAAAACACTTCCGTATCCACTAGCGTCAGAGTCTCTCTGGGGATTTTGTACATGGTGCAACATTGAGGGGAGGTTAGATAGGCTGGACGTACTCTCATCTGGACACCATACAAGACATACTGTAGCAGCTTGCTAGGTTGGCACACCATCCCCAAACATCCATTCACTTCACCAGCAAAGCACAGTAGCAGCAATTTGCATGACATGTTGTTCTGGAATTTCCTGGTGATATTGATAAATGTCTGTGGTAGGCAATAATGTTTCATAAGTTTCCAAAGGGTGTTTCTGTCTAAGCTATCGAAGGTTTTGTCATAGTTAATGAAGTTGACATAGAGCAGGGGTCCCCAACCTTTTTTGCACTGCGGACCGGCCGACCGGGGCGGGGGGGGGGGGATGGTTGCCAACGGACAAGAGTAGCAGTCAAATACGTTGGGTTTACCCTGAGAAAGACTACAATGACCATGAAGCCTTGCGCGGGCACCAGTGCGCATGCATGCACGTGCTGATTTTTTTTCTGCAAATTGTTTTTGGCGATTCTGTTCGGGGGGGTGTTAATCACGACTGGAATATAGGTGATAAGTGGCTAATACACTCAATTTCATTTCTAAAAGGGTTTATCTAATGAATTTAATATTAAATGCACAGCGCATATTTTCCTTGCATGAATATAGCGATGTCAATTATCAGGGGAGGACAGGGGAGCTTGAAGTAAGTGTTGAACGAACTTCCAGTAGAAGTGGTAGAGGCAGGTTCGATATTATCATTTAAAGTTAAACTGGACAGCTATATGGACAGGAAAGGAATGGAGGGTTATGGTCGGTGGGAGGAGGTGAGAGTAGCTTTCGGCATGGACTAGAAGGGCAGAGGTGGCCTGTTTCCATGTTGTAATTGTTATATGGTTATGTAAGTCACTTATAAGTCAATAGCATCATAACATTTTAAGTAACATTTGGATATTAAACACACAGCACATATTTTCATCGTATGAACATATAAAATCATAGCAACGCACCAATATCACTGAATCAGTGGGAGCCCTGGGTTGAATACTTGTTTTCCTGCAACAAGACGGTCCTATCGAGGGGAGATGGGAGACAGCAATACTCGAAGGGGGTTCCTTATGTCCAGTCTATTCCGCAATTTAGTTTTCGTTGCATTCATTGCAGAGATATTTTGGAAATGGAAGCAACATTTTCAGTGCTTCCGTGGCTATCTCAGGATATTTAGCCTTGACTTTGATCCAGAATGCCGGCAGAGATGTTATATCAAACATACTTTTCAGCCCGCCATTATTTGCATTCTCGAGGAGTTGATCTCCTTCCCGTGCTGACATGGATGACGCATGTGTAATGACCTCGCGTGCGTTCGAGCTCAACAGTGGGCGTGACAGGGAATGAGGAAAGGTGCAGCTGGCTCATATCACCAAATCATATCGTTTCCTCATGGCCCGGTAGCACATGCTTCGTGGCCCGGTACCGGTCTGCGGCCTGGTGGTTGGGGACCGCTGACATAGAGGGAAGTACAGTATTCCATTCGATTGACTGTCCTATGATTATTCTTAAGTTTGCTATCTGGTATGTGCAGGAGTGATCTTTCCTAAAGCCTGTTTGCTGGTCCCTTAATGTTGTGTCAACAGCTTGTTGAAGGCATTGCAGAATAATTTTGTTTAACACCTCTCATTTTCTGTTGTAGATATATCTCCTTATTGTGACAGATGTAATAATGGAGAGTCTTCATTAATTCATGTTTTGGTCATGTTCGAGTCTTGAAAAATATCGGAAAGATGTATTCCAAACTTTTTCTGTACTTTTTAAAGTTAATTGTAAGCCCAATCCTTTGACTGCCTTATTTGGTATTGTTGAGGAAAGAGCTATAATTTTGGAGCATTCTCATTTGCGGGTACTGACTTTTATTTCTCTTATGGCTAGGAGGGCGAGCTTGCTTAAATGGAAGGAGGTTGCCCCCCCGCACATGCTCAATGGTTATGCGATGTTGTGTCATGTTTAAATTTAGAGAGAATTCGTTGTTCCATTTCTAATTCTAACCAAGATTTTCAAACGCTATGGGGACCCTTTCTGAACTATTTTAAAAATCTTTGAATTGTTATTGTTATTAAAATATAGATCTGGGCTATTATTATAATTATTCAAAGTAATTGAATAATTACTTTGGTTCTGTCTTCACTAAGGAGGACATAAATAATCTTCCAGAAATAGTAGGGGACAGAGGGTCCAGTGAGATGGAGGAACTGACCGAAATACATGTTAGTAGGGAAGTGGTGTTAGGTAAATTGAAGGGATTGAAGGCAGATAAATCCCCAGGGCCAGATGGTCTGCATCCTAGAGTGCTTAAGGAAGTAGCCCAAGAAATAGTGGATGCATTAGTGATAATTTTTCAAAACTCGTTAGATTCTGGACTAGTTCCTGAGGATTGGAGGGTGGCTAATGTAACCCCACTTTTTAAAAAAGGAGGGAGAGAGAAACCAGGGAATTATAGACTGGTTAGCCTAACGTCGGTGGTGGGCAAACTGCTGGAGTCAGTTATCAAAGATGTGATAACAGCACATTTGGAAAGCAGTGAAATCATCGGACAAAGTCAGCATGGATTTGTGAAAGAAAAATCATGTCTGACGAATCTCATAGAATTTTTTGAGGATGTAACTAGTAGAGTGGATAGGGGAGAACAGTGGATGTGGTATATTTGGATTTTCAAAAGGCTTTTGACAAGGTCCAACACAGGAGATTAGTGTGCAAACTTAAAGCACACTGTATTGGGGGTAAGGTATTGATGTGGATAGAGAATTGGTTAGCAGACAGGAAGCAAAGAGTGGAAATAAACGGGACCTTTTCAGAATGGCAGGCGGTGACTAGTGGGGTACCGCAAGGCTCAGTGCTGGGACCCCAGTTGTTTACAATATATATTAATGACTTGGATGAGGGAATTAAATGCAGCATCTCCAAGTTTGCGGATGACACGAAGCTGGGTGGCAGTGTTAGCTGTGAGGAGGATGCTAAGAGGATGCAGAGTGACTTGGATAGGTTGGGTGAGTGGGCAAATTCATGGCAGATGCAATTTAATGTGGATAAATGTGAAGTTATCCACTTTGGTGGCAAAAATAGGAAAACAGATTATTATCTGAATGGTGGCCGATTAGGAAAAGGGGAGGTGCAACGAGACCTGGGTGTCATTATACACCAGTCATTGAAAATGGGCATGCAGGTACAGCAGGCGGTGAAAAAGGCGAATGGTATGCTGGCATTTATAACGAGAGGATTCGAGTACAGGAGCAGGGAGGTACTACTGCAGTTGTACAAGGCCTTGGTGAGACCACACCTGGAGTATTGTGTGCAGTTTTGGTCCCCTAATCTGAGGAAAGACATCCTTGCCATAGAGGGAGTACAAAGAAGGTTCACCAGATTGATTCCTGGGATGGCAGGACTTTCATATGAAGAAAGACTGGATGAAATGGGCTTGTACTCGTTGGAATTTAGAAGATTGAGGGGGGATCTGATTGAAACGTATAAAATCCTAAAGGGATTGGACAGGCTAGATGCAGGAAGATTGTTCCCGATGTTGGGGAAGTCCAGAACAAGGGGTCACAGTTTGAGGATAAAGGGGAAGCCTTTTAGGACCGAGATTAGGAAAAACTTCTTCACACAGAGAGTGGTGAATCTGTGGAATTCTCTGCCACAGGAAACAGTTGAGGCCAGTTCATTGGCTATATTTAAGAGGGAGTTAGATATGGCCCTTGTGGCTAGGGGGATCAGGGGGTATGGAGGGAAGGCTGGGGCGGGGTTCTGAGTTGGATGATCAGCCATGATCATAATAAATGGCGGTGCAGGCTCGAAGGGCCGAATGGCCTACTCCTGCACCTATTTTCCTTGTTCCTATGTTTCTATGTAAAACATGATATGGTAAAGTATTCTTTTATTTTCTTCTGTTTTTTTACCAATCAGTTTTGTCTTGGTAGTGGGTGTAGATTTTTAAAATAATATAATTAACCATATTATTGTATTTCATAATTCAATTTATTTTATTTGATTGATCATGAATATGGGATACCGTGATTGTATTAGTGCGATTTATATATAGTGCAATTTGTGCTATCTTATTTTGATTTATAATAGGTATCCTTATGAATTCCGTATTTATGTATCTGAAATTTAATAAAAATACTGGAAAAAGAAAAAAAAGAAAGAACACCTTTCTGACCACAGACATTAAGGATATACCTCTGTAGTTTTTACAGACTCATAGACCACCTTTCTTTGGAAGCTTAATTATGTGACTTTACTTCCATTATTGTCTCATCTCTTCTTCGTCCCAGATGTTGCACAGCAAAGTGTATAGGATATCTGAAGAAACTTTAGGGTCTACCTTCAACATCTCTGGTGGTACGCTGACTGGGCCAGCTGCTTTTCCTGTCTTTAGCCTCTTTTTAGCTTCATCTGTACTTTGGCGATCAGAAGATGATGGTCTGATTCTGCATCTGCACTATATTTCCCCCTAACATCACAGAGTGATCTTTGAAATGCCTTTGAGATGTATACGTGGTCGATCTGGGCCTGTTAGCATGTTTGGTGACATCCATGTTGGCTTGCATATTTGCTTGTGTGGAATAAGCTTCCTGCAATAGCTAACTTGAGGTTTTTGCAAATCATCCCCCATTTTCATTCATTTCTCTGAAATTGTTTTCCCATCGCTTGTTTGGATCCTGCATTATCCCTGCCTGTTCTGGAATTAAAATCTCACGTGACAATAGTCAGGTCTTTTTTCTTCCCTCTGAGGATGACTCCGCTGAGTGCATTGTAGAACTCCTCTGTGCCTCTATCATTAGCGGTTTTTGTTGGTGCAAAACACTGGATAGCTCGAGCTGTTATCATCTTGCGCTTTGTTTTAATTTAAACACAAACAATCAATTAAACTGTTTATATTGGTAAGAGGTATAATTATTAATACCTGAAAGTTGAGTCATGTTGTAGTGACAATCTTGCACCCAATGTAAGTAAAACCAAAGAATTGATTGTGATGATTCTGGAACTGATGGCCTCCCATGCGATCATGGCTGTACATGATTTTGGTGTCATTATGATGGCTACACCCTCTGTATGTGGTGCATCATCTCTCTGATGGCCTGAGTAGATGATACTTCTCCCGTCTGACAGTCAAGTCTCTCCAGATGACGCCCATCTTGTCTCACTCAGCCCAAGTATTGACAGTTTGTACCTTTTCATCTCATTTGCTATGATGGTGGACTTTCCGGCTTGGTACTTGGCTCTCACATTCCAGGTATCCAAGGTAGATATGGACCTTGATGGCAAATGAGTTGTCGGCTGTGCAGGATTTTGACGACTTTCCCTGCACTGTGTCATGTGCTCGCTCGATGATGAGCCTCTTCTCACAAAGTTGATGGTCTGGTTGGAGTTCATCAATGTTTCTGTAACCCATTGCAGCCACTGTACAGGGAATTGGCCTGTACAGCTTCACCCGAGCCCTGCCAGTCAGCTTTACCCATTTCCACCTCTCTCCATGGGGATGTATAGCTGCTACAAAACAACAAATTTCAGGACGTATGCTGATGATATTATACCCGATTCTGATTCTCACCTCCACCTTCTCAAGAGCAACTGGGTTGGAAAATTAAATGCTGGGCCAGCCTGCAAAGCCTGCATTCCTTGAATGAATATATGATCAGTGTCTACTTTATTATGTACACCTGTATACCTGCTTTTTGATGTAAATATCAAATCGGACAATCATGAGGCAGCAACTCAATGCATAAAAGCATGCAGACTTGGTCAAGAGGTTCAGTTGTTGTTCAGACCAAAGATCAGAATGGGGAAGAAATGTGATCTAAGTGAATTTGTTTGTTGGTATCATAGTGAATGGTGTGAGTATCTCAGGAACTACTGATCCTCTGGGATTTTTGTGCACAACAGTCTCTACAGTTTACAGAGAATCATGTGAAAAACAAAAAAAAAACATCCAGTGAGTGGTGGTTCTGTGGGTGAAAATGTCTTTTTAATGAGAAAGGTCAGAGATGAATGGGCAGACTGCGCCAAGCTGACAGTAACTCAAATAACCACATGTTACAACAGTGGTGTGCAGATGAGCATTTCTGGACACCCAACACGCCAAACTTTGATGTGAATGAGCTACCATAGCAGAAGACCATGAACGTACATTCAGTAGCCACGTTATTAGGTACAGGAATATCTAATAAATTGGTAACTGAATGTTCGTCGTAAAATACCTGGGAAATAAAAATGACATTAAAACAAAACTTAGATTGGCTAATGGTAGCATGGTAGCTACGGAAAAAGTAAACAAAACTATCCATATGAAAGATAATTGTTCATTCTGAGGTTTTGCAACTCTGCATGAGGAGAGAATGTGATACAGCAGAGTAGATAAAATTATTACATTTATGGTTGTTTTATTACTTCTGTAAACATGGGCAGTTTTGTTCAAGATGAATAGTTTATCTGAAACATGCATGATGCAAGATGACAATTAATGGCCCCTACCATATGCTCCAGTTGTTAAGGCATTTACAATCCATTTAGGACATTTGAAATATAAACACAGTTAATGTTTAACAGCTCGTGACAATTTAAATTCAAGACTTTTGTATAAAAGCAAAGAGTAAACCACTGAATTTATGCGCTGCTTAATCTCCTTCCAGCAGGACTCCCAGTAAGTTTGGAGAAATTGAGGGCAGATTTAAAACTTAAATTATAAGCTTAACTAATGTGACTTATCCTTTTTCAGGATTCCAGTCATGAACATCCAAATGCAATTGTTGGCTCTCACAGTGCTGATACTGTCTGCCCAAAGCTTCGTGGATGCAGATGCCGAGCTATACGAGGTCATTCAAATGAAAGTGAAGAATGCTAACCTGCTGACTCGAAAAACTGCAAGTAGCATCATAAATGTGAAGGATCTGCTTATGAGAAAAGGTAAGGGGCTTCAATGACTTGCATTCACTCCATAATTTGTTTGAAAAATTGTACTTGCTTGTTTGCTGGTATAAAGTATTGCTGGTCTGGTGGAGCACAACTGGCAATAGAGAATTCGTTTTGTTAGGGTCCTGAATCAGAATCAGAATCAGGTTTAATTTCACTGCATACATCATGAAATTTATTATGTGGCAGCAGTACATTGCAATACATAACAATAAGAACTATAAATTATGATAAGAAATATATATACATATAAAATTAAATTAGTAGTGCAAAAAGAGAACCCAAAAAGGAAAACAAATAGTGAGGTAGTGTTCCATTCAGCCATTCAGAAATCTGATGGCAGTGGGGAAAAAGCTGTTCCTAAAACATTGAATGTGTGACCTCAGGCTCTCAGGCTGCTGTATCTGCTCCTTGCTTTGTGAACCTGCATATTCTCAATGGCATCACATTTCAAACAAAAACAAGAAACAAAGGGAGAGAGAGAGAGAAAGTCCAAAGAGGAGAAAATCTGCAGATGCTGAAATCTCAAGCAACGCACACAAAATGCTGGAGGAACTCAGCAGGCCAGGCAGCACCTATGGAAAAGAGTACAGTCGATGTCTTGGATGAAGGGCCTTCAGCAGGACTTAGAGAGAAAGCCACCCTTTGCATAGAAACTTAGGGATACTAGCATCTGACAACCTATGAAGAATATGACAACTTACAGTGGTTGTTCACAGACTCAACAGAGACATAGGCTTCAATGATAATACTTACTCATCCTCAGGATGGTCCAAAGTGCTTCAGCCATTGATGCATGTAGATTATGAAGACACATAGTCCTCTTTTATTGTCATTTAGTAATGCATGCATTAAGAAATGATACAATATTTCCTCCGGTGTGATATCACAAAACACAGGACAGACCAAGACTGAAAAAACTAACAAAACCACATAATTATAACATATAGTTACAACAGTGCAACAATACCATAACTTGATGAAGAGGTCCATGAGCACAGTAAAAAGTTCAAAGTCTCTCAAATGTCCCATATCTCACGCAGACGGGAGAAGGAAGAAAAACTCTCCCTGCCATGCCGACCATGGTCTGACTCTGAGTCATCCGAAAACTTCGAGCCTCCAATCAGCTCTCCGACACCGAGTACTGAGTGCCATCTCTGTCCAAACAATTCGACCTCAATCTCGGTCGCCAACAGCAGGCAAAGCCAGGGATTTTGAGGCCTTCCCTCCGGAAGATTCCCGACTGCACAGTAACAACAGCGGTGCACTGGCGTTTCAGAAATTTCTCCAGATGTCCCTCTGTGCTTTCACGTCCGTCTCCATCAAATCAGAATTGTCCACAGCCCCATTTAATGAATATGATATCATTTTTCACCGGAGGGTTGTGCACGCTCGGTGTGCTGCTCTGTCTCCTCCCGCCTACTTCAGTGTCATCACCTGCTTTGGAAGTGAAAGATACTCTTTGCAAAGCCAGCCAGTCAAATAACGTACCCTGTTCAGAGATGACCTTTGAAATAGCACCAGGAGATTTTTATACACATTTTAACTGGATTTCAACTTGCTGCTTAAACTTCATCCATACACATCTCTGAGAAAACAGCACACAAATCAGAAATTAACAAATCTGTTAACCTTGTATATGATCCCCACTACCCTAACTCAGAGGATTACTACAAAGTAACAGTGTTCATATTTAGCTGATATGAACACTGGGTGGAAAATCTGAACCATAAAAAGATTCTCTGCTTACAAGGAAATGGCAGCTAATGCAATTCAACTTTAATGTACAGTACTTATTATGGAAGATTCTTTAGGAAAGTAATATTGTCATTTTAAGTGACTAAATAAGTTTTCCAGTATTGTAAAATGTAATGAGCAACAAACAGTTCTGCCAAATTAAACTGCTTTATAATGGAAGAACAAGTCAGACTGAGGAAGAAACAGATCTTTAAATATTACATACATCAAAGTTGCTGGTGAACGCAGCAGGCCAAGCAGCATCTATAGGAAGAGGCGCAGTCGACGTTTCAGGCCGAGACCCTTCGTCAGGACTAACTGAAGGAAGAGTGAGTAAGGGATTTGAAAGCTGGAGGGGGAGGGGGAGATGCAAAATGATAGGAGAAGACAGGAGGGGGAGGGATAGAGCCGAGAGCTGGACAGGTGATAGGCAAAAGGGGATACAAGAGGATCATGGGACAGGAGGTCCGGGAAGAAAGACGGGGGGGGGGTGACCCAGAGGATGGGCAAGAGGTATATTCAGAGGGACAGAGGGAGAAAAAGGAGAGTGAGAGAAAGAATGTGTGCATAAAAATGAGTAACAGATGGGGTACAAGGGGGAGGTGGGGCCTTAGCAGAAGTTAGAGGTCAATGTTCATGCCATCAGGTTGGAGGCTACCCAGACGGAATATAAGGTGTTGTTCCTCCAACCTGAGTGTGGCTTCATCTTTACAGTAGAGGAGGCCGTGGATAGACATGTCAGAATGGGAATGGGATGTGGAATTAAAATGTGTGGCCACTGGGAGATCCTGCTTTCTCTGGCGGACAGAGCGTAGATGTTCAGCAAAGCGGTCTCCCAGTCTGCGTTGGGTCTCACCAATATATAAAAGGCCACATCGGGAGCACCGGACGCAGTATATCACCCCAGTCGACTCACAGGTGAAGTGATGCCTCACCTGGAAGGACTGTTTGGGGCCCTGAATGGTGGTAAGGGAGGAAGTGTAAGGGCATGTGTAGCACTTGTTCCGCTTACACGGATAAGTGCCAGGAGGGAGATCAGTGGGGAGGGATGGGGGGGACGAATGGACAAGGGAGTTGTGTAGGGAGCAATCCCTGTGGAATGCAGAGAGAGGTGGGGAGGGAAAGATGTGCTTAGTGGTGGGATCCTGTTGGAGGTGGCGGAAGTTACGGAGAATAATATGTTGGACCCGGAGGCTGGTGGGGTGGTAGGTGAGGACCAGGGGAACCCTATTCCTAGTGGGGTGGTGGGAGGATGGAGTGAGAGCAGATGTACGTGAAATGGGGGAGATGCGTTTAAGAGCAGAGTTGATAGTGGAGGAAGGGAAGCCCCTTTATTTAAAAAATGAAGACATCTCCCTCGTCCTAGAATGAAAAGCCTCATCCTGAGAGCAGATGCGGCGGAGACGGAGGAATTGCGAGAAGGGGATGGCGTTTTTGCAAGAGACAGGGTGAGAAGAGGAATAGTCCAGATAGCTGTGAGAGTCAGTAGGCTTATAGTAGACATCAGTGGATAAGCTGTCTCCAGAGACAGAGACAGAAAGATCTAGAAAGGGGAGGGAGGTGTCGGAAATGGACCAGGTAAACTTGAGGGCAGGGTGAAAGTTGGAGGCAAAGTTAATAAAGTCAACGAGTTCTGCATGCGTGCAGGAAGCAGCGCCAATGCAGTCGTCGATGTAGCGAAGGAAAAGTGGGGGACAGATACCAGAATAGGCACGGAACATAGATTGTTCCACAAACCCAACAAAAAGGCAGGCATAGCTAGGACCCATACGGGTGCCCATAGCTACACCTTTAGTTTGGAGGAAATAGGAGGAGCAAAAGGAGAAATTATTAAGAGTAAGAACTAATTCCGCTAGACGGAGCAGAGTGGTGGTAGAGGGGAACTGATTAGGTCTGGAATCCAAAAAGAAGCGTAGAGCTTTGAGTTACCAGGGGAACCCTATTCCTAGTACCCCACCAGCCTCCGGGTCCAACATATTATTCTCCGTAACTTCTGCCACCTCCAACGGGATCCCACCACTAAGCACATCTTTCCCTCCCCCCGTCTCTCTGCATTCCGCAGGGATCGCTCCCTACACAACTCCCTTGTCCATTCGTCCCCCCCATCCCTCCCCACTGATCTCCCTCCTGGCACTTATCCGTGTAAGCAGAACAAGTGCTACACATGCCCTTACACTTCCTCCCTTACCACCATTCAGGGCCCCAAACAGTCCTTCCAGGTGAGGCATCACTTCACCTGTGAGTCGACTGGGGTGATATACTGCGTCCGGTGCTCCTGATGTGGCCTTTTATATATTGGTGAGACCCGACGCAGACTGGGAGACCGCTTTGCTGAACATCTACGCTCTGTCCGCCAGAGAAAGCAGGATCTCCCAGTGGCCACACATTTCAATTCCACATCCCATTCCCATTCTGACATGTCTATCCACGGCCTCCTCTACTGTAAAGATGAAGCCACACTCAGGTTGGAGGAACAACACCTTATATTCCGTCTGGGTAGCCTCCAACCTGATGGCATGAACATTGACTTCTCTAACTTCCGCTAAGGCCCCACCTCCCCCTCGTACCCCATCTGTTACTCATTTTTATGCACACATTCTTTCTCTCACTCTCCTTTTTCTCCCTCTGTCCCTCTGAATATACCTCTTGCCCATCCTCTGGGTCACCCCCCCCCCGTCTTTCTTCCCGGACCTCCTGTCCCATGATCCTCTCGTATCCCCTTTTGCCTATCACCTGTCCAGCTCTCGGCTCTATCCCTCCCCCTCCTGTCTTCTCCTATCATTTTGCATCTCCCCCTCCCCCTCCAGCTTTCAAATCCCTTACTCACTCTTCCTTCAGTTAGTCCTGACGAAGGGTCTCGGCCTGAAATGTCGACTGCGCCTCTTCCTTTAGATGCTGCTTGGCCTGCTGCGTTCACCAGCAACTTTGATGTATGTTGCTTGAATTTCCAGCATCTGCAGAATTCCTGTTGTTTGCCTTTAAATATTACATTTCATCTTAGATTGTATTAGGTATTCAAAATTTGTGAGATTTTCAAAGATTTGTGATTATATTTGCTAAAATTATGCATGACTATAATGCAAAAATATTGTTCAAATTATATGAAATAACATTAAATACTTTATATTCCAGCAAGATACGCGAAGGACTGCAATGAACTCTTACGTCAGGGTTATAATTTGAGTGGCATCTATGTCATCCAGCCACAGCCTCTGGACAAAACACCTTTATTAATAGTGAACTGTGAGATGGAGTATGACTGTGGTGGATGGACTGTGATAGAGAAAAAGACCAGACAAAGCCCACTAACATGGAATGAAACCTGGACCACATACCAGTATGGGTTTGGGAACATTTTGGCTGACCATTATCTTGGCAACGAGTACATATATTTCTTAACCAATCAATTGTGGTATAAAGCCAGAGTAGTTTTGGAAAGGAAAATTAACAGAAGAAATGTTCGGAAATATGCAGAGTATGACATTTTCCGGTTAGGTTCAATGAATACTAATTACACTCTGTACCTTGGTACATACAAAGGCAATGCTGGGAATTCCCTGTCTGTACCGGATAACATGGTTGATAATTTGTCTTTTAGTACAAGGGATAGGGATTTGGATTTGGATTCCCAAAATTGTGCCCAAAAGTATGGTGGCGGGTGGTGGTTCAATACTTGTCCTTCTACAAAACCCTATGCTATGTTGACCCAAAAAGAATTAATTTACTGGGAATCCTTTCCCGAGGACTTTACCCACATCACTTTTTTGATCAGGTCTGTCAATATGCATTGCAAAAAGAGAGGAATGATATCAAGAATATAACTGTATTTCAACATGCAGTATTTTGTGTATCTAGCTAATACAATGCTTGCTATTCATGTTATAGTCTAAAAATAAACTTCATTAAAGCACCTGAGTTTGTTTCAGTTCCCAAACTGCACGTACCTGTACTTTCTGGATTGTTTATGAAAGTGTGTGCAGGTTGCCCTGCATACAGAAGTTAATAAGGTTTTTGTCTAAAAACTATTGATGGGGCTGGGCTGGCTGCCCATGGTTTAATGTCATTGATATCGATAGCAAGGGAAATTAGCAATATATATTCCTTCTGCCAGTACCGGCTTTCCGCCCCACCAAGAGTATATATTACTTTTTGAACACAAGAGGTTCTGCAGACGCTGGAAATCTTGAGCAACACACACACACACACACACACACACACGCTGGAGGAACTCAGCAGGTTGGGCAGCATCTGTGGAGGGGAACAAACATTTAACGTTTCAGGCTGAGACCAGTCATCAGGACTGGAAGGGAGGGGGCCAAAAGACAGAATAAGAGGGTGGGGCAGGGGGAAGGGGAGGAGCACAAACTGGCAGGTGCTAGGTGAGAAGAGGTGAGGGGGAAGATGGGTCGGTAGCGGGGTGCTGAAGTAAGAAGCTGCAAGGTAACGGGTGGAAGAGATAAAGGGCTGAAGAAGAATAAATCTGATAGGAGAGGGCAGTGGACCTTGGAAGAAAGGGCAGGATGAGGAGAATCAGAGGGTGGTGATAGGCATGTGAGAAGAGAAGGTGTGAAAGAGTAACTAGAATTGTAAAAAGAGGTAAGGGTGGGGGGGGAGGGAAGTAATTATAATCTCAGATGCTCTAGAATTATTATTGATGTGTCTTAAACAACACCATAAGACCTAGGGGCAGAATTAGGCCATTTGGCCCATTGAGTCTGCTCCTCCATTCCAACATGGCTGACTTGTTATCCCTCTCAACCTCCTTCTCCCCGTAACCTTTGGTGCCCTTACTAATCAAAAACGTATCAACCGCTGCTTTAAATATACCCAATAGATATTATACATTGTCACATACAAAGACAATTCTAGCACTTCTCACAGCCCCATAGCTCTTAGACCAACACCTGTATATGAAGTAGGGAGACCCATATTGTACTCAATGCGTATTGCAGCAGCAACACACAAGGGGCTGGAGCAAGTCAGCCAGTCGGGCAGCATTTATGGAGAGGAATGGGCAGTCAACGCCACAGGTTGATCATAGACGCTGACCTCCAGTGCTTTGTGTGTTGGTCCAGATTCTAGCATCTGCAGTCTCTTGTGTCTTCACAATGCATCAGCCTTGGTATGTATACAAACTGCTTTCCGGAGGGCTCAGAAAAAAATTGACAGAGTTACCAACAATGTCACATCACCACACAATTGAGGGCTAAAGGAGAAAAACGGCCAGATGTTTCACATTTCATAGAAAAACAGAATGCTCTCCTTGTAGGAAGAACACATGCAGCTGGCTTGGGATATTGTTTCCAGCTGCTCATATGCAGGTTGGAGGCTGACTGTACAACTATGGTGAAATCAGATTTCTTTAGTTGTCTCATCAACACAACCAAGTGAATACAATGGCCATTCACATTGTTCAGTTATTTCTTTTAAAGTAATTTCTCTAATGAATTTAGGGAAATTCACTTTCATTCCATCCCTGCATACTTGTGGCCACTTTATTAGGTACTCATGTACACCTCCTTAATGCAAACACCTAATCAGTCAATCACATGGCGGCAACTCAATGCATAAAAACATGCAAACATGGTCAACAGGATCAGTTTTTGTTCAGACTAAACAGCAAAATGGGGAAGAAATGTGATCTTAGTGACTTTGTCTGAGAAATGATTGTTAGTGCCCCATGGGGTAGTACCTCAGAAACTGCTGATCTCCTGGGATTCTCTCCCATAAGTCTCTAGACCATGGATTCCCAAACATTTTTTATGCCGTGCACCTCTACCGTTAACTGAGGGGTTTATGAACTCCAGGTCGGGAACCCCTGGCCTAGAGTTTTCGGAGAATGGTGTGAAAAACAAAAAAACATCCAGTGAGTGGCAGTTCTGCGGGCAAAAACACCTTGTTAATGAGAGAGGTCAGAGGAGAATGGCCAAACTTGGTTAAGCCGACAAGAAGGCGACAGTAACTCATATAACCACGTGTTACAACAGTGGTGTGCAGAAGAGCATCTCTGAATACATAACATCTCAAACCTTGAAGTGGATAGACTATGGCAGCAGAAGGCCACACTGGGTTCCACTTCAATACCTAATGAACTGGCCCTGAGTGAATATCACTGATTTAAATACCTCTGAACTGATTGAATAGATAGCAAACAACAACATTGAATTACGCTTTGTATGATAGAATAGAGACACTTATAGCACCTGATTGTCAGAATCATGTTTATTATCACTAACATACTGTGTGTTGTGAAATGTGTTGCTTTGCTGCCAGCTGTACAGTGCAATAAATAATAAACTATAAGTTACAGAAATAAAAAGTGAAAAAGACGAATAAGAAGGTAATCTGATAGTGGAGAGGAAGAAGCTGCTCTAAAACATTGAGTGTAGTCTTTGGGCTCCTCCTGTACCTTCTCCCTGAACAGTATTAACACAAAGAGGGAGGGCAGCTCCCAGACAGTGCAGGTCTTTAATGATGGATGCTGTCTTCTAAAAATAGCCTCAAAGGTAGGTTGGGTCATCCCTGTGATGAAGAAGTCTACAACCCTCTGCAGCCTTTTGTGATCCTGTGCACTGGAACCCCGATACCAGGCAGTGATGCAACCAGACAGAATGCACTCCACCCTACATCTGTCCTCATTGGGACTCAACGCCCCTCTCTGTAACTCAATCTTGGACTTCTTGACAGAAAGACCCCAGTCAGTGTGAGTTAGCAACAACATCTCACGCTCCATCACACAGAGCACTGGTGCCCCCCCACTGCCCACTGCTGACTCACGACTGCACGGGCAGATTTAGCTCAAACCACATCATCAAGTTCACTGACGATAATACAGTGGTTAGCCTCATCAGCATACAGAAAGGAGTTAGAGAGGCTTGTCAAATGGCGCGAGAACAACAACCTGAATCTCAACGTGGATAAGAGCAGAGATATCATTGTGGGTTTCGGGAAGGCACAGATCGACCACTCTCCATTGCACATCAATGGCCCTGCTGTGGAGAGTGAAGTTCTTTGGTGTGCACGTTAACAGATGATCTAACCTGGACCCACAACAGCTCTTCATTAGTCTAGAAAGAACAAGAAAGTCTACAATTAATGTGGAGACTGAGGTGTGAAGGTTCCCCGTCTACTGGAGCACCATCAAGAGTATCCTGTCTAGTTGAGTCATTGTGTGGTACAGAAGCTGCAAGGTATCAGACTGCAGGACCCTACAGAGGGCAGCAAAACCACCAAGAGGATCACTGGTACTGTACCTCCCTCCTCCCTATCTGTGACATTTACTGGGAGCATTGCAAAGGGGCCAGAGCATTGTCAAGAATCCCTGACACTCATCCCACAATCTCTTTGACCCCCTAACATCAGGAAGAATGTACAGAAATATCAGGACTAGGACTGCCAGACTGGGTAACAGCTTCTTTCCTCAGGCTGTGTGTCTAACAAATCCCATCGAGGTTTCATCAGCGAGTTGTTTACTGTTTACCTGTGTTGCACACTACATGCATTTTGAATTATATTTTATTAACTTATTTATGGTATAATATTTTGGTTTGTGTGCTGCGTGTGATATGTTTTGTGGGTGCACTGTGGTTCGGAGAAATGTTGTTCATTTGATTGCTTACACGTACAGTCAGATGACAGTAAACTTGAACTTACACTGTAGTAATTTGTAAGTCTTTGGTGAAATATCAAATCTCCTCAAACTTCTAATGAAGTTAAGCTGTCGGGGAGCCTTCTTTGTGACTGCATCAATACGCTGGGTGAGCATAAATCCTCCAAGACATTGATGCCCAAGGACTTGAAGCTGTACACTCTTTCCACCACTGAGCTCTCAATGAGAACTTGTATGTGATTTCCAAATTTCCCCTTCCTGAAGGTGATAGGCATAATCCTGGGAATAGAGCTGTGTGCCTTACATCAATGATGGGCAAACTAACTGTCAGGAGTTATGAGCATTGGATTCTAGTATAGTGTTTGCAAAGTTCCCCACGATAAGCTCATTCAGAAAGTCAGAAGAGATGGGATCCATGGATGCAGAATTGGCTTGGCCACAGAAAGCAGAAGGTGGTAGTAGATGGAGTATATTCTGCCAAGCTTAGTGACAAGTGGTGTTCTGCAGGGAACTCGTCTGGGACCCTTACTGTGATATTCTAGAAATGATTTGAATGAGGAAGTGGAAGGCAGTGGGTTTATAAGTTTAAAGACGACGCAAAGGTTGGAGGTGTTGAGGATATTGTTGGCATAGGTTTGTCATGGTCCGGATCGGGGTCCCTTTAAATTTAGCTTGTTTATGTTACGATCCGGACCGTTGATTCCCTGTTTTCCCGTGTCCCTCGACTTTGGTGATTAGAAGCAATTAACACTGGGCTGAACCAGTAGTTTATAGTCTCCGGCCTTCAGTCGTTCGGTGTGGGAGCATCTGCAAAGTCACGGCGTGCCAATGTCATCTGGCCGGAGCAAGCCTTGTCTCTGCCCGAAGCGAGTGCCGGTAATTCGCCCTTCCTCACCGGAGCAACCCTGTCCAGTTACCTTGCCAAAGCGAGCCTGCAAAGTTTCCTCACCCAGGTGGCTCTGTCAGTTAACCCACCGGAGGGAATCAAGAACCGCTGTCCACTGTTCCCAGGCCGAGTCGAGAGCTCGTCACTACCCGGAGGCTCCAAGTCAAGTCCTGGCTCCAGCGGCATTCAAGTACTAAGTCAAGACCTGGCCCTGGTAGCATTCAAGCACCAAGTCAAGTCCTGGCCCTGGCGGCATTTAAGCTCCAAATCAAGTCCTGGCCCTGGCGGCATTTAAGCTCCAAATCAAGTCCTGGCCCTGGCGGCATTCAAGCTCCAAGTCAAGTCCTGGCCCTGGCGGCATTCAAGCTCCAAGTCAAGTCCTGGCCCTGGCGGCATTCAAGCACCAAATCAAGTCCTGGCCCTGGCGGCTTCCCAGTTCTGCGTCAAGTCCTGGCCCTGGCGGTCTGTGATTCCTGTCCTACCCCCTTGTCTGAATCCCTTCTCTGCCCCTCTCGCCTCTAGCCCTCGTCCGCAGCCCCCGCCTGCAATTCGGTCTAGTTCCATCACGGGAGCTAGATAGGTACTGTCTGGTGTTTATTCGTGTTGGTCTTGTCTTGTCTTGTCCTCGCCTCCATGGGCTACGTCAAGCCGTCTTGCCGTTGCTCCGCGGGGGGGTCATGTTTTGTCTTGTCTTGTCCTCGCCTCTGTGGGGGTAAGTCTGGCTGTCTTGCCGTTGCTCCGTGTGGGGTCATGTCTTGTCGTGTCTTGTCCTCGCCTCCGTGGGGTAAGTCAGGCCGTCTTGCTGTTGCCCCGTGGAGGCTCATGAGTCCTGGCCCTATGTCCTGTACCCAAGGAGGGGTCCCGGCTCTCTGTTCTGTGCGTGAGTCCCGGCCCTATGTCCTGTACCCAAGGAGGGGTCCCGGCTCTCTGTTCTGTGCGTGAGTCCCGGCCCTATGTCCTGTACCCAAGGAGGGGTCCTGACTCTGTGTTCTGTGTATGTGTCCATGGTTCCATGTACCTGCCCTCCCGAGACCGAGGCTCTGTGTTCCCACGTTCTTCCTCTCCCTAGCCCATGTCATGTCCTTTCCTGGTTCTGGGGTCCGAGCCTGAGGCAAGACCCAGGTACTGGGTCCTTGCCCAATCTTGGGCTCGGAGTCCATACCCTAGCCTCTTTATGTCTCCTCTAGTTCTGGGAGCCAATTCCGAGTCCTAGCCCAGACCCTTGGTCCCAGCCTAGTCGTGGTCCTCAGTCCTTGTCCAGTTCGCTACTCCTACTCCTGCCTAGCTCTCCTGATATCGAACAATAAACTAAATTTAATTAACCTCACAAGATGTGTCTTGCATTTGGGTCCACCCTTGCTCCCTATGCCCCCGCCACTGTGACAAGGATATAACACCATATAGATAGGATGCAGAGCTGGGCAGAGAATTGGTGACAGAAATCAAAGCTTCAAAGTACATTTATTATCCAAGTATGCGCAGTTTACAGCCTGGAGATTCATTTTTCCATGGATCAATCTGGAAGTATGAAATGATACACTTTGGTAGATCAAATTTCAAAGCTGAGTACAGAGTTAATGGCAGAATTCTTAGCAGTGTGGAGGAACAAAGGTTATCTTGGGGTCCAAGTCTTCAAAACCATGCAAGTAGATAGGTTGGTTAAGAAAGCATATGGTGTATTGTCAATATTCAGGACATTGAGTTCAAGAGCTGCAAGGTTATGTTGCAGCTCTATAAAACTCTGGTCAGACCATTCTTGGGAGTATTGTGTTCAGTTCTGGATGCCTCATTACAGAAAGAATGTGGAACCTGTAGAGAGCTTGCAAAGGAGATTTACTAGGATGCTGCCAGGATTAGAGAACATGTCTTATGAGGAGAGGTTGAGTAAGCTATGGCATTTATCTTTGGAGTGACAAAAGATGAGAGGTGACTTGACAGAGGTGCTTAAGATGATGAGAGGCATATGACTCTACACAAAGATGGAGTGGACAGCCTATACCTTTTTCCCAGGCGGCAACGACCAATATCAGATGACTTCTGTTGAAGGTGAGTGGAGAAAAGTTTAGGGAAGATGTCAGAGATAGGATTTTTTAACACAGAGAGTGGTAGTCCATGGGACTGCACTGCTGGGGTAGTGGTACAGTCTGGTACAATAGTGACATTTAATATTAGATAGGCACACAGATGTAAAGAAAATGGAGAGTTATGGGTTGTGTAGGAGGAAGAGTTGGACTGATCAGAGGTTTATATAGGTCAGCACATCTTGGGCCGAAGGGTCCGTACTGGGCTGAACTATGTTCTAAGTCCAGAATCTATTCCTTGGTCTTGTTGGATCCTAAGGGGATTATGGAATATGGTGGAAGATTGGGAAAGTAGCACTGAGGTAAAAGATTAGACACCATCTTACTGACTGACACTTCTGTATGTGTATCAGCTTCCATTGCTCATGTTCTTCAATTTTTTACAAAACGCCTGCTTTATCCTCAAATTTTATTCAAATGAGCTATATGAAAACTTTACTGGGTGCAAATGCAGGCATAGCTCTCCGTCTGGAATTTCAGATCCTTTGTTTCTGGATCATCTCGGGGAGACAGAACCGTACACAAGGAACGCTGGCCAAATTGCCCAGTACAGTGCGCAGAGATATGGATGCTCATTGAGTGTCTCTCTATAAATCTGCTGGTAAAATTTAAGTTCTGTAACATCTTGTTTGTGCAATTAATCTAAAAAGAACAAAAGGATTGGCTTTACTTGTCTAATGCACATTGAGAGATTCAGTGAAATGTGTCGTTTTTGCATCAAATCAAATTAGTGAAGATTGTGCTGGGGGCAGCCTGCAAGTTTCTGGCACGCGCATAGCATGCCCACAGCTCACTAATCCTAATCGTATGCCTTTTGAAATGGTGGTGGAAGCCATAGCACTCCTACGAAACCCATGCGGTCACGGGAGGACGAACAAACTCCTTACAGACAGTAGCAGAGATTGAACACTGATTGGTGATCTCTGGCGCTGATAGCATTATGCTAACTGCAACGCTACTGTGCCAACTTTACTCCAACGAGTGCCATGCCGAGTACACTGGATTGTCACATCAAACCAGGAATAATGAGAAGTGGACTGGAGGAGCAAACTCCAGTGTTCCGCTTTTTAACGGAATAGCTTCCGCTGCCAGAGCTTCAATGTGATGATTTTTGGAATTGGAGTAAGAAGTTGAAACTTTAATGTGCAGACTCAATACACTAGAGATATTTCTGAGGGAAATTGTCTGCAGTAGTTAAGTCACCAGAGGAGGGAGTGAGAGATTTTCCATTGTTTTTTTTTATCCACTGCTAACCAGAAATCAGGGTTATTGTTATTTCTGGACAGGTTGAATAGTGAATCATAATAAATGACTGTCCTTTAAATTTAGTTCTCTTTATGACGTACTCAATTTTAATGCTTCAGTTATCTCCATTTCTTTCTCCGAAGACTGTCCTCAGTAATCAACGTAAGCAAACAAGTAAAACTGGACTGGTATCAACGCTCGGTAAAGCTTGATAACGTCAGAGACAGTAGCAGTCCAAGAGAGTCTTAGTCCAGCTGTCAGCTGTGGAAGGGCTTACATACTACACCGGGTCACAAAACAAGAGTCTGGTACTATCACTGACAACAGCACATCCCTCCCTGATGAGCTTATCGCATTCTATACGTTTTGAACAGAAAGGAATGGGTATATCACCACCCACCCTGAGAGTTTCCAGTGTACCTGGATCTACAGTTAACTTCGTGGATATAAGATCAGTCTACCAGAGGGTGAACCCAAAGAAAGTATTGGGTCTGGATAAACTCCCTGGCTGTGTCCCTAGACCCTGTGTAGATCAGCTGGTGGGGGTATTTACAGACATTTTTAACTTTTCCCTGTTTCAGTCTGTTGTTCCCTCCTGCTTTAAGGAGAACACTATCATCCCGATGTCCAAGAAAGAAAAAGTTAATGTGCCGTAACAATTACTGCTCAGTGGCTCTGACATCTACCAACATGAAATGCTTCAACAGGCTGGTCATGGTATATATCACCTCCAACTTTCCAGACAACCTCAACCCACGGCAATTTCCCTAGCACTGAACCAGGTTTACAGTCGACAATATCTCCCTGACCCTACACTCACCCTTGGATCCTATGTCACCTTATTGCTTGTTGACTATAATTCTACCTCCAACACAATTATTCTAAACAAACTCATCACCAAACTCTGGACCCTGGGAGTTAATGCCTCTCTCTGAAACCAGATTCTAGACTTCCCTATTAAGGATAGGGAGCAACATCACTGTCATGATTATTTTAAATACTGGACTGAACTGATTTTGCAAAAAACCAGCCCCCTATTCCACTCCCTGAATGTTCTTAGTAATCAACGTAAACAACCAAATAAAACTGTACTGGTATCAAAGCTCAGTAAAGCTTGATAACGTCAGAGATGCTCAGAGACAGTAGCAGTCCAAAAGAGAATCTTAGTCCAGCCGTCAGCTGTGGAAGGGCTTACATACTATACTGGGTCACAAAACAGAGCTGGTACTATCACTGACAACAGCACATCCCTCCCTGATGAGCTTAGCACGACTATGTGAACAGATTCTGCTCTAACTCCATCTGCAGGGTTGGGTGATACCACCATAGTGGGCCAAATCTCAAATAACCATGAGTCAGGTTACAGGAAGCGGAGAGAGAGCTTAGTGACATGGTGTCATGACAACAACCTTTCCGTCAATGCCAACAAGGCAAAAGAGGTGGGTGGTCACATATACTTCTGTCCACACCAACAGTTCTGAGGTCGAGAGGGTTGAGACCTTCATGGTCCTAGGAGTGAACGTCACCTGCCCTGGTACAGCTACATTGATGTCATGGCCAAGAAAGCTCACCAGCGCCTCTACTCCCTCAGGAGGCCAACAAAATCTGGCATGTCCTCATTGACCTTTACCAACTTTTATCGATGTGCCATAGAAAGCATTCTATCTGGATGCACAACGGCTTGGTATGGCAACTGGTCTGCACGTGACCACAAGAATCTGCATCCAGCTCTGCACATTACAGGAGCCAGCCTCTCCTCCATGGACTTTGTCTAGACGGCTCACTACCTCAGTAAAGCACCCAGCATAATCAAAGACCACACCAACCCTACACATTCTGTCTTCTCCCCCGACCTGTCGTACAGAAGACATGAAAGCTTGACAATGCGACCCACTGGGCTGAAGGACAGCTTCTATTAGACTCTTAAATGGACCTCTTGTACGATAAAATGGACTCTGCCTCGTTATGATCCTGCACCTTGTCGTTGACCTGCACTGTACACTCTCTGCATTGTTATTGTTTTACCTTGTTCTACCTCAGTGCATTCTCATCTGTATGAACAGTATGCCAGGCAAGCTTTGCACATGTGACAATAGCAAACCAATACCAATGCCAGGCTCTAATGGGCTATAGAGTGCAATGCCCACTTGTGAACAATAAAAAGTGAAATGAAGCAGAACATCTTCTCCATAATCAGACAAACAACTTCTATTTTTCATGTGTATTTTATATTTATGTTTCAAAAACTCAATATGAACGTTAACATTTTTGTCAATGTCAATAACTCAGCCCTGCATGAGTCAGATTCGGAAGCCAGTTGAGAGTAAGTTTGATTTTTGACGTATCATAAATGCCAGAGACACGTTCCATTTTTGCTCAGCTTCATTCCTAACCACGTGTCTGTAATGATGAGAGGTAGTGGATGAAGTTGGTTCCCAGAGAAACTCTGAGGAAGCAGAGGCTCAGCGAAACACAAAATTGGGATGAGAGTCAAGTGAAACGGAAGGAAATTGCAAGTGGCACGTGGAGGTTTGCCAATAAATACCATTGGATCGATTTTATATCAGCAATCTTTCAGAGTGTTTTCCAGCATCTCTTTCCTGGCGGTGTAGGGAGCATGTTTTAGTCGGAACCAGTGCTTTGGGAAGAGGTTTCCATTTGTGGCGTACATTTCCATTCCCATCTTGCCTAGTAGGGAACGGAAAGTTCGGTTCCGTGCAAGAATTTTATCGTAAAACTCAATACCTCCCTTGGCGTATCTCTTGGATATTGTAGCTGTCTGGTGGTCTGATCTGTAGTCAAACCAGTGATTGACTGCATCAGATAAAAGAAAATAGCCCACAAATCCTGTCGCTGCCGCAGCCAGGTTGAAAAAGGCTCGTAATAAAAAGGGGCCGGAGTAAAGGCCAAGGGCTTGCTTCACTGCCAGGGCAGTCATGTACGTGCCTGCCAAACAGGCCGGCGCGACCACGGATTGAAGGACAGGGCCGTTGCTCTGCAAATACATAACCTCTCTAGCGATGGCAAACTTCTGGGCATCAGATGAAAAGGTGAGGGACTCTCTCAGAGATTTTCCCACCTCACTGTCCCACTTGATGTCCCTGCCATTAATCATGACAATTCGATTGGTTATTCCTTGCCCATCTTCACCTGTGCTGTTGAAGTTGACAGGGATGCCAATCAGGGCCCCGCTCGGCAACCAGGGCACACCTGCACTCACAGGTTGAAAGCTGAAGGCCGCGAAGGCTGTATAATTCTGTGCAGACTCCACTCCTGCATCCTTAAGCACCTCTTGGAAAGTATCTTGCAACCTGTCTGGAAGTTCAGCAGGCACTCCCTTTGACCAAGCTTGATACAACTTTCCATATGTCCGTTGGGGAAATACATGACAGAAAACATTGGTGGCAAATAATCCTCCACAGGAAACAGCTAACAACTTGACTCGATGCTTGCTGCCAAATAGCATCAGTTTCTTAAAAAACTGGCTTGCCATCGTCAGAACTTCTCTGTGAAACAAAACATAGATTCAGTTGCAGAGCATATACATTGCAGAGAAAAATCAAGAACTTAAAACAGGGCTTTAACGTGATTCTATGAGAGGGAATCAGGAACTGGAGGACACAGATCTAAGGTTAGAAGTCAAATTTAAGTCAAAATCAAAGTAAATTTATTATCAAAGTATGTACTATATAGCCACCATACACTACCTTGCGATTCATTTTCTTGCAGGCATTTATTGGAAAATAAAGAAATACAATAGAATTTATGAAAATGACATAAAACAACCAAGGTGCAAAAGAATTCAAATTGTGTGAATTTAAATAAATAATACTGAGAACATGAATTGTAAAGTCCTTGAAAGTGAGCCCATGGGTAGTGGAATCAGTGTAGCGTCAGGCTAAGTAAAGTTATCCCCTCTGGTGGTTGAAGGGGTTATAATTGTTCCTGAACCTGGTGATGTGGGACCTCCTTCCTGATGGCAGAAGTGAGGAGGATGCATGGCCTGGATGGTGTGGGTCTATGACCATGGGCGCTGCTCTCCTGCAGCAGCAGTCCTTCATGAGGAGGGCTTCGCCTGTGATGAACTGGGCTGTGTCCACCACTTTCTGTAGATGTTTCCGTTCCTGGCATTGGTGCTTCCGTACCATGGGAGGGAGAGATTTAATAAAAACTTGAGGGGCAGCTGTTTTTTTTTACTGACAAAGGGTTGTACATACTATGACCTTTCAGAGGAAGTGCTTCAGGCAAGATCAGGATGTACATTGACAAATGGGCCAAACTTGGATGGGAATCTTGGTTGGCCTGGACCAGATGGGCCGAAGGGCCTGTTTCTGTGCCCTGTGACTGATTTGAACTTGTGCAGAGACAAGCAGAGATCACGGTCGTATCAAAAGGATGAGATTAAAAGCTCCTGGGAAATCACCACGATGATGTCAGGTTGACAGAGAACTTGATGTCAATGATAAAAGCAACAAAGGAAGTAAAGGAACACACATCAAAGTTGCTGGTGAATGCAGCAGGCCAGGCAGCATCTATAGGAAGAGGTGCAGTCGACGTTTCAGGCCGAGACCCTTCGTCAGGACTAACTGAAGGAAGAGTGAGTAAGGGATTTGAAAGTTGGAGGGGGAGGGGGAGATCCAAAATGATAGGAGAAGACAGGAGGGGGAGGGATGGAGCCAAGAGCTGGACAGGTGATAGGCAAAAGGGGATATGAGAGGATCATGGGACAGGAGGTCCGGGAAGAAAGACGGTGGGGGGGGGACCCAGAGGATGGGCAAGAGGTATATTCAGAGGGACAGAGGGAGAAAAAGGAGAGTGAGAGGAAGAATGTGTGCATAAAAATAAGTAACAGATGGGGTACGAGGGGGAGGTGGGGCCTTAGCGGAAGTTAGAGAAGTCGATGTTCATGCCATCAGGTTGGAGGCTACCCAGACGGAATATAAGATGTTGTTCCTCCAACCTGAGAGTGGCTTCATCTTTACAGTAGAGGAGGCCATGGATAGACATGTCAGAATGGGAATGGGATGTGGAATTAAAATGTGTGGCCACTGGGAGATCCTGCTTTCTCTGGCGGACAGAGCGTAGGTGTTCAGCAAAGCGGTCTCCCAGTCTGCGTCGGGTCTCGCCAATATATAAAAGGCCACATCAGGAGCACCAGACGCAGTATATCACCCCAGTCGACTCACAGGTGAAGTGTTGCCTCACCTGGAAGGACTGTTTGGGGCCCTGAATGGTGGTAAGGGAGGAAGTGTAAGGGCATGTGTAGCACTTGTTTCGCTTACACGGATAAGTGCCAGGAGGGAGATCAGTGGGGAGGGATGGGGGCGACCAATGGACAAGGGAGTTGTGTAGGGAGCGATCCCTGCGGAATGCAGAGAGAGGGGGGGAGGGAAAGATGTGCTTAGTGGTGGGATCCCATTGGAGGTGGCGGAAGTTACGGAGAATAATATGTTGGACCCGGAGGCTGGTGGGGTGGTAGGTGAGGACCAGGGGAACCCTATTCCTAGTGGGGTGGCGGGAGGATGGAGTGAGAGCAGATGTACGTGAAATGGGAGAGATGCGTTTAAGAGCAGAGTTGATAGTGGAGGAAGGGAAGCCCCTTTCTTTAAAAAAGTAAATGTGTGGCCGTATCATCAAACAAGGCATACCACTGGAGACTTATCTGCAGAGTTCTGCTCTCACAATGAACCACGAGCTATCAGGTTGGTAGCGGCTTTTGAAAGTGGTGGCTTTGGAAGGCCTGGAGGGTTTTCAGGAGTGAAAGTAGCATGGGAGGAGACAGAGGGTGGGGGTGTTTGTGCAGGATTGGGAGAAGATCTCAGGAGGGTGCTGAGTTCCCAGGAGGGATCCCTCGGGTGGTGGGTGAAATACCAGGTGGGATCCCAGGAGAGATCCCGGGGGGGGTGCTAAGATCCCAGGGCGGGGGTAGATTCCAGGAGAGATCCCGAGGTGGAGGAGATGAGATCCTAGGAGAGATCCGGGGGGAGGGAGTGAGATTCCTGAAGAAATCCCGGGGGGGGGGTGGGTAGATCTCAGGAGGATCCCTGGGTGGGCCTGATATCCCAGGAGATACCGTGGGGGAAGATCCGCGGAGCGATCGCGGGATGCCGGGGGTGGGGGCGGGCGGTGGTGAAATGGTGACTTTACGTCTCCAGTAATAACTCCACTGCCAGTTCCTCCCCGGTCGGCCATTAGGTGCGCTGGAGCGGCGGCCAACGGCCTCTCGGGCCTTCAGTCCGCTGCTATCACCGACCCTCCCTCCCAAACGAACATCTTTACCTCCTGCTCCAGCGACACGACAACGCAGACAAGCTCGTCGCAAAACACAGCCACTTTACGCCACCAGCCTGTCGCGGTCGTTCCAACATACGGCCGGGTTTAGATCACGTGGTCACCCGAGAGCTACGAGACCGGTCATCGCCATCTTGGTAAGGTAGCGAATGAATTGAAAGGAAGGAACCAAACAGGGCCATCTTTGTAAAGTCAGATTAATTACAGCCATCTTTGTAAGGTATTGTCAATCAGCAACCATCTTTGTAAGGTCGCGTCATTGCATTGAAAAAAGTGCAGAGCCCTGTAAAACGAACATTGAGAATGAATTTTAGAATCCCCATCTTCATATTAATGCTTTTCACACTGGTTAATTTAAAGCTGCAGGCCATTCAGACCAGTATTTTCACCAGAGTACTTTATGACTCTATTTCTGAGGGTAACTACCCAATTCCCATTCCCTGCTGTTAATTCATACACTTAAATATTTCTTCTTTGTACACTTAACTACTCGGTACTGAATACATCACCCTTATCTCTGCTGAATCACTATTCTGGGTGACAATAAAAAATTGTTTTCCAATTACAGGTGGAGAGTTGCGCAACACAATATAGTCGTAGTCATAGTCATACTTTATTAATCCCGGGGAAATTGCTTTTCGTTACAGTTGCACCATAAATAATTAAATAGTAATAAAACCATAAATAGTTAAATAGTAATATGTAAATTATGCCAGGAAATAAGTCCAGGACCAGCCTATTGGCTCAGGGTGTCTGACCCTCGAAGGGAGGGGTTGTAAAGTTTGATGGCCACAGGCAGGAATGACTTCTTATGACGCTCTGTGTTGCATCTCAGTGGAATGAGTCTCTGGCTGAATGTACTCCTGTGCCCAACCAGTACATTATGTAGTGGATGGGAAACATTGTCCAAGATGGCATGCAACTTAGACAGCATCCTCTTTTCAAACACCACCGTCAGAGAGTCCAGTTCCATCTGCTATCGGGGAGGATCCAAATTGAGATGTATTTATCACACGTACATCGAAACATACCATGAAAGGCGTCATTTGTGTTAACAATCGACACTCCGAAAGATATGCTGGAGACTGCCCACAAGTGTCACACACATTCTGGCACCAACATAGTCATAGTCATAGTCATACTTTATTGATCCCGGGGGAAACTGGTTTTCGTAACAGTTGCACCATAAATAATAACTAGCAGGAGGTACAGGAATCTGAAGACTCACACTCAATGTTTCAGTACCCTTCCACTCTGCCATCAGGTTTCTGACAGTCCTTGCACACATGAACTCTATCTTGTTATTCACCATTTGCACATTTATAGAAATTGTAACTTATAGAAATTTTAATGACTTGTACTGCATTGCTCCTGCAAATTTAAACAAAATCATTATACGTGCCCATGATAATAAATCTGATTCTGATTCTAATTCTGAGATTCACAATAAATTTCTGTGTGCCAGCAAAGCATGCAGTTCAGGTGAAGAGGTTTTAAAGTGCCAGACCTGCTGCAAAAGCCACAAAAAGCAGTGATCTCTGCCTTCCTATATTCCAGGAAAAGCAGGACACCATCCCACTCGACACCTTACCACTCTCACGTTTGAACATTTCTGTTTGTTTGACTCTGCTGAGCAGAAATCAGCTGTCAATTTTCCTTTCAAAACCAGTTGAAATTGACACTTTGACAGATATACTCTGGATGTAAATTACCCAAAGATGTGTGTTCCTTCTTCATAAATAAGATTTTTCTCATTACAACGATACCTCATTTGATTGCCAGATATTAGAGTCATGGAACCATTAAATCACAGAGGTTCATTTGGCCCTGTGAGTTGGTGCCAGATACTTGAAAACAACAAAACCACCCACTTCTCTCTTCCTGCTAATTATTTTCTCTTTCAGTACCTTTTTGAAAGTGATAGGCGCTAAATTGCCCTTTACAACTGCAGATGTGTTCAAAGTTAGTTGGCAAAGCAAGAGGGTAAATGTCGGTAATTGAAAGGAACTGCTACCATAATGAAGTGGAAGTTGACAAACAGCTTCATAGTTAGCAACATCTTGATAGTTTCAGGTGAAGAAATAAGGCGCTATCTACAGTATCTGACAATTGTGTCTCCGCCATCAAATTTCTAAGAAGTCCATGAACCCTTGATCACTAGCTATCTACTTCTGCTTGCTTTTTTGTACTACTTATACACACACACATATATATAGCAAAGTGTTGGCCCCTGGAGGCTGGGTGTCGTGGCTTTGCAGGCCAGTCGCTCTGCAAAGTATACACTGCACTTGGAGTCACGGGAGAGAGAAGAAGGAGAGCCATTTCTACCACCACAGATGCAGCAGAGAAAGCGTCAAGATGGCTCTGGATAAAGAGGGCAGATCTGTGGGTTGCTGCTAGGGTGCAGGCCGGGGTCTGATCAACCCCGGTCGGGTCACCTGGGCGAGGGTGTATGATGTTGAAAGACCCGAAACACCTGATGACCCCAGGTAACATCACTGATGATGTGCCTTAGCACCATGCAGATGTTTCTGTAAGAATATATATATGGTCATATGTATATCAGCATGCACTGGCCACTTTATTAGGTACAGGAAAATGGTCTCCTGCTGCTGTAGCCAATCCACTTCAACTTCGATATGTTGTGCATTCAAGGACACTCACCTGCACACCATTGTTGTCATGCAAGCTTATCTGAGTTACTGTCGCCTTCCTGTCAGCTTGACCCAGTATGGCCATTCTCCTCTGACCTCTCTCATTAAAAACACACACAAAATGCTGGAGGAACTCAGCAGGTCAGGCAGCATCTGTGGGGATGAACAAACAGTTGATATGGACTGGAAAGGAAGGGAGAAGACACCAGAAAAGAAAGGTGGGGGAAGGGGGAGGACAAGCTAGAGGGTGATAGTTAAGCCAGATGGGTGGGAAAGATAAAGGGCCACTTCAAATATTGACCAGAAAATTCTCATCTCTGCCTCATTCCTTGAGTGTTATTCTGGCTCCATATCTCTGCAAAACCACTCAATACAACATTTCTTCCCTGATATCTTAACTTGGTAACTCTTTCAACATGTTTCCAGTTGTTTTAATATTGCTGTGTTCACTTGTGGTCACCTCATTATAGGAAAGTTGTGACAGTCTTAGAGAGGGTGTAATTGAGATTTACTGGGATGATTCCTAGATTAGAGTATGTGTTATTTAGGTTGAACTAGGCTGGGCTTTTCTCTTTGGAGCGAAGGAGGATGAGAGGTGATTCGATAGAGGTGTATAAGATTAGAAGAGGCATAGATCAAGTGACAACCAGATAATTTTTCCCAGAGCTCAAAGGGCTAATACAAGGGAGCATAATTCTAAGCTGTTGAGTATGGGGGAATGTCAGAGGCAGGTTTTATTACACAGGGAGTGGTGTGTGTGTGTGTGAGAAACATACTGACTGGGATGGTAATAGAGGCACATAAGGGACTATCAGACAGGTACATTGATGAAAGAGAAATGGAGGGCTATGTGGGAGGGAAAGGTTCAGTTGACCTTAGAGTAGATTGAAAGGTCAGCAGAACATTGTGGCCCGAAGGGCCTATACTGTTCGAAGTATTATGAATGCACTACCCAATAAGTAGTATTGTTACGTGTACCGGGATACAGTGAAGATCGCGTCATACATAAATACAAACTAAACAGAATGCAGAGTGTACAGATGTAGTTACAGAGACTGAGCAGTACTTATATTATTTTGGTGTTGGGTTGTGCTGGAGATTTTTACTTTTCCTGATATTTTATTCAAAAATAATGTTAGAAGATTTCCGATCTCTCTAGGTTTTATTTGCATTTCTCCAGAAGATGCTGATTTGTACTGGATTACAATTTCATATGTAGCTGCCTTTTTAATTTAAGAAACTCTTAAGTAGGCACGTAGATGATAGAAACATGAAGGGCTTTCTAGGAGGGACCTCCAGGAGGACCACAACATTGTTACAGGGTTTGGGGGCTTGTTTGCCTCAACGACACACAGAGCTATGCTGGCTGGAGTCAGGGCCTTGCTCTTTGACTCTTGGTAGGGTCAGCCATGCCAACAGGTCAAAGGGTAGAGGCCAGGCTAAGAGTGGCCCAAGTTTAGGGATTCAGCTCAGGCCTAATAACCCTGACTGGTCAAAACAAATTGTTACGGAAACAGCAATAAAGAATCCTTGCATCTGTGTGCAATGGTACGGACAGACAGAGATGAAGGGCCCTCAAAGCTGCCCTGACTGTCAGCTGCTTAACAGGCAGTAAGCAGGTAAGCTCTAGGAAGGAAGGTTGGCACGACATTGTCCCTGCACTGAGTGAGAAAGGAGGAAGAGGAAAGAAGTAATAATTCCTAGGAAACTTAATTGCATAGCCCGGAAAACAGGAGACCATGGTAGTGTAGTGGTTAGTGCAACTCTAATGCAGCTCAGGCATTCTGCAGCTCGGAGTTCAGCTGCGGCGCCATCGGTAGGGAATTTATACGTTCTCCTCGCATGACCGTGGGGCTTTCTTCCAGATGTTGTGGTTTCCTCCTACAGTCCAAAGACATACCGGTTAGTAGGTCACTGTAAATTGTCCCATTTATAGACTAGGGTTAAATAAGTGGATTACTGGACGGTGCGGCTGGTTGGGCCAGAAAGGACTGTTCTGTGTGGTATCTCTAAATAAAAAAATGTTTTATTTATTATATATATAAGATGTAGAATTCCGCCCCCCCCCCCAATATTTCCCTGACTTTTGGAAGGAAATGTCCATGGTGTCTGTAAGCAGTGAGCTGTCACATGAGTCTTCTCATCTGTGCATATCCACACCCAGAGATTTGAATGGAACTGGTGGCGAGTTGAGTCAGAAACTGATCCTTGTCTTGGTTTAACAATACTGATCGCCAAGGGTAAACTTTCTGTTTCTTATCTTGTAACACAGATCAAAGGCATTGAAATGCATCTCACACATCAGAGAATTCCACAGAGCCCATACAATAACATTAAGAACTTTGTGGACAAGTCATTCATCATGCACTGAATTTGAATATTTCATTTTCTCACATGCTGTTACCATTAACTGTGAATAGGAAAGGCAGCAAGGACAAAGGATCTGTATTCGTGCCAGGCCGCTGAAGCAGGGACCCAATCGCAGACCAAGTACTGTGCGCACTGTGATATTTACTGAGTAGCAAATCCAGAGGGACAACA
The DNA here is from genome assembly GCF_963921235.1 of Mobula hypostoma. Taxonomy (NCBI): domain Eukaryota; kingdom Metazoa; phylum Chordata; class Chondrichthyes; order Myliobatiformes; family Myliobatidae; genus Mobula; species Mobula hypostoma. The sequence continues at coordinate 72,628,842 of NC_086101.1, read as the reverse complement.
AAGTCAGCGGAAAAGTTCAGGCGGAGACCAAAAATTCCAGAGAAATCCAAAAAACCAGAATCAGGAAACAGGCAGAGTCGATATCCAGACAGAGTTCAGATACAAATGCCAGAAAGGCTCAGGAAAACTCACTGGCACAATATGGCAACAAACAGGTGAAAACAGAGAGGCAAATGACAGGTGGAGCACAATGAGACAGAAGTGGCAGCAAACAGGTAATAATGGGAAGCAGGTGAACGGCGGAGTACTCAGTAATACAGGGGCCAGAGTAGAGCAGGAGCAGAAACAGAAGCAGGAGCATGTGGGGCATGTAAACAAACAGGAGCACATGGCAATACAAAACCACAGACCGATGGCTAGGGGGAAAACGCACAAAAAGACAGAGTTTAACTGGAGGTACTGACAGTACCCCCCATCTACAGACACCTCCTGGCGTCACAGCAGGTGGAGCTGGGTGCTGGCGATGAAAGTCCCTGATGAGAGAGGGGTCCAGGATGTTACAGGTGGGAACTCAGCACCTCTCCTCAGGACTGTAGCCCACCCAGTCCACAAGGTACTGGAGGCCACAGCCCCAGCGACAAATGTCCAGCAGATGACACACTGTGCAGGCCTCTGGCCCATCGATGAGCCATGGGGGAGGTGGATCTGGGGACAGGACACAGGGAGTGGCTCATGAAAGGCTTGATGCGGGACACATGGAAGGTGGAATGAATGCGGCGGAGAGTGGAGAGGAGCTTGAGACGGATGGCAGCAGGGCTGATGACTTTAGTGTTGGGAAAGATAAAGCGAAGGGCGAGCTTGCAGGAATCCATCTTGAGGTGCAGGTCTCGGCTTGAAAGCCACACATGCTGTCCCTGGTGGAAATGTGGGGCCTTGGAGTGATGGCGGTCAGCTTGATGCTTGACCCTAGCTGAGACACGGAGAAGGACAGATCGAATGTGCCTCCACATCCGATGACAATGGCAGATGACTGCCTTGGCAGATGGAACACCAACCTCCTCCTCCTGGGCAGGAAACAGTGGAGGTTGGTAGCCAAGCCAGAACTCGGAGGAGGACAGAGCAGTGGATGAGTACAGATGAGAGTTTTTGGCGTACCTGGCCCAGGGTAGCTGCTGACTCCACACAGAGGGATTCTAGGAGACCAAACACTACAATACTGTCTCCACGAGGAATTCTGCAGATGCTGGAATTTGAAGCAACACACATCAAATTTGCTGGTGAACGCAGCAGGCCAGGCAGCATCTCTAGGAAGAGGTACAGTTGACGTTTCAGGCTGAGACCCTTCATCAGGACTAACTGAAGGAAGAGGTAGTACGAGATTTGAAAGTGGGAGGGGGAGGGGGAGATCCAAAATGATAGGAGAAGACAGGAGGGGGAGGGATGGAGCCAAGAGCTGGACAGGTGATTGGCAAAAGGGATATGAGAGGATCATGGGACAGGAGGTCCAGGGAGAAAGAAAAAGGGGGGGGGGAAACCCAGAGGATAGGCAAGGGGTATAGTCAGAAGGAGAAAAAGGAGAGAGAGAGAAAGAATGTGTGTATATAAATAAATAACGGATGGGGTACGAGGGGGAGGTGGGGCATTAGCAGAAGTTAGAGAAGTCAGTGTTCATGCCATCAAGTTGGAGGTTACCCAGACGGAATATAAGGTGTTGTTCCTCCAACCTGAGTGTGGCTTCATCTTTACAGTAGAGGAGGCCTTGGATAGACATATCAGAATGGGAATGGGACGTGGAATTAAAATGTGTGGCCACTGGGAGATCCTGCTTTCTCTGGCAGACAGAGAGTAGGTGTTCAGCAAAACGATCTCCCAGTCTGCGTCGGGTCTCGCCAATATATAGAAGGCCACATCGGGAGCACCAGACGCAGTATATCACTCCAGCTGACTCACAGGTGAAGTGTCGCCTGGAAGGACTGTCTGGGGCCCTGAATGGTGGTAAGGGAGGAAGTGTAAGGGCATGTGTAGCACTTGTTCCACTTACAAGGATAAGTGCCAGGAGGGAGATCAGTGGGGAGGAATATGGGGGGACAAATGGACAAGGGAGTCGCGTAGGGAGTGATCCCTGCGGAAAGCGGTGGGGGGGGGGAGGGAAAAATGTGCTTAGTAGTGGGATCCTTGGAGGTGGCAGAAGTTATGGAGAATAATATGTTGGACCCGGAGGCTGGTGGGGTGGTAGGTGAGGACCAGGGGAACCCTATTCCTAGTGGGGTGACGGGAGGATGGAGTGAGAGCAGATGCGCGTGAAATGGGGGAGATGCGTTTGAGAGCAGAGTTGATGGTGGAGGAAGGGAAGCCCCTTTCTTTAAAAAAGGACATCTCCCTCGTCCTGGAATGAAAAGCCTCATCTTGAGAGCAGATGCGGCGGTGACGGAGGAATTGCGAGAAGGGGATGGTGTTTTTGCGAGAGACAGTATGAGAAGAGGAATAGTCCAGATAGCTGTGAGAGTCAGTAGGCTTATAGTAGACATCAGTAGATAAGCTGTCTCCAGAGACAGAGACAGAAAGATCTAGAAAGGGGAGGGAGGTGTCAGAAATGGACCAGGTAAATTTGAGGGCAGGGTGAAAGTTGGAGGCAAAGTTAATGAAGTCAACGAGCTCAGCATGCGTGCAGGAAGCAGCGCCAATGCAGTCGTCGATGTAGCGAAGGAAAAGTGGGGGACAGATACCAGAATAGGTGTGGAACATAGATTGTTCTACAAAGCCAACAAAAAGACAGGCATAGCTAGGACCCATACGGGTGCCCATAGCTACACCTTTAGTTTGGAGGAAGTGGGAGGAGCCAAAGGAGAAATTATTAAGAGTAAGGACTAATTCTGCTAGACAGAGCAGAGTGGTGGTAGAAGGGAACTGATTAGGTCTGGAATCCAAAAAGAAGGGGAGAGCTTTGAGACCTTCCTGATGGGGGATGGAAGTATATAGGGACTGGACATCCATGGTGAAAATAAAGCGGTGGGGGCCAGGGAACTTAAAATCATTGAAAAGTTTAAGAGCGTGAGAAGTGTCACGAACATAGGTAGGAAGGGATTGAACAAGGGGGGATAAAATCGTGTCGAGGTATGCAGAAACGAGTTCGTTGGGGCAGGAGCAAGCTGAGACAATAGGTCGGCCAGGACAGGCAGGTTTGTGGATCTTGGGTAGGAGGTAGAAACGGGTAGGAGGTAGAAACGGGAAGTGCGAGGTGTGGGAACTATAAGGTTGGTGGCAGTGGATGGGAGATCCCCTGAGTGGATAAAGTCGGTGATGGTGTGGGAGACAATGGCCTGGTGCTTCTTAGTGGGGTCACGATCGAGGGGTAAATAAGAGGAGGTATCTGCGAGTAACCAATACTGTCTTCAGTTGTTGGTTGGCCCCGTTGGTCTGGCCATTGGTCTGTGGGTGGAATCCTGAAGATAGACTCACTGAGGCACCCAGAAGATTACAGAATGCCCTCCAGAAGTCGGATGTGAATTGAGAGACCCTGTCTGACACAACATCTATAGGCAAACCATGTAATTTAAAAGCATGCAGTACTAGTAATTTGGCTGTTTCTTTGGCAGAGGGGAGTTTAGGTAAAGGAATGAAGTGTACAGACTTGAAGAAATGATCAACTACTGTGAGAATGGTGGTGTAACCATCTGATGGGGGAAGACCAGTGACGAATTCCAGGGCAATGTGGGACCAGGATCTCTTGGGGATAGGGGACAGACAGAGATTGTAAGAGACCAGCAGGTGACTGGTTAGAGTTCTTGCCTCGAGCACAGACCGAGCAGGCTGAGATGAAGTTGTGGATGTCATCTCCCATGGAGGGCCACCAGAACCGCTGACTGATAAAGGCCTGAGTACGCTTGGCTCCAGGGTGACAGGATAACCGGGAGGAAGGACCCCACTGCAATACCCGTGGGTGGACAGAGCTGGGAACATAAACACCATTAGTGGGACATTGGCTAGGGGCTGCCTCGCTCTGTTGAGCAGCTTGCACAATGGATTCAATGTCCCAATGTGCTGCACCCACGAGACAGTGAGCAGGGAGGATGACATCGGGTACCTCAGGGGTCTCAGAGGAGAAAAATCTTTCGGAGAGGGTATCAGGTTTTCCATTCTTGGAACTAGGGCGGAAGGATAGAGTAACATTGAATCTTGAGAAAAACAGGGACCAACGAGCTTGATGGGAGTTGAGATGCTTGGCAGTTCTGATATATTGCAGATTCTTGTGATCAGTCCAGACCAAGAATGGCACCTTGGCTCCCTCTAGCCAATGCCTCCACTCCTCTAGAGCTAGCTTCACAGCCAACAGCTCCCAGTTTCCGACATCGTAATTTCGCTCTGTGGGAGTGAGGTGGTGAGAGAAGGTGGTGCAGGGGTGTACCTTCTCATCCTTGGCCAAGCGCTGAGAGAGAACAGCTCCTACGCCAATGTCAGACGCATCTACCTCCACAATGAACTGCCGGTCGGTGTGGGGTTGAATCAGGATGGGGGCAGAGGTGAAACGTTCCTTCAGGTCAGAGGATGCTTTTTCAGCAGTGGGGGACCAGGAGAATCTGACAGCCGATGAGGCAAGAGCAGTGAGTTGTGCAGCCAGTGTACTGTAATTTCTGCTGAAGCAGCGATAGAAGTTAGCAAAGCTCAAGAAGCATTGCAAATCCCGACGAGTCAAAGGTTGGGGCCATTCGACCACTGCCTTGACCTTCTGTTAGTCCATCTGAATGGAAACCCCTAAAATTACATACCCCAGGAAGGAGGCGGTATTGCGATGAAACTCACATTTCTCAGCCTTTACAAAGAGCTGGTTCTCCAGAAGGCGCCGGAGAGCTCCGTGAACGTGACCTGTGCGTTCAGCAAGGGACTTAGAAAAGAAATCAAAATGTCATCGAGATACAAAAACACAAATTGGTTCAGCATGTCCCTGAGAATGTCATTTACCAGGGCTTGGAAGACGCTGTGGGCATTGGTGAGACTGAAGGGCATGACCAGATACTCGTAATGGCCTGAGGCAGTGTTGAAGGCCCTCTTCCACTCGTCTCCTTCATGGACGCAGACCAGGTGGTAGGCATTACAAAGATCAAGCTTGGTGAAAACTGAGGCTCTTTGTAGTAGTTCAAATGCTGAGGTCATAAGCGAAAGAGGGTAATGATTCTTAACAGTGACTTCATTCAGCCCTCGGTAATCAATGCATGGATGCAAGGAGCCATCCTTCTTTTCAAACAAAAAAAAAAGAACAGCACCATCAGGGGAGGAAGATGGCCGGATGATGCCCGCAGCCAGAGACTCTTGAATGTACTTACTCATGGCTTGTGTTTCGGGTACAGACAGGAAATACAGGTGGCTCCTTGGGGAAGATGTGCCAAGCAAGTCATCAATGGCTCAATCATATGGACAATGAGGTGGCACGGAAGTGGCCTGGGACTTACTGAACACAGCCTTGAGCTCCATGTATTCAGGAGGGATGGCACTAAGGTCTGGAAATTCCTTGGGGGGGGATATCTGGGCTTGGAGACAAGGGGATCTGAGCATGGCAGAGGCCGTGGGAGCGACAGGATAGGCTCCTTGCGATCTTGCGACTGAGCCACTCAATGTGGGGGTTGTGTCTGACTAAGCAGGGATGGCCCAGGACAATGGGAGCTTGGGGAGAGTCAATAACGTAAAAGGTTAATGGTTCATGATGGTTGCCAGATAAACTGAGACTCACCGGGGCCATGACATGGGTGATGTTAGCCAGTCTCTGACTGTTCAAGGCATTGGCCATCGATGGTGACTGGAGAGCAGACGTGGGTAACCCCCACTGGGTAGCCAAATTATCGATAAAACACTCCTCCACACCAGAATCAACTAAGACAGAGACTGCTTGCTGTTGGACGACCCACTCCAGAGAAGCAGGTATGAGAATGAGTGGCATCGAGGAGGGCTGGACAGGGATCACGCTCACCAGTACTCCTGGTCCTACTGGTGAGCGCTTGGCTTTTACTGGGCAAGTGGAGATGAAGTGGCCTGGTTGGCCACAGTACAGACAGGAACAGGTACTGATTCTCCTTTGTCTTTCAGTTGGCGTCAGGCTGGTACAGTCAACCTTCATAACTTCAGGCTCTGGAACGGGAATTGTAGATGGGGGCAAACGGCAGGGAAATGTAGACTGATGAGGAGCTTGGAACTCACCCAGTGCCCCCAGGGACCCTCTGGAACCTCTCCCTCTGCAGCACTGCTGAAGGCAAACATCAATACGGATGGCTTAATCCACCAGGGTTTCAAATGTGGCAGGAAGGTCCTGGGTGACCAGCTCATCTTTGATGTCTTTGGAGAGGCCGTTCAGGAAGGTGTTGTACTGTGCCTCCGGGTTCCAGCCTCTGGAGGTGGCTAGGGTCCGGAACTCTATGGCATAATCTGACACAGATCTGCTCCCCTGGTGTATGTGCAGCATTTCACAGGCAGCCTCTCTCTCAGGTTTGGAGCAATCAAACACTTTTCTCATCTCCTCAGAAAATAACTGAAAACTGAGTCAAGAAAGTGAGCCTGCCTCCCAAACGGCTGTTCCCCATTCTCTTGCCCGGCTGGACAGTTGGGTGATGACGTAGGCCACCTTGGCTTGATCAGTCAGAAATGTTGTTGGTTGTAATTCAAAAAATGAGTGAGCACTGGGAAAGAAAAGAGCAGCAGGTACCGGGCTCACCTGAGCACTTTTCTAGAGGAAGCAGACGGGGCTCTTGGACAGGAGGAACATGCAAGGACGCGGAGGGCAGGGCGGAAGATACAGTCACAGACTGTTGATGGGTGCTCTGGGACAGTCTGTGCCCCAAAGTCAGCTACATTGGCAGAAAGCAACTCTACTGCCCTGAACACAGAGTCCAGCTGGTTCTGGAGTCTCACCAGCACCACTCCCTGTTTTTTCAGGACAGCTTTCAGACGACCGGGGTCTGCTGGATCCATTCTGGCCAGATTGTACTGTCAGGGTACTTGAGCAGGGACCCAATCGCAGACTGAGTACTGTGTGCACTGTGATATCTATTGAGTAACAAATCCAGAGGGACAACAAAGTCAACATCAAAGTCCAAGCGGAGATCAAAAATTCCAGAGAAATCCAAAAACCAGAATCGGGAAACAGGCAGAGTCAATATTCAGATAGAGTTCAGATTCAAATGCTGGAAAGGCTCAGGAAATCTCATTGACACAATCTGGCAACGAACAGGTGGAAACACAGGACTGAAATACACTGAGCAATAAACAGAGAGGCAGATGATAGGTGGAGCACAGTGAGACACAGGTGGCAGCAATACAGGTAATAATGAGAAACAGGTGAGGCTGAGTACTCAGTAATACAGGGGCTGGAGTAGAGTAGGAGCATATGGCAATACAAAACCACGGACTGATAGCTGGGGGGAAAACACACAAAAAGACAGAGTTCAACTGGAGGTACCGACAATTCATCAGTGATTGGTATTGATGTAATCTCAGAAAAGTGGGAAGGTTTCAATATCTGCAATATAACCATAAATTCTGCTCAATAAATGCAGTCAATGACAGATAATTTGATCTGTGTATTTTCACTTTTAATTTTTAAACTGTAAGGAAAGATTTTCCATGCATTTTCACTCCTTCCCACTATCCTTTACCACTTCAAACCTTTTGGTCTTTTGATAATCATCCAGGAGGAGGAGCTGAGGAGGGTTAATGGTGCCTAATGCCAACTCCTTTGCTTGCATCTTTGAAAACAGCTCTATTTCCATCTTTAGTATCTCTATTTTTCCCTTTCAATGTTCTTTTGAAGACCCTAACCTGGTGTTATATGCTGGTAACAATTTTGAATGAGGTTGGAAGTGCCATTGGATGCACAGCAACTCTGGCAGGGTCTGCAAGACATTACTTCCTACAAAGCGAAACCCAATAGCATGAATGGCAGTGATGCTTCACTACCAGATGAACTCAATGCTTTCTATGCACGCTTTGAAAGGGAGAACACAACTACAGCTGTGAAGATCCCTGCTGCACCTGATGACCCTGTGATCTCCGTCTCAGAGGCCGATGTTAGACTGTCTTTGAAGAGAGTGTACCCTTGGAAGGCAGAAGGTCCTGATGGAGTCCCTGGTAAAGCTCTGAAACCTGTGCCAACCAACTAGCGGGAGTATTCAAGGACATTTTCAACCTCTCACTGCTACGGGCGGAAGTTCCCTCTTGCTTCAAAAAAGCAACAATTATACCAGTGCCCAAGAAGAATAATGTGAGCTGCCTTAATGACTATCGCCTGGTAGCACTCACATCGGCAGTGATGAAATGCTTTGAGAGGTTGGTCATGACTAAACTGAACTCCTGCCTCATCAAGGACCTGGACCTATTGCAATTTGCCTATCACCACAATAGGTCAATGGCAGATGCAATCTTAATGGCTCTTCACTTGGCTTTAGACCACCTGGACAACACAAACACCTACGTCAGGATGCTGTTCATCGACTATAGCTCAGCATTTAATACCATCATTCCCACAATCCTGATTGAGAAGTTGCAGAACCTGGGCCTCTGTACCTCCCTCTGCAATTGGATTCTTGACTTCCTAATCGGAAGACCACAATCTGTACGGATTGATGATAACATATCCTCCTCGCGACAATCAACACTGGTGCACCTCAGGGGTGTGTGCTTAGCCCACTGCTCTACTCTCTACATACACATGACTGTGTGGCTAGGTATAGCTTAAATACCATCTATAAATTTGCTGACTATACAACCATATTTGGTAGAATCTCAGGTGGTGACGAGAGGGCATACAGGAGTGAGATATGCCAACTAGTGGAATGGTGCCACAGCAACAACCTGGCGCTCAATGTCAGTAAAATGAAAGAGCTGATTATGGACTTCAGGGAGGGTAAGATGAAGGAACACATACCAATCCACATAGAGAGATCAGAAGTGGAGAGAGTGAGCAGCTTCAAGTTCCTGGGTGTCAAGATCTCTGAGACTCTAACCTGGTCCCAACATATCGATGTAGTTATAAAGAAGGCAAGACAGCGGCCTTACTTTATTAGGAGTTTGAAGAGATCTGGCATGTCAACAAATACACTCAGAAACTTCTATAGATGTACCATGGAGAGCATTCTGACAGGCTGCATCACTGTCTGGTATGGAGGGGCTACTGCACAGGACTGAAAGAAGCTGCAGAAAGTTGTAAATCTAGTCAGCTCCATCTTGAGTACTAGCCTACAAAGTACCCAGGACATCTTCAGGGAGCAGTGTCTCAGAAAGGCAGCGTCCATTATTAAGGACCTCCAGCATCTAGGGCATGACCTTTTCTCACTGCTACCATCAGGTAGGAAGTACAGAAGCCTGAAGGCACACACTCAGTGATTCAGGAACAGCTTCTTCCCCTCTGCCATCTGATTCCTAAATGGACATTGAATCTTTGGACACTATCTCACTTCTTTTTAATATACAAGATTTCTGTTTTTGCAAGTTTTTAAAATCTATTCAATATGCGTAATTGATTTACTTGTTTATTTGTTATTATAATTTTTTAAAATTTTATTTATTATTATTGTAATTATTTTTTCTCTCTGCTAGATTATGCATTGCATTGACCTGCTGCTGCTACGTTAACAGATTTCACATCACATGCTGGTGATAATAAACCTGATTCTGATTCTGATTCTTTGCGGGAATGGGACCACTCTCAGGGTTTCACGACTGGCCGTTATTTGGCACACCAAGGGCACGGCCTAAGAGCTTCGCTCGCCTTCGGAGGTCCGAGATTTCATGGCTCTGGAGACGAGAAGTTCGGAGGTCGGTGTTCAGGCAGGAGATCGGTGAGTCATGGGAGTCGGAAAATCTAAGGCTGTGTGCCCAGAGACCTGAGATCTTTGGGCACAGAGCTTGGAAAAAGCGACGCAACGGACTTTTAGCATCGTAAACCAATGAGTTGTTTGTTATGTCTCCCCTCTCGCTGTGAAATGGAGACATCTCTTTCTCCCTTATTAGGGAGAGAGAGAGAGCCTGTGGTATGTCAAATACTGGGTGAAAAGTGAAGTCTTTGGAGTACTGCAAGTCTGTGTCTTTCTTGTGGTTGAATGCACAGTGGTGGGTGCTGGTGGGGGGAGGGGGGATCGTTGCTCGCTGCTGCTTACGCGCGGGAGGGAGGGGAGCTGGGGGGGACTTTGGGGTTCTAACATTTAACTGTCGTTCATTCTTTGGGGCATTCCTCTGTTTTTCGTGGATGGTTGTGAAGAAAAAGCATTTCAGGATGTATATTGTATACATTTCTCTGACATTAAATGTACCTTTGAAACCTTTGAGGTGCTCGTCCCTTGTCTCTGAGGCTTTACAATAGGCCCTGCTTGTTGTTCGAAAGTACAAGACAACAAAGACAACACTGTAACAGTTTAATTCCACCCCAATCTCCACTGTGACGAGAATACACACAGATAAGATGTTAGCTGTCCTGTGTGATCAGCAGTTGGTCTGCCACCTGTCTTCAAGAGAGAGATAAGGAACACAATGAAACAGCATCTGGAGATGTGTAATGAAGGGACGGGAGAGAGAGCTGTCTGGAGCAGCTCCCCCTTTGAACCCTGAACTGTTTGAAGTGATGGACAGGCGATACCCCAGCAGGGGGATAAAAAGGGACAGGTTGGCTAAGGCAGGACACACACGACACCCGAGGTAATGAGACCCTGGAAGCGGTGCGCCTCTCACGAGTCGGTGGGAAGTACCGGACCTTAAACGCACAGGGTGAAAAGGTACGATCAGCGGAAACCCGGTGTGTGTCCACCCTCGTTTGGGTGCCGGGTTCACTGCAGAGGATCGACCACATCTGGAGGAGGGGTCACAGTCGGTGACCTCAGGTGACATCACAAAGGACCCGCCCGGAAAGCTGCTTGTGAGCAATATCGCAGGTCTGTGAGTGAAAGCCATTCTGAATGATCAGTCGTTCCCGTTCTCTCTCTCCCTCCCCCCACGTTGTCCATCGCCATGGCAACGATTACTGCGAACTGAACTACTAAATTGGACTGAACTTTGTGTCACTTTGAAATTGGTCATTTATCCCTAGACAACAATAGAGCTTGATTGATGCTGTTATCTTAAATTCTGTGCACATGTGTGTTTATCATTGCTGAACTGTTGCATTTATTATCCTTTCGATTACTGTGTTGCTTGTTTCTTTAATAAAACTTTCTTAGTTCTAGTAATCCAGACTCCAACTGAGTGATCCATTTCTGCTGGTTTGGCAACCCAGTTACGGGGTACGTAACATAAGTGGGGGCTCGTCCGGGATTTTGAACGCTAAATTTGGGACGGAGTAAATTGATTGGGTTAAAATTCCTGAAAGAAAGAAAAGACAAACAGCAGAAATGGAGGCTGAGGAATTTATAAAGGCGCCGACCTTGGAGGCATTAGAGGATGCCAGGAAATCGGAATTGGTAGCTGTGGCCAAACGGTTGAATCTTGCTAAGGTGAAGTCGACAATGAGGAGAGAGGAGATACACAGAGCTATCGTAGAGCACTATGTATCTAAGGGTGTGTTTCCCCAAGGCGAGCTGGGGGTGGTGTCTATTGAAAAACCTGCTGGAGACGCGGTACAGGTACAGCTTGAAAAACTGAGACTCGAGCACGAGTTCCGGGTACGACAGTTGGAGCGAGAAGAGAAGGAGAGAGAGGTAGAAAGACAAGAGAGAGAGAGACAGTTGGAGAAAGAAGAGAAAGAGAGAGAAAGACAGTTGGAGGGAGAAGAGAAAGAGAGAGAAAGACAGTTGGAGAGAGAAGAGAAAGAGAGGGACAGACAGTTGGAGAGAGAGGAGAAACAGAGGGAAAGGGAATTCGAATTGGAGAAGTTAAGGTTAAGGGCAGAGCAGGGGCTCGTGCCGAACCAAGGTGGAGGGTTCCGGGTGACCCAGGAGGTTAGGCTGGTTCCCCCATTTGACGATACCGACATGGATCGGTACTTCCTCCATTTCGAAAAAGTGGCTATAAGTCAGGACTGGCCGAGGGATAAGTGGGCTGTGTTACTTCAGAGTGTACTGAAAAGGAAAGCCCAAGAAGCTTACTCCGCTTTGTCCGTGGAAGATGCCCAGAGGTATGAGGTGGTGAAAGAGGCCATCCTCAGGATTTATGAGTTGGTCCCGGAGGCATACCGGCAGAGGTTCCGGAATGCGAGGAAGCAGTGGGACCGCACGTATTTGGAGTTTGCTCGTGAGATGCAGACATATTGTGAGCGTTGGTGTGCCTCGAAGGGGGTAGAGGGGGATTATGACAGACTGCTGCAACTGATCCTGATTGAGCAGTTTAAAGGTTGTGTCCCTGAGGGTATGAGACCCTACCTCGATGAGAAAGAGGCAGCCACGTTAGCCACAACTGCTAAGTTAGCGGATGAGTATGCGTTGACGCATAAAATGAAGTTTGCCCTGAGTAAAGGCTACCAGAAGGGTAGTCAGGATGGCGGGGATAGTCCGCCGGAAAAGTCAGAAAGTAAGCTGGGGACTAGTGAAAAGGATAAGGTAGACCGGGAGCAGTCTGGTAGGAAGTCTCCTGGGGTCGTCTGTTATAATTGTGAGAAAGTCGGACACTTTGCGTCCACAAACAACAGGAATTCTGCAGATGCTGGAAATTCAAGCAACATACATCAAAGTTGCTGGTGAACGCAGCAGGCCAAGCAGCATCTATAGGAAGAGGCGCAGTCGACGTTTCAGGCCGAGACCCTTCGTCAGGACTTTGCGTCCAGGTGCTTTGCCCCAAAGAAGGAGACCGGAAAAGGAAAAACGGCAATTTTGAATGGCTGTATCGAGCTGTTAAGCGAACCGCTAGGGAAGGGCAGGTCTGCCAAGGTTCAGGAAGGACTCGAGAGGTTTATCTTGGCCGGATTGGTGTCAGTGAAGGAGGGGTTAAAACCAGTTCCAGTGCGGATCTGGAGAGACACGGGAGCGTGTCAGTCACTCATACTGAAGAGTGTATTAGAGTTTAGCTCAGAGACCCAGACTTGGGAGGTAGAGGTCAAAAGTGTTGGGGAAGGGACAGAGTCAGTCCCTTTGCACCAGATACACTTACAAAGCAACCTGGTCTCTGGACTAGTCACGATCGGGGTGAGGTCCGAATTACCGATGAAAGGCGTGGAAGTCTTGCTCGGTAATGACCTCGCCGGGGGAATCGTGTTCCCAGTCGTGAGATTGACAGGTCAGCCTGCCAGCAGTGAGGCCCCGCCCATGGACTCACAGGTTCATCACGGGACCGCGATAGTGAATTTAGCTGAAACGTTTCTGCCAACCTTGTATGAGACGGGGGTAGAAAATGAAAAGGAGTGTAGTGAGACAAGAGGTAGTGAGGGAGCTGGGACAGACGTAGCAGTAGCCAGGAAAGAATTTGTGCAGACGCAGGAGCGAGACGAGGGGCTGATGGTTTTGGCAGAGACAGCTCCCTCTGACACAGCTTTAACAAGGGAACTAGTAGGCTATTGTGTGGAGGAGGTAGTGTTAAGGAATAAAGGGAAATCAAGTACAGTACCCGTAGGTGAGGAGTGGGGGGTGGTGCAAAAGAGTTATGGGGATGAGGTTTTAACATGGCCCACGAGGTACCCCCCGGTGGACATTTTGCGGTGCTGGAGGAAATAGTTGGTGGAATCATGAAAGAGATTTACCGGCTGCCCAGGGGGAAGAATGTTATTGATCATGACCGACGCGAACTGAGACGGTCACAGGCTTTTGATATGCTAACAAACCTAGTCGGTGTTAGCGTGGAAATCAATGAAGCTAGGGGCCCCCTGATAAGAGAAAAAAACCATTTTGCAAAGATTAGTATGGGATCGATCAGATGGGAGAAGGCTATTGTTTTGGCCAGCTCTGCTGATAAGGTCTCTCCCTTAATCCCCGAACAAAGCGACTCTTTAGCAGGAGTAATTAAACGACTCGCACCCGTGGGTTTGATTGTCCCGAGGTGATGCAAAGAACTGGGACGTTGGGTGATGTCTGTTACAATAGCCTACCCTAGTAAACAACCCATATATAATGAGTAATTCAGTGACTAAAGGGCTGACGAACACAGAGGTGTGTATTGGCAATTTAATACGGCTGTCTGAAGCCAGCTTGATAGTGAACCTTGAAGAAAATGAATTCGGCCACACGAGGGTCACTTACCTGGGAATTGTGGTGACACGGGCAGCTGGCAGCGATGCAAGCTACAGTGCAGGCTATCGCTGACCTCCCAACCCCGACAGACAAGAGGGCCCTCAGAAGGTTCTTGGAGATGGTGGGGTACTGTAGGAAGTTTTGCAATAACTCTGCGGTCACTACCCCTCCCCTCCTACTAAGCCCTTGCGAGAAAAAACTAAGTCGGAATGGGACGACCCTTGTTATTGTGGTCCGGGACAAAACCAAATGAGAGGTTACATTGATCGAAATTCATCAGTGTTTTTGGCCACTATGAAGTTTGCTGAGTTTGAGCCTGGTCTAAGGGATTATTAATAACACATATAAAAGGAACAGAAAATGTGATGACTGTCTGTCAAGGTGTTGACAACTTCAAACTCGCTGTGTTAGCCAAATAGCTGATAAAGATGTATATTTGTGCGTGTATCAAATAATGTATTCATGTTTGTAATTTTTACCTCCTGGTAAAAATCCTTAAAGGGGGGAAGTGTGACGAGAATACACATAGATAAGATGTTAGCTGTCCTGTGTGATCAGCAGTTGGTCTGCCACCTGTCTTCAAGAGAGAGATAAGGAGCACAATGAAACAGCATCTGGAGATGTGTAATGAAGGGACGGGAGAGAGAGCTGTCTGGAGCAGCTCCCCCTTTGAACCCTGAACCGTTTGAAGTGATGGACAGGCGATACCCCAGCAGGGGGATAAAAAGGGACAGGTTCGCTAAGGCAGGACACACACGACACCCGAGGTAATGAGACCCTGGAAACGGTGCGCCTCTCATGAGTCGGTGGGAAGTATCGGACCTTAAACGCACAGGGTGGAAAGGTACGATCAGCGGGAACCCGGTGTGTGTCCACCCTCGCTTGGGTGCCGGGTTCACTGCAGAGGATCGACCGCATCTGGAGGAGGGGTCACAGTCGGTGACCTCAGGTGACATCACAAAGGACCCGCCCGAAAGCTGCTTGTGAGCAATAACGCAGGTCTGCGAGTGGAAGCCGTTTCTGAATGATCAGTCGTTCCCGTTCTCTCTCTCTCTCCCCCCACGTTGTCCATCGCCATGGCAACGATTACTGCAAACTGAACTACTAAATTGGACTGAACTTTGTGTCACTTTGAAATTGGTCATTTATCCCTAGACAACGATAGAGCTTGATTGATGCTGTTATCTTAAATTCTGTGCACATGTGTGTTTATCATTGCTGAACTGTTGCATTTATTATCCTTTCGATTACTGTGTTGCGTGTTTCTCTAATAAAACTTTCTTAGTTCTAGTAATCCAGACTCCAACTGAGTGATCCATTTCTGCTGGTTTGGCAACCCAGTTACGGGGTACGTAACACCACACAAATGTATTTTGCACCAACAAGTACAGGTTTACGAGATAACGCTGGTGATCATTGGTGACTTTCTGTGGGTTGCAGAAAATTGTTCCAGTTTTCCTCTTCAATATACTGCTTTTGAATTACTTTCACTGCAATCTGCAGCATGTAAATTTCCTCTTAACAACAGACTTCAAAATCACATCAATGATCTTCAGATTACACGGTCGACTGAAGAATCCGGACCAGTCAGGCGTGGTGCCTTTAAGGCTGACCACCATGGCCGAAAGCGAGGCAGCAGAGGCTGAGGCCAAGCCAGGCTGGAATGCAGAGGGATGATGCTTCCTCTACCCAGCATCATGTTGGCCAATGTGCAGTCATTGGAGAATAAAATTGAGGATCTGAGGGCAAGGCTGCTGTATCCGAGGCAGATGAGAAACATCTCAATTGTTTGCCATATCCGGGGGATGCAGCAGTCAGAATGGACCGAACTGCGGACTCGGTCACGTAAAGGGAGGAGGCGTGTGTTTTACGGTTAACTCCTGTTGGTGCTCTACCTGGTGGTTGTGTCGAACCCATGTTCCCACAACTTGGAACACTTAACAGTCAAATGCCGACCGTTGTATTTACCTTGGGAGTTCTCATCCACAATCCTGATGGCAGCTTCTATACCGCCAATGGCCGACTATAATCAAGCATTCGCGATGCTGCATGATGCTGTCTCCAAACAAGAAACAGCCCATCCTGAACCACTTCAACTTGCAGTCAGAGACTTCAACCAGGCCCATTGGAAGGAAACCTTGCCTATTTATCACCAGCATATAACCTGTAGCTCCAGAGGTCCCAACAAGCGACATGGGAGACAGCAGGTCTTCGCTTCCAGGGGAGCTCAATGCCTTCTGTACTCACTTTGAACATCAAAACACGGAGGAGCCATCGCGACCCTTCACATCTCCCGATGATCCTTTGATCTCAGTATCTGAAGTTAATGTGCGAACTGCCTTCAGGGGCATGAATCCAAAGAAAGCATCCTGACTGGACGGGGTACCTGGCCATGTACTAAAGACCTGTGCTGACCAAATGGCTGATGTTTTCACTGAAATCTTTAACCTCTTGCTTTTCTGTATGGGTACTCACCTGCTTCAAACAGGCTTCAACTATACCAGTGCCCAAGAAAAAACGTAGTAGCCTGTCGAAATGACTATCACCCAATTGCACTTACATCCACAGTGATGAAGTGTTTTGAGAGGCTGATGTTGCAATAAATCAGCTCCTGCCTGAGAAGTGACTTGGATCCACTCCATTTTGCCTACTGGAGCAACAGATCCACAGCAGATGTCATCTCATTGGATCTTCACTCAACCCTGGAACATCTGCAATACGAAGATACATACATCAGGATACTTTTTGTTGACTACAGCTCAGCATTCAATACCATCACCCCCTCAAAACTAATCAATATGCTCCAAGACTTTGGCCTCAATACCCCCTTGTGCAATTGGATCCTGGATTTCATCACTTGTAGACCCCAGTCTGTTCGGATTGGCAACAACATCTCCTTCACGATCTCCATCAGCACAGGGGTACCACAGGGCTGTGTGCTTAGTCCCCTGCTCTACATGCTTTACACCTATGACTGTCTGGCTAAGTTCAGCTCCAACATGTACAAGTTTGTTGATGACATCACTGTGGTGGGCTGTATCAAAGGTGGTGATGAATCAGCCCACAGGAGGGAGATTGTAAATTTGGCTGAGTGGTGTCGTAACAACCTCTCACTCGGTATCCGCAAGACCAAGGAACTTATTGTAGACTTCAGGAGAGGGAAACGAGAGGTCCACAAGCCGGACTTCATTGGAAGACCAGAGGTCAAGAGGGTTAGTAACATTAAATTCCTTGCTGTTACCACTTCAGAGGACCTGTCCTGGACCCAGCATGTAAGTTCAATTGTGAAGAAAGCATGGCAGCACCTCTAATTCCTTGGTAGTCTGCAGAGATTCAGCCTGACACCTAAACCTCCTCTAGATGTGTAGTAGAGTGCATTGACTGGTTGCATTATGGCCTGGTATAGGAACACCAATGTCTTTGAACAGAAACTCCTACAAAAGGTAAACAACAGGAATTCTGCAGATGCTGGAAATTCAAGCAACACACATCAAAGTTGCTGGTGAACGCAGCAGGCCAGGCAGCATCTGTAGGAAGAGGCGCAGTCGACGTTTCAGGCCGAGACCCTTCGTCAGGACATGCGTTCACCAGCAACTTTGATGGGTGTTGCTCCTACAAAAGGTAATGGATTCAGCCCAGTACATCAAAGGTAAAGCCCTTACAACCATGAAATGCTGTTATTGGAAAGCAGCATCTATCATGAGAGATCCCCACCACCCAGACAATCCTCTTTTCTAGCTGCTGCCATCAGATAAAAGGTACAAGAGCCTCAGGACTTGCACCACCAGGTTCAAGAACAGTTACCACCCCTCAACCATCAGGCTCTTGAACAAAGTGGATAACTACACTCACTTGCCCATTCATTGAGATGTTCCCACAAGCAATTACCTCACATTAAGGACTCTTAATGCCATTATCTCACGTTCTTTTTGTTTATTGCTATTTATTTATATTTGCATTTACACAATTTGTTGTCTTCTGCACTCTATTTCCTTGGTAGTCTTTCATGACTGGCTGATCTTTCATTGATCCTGTTACAGTTACTATTCTATAAATTTGCTGAGTATGCCCACAGGAAAATGAATCTCAGGGTTGTGTATGGTAATAAAATTTACTTTGAGATTTGAGGTTATGTTTGGGGTGAGCAACCTTGAGCAGCTCTAATACTGCCTGCACTTTTCTGGCTGGGATTTGCTAATGCCAGAAACCTGGACTTTGTAGTACATTGTTTTTTCTTTTTACCCACTGGCCAATTAAATGGCTTACAGTTCAAAAAAGAAAATCAACGTTAAAAATGTGTTGAAATTTAAAAATATATGCAGGCTGCAGTTCGTAAAATTACCACAAGGGTGTGTGCCAAGGCATTTATCAGATATTTCAACATGCACACGAATTCTATGCATCTGGTCGAGTATAATAGACAGGGACATTCTGCACTGGTATCATATTATTGTTTTATTATTACAGGTGGAATGCTAAACGTATGCATAGATTATATATAATTATCTTAATGCCCAAAGCAATTGATTAGCAATGAACTATGATCAATGCTGCAATATGTAGAACTTGACAGCCGATTTTTGCACACAGTAAGCTTTTATATATAACAGTGTTTTGTTATGTACTTAAATGAAATACAGAACAAATCAGAACATCACCAAAACTACTATGGTACAATAAAAAAGTGTATTAGTTCCTAATAGTTATTGACAGAGGAATTCATCCAGTGTACACTGCCGTGTTCTTTTGATTGACTGTAAGTGAACAGAATCAGCACAAACACCCAGTGCAGATAATGAACTGCCTTCAAAAAATGCTTTTGACAACTGCAGCCTCCAAATCTTCATTTTAATTGTAAGATTCAAGATGATTGTTGATACCTTCAAATTCCTCGTGGTGCCTAACTTGTTGAAGTAGTGAAATGGTTTCATTTTTACTCTCGGCTGTTTCTGGCATTTCTCACTGAAACCGCCATGAGCAAAATATTTTTTGTTAATTTTTAGTTTTTTTACAGTTCATAACAGTTAAGGAAAAGCACCCATAGTAGAATCGTATAAAGTTAGTTACCACCTCACCTTCCCACTACCCAACTCCAAGACAACCTTACGATATATAGAAAAGTTAACCAGAACTTTGATCACCACAGAGCTGTATTTATAAAAAGAAGGTATATTGCCTACTACCTGAGCTATAATATGTTTACACATCAAAAAAAATGTATATCTTAACCGAAAGAAGCTGGAAGTAAGGGATTTAAATGCAAAAGAAGAAAAGGAGGGATGAACCCTTAATCTAAATGGGCATTATGAAAATATTCAAGAAAAGGTCCCCTTGTGGCGACCCACTTTCTGGCACCCACGAACCGGCTCACAACAGCGCGCGCAGACAGAGGGCTGGCCCCAAAAAGGGCGCCAGGCCATCTTCACCAGCAGGGGGAAAATCCCGCGCGCAGAAAGGGTCTGGGAATGTGCATTCCCCACAGCAGTCCCACCCCAGGGAGGGCGGGAACAGGAAGGCTTTAAAGCAGGCCGCGAAGTCTGAATAAATCTCTTTCATCGCAACTCTAACTCACCGACTCCGTGTGGTTATTCTAGTGCTGTGTGTAACACACCGCTACAATTGGTGACCCAGACGGCCCAAACGATATTGGGACCAGAGATGACCGACACTGCATCTGTTCACGCAGTTTCGTTAAAACTGTCAAGCTTCTGGACGCTGCGACTCCAATTATGGTTTGAACAAGCAGAAGCACAATTCCACATTCGGCCGATAACCTCGGAGTCCACTCGCTACTACTACGTGCTGAGCTCACTCGACCAGGAGAGAGCTGCACAAGTTGAGGAGTTTATACAGTCGCCCCTGGAGGACGGCAAATACACAGCATTCAAAGCCCTGCTCATAAGGACTTTCGGACTCTCACGGTGCGAACGAGCACGCCACTTAATGCACCTGGATGGTTTGGGAGACAGGCCGCCGTCAGCATTAATGAACGAAATGCTGGCCCTGGCTGAAGGACACAAACCCTGCCTCATGTTTGAGCAGGCGTTCCTAGAGCAACTGCCCGAGGACATATGCCTGCTGCTGTCCAACACAGATTTCAGCAAACCCTGGGAGGTGGCGGCCCGAGCAGATGTGCTGTGGAATGCCAGGAAAGAGAGAGGGACGTCCGTCGCACAGATCACCAAGCCGCGTGCCCAACGACAGACCAGACCAGGCCCGGCAGCAGAGCCTACAAAACCCGGCGACGGGAGTGAGGAGCCCAACGAACAATGGTGTTTCTACCACCAGCGGTGGGGCACGGAGGCCCGCCGCTGCAGACCACCCTGCAAATTCCCGGGAAACGCCAGGGCCAGCCGCCGCTGATGGCTACAGCGGCTGGCCATCAGGACAGCCTCCTGTACATCTGGGACAAGCAGTCGGGATGCCACTTTTTGGTCGACACCGGAGCAGAGATCAGCATCTTACCTCCAACGAGTTACGACACCCGCAACAGAGAACCGGGACCCACCCTGAGGGCCGCTAATGGCAGCACAATACGAACCTACGGCACCCGCACGCTGCGGCTACAGTTCAGCTCCAGCCGGTTCACGTGGGACTTCACACTGGCCGCCATGGCCCAACCACTCCTGGGGGCGGATTTTCTACGAGCCCACAGCCTGCTGGTCGACCTGCAAGGGAAGTGATTAGTCCACGCCAAGACTTTTCAAACGTTCTCCCTGGGTGAAGCACAGTTGCCAGCCCCACACCTGGACTCCATCACGCTGTCCGACGATGAATTCACCAGGGTCCTGGCGGATTTCCCATTAGTACTGACACCGCAGTTCACGGCAGCCATGCCCAGACACGGAGTACAGCACCACATCCCGACCCAGGGACCACCCCTCCACGCCTGTGCTCGGAGGCTTCCCCCGGACAAGCTCCGACTGGCGAAAGAGGAGTTCAAGAAGATGGAGGAATTGGGGATCATATGACGGTCCGACAGCCCATGGACCTCCCCACTTCACATGGTGCCCAAGGCAACGGGAGGTTGGAGACCGTGCGGTGACTACCGCAGACTGAACGAGGCTACAACGCCAGACCGCTACCCTGTGCCACACATTCAAGACTTCGCAGCAAACCTACATGACGCAAGGACCTTTTCCAAGGTAGACCACGTCCGGGGATACCATCAAATCCCTGTACATCCGGACGACATCCCCAAAACAGCACTTATCACCCCATTCGGACTTTTCGAATTCCTCCGAATGCCATTTGGTCTAAAGAATGCCGCACAGACTTTCCAGCGGCTAATGGACGCGGTGGGACACGACCCGGACTTTGCATTCATCTATTTGGACGACATCCTCATAGCCAGCAGTAGTTGGCAGGAGCATCTGTCCCACCTCCGTCAGCTCTACTCCTGCCTGGGCGAATTCGGCCTTACAATCAACCCAGCCAAATGCCAGTTCGGACTCGACACCATCGACTTCCTGGGCCACAGGATTACTAAAGACGGGGCAACCCCGCTGCCCGCCAAGGTAGACGCGGTCCACAACTTCCCCCGACCCAACACAATCAAAGGCCTGCAGGAATTCGTGAGTATGGTGAATTTCTACCACCGTTTCCTCCCCTCAGCAGCCCGAACCATGCGACCCCTGTTCACGCTAATGTCGGGTAAGGGCAAGGACATTACCTGGAACGAAGAGGCCGCAACCGCTTTCGTTAAAACCAAAGAGGCCTTGGCAAACGCCGCGATGCTAGTGCACCCCAGAACGGACGTTCCTACTGCCCTCACGGTGGACGCATCCAACACAGTGGTTGGTGGAGTGCTGGAACAACTCATCGAGGGCCGCTGGCAACCCCTGGCGTTCTTCAGCAAACACCTACGACCACCTGAACTCAAATACAGTGCTTTCAACTGGGAGCTATTGGCACTATACCTGGCAATCCGGCATTTCAGGTACTTCTTAGAAGGTAGGCCCTTCACCGCATTCACAGACCACAAACCACTTACCTTTGCATTCATGAAGGTGTCCGACCCCTGGTCGTCCCGCCAGCAGCGACATCTGTCCTACATCTCCGAGTACACGACGGACATCCGGCATGTCTCAGGAAAGGACAACGTCGTGGCGGACGCACTTTCCAGACCGACCATACGGGCCCTGTCCCAGGGGGTGGACTATGCAGCACTGGCAGAGGCACAACAGGCAGACACTGAGATCCCCAGTTTCAGGACTGCAGTCTCCGGTTTGCAGCTCCAAGACCTCCCCGTAGACCCAGGTGAGAGGACCCTACTATGTGATGTAGCTACCGGCCAACCCCGCCCTGTTGTCCCAGCAGCCTGGCGCCGGCAGGTTTTCGAGTCCATTCACAACTTAGCACACCCCTCCATCAGGACAACCGTCCGGCTGGTCTCCAACAGGTTCGTGTGGCATGGACTTCGTAAACAGGTCAGTGAATGGGCCAAAACGTGTATGCAGTGCCAAACGGCCAAGGTGCAGCGGCACACCAAGGCTCCGCCGCAGCGGTTCGAACCCACCCGCCGGAGGTTCGACCACATCCATGTGGATATCGTGGGGCTCCTGCCAGTGTCACGAGGATTGCGGTACCTCCTAACTATGATAGACCGGTTCACCAGATGGCCAGAGGCAGTCCTGCTCAGCATCACCACCTCTGAATCCTGCGCCCGAGCACTGATCGCAACCTGGGTAGCCCGCTTCGGGGTACCGGCCCACATTACCTCCGACAGGGGCGCCCAGTTCACCTCCAGTCTGTGGTCAGGTATGGCCAACCTTTTAGGATCTCAGCTACACCACACAACTGCCTACCACCCACAGTCGAACGGACTAGTGGAGCGCTTCCACCGTCACCTGAAATCGGCTCTCATGGCCCGCCTGGAGGGGCCTAACTGGGTGGACGAGCTTCCCTGGGTCCTGCTCGGAATCCGCACGGCACCCAAAGAGGATCTGCACACCTCGTCGGCCGAGTTGGTGTACAGCGCACCCCTGGTAGTCCCAGGAGAGTTCATACCAGCCCCAAGGGGGCAAGAGGAAGAACCCACAGCAGTCCTGGACAGACTATGGGAGAGGCTCGGTAACCTGGCCCCCATACCCACTTCACAGCACGGACAGAGCCCGACTTGCGTACCCAAAGACCTGCAGAACTGTAAGTTTCTTTTTGTACGACGGGGCGGACACCAGGCACCGCTACAGCGGCCCTACGAGGGGCCGTTTAAGGTGATCAGGAACAACGGGTCCACGTTCGTGCTGGACATTGGGGGGAGAGAGGAGGTTTTCACGGTGGACCGACTCAAACCGCCCCCTGTGGACTTGGCGCAGCCGATCCAGGCTCAGGCACCGCGGTGCAGGGGCAGACCTCCCAAACAGAGGCCGATCCAGACTGTGGACATTGGGGGAGATATCGCCGGTTCTGGGGGGCGTTATGTGGCGACCCACTTTCTGGCACCCACGAACCGGCTCACAACAGCGCCCGCAGGCAGAGGGCCAGCCCCAAAAAGGGCGCCAGGCCATCTTCACCAGCAGGGGGAAAATCCCGCGCGCAGAAAGGGTCTGGGAATATGCATTCCCCACAGTAGTCCCGCCCAGGGAGGGCGGGAACGGGAAGGCTTTAAAGCAGGCCGCGAAGTCTGAATAGATCTCTTTCATCGCAACTCTAACTCACCGACTCCGTGTGGTTGTTCTAGCGCTGTGTGTAGCACACCGCTACACCCTCACCTTTTGGAACTTTATGTCCGGATTAAGAAGTGAATAATGAAACTTTTCAGGGTCTAAGCAGGACATAATGTCTCTGAGACATTGAGAATGAGTGGGTGGGACAACATCTCTCCACCTAAGAAGAACTGGCCAAAAGAGAGGCAAAAGACAATGTGCGACATTTAGTCAGACTCAGATGTGTGTCAACTTCTCCCAAGGTGCCGAAAAGAGCAATCAGAGGGTTAGGTTCAAAATGGAATTAAGTATATGGGATAAAGATAAAAAGACATCTCTCCAGAATTTTTCCAAGCTAGAACAAGCCCAGTACATATAAATAAGGGAAGCCTCGCCCCCTTTACACTTGTCGCAACAGAGACTAATATCGGGATAGAACCGCGATAATTTAGTTTTAGACATATGAGCCCTGTGTATAACCTTGAACTGTAAAAGGCAGTGGCAAGTACATAAAGAAGTTGAATTAACTGACTTGAGAATTGAATCCCAAACCTCGTTGGACAGAGGAAAATTTAAATCATGCTCCCAGGCAGTTTTAATTTTGTCAAAGGGGGCTCGCCTCAAAATCGCTAACATATCTTGAATAGTAGATATTAAACCTTTACCCAATGGGTTCATACGAAGAAACAAGTCCACAACATTTTTATCAGGTACCTCAGGAAAGTTTGGTATTAAAGGGTTGATAAAATGTCTAACTTGGAGATACCTGAAGAAATGAGTGTTGGGTAGGTTGAACTTTACAGACAGTTGTTCAAAAGTTGCAAAGCGATTGT
Source organism: Mobula hypostoma (assembly GCF_963921235.1). Classification (NCBI taxonomy): domain Eukaryota; kingdom Metazoa; phylum Chordata; class Chondrichthyes; order Myliobatiformes; family Myliobatidae; genus Mobula; species Mobula hypostoma. The sequence goes on along the minus strand of NC_086101.1, from coordinate 72,604,296 downwards.
CACTGAAAAGATCTTCAAAGCACCTAATGCCCTTCCTGTGCCAATCTTGAAATGTGAAATCCTGCATAGAAGGCTGAAAAAGATGATTATGTAGAATAGGACTAGAGAGAGAGAAACCGTGAAGACCATTATATTTTCTGAACTGAGCCCATATTCTCAGAGTGTGTCTGATGACAGGATTAACAATTCATTTAGGCAGATGGCAAGGAAGTGCGGAAATGGAAAAATTCTTATAAGAGTTCAACTCCAGTGCCACCCATTTTGGGCAGTTAGACTAATCATAAGAGTAAGACCAAAAGATAAGACAACGTATGTTGGCTGCCCAGTAATATAAACGAAAATTGGGCAAGGCCATACCACCTATCCTTTTAGGTTTTAGCAAAACAAGTCTGAGTTGTCTTACTGCTTATTTCTCACCAACTATCAGTGACAAAAATCACTGCTTTTTGAACATAAATACACATAATTGACACTATTTAAAAACTGTTCTCTCTAAGCATGATGCAGTGTCTAATGGCCACACAGGAGTACGTGACTGATGCTAGTTAGAAACTGCTCAGCAACAGTCTCCTGTCCCAATTAAGTGGCATAGTGTCCCAAATAAACAAAGGGAATCCAAGCTATTTTCTCGATTAACACACATCAAAGTTGCTGGTGAATGCAGCAGGCCAGGCAGCATCTGTAGGAAGAGGTGCAGTCGACGTTTCAGGCCGAGACCCTTCGTCAGGACTAACTGAAGGAAGAGTGAGTAAGGGATTTGAAAGTTGGAGGGGGAGGGGGAGATCCAAAATGATAGGAGAAGACAGGAGGGGGAGGGATGGAGCCAAGAGCTGGACAGGTGATAGGCAAAAGGGGATACGAGAGGATCATGGGACAGGAGGTCCGGGAAGAAAGACAAGGGGGGGGGGTGACCCAGAGGACGGGCAAGAGGCATATTCAGAGGGACAGAGGGAGAAAAAGGAGAGTGAGAGAAAGAATGTGTGCATAAAAATGAGTAACAGATGGGGTACGAGGGGGAGGTGGGGCATTAGCGGAAGTTAGAGAAGTTGATGTTCATGCCATCAGGTTGGAGGCTACCCAGACGGAATATAAGGTGTTGTTCCTCCAACCTGAGTGTGGCTTCATCTTTACAGTAGAGGAGGCCGTGGATAGACATGTCAGAATGGGAATGGGATGTGGAATTAAAATGTATGGCCACTGGGAGATCCTGCTTTCTCTGGCGGACAGAGTGTAGATGTTCAGCAAAGCGGTCTCCCAGTCTGCGTCGGGTCTCGCCAATATATAGAAGGCCACATCGGGAGCACCGGATGCAGTATATCACCCCAGTCGACTCACAGGTGAAGTGTTGCCTCACCTGGAAGGACTGTTTGGGGCCCTGAATGGTGGTAAGGGAGGAAGTGTAAGGGCATGTGTAGCACTTGTTCCGCTTACACGGATAAGTGCCAGGAGGGAGATCAGTGGGGAGGGATGGTGGGGACGAATGGACAAGGGAGTTGTGTAGGGAGCGATCCCTGCGGAATGCAGAGAGGGGGGAGTGGGAAAGATGTGCTTAGTGGTGGGATCCCGTTGGAGGTGGCGGAAGTTATGGAGAATAATATGTTGGACCCGGAGGCTGGTGGGGTGGTAGGTGAGGACCAGGGAAACCCTATTCCTAGTGGGGTGGCGGGAGGATGGAGTGAGAGCAGATGTACGTGAATTGGGGGAGATGCGTTTAAGAGCAGAGTTGATAGAGGAGGAAGGGAAGCCCCTTTCTTTAAAAAAGGAAGACATCTCCCTCATCCTACTCACTCTTCCTTCAGTTAGTCCTGACGAAGAGTCTCGGCCTGAAACGTCGACTGCACCTCATCCTACAGATGCTGCTTGGCCTGCTGCGTTCACCAGCAACTTTGATGTATGTTGCTTGAATTTCCAGCATCTGCAGAATTCCTGTTGTTTTTATTTTCTCGATTAGTTTTTGTTCTTTAAGATTTGTCCCAAATAAGCAGCTTCGCGATTATCCGATAGCCCAGTTAACTGTAATCCACTGTATTTGATTTCATGCATATACTGTGAACATTGATGTGTATCTGAATGTATAGAACTTTCACTAATAATGAAATGCCTCTCATGTTCACCATCTTAGTTCCAGTTTAAGATGGTGCTGCTGAAGTTCAGCGACTACTTGCTAGTGGCTAATGAAACAAAGAAAGCAACTAAATACTTACTCTGGTAAACAATGGCCTGTGATTTCCCTGTCTGAGTTGAGCTCAGCTGCCTCTACGACATGGCATTTCTGCTGCCGTCTCAGACAGGCAGGACAGTTGCAGCACGTCCAGGCTGGAGTTGCTGGAGTGGACTTGGAGGCAACTCCATGTAGCAGAGCTGAGGTGAGGTGAGGTGAAGTCAAGGAAAGATCAGAGGTCTGATCGATTTAAGAGCCAAACCAAATTGGAAAGGTTTGTTACCAGCCGAATCGAGGTGGGGGAGCCCGAGCCCGTGGGCGTATCGAAGGGGCAGAGAACGAGGAAGGACCCGAGGTTTGGATGATTTAAGCGCTGGGCTAGATCAAAGTGGTCAGCATGGCAGGGTCAGTGGCAGGGTCAGAGGCAGGGTCAGAGGCAGGGTCAGTGGCAGGGTCAGAGGCAGGGTCAGAGGCAGGGGATGGTCTGGTTTGGCTCGTTGCTCCAGGGGTTTGCTTGTCTCTGTTTTGGACTGAGGCTGTGGCCTGCAGCAAGTGGTCTTCTGGATTGGCAGCAGTGATGCCTGGCGTCGTGAACTTCAGTTCTGAATGCTGTTTGCTTGCTTTTATTCTTTGCACGATTTGTTTTTTTCCCCTCTCTCTGCGCACTGGGTGTTTGATGGTCTTTTGTTTTTGATGAGTTCTATTGGGTTTCTTCGTTTTGTGACTGCCTGTAAGGAGACGATCTTAAGGTTGTATAAAGTATACATACTTTGATAATAAATGTACTTTGAGCTTTGAGTGCCCTATTAATTTGAAATGATTTCTATTGGGTTGAGTTTTCTCTGAGTTCCATAGTAGATTAAGTAATTTAACAAAGAGATGCTTTATGACCGAGAACATAGAACACAGAACATAGAACAGTACAGACAGAATAGGTCTTTTGGCCCACAATATTGTGCCAATCCTTTAACTTACCCATAAATATTTGACCAATGAGCAAACTATGTTTGAGATTGATTAGCAAGAGCAAATTAAACGAAGGCAGGGCAAGCAAAGTGGCCATCGTCAGAATGGTGATCTTTAGGCTTTAGCTCTTCAAGTCTTCAGTGAAGAGAGGCTTCAGTCAGAGAAAGCAAAGAAAAGAAAAGCTCTAGATTAAGAATTTTTTTCTCCTTCCTTTCTCTAAATCTGCTCAGCTGGGACAGTAGAGATGCCAGGCAAGAGAGTGGAATGCTCCTCTTGTGGGATGTGGGAAGGCAGGGTCCCTGACAACTACAACTGCAAGAAGTGCATCCAGCTGCAGCTTCTAGCAACCCCCATTAAGGAGTTGGAGCTGGAACGGGATGAACTCCGGATCATTCGGGAGGCTGACGGAGTGATAGATAGGAATATAGAGAGGTAGTTACACCTCAGGTGCAGGACATAGGAAACTGAATGACAGTCAGAAAGGAGAAAAGAGTTAAGGAGCCTGTGCAGAGTTCCCCTATGCCAATCCACCTCTACAGCAGGTGTATCACTTTAGATACTGTTGGGGAGAGTGTCCTAACAGAGGAAAGTCACAGTGGTTGGGTCTCTGGCACTGAGTCCGCCACTGTGACTCAGAAGGGAAGGGAGGAGAAGAGATGCACTGCGGCGATAGGGGATTTGTTGGTTAAGGGAATGGACAGGAGGTTCTGTGGGTAAGAATGAGATTCCCCGATGGTATATTGCCTCCTGGGTGCCAAGGTACAATATATCTCGGATTGAGACCTGAGCATTCTTAAGTGGGGTGGTGAATAGCTAGAAGCTGTGGTCCGTATAGGTACCAATGACATGGGTAGGATGAGTGATGAGGTTCTGCATAGAGAGTTCAATGAGTTAGGTGTAAGTTAAAGGGCAGAACCTCCAGGGTTGTGATCTCAGGATTGCTACCCATGCCAGGGTGCTAGTGAGGCCAGAAAGAGGAAGATTATACAGTTTAATACATGGCTAAGGAGTTGGTGAAGGAGGGAAGGTAGAAGATTTTTGGATCATTGGGCTCTCTTCCAGGGAATTTGGGACCTGAACAGAAGGGAAGGCTTGCTGCTGAAGTAGAGGGGGACTAATATCACAGTGGGAAGGTTTAAACTAGAGTTGCAGGGGGATGGAAACCGAGTGCTACAACAGTTGCTGGAGAGATCGTGGAGACAGATGTTGGTAAGAGCACAGACAAAATCAGAAATCAAAAGGTTGAGCATGGTGCAACTAATGCTCTGAGCTGTGTATATTTCAATGAAAGAAGTATTGTAGGAAAGACAGATGAGCTCAGGGCATGGATCAAGACCTGGAATTATGATATTTTAGCCATTAGTGAGACTTGGTTGCAGGAGGGGCAGGACTGGCAGCTCAATATTCCAGGGTTCCATTATATTAGACATGATAGAGTGGGAAGGATTAAAGGAGGAGGTGTGGCATTACTAGTCTGGGGAAGTGTCGCGGCAGTGCTCTGTCAGGACAGACTGGAGAATATAACTAGCGAGATGTTATGGGTGGAATTGAGAAATAAGAAAGGTATGACCACATTAGTGGGACTATATTGCAGACCACCCAACAATCCTGGGGATTCAGAGGAACTAATTTGTAAAGAGATTGCAATCTGTTGCAAGAAATATTAGGTTGTATAGCAGGTGATTTTAGCTTTTCACATTTCGACTGGGAATCCCATACTGTCAAAGGACCAGATGGGATTGATTTGTCTCATGTGTTCAGGAAAGTTTCCTTCATCAGTACATAGAAATCCCAATGAGAGAGCGTGCGATACTGGATCTGCTGTTAGGGAATGAGTCAGGGCAGGCGACAGAAGTCTGTGTAGGGAGACACTTTACATCCAGTGACCACAATGCCATTAGTTTCAAGGTAAATGTGCAAAGAGATAGGCCTGATCTGTGGGTTGAGATTCTAAATTGAAGAAAGGCCCATTCTGATGGTATCAGAAATGACCTGGCAAGTGTGGAATGCGACAGGCTGTCTTTTGACAAAGGTGTGTTTGGAAAGTGGGAGACATTCAAATGTGAAATTTTGAGAGTACAAAGTTTATATGTGCCTGTCAGAATAAAAGGTAAAGATAACAAGTGTAGGGAAATCAAGAAATACTGAAGCCCTGGCTAAGAGAAAAAGAGAGGTGCATAGCAGGTATAGGCAGGTAGAAACAAATGAGGTGCTTCTGGAGTATAAGAAATACAGGAGAACACTTAAGAAACAAATCAGGAAAGACAAAGGAAGGCAGGAAGTTACTCCAGCAGACAAGGTGAAGGAAAATCCCAAGGGATTCTACAAGTATTTTAGGAGCAAAAAGATTGCAAGGAACAAAACTGGTCCTCTGGAAGACCAGAATGGTAATCCATGTGTGGAGCCAAATCAGGCGGCAGAGATCTTAAATAAATCTTTTGTATCTGTGTTTACTCAGGAAACAGACACAGAGTCTATAGAACTGAGACAAAGTGACGTCAACTTCACAGATTACAGAGGAAGAGGTGTTTGCTACCTTGAGGCAAATCAGAGTGCGTAAATCCCCAGGGCCTGACAAGTTGTTCCTTGGATCCTACAGGAAGACAGTGCAGAAATTGCTGGGGCCCTAGCAGAGAAATTTAAAACATCCTTAGTGACATGAGAGGTACCAGAGGATTGCAGGATAGCCAACGTTGTTCCACTGTTTGAAAAAGGCCCTAAACATAAACCAGGAGATTATAGGCTGGTGAGTCTGACGTCAGTTGTAGGAAAGCCATTAGATGGTACTCTAAGGGACTGGATATATAATGAATTGGATAGTCAGCATGGCTTTGTGTGTGGTAGGTCTCGTCTAACCAATCTTATAAAGTTTGTCAAGGAGGTTACCAGAAAAGTGGATGAAGGTAAGTAGTGGATGTTGTTTACATGGATTTTAGTAAGGCATTTGACAAGGTCCAGCATGGGAGTCTGGTCAAGAAAGTCAGTCGCTCAGCATTCAGGATGAATTAGTGAATTAGATTAGACGTTGCCTTTGTGGGAGAAGCCAGACAGTGGGAGTAGAGGGTTGCTTCTCTGACTGTGAATGTTGCCTGTGACTAGTGGTGTGCCACAGGGATCAGTGCTAGCCCCTTTGTTGTTTGTCATCTATATCAATGATCTGGATGATAACGTGGATAACTGGATCAGCAAATTTGCGGATGACACCAAGATTGGGGAAGTAGTGGACAGTGAGGAAGGCTATCATGGATTGCAGGAGGATCTGCATCAGATGGAATAATGGGCTGAAAAATGGCAGATGGAATTTAATGCAGACAAGTGTGAGGTTTTTCACTTCAGTAGGTCCAACCAGGGTAGGTCTCAAATAGTGAATGGTAGGGCACTGAGGAGTGTGGTAGAACAAAAGGATCTGGGAATACAGGTACATGATTCATTGTAAGTGCGTCACAGGTAGATAGGGTCATAAAGAAAGCTTTTGGCACAATGGCCTTCATAAATCAATGCATTGAGTAGAGAAGATGGGATGTTATGTTTGAAGTTTGCCAATGTTGGTGAGGCCTAATTTGGAATATTGTGTGGAGTTCTGGTCATCTATCTGCAGGAAAGGTGTAAACAAGGTTGAAGAATGCAGAGAGAATTTACAAGGATGTTGCCAGGTCTGGAGGACCTGAGTTATAAGGAAAGATTGAAGATTGAAGATAGATTAAGATTGTATTCTTTAGAATTTAGAAGACTGAGAGGTGATTTGATAGTGGTATGCAAAATTATGGGGGGTATAGATAGGGTAAATGCAAGCAGACTATTTCCTCTGAGGGTGGGTGGGACTACAACCAGAGGTCATGGGTTAAGGGTGAAAGTTGAGGTTTAAGGGGACCATGAGGGGAAACCTTTTCACTCAGGGAGTCAGGAGAGTGTGGAATGAGCTGACGGCACAAGTAGTACATGTAAGATTGATGTCAACATTCAAGAGAAGTTTGGATAGGTACATCGATAGTGTGGAAGTGGAGGGCTATGGTCCAATGCAGGTGTTTGGGAGTAGGCAGTTTAAATGGTTTTAGCATGGACTAGATGGGCCAAAGGGCCTATTTCTGTGCTGTACTTTTCTATTACTCTGAGATCAACTTAAGGAATGACTCCTTGGCTGTGAAGAGCTTCAAAACATCTCAAAGAAGTGAAATGTTGTACAATCCATTAGAAAAAAAGTGTCTAATGCTATAGGGAGGATTTGTAGTAGTTTAAATTAAATTTGATAGTCTTTTTTTTGTTCTTTCTTAACAGAAATGACCCTATCTTTGGATTGTTTAAAATATTTAAGGAAGTCGCTGTCTCTAAGTAGGGAGCTATAATGTGGAGAAAGGATGGAAATCTGCTCAGTTGCTAAAAGAGGTCTTCATGACCCTTCAGTTATCTCTCAACAATTTATATTGTGGAAAGCTCAATTAACCCTTGCTAAGTTATTAGCTATAAGAAAAATTATGTATCCTGTTATGAAATAGTAATGTGATCGGGTCTTGATGCCTTTATAGAACTACATTATGATAAGATTACAATACAATTGTGCAGCATTTAAATTATAAGGCATTCTCTTCCTTTCTCTCATTAAGGATGACACAGAATAATTACAAAGTGCCATATGGAGGACTTTGCTCTCAGTATAAATGCCAAGATGATTATGCTAACTCTGAAAGTTGGTACCAATTGTCAGCACAGCACACCTTTTTTTAAAAATGTTCTTCCTCAGTTCCATAGTTACCATTATATCGAGAAAATGGTTGCTAACTTTCCATTTTAAACCAGCTTTCTCCATGTCTAAGGAGTGGCATCGTCATGCAGCATCACAATTAAATGGATTAATAAATGTGAAGAGGTACATTGATGAAAGACCAGTAGATGTGGTCTATAAGGAATTTAGTAAGATTCTCTGCAAGGTTTCCCGTGGTCGGCTCATTCAGGTAGTCAGGCGGGATTGGATCCATGAACATTTTGCTGTGTGGATTCAGAATTGCCTTCCCAAAGAAGGCAGAGGGGCGGTAGTAGATGAGGAGTATTCTCATGACTTGAGGTGCCCTGCAGGGACCCCTGCTCTGTGATTTTTATAAATGACTTGGATGAGGAAGTAGAAGGGTAGGTTAGTAAGTTTGCAGATGACACATAGCTTGATGGTGTTGTGGGTTGTGTGGCGAGTTGTCATAAGTTGTAACAGGGCCTTGATAGGATACAGGGCTAATTTGAGGTGTCGCAGAGGGAGTTCAATCCAGAAAAGTGTGAAGTGATACACTTTGGATGGTCAAACATGAAGGTAGATTCCAGGGTCAATGACACGATTCATAGCAGTGCGGAAGAGCAGAGGTCCATGTCCAAAAATCCCTGAAAGTTGCTGCACAAGTTGATAGGGTGGCTAAGAAGGCGTATGTCACGTTCATTAGTATGGCATGTTCACTGGAAGGATGTGGGAACACAAACAGGAGAAAATCTGCAGTTGCTGGAAATCCAAAGGAGCACACACAGAAAACTGGAGGAACTCAGCAGCTCAGGCAGCATCTGTGGAAAAGAGCAAACAGTCAACATTTTGGGCCAAAACCCTTCTTCAGTATTGAGAAAGAAGGGGGAAGATGCCTGAATAAAAAGGTGGGTGGGTGCATCTGCAGATTTTCTCGTGTTTGTGTCCCCGCATCCTTTCAATAATGAGTTGCACAAACTGAAATCTTTGTGTGGTCTAATCAGAATTTATAGAATTAAATTTCCTCTCAGCTCTTGAGCTCGATCCCCTGACTAATGAACATGGATGAAGGAAAAATGAAAGGCTATGGGGGAGGAAGGTTTAGATTGATCTTGGGTTAGGTTAATAGGTTGCACAACATCGTAGGCTGAAGGGCCTGACTGTTCAATGTTTCATGTTTGCTATATGTCTCATCCAGATGTTCATGTACTTCTCCAAAGTCATCATCATCATTGTCAGGTGCCATGCCAAGTTTGGGCTTTGACTGCCATGGCCTGCACACTCCTGTTTCTGGTCAAGTGGATCAGTTCATTGGTATTCATTTCCAGTTCTCTGGCTGCTGTCTCCATCATCATTTGTCTTTGTCCTCCTCTTGCTTTCTTCCTTTCAATCTTTCCCATAATTACCGTGCATTCTAACTCCTCTTTCCTAATCACATGTCCAATGAAGTTACGTTGCCTTTTCATGATCTCATACATTATTTCTCTTTTTGTGTTTGCTCTGTTCATGATATCCTCGTTAGATATTCATTTTGTCCATGATATTCTTTGCATCCTCCTCAAAAACCACATCACTGCTGCTACAATTCGTTTCCTCATGTTACTAGATATTGTCCAACATTCTGAGACATATAACATAAATGGATAAACGTAACATTTCAGTTCTCTGAGGCGGGTTGTCATGCCTAGTTTAGTATTGGTCAGTATACTCTTCATTCTCATAAAGGTGTCTTTTGCCATCCCTATTCTTCTTTTGATGTTCAAGTCGCATCTGCCATCTGATGTCACCCAGCTCCCCAAGTAGCAAAAGTTCTTTACTTGTTTTATGGCTTCTCCAAAGTAAGGATGAAAATCTACCATATTCACTTATCCTGGCCTGTAATATGTTATCATCTAAAGTGCTCCAGCAAAATATTTAATTCAAGAGCTATAGAGATAAAATAGCCTTGGTAATGGCCTCTACATTGTGTGAATGGTGTCCATAATCACTCACAGAACCATCATCTCTTTTGGCTCCTTCTAGAATATTGTCTAACTGGAAGAGTGAGGGGTGATCTCACTGAATCTCATTGACTATTGAAAGAACTAGATAGAGTGGATGTAAAAGGATGTTATCTATAGTGGGGGGAGTGTAGGTCCAGAAGGCACAGCCTCAGAATACAGGAATATCTATTTAGAGCAGAGATGAAGGGGAATTTCTTTAGCCAGGGGGTGGTGAATCTGTGGAATTCACTGCCACAAACATCAGTGGAGGCCAAGTCGATGGGTATACTTAAAGTGGAGGTTGATAGGATCTTGATGAAGAAGGGCATCAAAGGATATGAGGAGAAGGCAGGAGAATGGGGTTGAGAGGGAGAATAAATCAGCCGCGATGGAATAGTAGAGTAGACTCGATGGGGCGAATAGCCTAACTCTACTCCTATGTCTTATGGTATTCTGATCGCTTACTCCAAGGTTTGTGTACATTTCCACATTTTGACGAATTTATCTCAGCCTTTGTGACTCCAGGGAGACACAAGCCAACACACCCATGGAGGATCGGCTGAACACTCATTGTGCTCAAGCTCGTTCAAGTTGGAACGGCCACTGGCTTCTGCTTCTCCTTTTCAACCTTAGGGTAAGATGGCAGTGCGCTTGAATGCAGCGGCCTCTCTGGGGCCGATCAAAGGTGCTTTGGCCTTTTTTAAATGCCGTTTTTCTGATCACAGGACAACGTTGGACTTTAAGAACTTCAAGTACTGCAGGTCTGCCCGCTAGGGAGTTGCTCACTGGTGGAGGAGCTGGACTTGGTGAGGACTGTGTTACTGCCTGCTACAGAAAAGCATCGGAGTCGTGCGCAAAGGCAGCGTGCAGTCTAACAGCGAGTGACTCTCTTGGACATTGCTCTTGCGATGGCAAGACGCTGTTGGACATTGGAATGTAAAATACTGTAAGTCCGTTTCCCTTGTTTATTGGAGAAGAGAGATGATGGGGGAGCTGTGCAACCTCAGTTGTGGCGAGGACTAGGCCTCAAGCCAGGGGCTTGCCTGACGCAGCAATCCAGGAGAGGAGACGCCAGAGGCAGTGTGGCATGCTGTCCATGCTGGGTTGGGGGCTGGCCACTCCTATCAGTGCTGTCCTCCAGCGTCTGCTTGGTGGAAGACAAACTAGATTGCGTGCAAGCCTACATTTATCTGCGGACTGCTGAGATCTGCTGTATATCACATAATATATAACTATTGTGTGACTGTATTTCACTGCTACCTTATACGTGCTATACGTGCCTTGCTCTGTGTGTGTGACTGCTGATACTGTGTTTTACATCTTGGACCCAGGGTAACGCTGTTTCATTTGGCTGCATTCATGGGTATTCATGTATGGTTCAATGACAATTAAACTTGAATTTATTAAACTTGAAATTTATTTATTACCCCACCCTGACCACAAATTCCTGAGGTGTGTTGTGTACAAAGGTGGAATTGTTATGACACTCACCCATTCGTGCCAACTTCAAGAGTTTAGATGCTCTAACTCTCTGGAATATGGATAGCTGCTGTGATCCCTTTAAAGATTCAGGCTGCCCCTCTAATTGGCGGCCAAGTTTTGGTGCCGGGATTTAATATTTTAAGAGAACCTGAACTGAGGTTCGGTGCTCAATCATCAGCTCAGTTTTGGATTTTCATCTAGCGTCTAGTTTAGAACTCTGTCTTCATTTCAGTCTTGCATCGCGCGTCAACTCTAGTCTCAGATACTCCAACACTTGGGTCCCAAACATCCTTGCCTAGGTCTCTTGTCACATTACAATGGGCCCAGGGGAGTATAGGAGCCTTTTGTTAGCTGTGGCCTGCAACAGCGAGGGAATTTCAGACAGAGCCTGGAGATACATGACCTCCAGGTTGCCATGCACCAGCTGTCACCAAAGGAGGAATCCAGAGCAGCTTGGGTGAGGCCATCAGTGGCTCTGCAGAGCCCAGTGCATCTTCCGACCGTGGAGAGATACGGCTGTGATCTGGGCTCCTGCTGTGGCCTCCTTACTCAATGTTTGTTGGTGTTTGAACTCCAGCTGGCCCGGTTCCCTATGGAGCCTGGAAAGGTGGCATTCATGGTCTCTCTCCCGACTGGAAAAGGCCTGGCTTGGGACACTGCGTATTGGAGCAAAGGTCAGAAATTTGCTCAGATTCGGCGGAATTCATGGCCGCCATGAGGAGGGTGTTCCATCATCCCACCGGAGCTAACTGACCCTTGGACCATCAGTTGGCTGCTGCGTTAGGGCAGTTGGTCAGCAGCTAATTATGCTGTTGAACTTCAGGCTTTCGCCCAAGAGAGCGGCTGGAATGGGGAGGCCTTGGTCACTCTGTACAGCCATGGACTCCAAACCAAACTAAAGGATGCCCTTTCCGTGGGAGACCTTGTAGAGGACCTAGAGGCTCTGATTCATCAGTCCATCCACCTCGAAAATTGCCAGGTGGAATGAGAGTGGGACTACCTCAAGAGGCCAAAGAGGGCTAGCCCAAGCCCAGCCTCAATATATTACAGTTCCACACCCCAACCTCCAACCATGATCAGTCCGTCTCCTGCTCAGGATCCTGCACAGCCCATGCAAATCAGCCGCATAAGAATCTTCGCTGATGAGAGGTTCTGGCAACAGAGTTGAGGTTGTTGCTATTACTGGAGGGAAGCAGGTCACCTGTGGGCCAAATGTTTGAAGCTTCGGGAGTCCTGTTAAGACTGTCTGGTGTTGGGAGGACTGTGACAGTCGCTGCCACTACTCCCAACCTCACGGATTTTGGTGTCACAGTGAGGACAGAGATCTCCTGGGGTATGAACAGGTGGGAGGTGAACGTTTTTTGGACCCTGGGGCAGCTGGACATTTGTTGGACTTGGGGACTGCCAGCAGGCTTTAGTTGAGATAGCTCATGCCCGCAACTGTCTTTGATGACTGACCACTTAATTCCATGCAGATCTGGTGCAGACACTGGTCTTCCAGATGAGGATGGAGATCATGTGGTGGACATTAGTTTCTTTATCTTTGAGTCTCCTCACACACCCCTGATCCTTGGGCACCCTTGGCTGACCCAGCTTAACCCATCCGTGGACTGGAAGAAAGGAGGATCATTGCTCCAATAAACTATCTTTTTGCCTTTGGTTCAGAACCCTCAGATTCTCCTGAGACCAGTGCCTGATGAGGGGGCAGACTTCTGCTCAGGGTAACCCGGAGCCTTCTGGAAACCCAGTCCTGCCTTCAAGGACAGACAAGCTGGCTCCAGCCAACAGGCCTGTGCCAATCCTGACCCTGTCCAGTCAGGAGTGGGCTGGAGCTGGAGAGAGAGAATCTCTAGTTGAACAATCCAAGGAGGTGCCCAAGCATTCTGGAACTCTAGCAGCTAAGCCAAAGGGCTCCAGTTGGTAGGTCCTGTCTGACGGGAACTGTCCAAAGGGGAGATCCTTGGAGCCTGGTCCCAGCAGCACAGGGGCCATTCATTGCACCTCGCTGCCTTGGATCCAGCTCGCATCCATGACCATCGTCTCTCCAAGCAGACAGGGCCATCAGGAGTTGGACGTAGGGGAGGGGGTCCTACTACGACATGTACCCAACCTCGCCAGCTTCCAGGGTTTAAACGCTCTCACTCTTCGGAATATGACGCAGCCCCTTTAAAGATTCAGGCTGCCCTGCCAATTGGCAGCCAGGATTTAATATTTAAAGAGCACCTCAATTGTCAGCTCAGTTCTGGATTCTCATCTAGTGTCTAAATTAGAACCCAGTCTTTGTTTCAGTCTTGTATCTTGCCTTGATTCTAATCTCAGATACTCCAGCACTTGGGTCCTAACCATCTTTACCTGGGTCTCTCGTAACAGGAATTTTGGTCTTTTGCAATCCATAAACAAGAATTTAGTCGCACATGAACTGCAGTGACTGTAAACATGCTGAAGAATTATTTGCAGGTTGTATAAAATAGCAGACTCTATTGTTGTAAACCATCTTTTCAATTCTTTTTATAACTTTGCTTAACACATTCAGATTTGCATTGTGCAGACTGCTTATTGTGGACTGAATACACTCAGTGGCCAATTTATCACTTAATAAAATGGCCACTGAGTATATGTTAGCGGTCTTCTGCCGCTTTCACCCACCCACTTCAGTTTAACAAGTTGTGTGTCAGATCCTCTTCTGCACCTCACTGTTGTAATTTGTGGTTATTTAGTTACTGTCACCTTCCTGTCAGCTTGAACCAGTCTGGCCATTCTCCTCTGACCTCTCTCATTAACAAGGCATTTTCACCCACAGGACTGCTGCTCACCAGATGTTTTTTGCTTTTCGCACCATTCTCTGTAAACTCCAGATACTGCTGTGGGTGAAAATCCCAGAACATTTGTAATTTCAGAGATACTTACACCACCCCCTTTGGCACCAGCATTCATTTCATGGTCAAAGTCACTTAGATCACATTCCTTCCCCAGTCTGACGTTTGGTTTGAACAAGAAATGAATCTCTTGACCATGTCTGCATGCTCTTATGCATTGAGTTGCTGCTACATGATTGGTTGATTAGATATTTGCATTAATGAGCTGGTGTACAGGTGTACCTAATAAAGTGGCCACTTTGTGTATTTATTAATGAGATGTGGGGATCCCTGGCCAAAAAAAAAACAATAATTCTCATCCCTTGTTATGCTTAGAAACCCATTCTTGAGAAGGTAGCGCCAAGTCCCAGTGTAGTGAAGGTGCATACATGATACTGTTATAGTCATATTATTTCACCAAGTGAAGCCATATTGTCTGTAAAGTATCCATCTGCTCTGATCCAACACTAATTCCATTTTACTCACACTACCTTCCCCAGTGGGGAAGGAGGCCTATGATTAAAACCCAGCAATGGCAAAGGAAGAGTGGCATGCGCAGGAAGGGGAACAGGAACATGACTGTATTCCCAGTCCTCTGATGCCCTCCAGGCATGGAAGTGGAACACACCATGGCTCTGGGCCTCTACTCACTGGAGCTCAGAAGAATAGGAAGGGATCTCATTGAAACCTATCACATATTGAAGGGTCAAGACAGAGTGGATGTGGAGAGGATGTTTCCTATAGTGGGAGAGCCAGAGGGCACAGCCTCAGAATATAAGGACGTACCTTTAGAACAGAGATGAGGAGAAATTTTTTTAGGCAGACTGTGGTGAATCTGTGGAATTAATTGCCACAGATGGCTGTGGAGGCCAAGTCAGTCATGAGTTTATTTAAAGCGGAGTTTGATTGGTCAGGGCATCAAAGGAGCAGAGTTGATGGGATGAATGGCCTAAATCTGCTCCTATGTCTTGTGATCTTATGGTTAACAGCTACCAGTTTATACCCAAAAGCTCTAAATCATGCCTGTAAGGGTGAAAACATGGCACGTCTGTGATACAGAGAGGGCATCATGCGCACTAAGGTGAGCTCCACATGGAAGCACCAGGTTCAGTTTCCCAGTAGGGACAATTACGACCGGAAATAACTGCTTTCCCCATATCAGAATTGGATAAAACTCCAGGAAATACAGAGCTTGTACTGTGTTCTCCTGATCTATGCTCTATGTTTATCGTTTGCTGTAGCTGCACACTAGCTACCTATAAATCATGCACTCGGACACCAAGATCCTTCTGCATCTCAGATCTAGTACTCCTTACGTTAGTTATTGATAAGAGAAAGCTTCTTAGATTTATCTCCTCTGTGTACTTGGAGCGGAAATCCAACAGGGCCTGGAAATGTTTGTACATGGTGGGTCACACGTGTGCACACAAGTGCCGCCATCATCATATATGGACACACTCTATAGATGACATGGCTTCTCATTTTAACAATTCAACCATTTACTTGTGGATGGAAGTATGTGTAGCATGGCATATTTGGAACTTCGGATCAGAATGAAATGAAACCAAAAAAGTTAGGAAGTTAAGTTGCAACTTTATAAAGTGTTGGTTGGATCCCAGCTGGAGTATACCGTTGATGTGCTGGCCAATGCACAAATGGAGAGATGTGAGAGCCCTGGAGAGCAAAGGAGGTTCACCAGGATGGAGAATTTCACATACTGTATGGGAAGAGAATGGACAGGTTAGGCCTGTTTTGCATGGAGCATAAGGAGGCTGAGAGACGTATCAAACT
Source organism: Mobula hypostoma (assembly GCF_963921235.1). Classification (NCBI taxonomy): domain Eukaryota; kingdom Metazoa; phylum Chordata; class Chondrichthyes; order Myliobatiformes; family Myliobatidae; genus Mobula; species Mobula hypostoma. The sequence continues at coordinate 72,588,342 of NC_086101.1, read as the reverse complement.
GTGAGGAGTGTAGACAGGATGGACATCAGGGAAGCTTTCTCCACATCAGAGCTGGATAAGAACTGGAGGATAGACATGGATTGATTAGGGATGGTCAACATGGCTTTATGCGTGGTAGTTCATGTCTAATCTTATAGAGTTTTCCAAGGAAGTTACTGGGAAAATTGATGAAGACAAGGCAATGGATGTTGTCTACATGGACTTTTGGAAGTCCTTTGACAAGATCCTGCATGGGACATTGGCCAAGAAGTTTTAATCGCTTGGCATTCAAGATGAGGCAAAGTTTGGATTAGGCATGGCCTTGTGGGAGAAGCCAGAGAGAGGTATTAGATGATTGCCTCTCTGACTAGAGGCCTGTAACTGCGGAGTTCTACAGGGATCAGTGTCTGTCCATTGTAGTTTACCATCTATATCAACGATCTGGATGATAATATAGTAAACTGGATCAGCTAATTTGTGCATGACACCAAAATTAGGGGTGTAGTGGACAGTGAGGAAGACTATCAAAGCTTGTCGCGGGATCTAGACCAGCTAGAAAAATGGGCTGAAGAATGGCAGATGGAATTTAATGCAGACAAGAGTGAGGTGTTGCTCTTTGGGAAGACCAACCAGGGCAGGTCTTACTTGGTGAGCAGTAGGAAACTGATTAGTGCAGTAGAAGAGAAGGATCTGGGAATACAGATCCATAATTCCCAGAAAGTAGTGTCATAGGTAGATAGGGTCGTAAAGAAAGCTTTCGCCACATTGACTTTCATAAATCAATGTACTCTATACAGGAGTTGGGATGCAGTTTTGGTCACCTACCTACAGGAAAGATGATTGAAAGAGTACAGAGAAAATTTACAAGGATGTTGCTGGGGCTTGAGAACCTGAGTTACAGGGAAAGATTGATATAGGTTAGCACTTTATTCCTTAGAATGTAGAAGATTGAGGGGAGATTTGATAGAGGTATACAAAACTATGAGAGGTATAGGTAGAGTAAATGCAAGGAGGCATTTGCTGTTGAGGTTGGGTGTGACTAGAACCAGAGGTCATGGGCTAAGGATGAAAGGTGAAATGTTTAAGGGGAACATGAGGGGGGACTTCTTCACTCAGAGGCTGGTGAGGGTGTGGAATGAGCTGCCAGCAGAAGTGGTGGATATGGGTTTGATTTCAATGTTTAAGAGAAATTTGGATAAGTACCTGGATGGGATGGGTATGGACAGCTATGATCCAGGTGCAGATCAGTGGGATAAGCTGCAAACTAGATGGGACTAATGGCTTGTTTCTGTACTGTAGTGTTTTATGGCTCTGTGTCTCTCTGTAGGATAAGGAGCAAGAGATTTCAAGGAACATCTTTTTCATTTAGAGTACCGAGTACCTGGAATACACTGCCTGAGAGAGCAGTGGAAGTAGGGTCAATGACAGTATGTACTGTACAAAGTGTCTGTACCAGCATTTGAATCACCTTGACATAGAAGACTCTGTGACAGGTCTTGAGTGATGGGTTTCACATGGATAGGTGTCTGTTGGTCAGCATGATGTAGTGGGCCAAATGGCCTGTTTCCACTCTGTTTGAGTCTGGGGCTCTAGAATACATCTGATCCAGAGAAATACTATTATCACTGACACATATTGTGAAACCGTTCCTATTGTGAACTCTGTTATTTTGTGCTAGTAGTACAGTGCAAGCCATAAAAAAATTACCGTAAGTTACGACAACAAACAAACAAATCGATAATTAGATGGATAGATAAATTGATTGAGAGATAGATAAATAAATACTACAAAACAGAATAGCAAGGAAGTGGTCACGGACCTTTCAGAAATCTGATGGTAGCGACGAAGAGCCTATTCCTAAAACATTGCTTGTGGATCTTCACACTCCTGTACCTCTTCCCTGATGGTAGTAATGAGTAAGGGTCATGCCTCAGATGGTGATAGTCCTTAAAGATGGCTGCAAGTAGGAAAGTTTTCCAAAAAGAACAAGCTAGTGATAGGCACTGGACAAGGGCAGGTAGATTTCCCTTTTCAGACGACAATTGTCAATCCTATCCCACCCTCTCCAGAACGTAATGTAAGCATCTGGAAACGCTAGAAAAGCAATGTGGGATTATTCCCCTGCACTGTGCTTGCAAGTTACACAAATAACACCATGATAAAAGAATAAGCAGTAATGGAGGTTAGTACAGCTCTGACCTCATCTAGGTATGCCTGGTAGATCAACCTATATGCACACTGGCTCCACACCCTTTCAAGAAACAAAAGGATTCTTCAACTTCAAAATAAGTTATTATCTTCCTGCAGAGAGTCACTCCTAATCATAAAAGATGAGGACAAGATGCCAATACAATGCCAGAGGCTGTACGTCTTTGACGTTAACACACAGTAATGTTCACAAATTAATTTGGCATTTGCGGAGAGTGCAGGGAATAAGATTACCATCTTTATTTCTTTGTATATAGGGTAGGCGTTAGAGTACTTACACTCAAAATTATTCCCTACAGAGTAAATTTGTGAGAATAATAGCTATTTCACAGATCAACTGAGGATATGTTCAGCAGAATAGCAACTAATATGCTCTCTTTTTATCACTGTCATTTAAACAACATAACACCCAATATTTACTCAGCAAGGTTATTGATATACAGTGGCATGCAAACGTTTGGGCAGCCCAGGTCAAAATTTCTGTTACTGTGAATAGCTAAGTGAGTAAAAGATGAACTGATTTCCAAAAGGCATAAAGTTAAAGATAACACATTTCTTTAATATTTTAAGCACGAAAACTTTTTTATTTCCGTCTTTTACAGTTTCAAAATAACAAAAAAGGAAAAGGGCCTGAAGCAAAAGTTTGGGCACCCTGCATGGCAGTACTTAGTAACACCCCCTTTGGCAAGTACCACAGCTTATAAACGCTTTCTGTAGCCAGCTAAGAATCTTTCAATCTTTGTTTAGGAGACTTTCTTCCATTCTTCCTTGCAAAAGGCTTCTAGTTCTGTGAGATTCTTGGGCCGTCTTGCATGCACTGCTCTTTTGAGGTCTATCCACAGATTCTCGATGATGTTTAGGTCAGGGGACTGTGAGGGTCATGGCAAAACCTTCAGCTTGCGCCTCTTGAGGTAGTCCATTGTGGATTTTGAGGTGTTTAGGTTCATTATCCTGTTATAGAAACAACCTTCTTTTCATCTTCGGCTTTTTTACAGATGGTGTGATGTTTGCTTCCAGAATTTGGTTGTATTTAATTGAATTCATTCTCCCTCTACCAGTAAATGTTCCCCATGCCACTGGCTGCAACTCAAGCCCCAAGCATGATCGATCCACCCCCATGCTTAACATTAAATTCTGCACCCTTTTTTCTCCAAACATACCTTTGCTCATTGTGGCCAAAAAGTTCTATTTTAACTTCATCAGTCCACAGGACTTGTTTCCAAAATGCATCAGGCTTGTTTAGATGTTCCTTTGAACCTTTTGAATAGATAATGATCTTAAGCACACCTCAAAATCCACAATGGACTACCTCAAGAGGCGCAAGCTGAAGGTTTTGCCATGGCCCTCACAGTCCCCCGACCTAAACATCATCGAAAATCTGTGGATAGACCTCAAAAGAGCAGTGCATGCAAGATGCCCAAGAATCTCACAGAACTAGAAACCATTTGCAAGGAAGAATGAGCGAAAATCCCCCAAACAAGAATTGAAAGCCTCTTAGCTGGCTACAGAAAGCATTTACAAGCTGTGTTACTTGCCAAAGTGGGTGTTACTAAGTACTGACCATGCAGGGTGCCCAAACTTTTGCTTCGGGCCCTTTTCCTTCTTTGTTATTTTGAAACTGTAAAAGATAGAAATAAGAAAGTGTTCTTGCTTAAGATATTAAAGAAATGTGTCATCTTTAACTTTATGCCTTTTGGAAACCAGTTCATCTGTTACTCGCTTAGCTATTTACAGTAACAGAAATTTTGACTAGGGTGCTCAAACTTTTGCATGCCACTGTAGATAGAACATAGAATACAGAAATTAACAGCCCATTACAGAACCTTCGGCCCACAATGTTGTGTCAACCATGTAACCTACTCTGGAAACTGCCTAGAATTTCCCTAGTGCATAGCCCTCTATTTTTCTAAGTTCCATGTACCTATCTAAGAGGCTCTTAAAAGACCCTATTGTATCTGCTTCCACCACCGTCGTTGATGGTACATTGCACGCACCCACCACTCTCTTCAGACCTGAAGATGACAAACAATAGATCCAGCACCGATCCTTGTGGCACCACTAGTCACAGGCCTCCAATCCAAGAGGCAACTATCTACTACCGCTTGGCTTCTCCGACAAGGTCAATGTCTCATCCAATTTACTACCTCATATTGAATGCCGAGCAACTGAACCTTCTTGACCAATCTCCCATGTGGAATCTTCTCAAAGTCCTTGCTGAAGTATATGCAGACAATATCCACTACCTGGCCGTCATCATCTTTTCCTGGTAACTTCCTCGAAAAACTCTAAGATTGGTTAGACACAACCCACCATACACAAAGCCATGTTGACTATCCTTAATCTGTCCCTCGCTGTCCCTGTATATCCTCTAAATAGATGCATACCTAGCTCTGATGTGGAAAAAGCTTTCCTGCTGTCCCTCCTATCTACACTCCTCATAATTTAATACACTCCTTAACCTCTATGCTCCATTGAAAACAGGCTTAACCTATCCATTTTCTTTTTATAAAGTATGTGAAATACTCCATCCAAGGCAACATCCTGGTGAACCTCCTCTGCACCATCTCCAGAGCTATCATACCTCTCCATTTGTGTGTTGACCGGAACTTCAATGCTGTACTCCAGCTGGGATTTTACTGTTTCAGTAAAGACGAATGAGCGATAAACCTTGGGCAGGACTCCAGGAAAAAGTCTTTCAAAAGTTATGGGATCTTGTTGGTCCACATGAAATACTGGATTTAATTATCTCACCAAAAAATGGTATCTCAAAAGGACGGTATTCTCCCAGATTTCACTTGTGAAAAGGCCTGATGTTTATAATGGCCAAGTCACCGAGTAAGACTTGAACACAAAGCATTCGGACCTGAAGATGTGATGAAATAAGCCACCATGTGTTTTTTCCATGCATATTTCTAGTGCCCTGTTGTTTTTATTGTAGAATGGTGACCATTGTGTTTTCCATGAGGTATCAGCATCTGAGGATCCATCCTGGGCCCAACATATTGATGCAATCACACAAAAGGCACGACAGTAGCTACATTTCATTAGGCATTTGAGGAGAATTAGTATGTCACCAAAGACACTCACAAATTTCTATAGATGTACCGTGGAGATCATTCTAACATGGAAACCAGGAGAGGAGGCATGGTGGTTCAGCATGTTGAATTGCTGACTCACAGCTCAGAAGTCCTAAGTTCAAGCCTGACCTCAGGGGTTAGACCATAAGATATAGGAGTGGGTTAGGCCACTTGGCCCATCAAGTCTGCTCTGCCATTCCATCATGGCTGATTTATTGTTCTTCTCAACTCAATTCTCCTGCCTTCTCCCGGTAACCTTTCACACCTGGCTAACCAAGAACCTGTCAACCTCCGCTTTAAGTATACTCAGTGACTTGGCCTCAACAGCTGTCCGTGGCAATGAATTCCACAGATTCACCTGAAATAAATTCCTTCTCATCTCTGTTCTAATTGGATGCCACACTGTTCTGAGGCTTTACCCTGTGGTCCCAGACTACCCACTATAGAAAACATCCTCTCCACATCTACTCTATCTAGGCCTTTAAATATTCCAGAAGTTTCAATTAGATCACCCGCCCCCATTCTTCTAAACTCCAGTGAGTACAGGCCCAGAGCCATCAAGTTGTCCTCAAATGTTAATGCTTTCATTCCCATAATAATTCTTCTGAACCTTCTCTGGACCCTCTCCAATGCCAGCACATCCTCTCTTAGATAATGGGCCCAAACTGCTCACAAGTGCAGTCTGACTAATGCCTTATAAAGCCTCAGCATCTTATGTTCTAGTCCTTGCTCATAAGTTCTAGACCTCTCGAAATAAAAGATAACATTGCATTTGCCTTCCTTACCACCAACTCAAACTGCAAGTTAACTTTAGTGGATCCTGAATACGGACTCCCAAATCCCTTTGCACCTCTGCTTTTTGTAAATTTTCTCCCCATTTCGAAAATAGTCCTCACCTTTACTTCTTCCACCGAAGTGCATGACTATGCACTTCCCTACACTATGTTTCATCTGCCACTCCTGCAAACTTTGCCACAAAGCCATCAAACCATCATCCAAATCATTCACGTATAACATGGAAAGAAGTGGTCCCAACACCGATGCCTGTAGAACACCACTAGTCACCAGCAGACAACCAGAAAAGGCCCCCTTTATTTCGAGTCTTTGCCTCCTGCCAGTCAGCCAATTTTCTATCCATACTTACACTGTATCTTCTGTGTAATACCATGGGTTCCTTTTTGTTATGCAGCTTCATGTGCAGTTCTCTGTCAAAGTCCTTCTGAAAATTCAAATAACCAACACTCACAGACTCTCCTTTGTCTATTCTGCCTGTTACTTCCTCAAAGAATTCCAACAGATTTTTTCAAGCAATACTTGCCCTTAAGGAAACCCATGCTGATTTTGGTCTGCCTCTAAGTACCCCTAAACCTCATCCTTAATAATAGACTCCAACATCTTCCCAAACGCTGAAGTCAGACTAGCTGGCCTGTAATTTTCTTTCTGTCTCTATGTTTAAAGAGTGGAGTGACATTTGCAATTTTCCAGTACTCTGGAGCCATTCCAGAACCTAATGAGTCTTGAAAGATCATTACTAAAGCCTTCACGGTCTATTCAGCCACCTTTTTCAGAACCATGGGATGTAGTCTATCTGCCAGGTGACTTACCTACCTTCAGAGATTTCAGCTTCCCAGGTACCCTCTCCTTATTAATAGCAAAAACACTTACGTCTGCCCCCTGACACTCCAGCATTTCTGGCATTCTGCCAGTGTCTTTCACAGTGAAGATTGACACAAAATACTTATTGAGTTTGTCTGTCATTTCTTTGTCTACTGTTCTTCTCTAGTGTCATATTCCAGCAGTCCAATATCCACTCTCATCTCTCCTTTACTCATTTATCTGTATCTGAAAAAATATTCGGGATCCTTGTTTATACTATTGGCTAGAATACCTTCATATTTTGTCATTTCCCCCTTTATAGTTTTTAATAGTTGCCTTCTGTTGATTTTTAAATGGTTTTGCAGTGTTACATGCCCTCTCTTCTGTTTTTATCCTGTCTTTGACTTCTCTTGTAAGCCACAGCTGGCTCATCCCACTTTTAGAATACTTCATCTTTGGGATTTATCTTTCCTGCACCTTCTGATTTTTTCCCTGAAACTTCAACCATTTCTGTTCTGCCAACATCCCTACTAGTGTCCTCTTCCAATCAGCTTTGGCCAGCTCCTTTCTCATGCCTCTGCCATTCCCTTTACTCCTCTGTAATACTGATACATCTGATTTTAGCTTCTCCTTCTCAGACTTCAGTATGAATTATATCATTTTATGATTAATATCTCCTTAGTGTTCCTTTACCTTAAGCTCCCTAATCAAATCTGATTCATTACATAACACCCAGTCCAGAATTGCTATTCCCCTAGTAGGGTCATCTAACGTCTGCTCTAAAAAGCTATTTCATAGGCATAATACAAATTCCTTCTCTTGGGATGCACCACCAACCTGATTTTCCCCAGGTACCAGCATATTGAAATCCACTATGACTATCGTAACACTGCCCTTTTTATATTTTATACTTCATTGTCGACAAACAATTGATACTGAAACATACAATCATCACAGCGATATTTGATTCTGCGCCTCCTGCTCCCTGGATTACAAATCAACAGTAAGTATTAAAAATTTAAATTATAAATCATAAATAAAAAATAGAAAAATGGAAAGTAAGGTAGCGCAAAAAAAACCGAGAGGCAGGTCTGGATGTTTGGAGGGTACGGCCCAGATCCGGGTCAGGATCCGTTCAGCAGTCTTATCACAGTTGGAAAGAAGCTGTTCCCAAATCTGGCCAAGCGAGTCTTCAAGCTCCTGAGCCTTCTCCTGGAGGGAAGAGGGATGAAAAATGTGTTGGCTGGGTGGGTCGTGTCCTTGATTATCCTGGCGGCACTGCTCCAACAGCGTGCAGTGTAAAGTGAGTCCAAGGATGGAAGATTGGTTTGTGTGATGTGCTGCATCGTGTTCATGATCTTCTGCAGCTTCTTCCGGTCTTGGACAGGACAACTTCCATACCAGGTTGTGATGCACCCTAGAAGAATGCTTTCTACACTGCTTCTATAAAAATTAGTGAGGGTTTTAGGGGACAGGCCAAATTTCTTTAGCTTTCTCAGAAAGTAAAGGCGCTGGTGGGCCTTCTTGGCAGTGGACTCTGCTTGGTTGGACCAAGTCAGGTCATTTGTGATATTGACCCCGAGGAACTTAAAGCTTTTGACCTGTTCCACTTGTGCACCACTGATGTAAATTGGGTTGTGCAGTCCGTTACTCCTTCTGAAGTCAACAACCAATTCCTTCATCTTGCTGACGTTGAGGGATAGGTTATTGTCTTCGCACCATGCCACCACGTTCTTAACTTCCTCTCTGTACTCAAACTCATCATTACCCGAGATACGGCCTACAATTGTGGTGTCATCAGCAAACTTATATATTGATTTCGATGGAAACTTGGCTACACAATCATGGGTGTACAGTGAGTACAGCAGGGGGCTGAGTACACAGCCTTGTGGGGCACCAGTGCTCAGAGTGATTGTAGAGGAGAGTTTGTCCCCTATTTTTACAGCCAGGGTCCTGTCTGTGAGGAAGTTGAAGATCCAGCTGCAGATCTGAGTGCTAAGGTCCAGGTTCCAGAGCTTAGGAATCAGTTTATTTGGAATGATGGCATTAAAGGCAAAGCTGTAGTCAATGAAAAGGAGCTTTACGTATGCGTCTTTATTCTCCAGGTGTTCTAAGGGGGAATGTAGGGCCAGAGAGATGGCATCTGCCATTGACCTGTTGCTCCGGTAGGCGAATTGCAAAGCGTTGAGGTTGACCGGTAGGCTGTGGTTGATGTGTGCCATAACCAATCTCTCGAAGCACTTCATAGCAATTGATGTCAGAGCCACAGGTCGATAGTCATTCAGGCACCGGGATTATTGTTGCCTTCTTAAAACAGGAGGGGATCTTAGACTGAAGCAAGGAGATGTTGAAGATGTCAGCAAACACTCCAGCTAGCTCGCTTGCACAGGCCCAGAGAACCCGTCCCGGGACACCATCTGGGTCTGTCGCCTTCCTTGGATTTATCTTCAGGAAGGCCCTTCTAACGTCCTCCTCAGTGACGATGAATCTCGATGCCACCAGGTCCGGTTCATCTGGAGGGAACGGGACGCTCCTTTTCTGTTCGAATCTTGCGAAGAATACGTTAAGTTCGTCAGGAAGAGAAGCGCCACAGTTATTGATATTCCCAGCCTTTTCTTTGCGCCCAGTGATCTCATTTAGACCCTGTCATAGTCTACTGGCATCCCTCTGATTAGCCTGGGCTTGCAATTTGGCTCGATATTGCCTCTTGGCGCCCTTAATGGCTTTCCAGAGTCCACGCCTGGATTCCCTGTAGCTACTGGTATCCCCGGACCTAAAAGCCGCAGCTCTAGCCTTTAAAAGGGACTTGACCTCATAATTCATCCAAGATTTCTAGTTAAGGAATACCTGGATCGTCTTGCGAGACACGCAGTCCTCCGTGCATTTCCAAATAAAGTCCGTAACAGCTGAGGCATACTCATCGAGGTTAGCTGCCGAGTCCTTGAATACTAACCAGTCCACTGATTCAAAGCAGTCACGGAGGACCTCACCCGTTTCCTCCGTCCAATGCGACACCACTTTTGACACCGTGACCTCCCTCTTCAGTTTCTGTTTATAAGCCAGGAGGAGGAGAACGGCCTGATGGTCCGATTTTCCGAAGTGAGGTCGTGGGACAGAACGGTAGGCATCTTTGACTGCTGTGTAGCAGTGGTCAAGTATATTCGGGCCTCTAGTGGGACAGGAGACATGTTAGTATAACTTTGGCAGTGCCTTTCTGAGGTTGGCCTGGTTAAAGTCCCCGGCTGTAATGAGCAAAGCGTCTGGATACCTGGTCTCAAGTTCACTGATGTTGGCATACAGTATGTTCAGAGCACACTCCACGTCCGCCTGGGGGGGAAATGTAGACCACTGTCAGTATGACCGAGGTGAACTCCCGTGGCAGATAGCAGGGACGACACTTCACCGACAGGTGTTCCAGGTCCGGGCTGCAGCAGCTTGTCAGTGCCACTGTGTCCGAGCACCACACAGTGTTGATCAGTAGGCAGACACCACCTCCCCTCGTCTTGCCCGAAGACGCCATGCGGTCCATCTGATGGATCGAAAATCTCTCCAGTTGGATGGCACATTCGGAGGTGGCAGGGGAGAGCCAGGTCTCAGTGAAACAGAATACACAGCAGTTCTGCATCTCCCTGCAGTAGGTGAGTCTCCCTTTAAGATCATCCACCTTGTTCTTACATGTATTTCTATCTCCCATTGTAATTTGTATCCCATATCCTGGCTACTGTTCGGAGGCCTGTATATAACTCCCATCAGGGTCTTTTTACCCTTGAAATTTCTTAACTCTACCCACAAGGGTACCACATCTTCTGATCCTATGTCAACTCTTTCTAAGGTTTTTAATTTCATTTTTTAGCAAAAGTTACCCCAATCCCTCTGCCTACCTGCCTGTCCTTTCAATAGAAGGATGTTAAGCTCCCAACTATGATCTTCTTTCGGTCACATCTCAGTGATGTCCACAACGTCATACCTGTCAATCTGTAACTGCACTACGAGATCACCTGCCTTATGTTGTATGCTGCATGCTTGCAAATATAGCACCTTCAATCCTGTATTCATCACCCTTTTCGATTTTGCCCCCCTGTTACACTTCACCTCATTGTCTGTGTGGAGTTTGCACATTGACTCCACCTGTTTCTTCCAAGTTCTCTGGTTTTGTTCCATGTCCCAATGACATGCAGGTTCACTGACCACTGTAAATTGTCCCTCATGTGCAGGTGAGTGATAGGGTCTCGAGGGAGTAGAGGGAGTAGATTGTAGACTCAACCGGTTCTATCACGGACAGAACCCTCCGCAACATTGAGGACATCTTCAAGAGGTGGTGGCTAAGGAAGGCAGCATCCGTCATTAAGGGCTCTTACCATCTGGGACATATCCTCTTCTCACTATTATCATTAGCGGGGAGGTACAGGAGCCTGAAGATGCACACTCAGCAGTTCAGGATCAGCTTCCTCCCCACTGTCATCAGATTTCCGAACACTCCATGAACTCACAGTACAGTGCAAAAGTCTTAGGCATATATATGTAGCTTGGGTGCCCAAGATTTTTGCACAGCACTGCATTAGTCGACGTGGAGCGGAGAGCGAGTTTGTAAACCTGGTAGAAGCAAAGGATGTTGGGAATGGTGAGGATGGAGTGGCGTGGGAGGGGTGTGGGTGCCAGGGGAGGAAGGGTGGTGTGAGTGCAGATGCACCCTACCCTGAGACACATACAGCATAGAACAGTACCGCACAGTACAGGCCCTTCGGCCCACAATGTTGTGCCGACCCTCAAACCCTGCCTCCCATACAACCCCCCTCCATATACTTGTAAGGTATATTGACACCCGGCAAGGTTTATTGGATCAATTGGTTTATTGATCATAACTGAATGCCTCTCTGGTGCTTCTCCTCCCGTCCCCTTTTCCAAATCATGAATCCCCTCTCCCTGCCCCCTTCCCACTCTCAGACCATAATTTTTTTGTAGTAGCTGTACAGTGTAATACATAAAATTACCACAGTACTGTGCAAAAGTCTTGAGGCACCCTTGCTATATATATATCCTTTCTTTTTGTACCATTTATTTATTTTGTGATTTATAGTAATTTTATGTCTTTGTACTGTTCTACTGTCACAAAGTAACACATAAGACAGTAATGACAGACCTGATTTCTGATTCTGGAATGAGGAGAGAACAACACAGAATCAGTGTAAAAGGGTGCTGAATAAGGCCACAAGACAGGAGCAGGATTAGGCCATTTGGCTCATTCAGTCAGCTCCACGGTTCTATCATAGGTAACTTATGGCTGGTCCTAGATCCCCCCGCTATAGGAAACATCCTCTCCACATCTAATCTAATTAGGCATTTCTTTCTGCAACCGTTGGGCATTTCCAAAAAGCATCTGCTGTAAGAGCGAAGGCAAAGACTTTGAGAAACTTTTGTAGTAATCTAACAAATTCTCTTCAAAGGAAATGAAAGATAGAGGAAGATGAGGAAAGCAAATATAATAGCAAACCTCAATAAGGTAAAATATTACTCGTCTATGGAAAAGATCAGGAGAATAGGAACATTTGGACAATTCATTGAAAAGGTTGTCACAAATCTGGTGGGCTGGACGGTCTCTTTCTGTGTGCACTCATTGTGTAATAGACATACAAAGTGTACATGGATGTCTCCTACAAAAAAGGGAGAGTCTAGGACCTTTGGGCACAGTCTCTGAATACAAGCATGTCCCTTTAGAATGGAGATGAGGAGGCATTTCTTTGGCTAAATAAATCCGTGGAATTTATTTACTTATTTATTGAGATACATCATGGAACAGGCTCTTTCAGCTCTTCAAGCCACACCACCCAGCAATTCCCAATTGCTTAATCACGGGACAACTTATAATGACAAATTCACCTACCAACCAGTACACCTTTGGACTCTGGGAGGAAACCGGAGCACCCAGAGGAAGCACACATAGTCGTAGGGAGAATGTAAAAAACTCCTTATAGACAGCAGTGGGAATCATTGCTACAGGTGGTTGATGAAGGCCTGGTCCAGGCCTTTGGATACATTGAAAGTGAAGGTTGATCGGTTTTTGATTAGTAAGGGTGTCAAAGGATAAGAGAGAAGGCAGGAGAAAGGAGTTGAGAGAGATAATAAATCAGCCATGATGGAAAGGCAGATAAAACTCGATGGGCTGAATGGCTTAATACTGCTCCTACATCTTATGGTCTTCTGTTGCAAAACATTGATCAACATTCTTCAATCAGAACTGGATAACCGAAACGGTTTCTTGTGCACTTTATAATGTAATTTTGAAAGAAATCTTCTTTCCAGTAGAAGTTTCTGTTTGAAAATGATTGTTACAAAGGTTGTCAAATAAAAAATAATTTGAGTAAGTGGTTACTCTTTCTAACTGGCGGAATGCCCACGTTTGATCAATTGCTTTTACATTCTCTTCTGATTAGACAATTACACTGGCTCATTACCCCTTGAAAATAAAATTCAGTGCTTCTGAGGGGGATTTTTTGTCAGGATCTTGGAAGGTCTTGTGGACTAACTGTAATTTGACCATTTATGGAAGTTGGCCAAGTGTTTTGTGAGAAATAATGTTTTAAAATAAAATTGATGAATGCAGCTGCAAGTTGTTTTTCTTAGATAAGGATATGGTGGACTTTGATGGAATTCATGGTTGGGCAGCTTCATAGACAAGAATATCTCCAGATAGAGAAGTATTGAGTGTTTTTCCTTGAAGGTTTAATATAATGATTGACTGTGTTGAATGATATGAAGAACAAAACAACTGTGGGATGTTAATAAATTGCAAAGCTGGGATATAAGGAGTTGCAGAAACCACATATGGGGATATTGTTCAGGGACTAATAATTTGATCATTATTAGGCCCCTGACTAACAATAATTTGATAATAATTTAATAAAAACTTATTGTTATGTTTTTGTATTTGCACAGTGTGTCTATTGCACATTGGTTGTTGGTCAGTATTAGTTGCAGCTTTTCATTGATTCTATCATTTTTTTTGTTCTACTGTGAATGCCCCCAAGAAAATAAATATGGTGACAGATGTATACTTTGATAATAAATTTACTTTGAACATTCAACATGGGAAAATGACCTTGTTACTTGTCCAAGGAAAAGCTTTGTCCGGTCACCAATGGACTTGCTAAAGCCAGTTGGTGTGGGTTGTTGTTCTGTGCATTGCTGATTAAGACCATAAGATAAAGGAGCAGAAGTAGGCCATTTGGCCCATCAAATCTGCTCCGCCATTCAATCATGGGCTGATCCAATTCTTCCAGGCATCCCCACTCTCCTGCCCTCTCCCCATACTCTCTGATGCCCCAGCTAATAATCAGGACTTCCAGTACGATTGACAGTGCAGGGATTACTGGATGTGGAATTGTTTATTGAATAGTTTTCAGGACTGTTGTATGAGTGTGGTGTTATTTCATTATCAGGCATTAGAACCATGCAACCTACTTCCCTGTCACTTCTGTTAAATAAGTAAATGAAATGGATTTCAGAAATCTTGGTCTCTTCCCCTGGTCTGGATCCAAAACTCTGTTGGCAGTGCAGTGGAGTGACCTGGCTTTGATTCTTACCTTGGCTACGTGCTGCAAGATGTTTCTCCCCCTGACTGTGGAGGTCTGGTTTTTCCCACTTCTCAAAAGCACACAGATATGTTAGATGGCTCCTGTAAACTGCCTTTGGTGTGTGCAATGAAATTCTGCGGAAGATGGGCATATGAGAGAAAATGGATTACAGGGAATACGTGTACAGTATTTGGGGAATGAAACTTACTGGAATGCTGAGAGAATTGATTGGCCAAATCATGATCAAGCAGAGAAGTGACTCAGAATCAGAATCAGGTTTATTATCAATGACATCTGTAGCCGCTAGAGTGTCTTCCTCATGATGACGTCAAGGATAGACCTTCTGAGATGCTGATGCCCAGGGACTCAAAGCCACTCACTCAATGAGGACTAGTGTGTGTTCTCCCGACTTCCCCTTCCTGAAGTCTATAGTCAATTGATTAAACCTGCTAGAAGGTGGTTAGAACAATCCATTTACTGCATTATTCTGGGATTATTTTGCCTAATTTTGTTGTGACAGGAAATTGGAAGAAATGCATGAAAATTCTGGGCCTATATATGCATCCAGACGTATCCTAACATTTGGTGCCAGAGAAGGAAACATATCCTATAATAGTGACAGTCCCGAGTAGGTAGGTAGGCAGAGATTAGTGTTTGGCCATTTTTGATTTGATTTTTAGCTGGTCTGGCACAATATTGTGGGCCGAATGACCTGTTCCTGTGCTGTACTCTTCTATATTCTAAGTGTTCGTAAATTCTGGAGAGGTGAAGTAATCACAAATTTCTACAGTAAACTTGCCAAATACTCAGATAAGCACGCTTCATACTGAACATATATCGACAGTGGGCACTGTGCTAATCTGATCAGTGGTGGCATGACTACAGATCGAAGGCCAGTCTAAACAGTGAAGGACCAATTGGGGTCCTGGTGGGACACCGCCGGTCAGCAGAGGTTCAAATAGACGACAGACTTGTGCTTTAGGCTTGTAGCAGAGACAAATCCTCAGTGGTTAGCAGAAACTTAATCCGACAAAATTGCTGCATTTCAAACACAATGCAATGAACTTAAGATATTCTATATAAAAGAGTTTTATATTTGTTACTTAATCACAACATATTCTGCAGGTTTCAAAAGTGGTCTGAATGGAAGGCCAGAAAGATAATCATTCGAGAACCGTTCACAGGTAAATTGAATATTGTTTACTTCTTGCTAAATTTCCAGATGAACACACTACAATAAACGCACTTGCAATTCTGCCAATTATTTGGAACGAGTTTACATCATCTGGAATAAATTTGCATATTAGACCATCCTTTGCTGAGTATTTGTATATAATTAAGATATGCCAAGCTTGACAGTCACTCAACAAGAAAGGCTTTTATAATACGTTTATACAAACCGGGAACTCAATAGATAAATGTAGGTTGCAAGCTACTATTTGACTGGGAATATGGGTGGATGACATGTTCCCAGGTGCTTGCCAATTCTCTGTTTGAAACCAGATAGAAACAGCAGCCCCTGGGAAATATTTCACTGTTGGTTGGTGGAGCATGAGTAATACTGGTAATTTGCTCTGTGAAAATTCCTGGTACAAGTAAAGCCTGAATATAAATGTAGACTAAAAGAATTAAAAAAACACTTCACTATTTAATCCTGTGCCTTATTTTCTGGTGGAGGGCTTATTAGTAAAAAAAACTTATTTGGAGAAAATCAGAATTTTATTGGTTTGCAGCTCTGACTATATCTGAATGCTAAACCTTTCACTTAGCATGATGAGGTGAAGTTTGCCACACCTACAGAGAACAATTTGCAACTGTGAAGTATACAGTATATCGTGTGAAAACTCTATGCTAATTTTCCAAGGTATTCAGGCTGTTTGCAGTAACAACACTCATCACCACAGGAGCGAACTGGAGATCCATCAACTTTGACAAAGTCATGTTCTATCTTCACACTTACTATCCATCTTCTGCTTCAGAAAATAAAAATATTAGATCTACTAAGCTGATTAAACTGCGGGTTAATGAATTTTGTAAGTTACCTCTTAATGTAAGGTAATAATGTTTCTTTACTTGCTAGCCAGTGGTTGAAGTCAGAATTCACACCTGTATGAAGGGAGACGGTTACCAAAGCCCAACCCAAACACCTGTCTCCTACTCCTTATTTACAGGTAGGGGACAGGGCAATGAACAGATTACATACAATGCTTGTGCACTCATGATTTTCACAGATGACTGCTTAGAACCTTTCTCCACTTCCTCGTGTCACTAGATCTGCAGGCAGTTCAAGGTTTGGGAGTAATAGTTTGCAGTTTGATACAACAAGAACCTATGTTGACTTGTGGTAAAATTAACTTGATTCAATCAAGTCAGTGCTGAAATAAAAACAAAGATTTAGATTTTGAATTGAGGAAGAGAAGGTGAGGTGTTATCTGTGCTTATCATGGCTATCTGTTTGAGTATTCCATTTTCTTATAACATTGTAGTTAATCTATCTCAAACTTGCACACACTTAATGGTACTTCTATAATGCTATAAGACCATAGACATAGTGGCAGAATTAGGTCATTCAGCCCATCAAGTCTGCTCTACCATTTCAAAACTAGAGGTTTCAGGTAAGAGGGGGAAGATTTGAAAGGGACCTGTGGGGAAACTTTTTCATGCAGAGCGTATTGTACATATGTAGCTGCCAGAGAAAGTAGTTGAGGCATGTACCATAATGGCACTGAAATGACATTTGGATACCTATATGGATGGGAAAGATTGAGAGAGATATGGAATGGACCAAAATGGGCAAATAAGACTAACTTAGGAGGGCACCTTGATCAGCATGAATGAGTTGGGCCGAAGGGCCTGTTTCCAGTCTGTATTACTCTAAGACACTATGACATATTAGATTATTGATTGCTTTGAGAAAACATTCAAGAAAGGACAACAGGAGGATTCTTAAGACCATAGTTATTAAACTTCTGAACCAATCATCTCTTTCATACCTTTCCCAGTGGTGCTGCTACACGTATGTATTCATTCTGCCTCTCTCCTTTATTCTTCTGTACTCTACTCTTCTATTCCTTTCTCCTCCTTTCTGTACGCTACTCTTATTTTCCCTTCTTCCCTTTCTCTACTCTTCTCTTCTCTTCCCTTCTCCTCCCTTCTGTATTCTTCTCTTCTGGTCTCTTTATTCTGCTTCTCTCCTTCACTCCATTATGGTCACTTCAGTAACTGTCTTTGCATTGATTCTGTTGGCACTACAGCTTTTGCACTATTCTTCTGTTTTGTGCTTGTGTTTATTGTTGTATTTAACATTACTGTGTGTGTGTGGTTTACTCTGAGAACTTCATGCAAGCAAGGAATTTCATTGTATTCTAGTGTAAATGACAATTAACCTGATCTGATCAGACATTGTTACATTTCATTTTAGTAGAAGTTAACGGCATAAAAATGGAAAGGAGAGAAGGCAGCCATATTGCTTCTCTAGCATGTCCTGCCTTTCATTGTCATGGCTATCCATTGGACAATTCCTTTTCCCTTTAACCTTATCATTAGTCTATCTCGACTGCACACACACTTGCTGAGTCAACATCATCTCTTCTATAAGACCAAAAGATCATAGAAATAGGAACAGAATTCAGCTCATTAATCCTGCTCTGCCATTCCATCATGGCTGATTCATTTTGCCTCCCAACCCCATTCTCTTGCCTTCTCTCCATAACCTATGACATCCCGACTAATCAAGAACTTATCAACCTCCACTTAGAATCCAAGTCATTGAGTATATTTAAAGCAAAGGTCTATAGTTTCTTAATTAGCAAGAATGTCAAAGGTTACGGGGACAAGGCAGGAGAATGGGGTTGAGAGGGATAAAAAATCAATCTTGTTGGAACGGCAGAGTGGACTTGATGGGCTGAACATCCTATTTCTGCTCCTATGTCTTATGGTCCTCGTCTCTGTTCTCTTCCTTCTCTTTCTGCCTGGACTTGGTCTAAAGACTGGATGAACTGGGCTTGTACTAAAGACTGGATGACCTGGGCTTGTACTAAAGACTGGATGAACTGGGCTTGTACTAAAGACTGGATGAACTGGGCTTGTACTCGTTGGAATTTAGAAGATTGAGGGGGGATCTGATTGAAACGTATAAGATCCTAAAGGGATTGGACAGGCTAGATGCAGGAAGATTGTTCCCGATGTTGGGGAAGTCCAGAACGAGGGGCCACAGTTTGAGGATAGAGGGGAAGCCTTTTAGGACCGAGATTAGGAAAAACTTCTTCACACAGAGAGTGGTGAATCTGTGGAATTCTCTGCCACAGGAAACAGTTGAGGCCAGTTCATTGGCTATGTTTAAGAGGGAGTTAGATATGGCCCTTGTGGCTACGGGGGTCAGGAAATATGGAGGGAAGGCTGGGGCAGGGTTCTGAGTTGGATGATCAGCCATGATCATAATAAATGGCGGTGCAGGCTCGAAGGGCTGAATGGCCTACTCCTGCACCTATTTTCTATGTTTCTATGTTTCTATTTGTCCATCCTTTGCATACTCACGAGCCTGTCGAAAAGCGTCTTAAATGCCTACATTGTATCTGTCTCCAGCACCATCCCTGCAGACCTTCCAGGCACCCGTCACTCTCTGCGTAAAAAAACAAAATGTGCTTGCACATCTCCCTTGAACTCCCCAGCACTAAATGGATACCTTCAGTTGTTAGATATTTTGATCCTGGTATATATTATACCAGCTATACCAATGCCGAAGAAGAGTAGTGTGAGCTGCCTTAATGACTATCATCCAGCAGCACTCACATCTATGGCATGTCTCAGCTTGGTTCGGTTATCCTACAGGGAAGCCTCAAACATACTATGTCTTTTGTGTCTTTATGTGATGCGGCTGTTTAGTTCCTTAACCCTGAGATTTGATGTGTTGTGTGTTGAGAGATGCTCTTCTGCACACCAGTTTTGTAAAATGTGGTTACTTGAGTTACTGTTGCCTTCCTGTCATCTTGGACATGTCTGACCTCTCTCATGAACAAGACATTTTCACCCACAGAACTGACTCATTGGATTTTGTTTTTTGTTTTTCACACCATTCTCTGTAAGCTCTAGAGACTGTTGTGCCAGAAAGTCCCAGGAGATCAGCAGTTTCGGAGATACACAAAATAACACCAACAATCATTCCACGGTCAGAATCACTTAGATCATATTTCTTCCCCATTCTGATGTTTGGTCTGAACAGCTGAAGCTCTTGACTATGTCTGCATGCTTTTATGCATTGAGTTGTTGCCACATGATTGGCTGATTAGATATTTGCATTTACTAGTAGGTGTACAGGTGTGCCTAATAAAATGGTCACTCAGTGTAGCTAATCTTAAAAATATAGAAAAGACTAACGTAGATCAAGAACGCCTTGGGAACACCCTTAGATATTTACTCAGTCTACATGGAAGTATCTTGTGATGGAATTGAGAATAGAGTGTCTGCTCTGGGAGTCTGGTGAAGAGCACACATGGAATTATGTTTGTTAGTAGAAAATGCATAATGGGCTGAATGGCCCTTTCCTGTACTGAAAATCTTTTTTGACTTCAGGTTCTTAAGTTCAAGTTTTCTGTCATCGAATTGGCAATGGTGTATTATTGTCACATGTTCTGAGGTACAGTGAAAAGCTTGTTTTGTATAATGTTCATACAGATCAGATTATTACACTGTAAAACAATAACAATGCAGAATGAAGAGTAACAGCTTCAGACAAAGTACAATGCAGGTAAACAGTAAGGTACAAGATAATCATGAGTTAGATTATGGGGTTAAGAGTCTTATTAGGGAACCATTAAGTAGTCTTGTACACAGTGTAAATAGCATGAAAATTAGCTTTTTGAAGCAGCACCACCGTACATTATAAACATAATCAACATAAACTTAAATTTAAAAAAATATACTTAGCCCTCATGACAAAATAAACAAAAATAAGCATTAGTTGAGAGACATGAACATTAGTTTACATTGGGGAAAATATAGTCTAAGGTAGAATTTTGGTTTTTCAGGTTAATCAAAATTACACAGAGCAGCAGAAGGCCCCTTGGCACAACACATCCATGCTAACCAAGGTTCCTTGCTGAGCTTCTCCTAGTCTCCTGCCTTTGGCTCACATCCTTCTGAACCCGACGTTCCCAAACTTCTTTAGCCATGGAGACTTACCATTAACTAAAGTGTCCGTGGACTCCAGGTTGGGAACCACTGCTCTAAACCTTTCCTACCTTTGTAATTCCACATGACTCCCTTTGCCTCAGATCCCTTAATATGCTTGGCTAATGTCAACAACAATGAATAATGTATTTTTCCAATTACATAGTAAAATATCCCAAGACAGTTCACATTAACAACAAGCATGCAATAGCAGATACGTTGGTGTTAGGCACAGTAATCTGATGTGTACAGAGAGTTTAGGAGAGTGTGTGGACCTCATTAAGGAGGCACAAGAGATTGCAGATGCTGGAAATTTGGAGCGAAATTTAAAGGCATTGGTGCAATTCAGCGGGTCACGCTGTGACTTTGGAGGGAAATGTACTGTTGCCATTTCAGATTGAGGAACTTCATCAGGAATGTGCAGCAGGTGAACTAAAGCAAGAATGGAGTTAACTAGAAATGGAAACAAACTGAAGATGCTGAGAACACGGTCAGTTCAAGAACCTGATGTCATTGGAGAAGTAGTTCTGTGTCTTCAGGCTCCTGTATCTCCTGCCTGTTAGCTGCACTGCGAAGAGGGCATGGTCTGGATGTTGGGGGTCCTTAATGATAGATGTTGCAATGATTCAATGAGGATGAGAGTTCCTCATATGTGTAAAACTTTGTCAGACATAGCAGTATTTTCATAAGTGTAAATTCCCCGAGTGAAGATATTGTCCTCATATGTGTAAAATTTTGTCAGACATATCAGCATTTATGTAAATGTAAATTCCTCAAGTGAAGACATTATCCTCATAATATGTATAACTTTGTCAGACACATCAGTATTTACATAAATCTAAACACCCTGAGTGAAGGTATTATATGTAAGGCAAAATACAGCAAATAATGTGTCTCCGGTCAGTGTATTGGTTATTTAGTATTTCTGAGCTCTGTTAACAAAGATACCAAGGAACCATTATTTATATTGTAAGTGATTTGAAATTTTCTGGCTGGTCAGGTCCTACTGAGGCCAAACTTTTCCTGGCAATAAATTGGAGCATACAAGTCATTTAGCGAATATTATGAAGGCTGTAAACGTCATCCCGTGGGATTTTTAGAGCAATTCTACTGACATTACACATTTTTCATTGTAAAGCAAACCCTTTACAATGGAGGCAGTGGAGCACCCTGCCCTTTGGGTTTGTACTGGCTTGCTGACAACTCAAGTACCATTTCTGCTCGATCTAGAGAGCTACAATATTTTCTTTCAATGCATTTACATAAGTTTCTAAGAATGCAAAATACAGCAGTTGCTGGAATTCAGACATTGAAATCAAACAGCACATTAGATGGAGCAAGTGACAATCCGCTGGAGGAACTCAGTGGTGTAAGCAGCATCTGTGGGACGAAAGGATTTGACAGCATTTCTGGCAGTTCCTTCAGCAGATTGTTAGCTGTTCCAGATTCCAGATTTGGCACTCTCTTGTGTCTCCAGGAGATTAGATATACTCTATGGAGAGTCAATGGACTGCAACTTGTTGATCTAATGCCCAGGGCGGACTCTTTGTTGACTCTGGGTATGGAGGGCCAATCTTTCTGACTTTCAGCTCTGGCCCAGACTCCACAGGTGGTAGCAGAAAGTAGTCCTGCCTTCAAAACATCACCTAAAATATTGACTGCTGGCAGAGACCCACCTCCAGCTTGGACAACTTGACGGGCTGAGTTCCTCCAGCATTTTGTGTGTATTGCTCTGGATCTCCAGCACCTCCAGAATCTCTTTGTGTTTATGAGATGCATCTGATCTGTGGAAGGTTCCGAAAGTCATTATGCTGGGGGAGTCTCAGTAAGACTGAGATTTTCTACGGGCTTCCATGTGAAGTTCCAAAGGCCAAGCCAACAAGATAAGTCCAGTGTTCAAGATATATGAACTTCCACATCATTCCCACATTTGCAGTTGCCAGCTAACGCTGAGTACCTCAGAACAGTTCTGTCATTAAATTGCATTATTCCTTTGGCAAATATACTGGTATACCTTAAATATTATCAAAGGGCCGCTCAAATATACATTACTGACATTCAAGTCATTTTTAGCTTACGTTGTGAGTTTGCTGCTGATTTGTTGTCCAGCATCTCCAACTGGAAGCGGAAGACAGGAGAGTAGAAATTTATTGTCCGTAACTCACAATTATGGTTAATATTTCTAATGTTAGAAAGTGGAGTACAAGTCATAGAGTGGTAGAGGAATCATGGAATCATGTCCTCTGGCCCAACTTATCTATGCTAACCATGGTGCCCACTAAACTAGTCCCATATGCTAGCACTTGGCCCATATCCCTCTGATATCTATGTTCACATCTAAATAGCTCTTGGATGGTGTTATTATACCTGCCTCACTTACTTTCTCTGGCAGCTCATTCCATCAACGCATGAAGAAGTTGCCCCTCTTCTGTTCCCCTTCAAATCTTTCACTTCTTGTTCTGTCCATGACGGGTACAGCCCTCCCCACCACTGAGCACATCCACATGGAGCGCTGTCGCAGGAAAGCAGCATCCATCATCAAGGACCCCCATCACCCAGGCCGTGCTCTCTTCTCGCCGCTGCCATCAGGAAGAATCTACAGGAGCCTCAGGACTAACACCACCCGGCTCAGGAACAGTTGTTACCCCTCAACCTTCAGGCTCTTGAACCAAAGGGGATAACTTCACTCAACTTCACTCGCCTCATAATTGAAATGTTCACACATGCCATGTATTTACTGTGACTGCCCACAAGAAAACGAATCTCAGAATTGTATATGGTGACATATACAGTATGTACTTTGATAATAAATTTACTTTGTACTTTGAACTTTGGATTTCATATATTAGCGTGTAATCAAGTACCTTTCAAGTATTTTACATTGTGGAACAGGCCCTTCCGGCACTTTGAGCCATGCCACCCAGCAACCCCCAATTTAACCCTAGCCTAACCATGGGACAACTTACAACAACCAATTAACGTACCAGCTGGTACGCCTTTGGACTGTGGAAGGAAACCAGAGCACGGGTAGTCCTGACGAAGGGCCTCGGCCCGAAACGTCGACTGTACCTCTTCCTAGAGATGCTACCTGGCCTGCTGTGTTCACCAGCAACTTTGATGTGTGTTGCACCTGGAGAGAGCCTGCTCATTCCACGGGCAGGACATACAAACTCCTTATAGCTGACCTCACAATTGAACCCCCGAACTCTAATGCCCTGAGCGTTAATAACGTTGTGCAATCTGCTACACTATCGCGCAGCAGGGCCACTGTTTCCTTTTACCTGGGGCATTATGTGGGTATAAGGTAGTTGATAAACCAGTATATCAGGCCTTTTCTGAAACATGGAACATTGATATTAAAGAGACAGTACAACTCTAGTGTACTGTCAACAACTCTATATGTAGGAGGGAGATTGAAAATCTGGTTGAATGGTGCCACAACACCAACCTCAGCAAGACCAAGGAAATGATTATTGACGTCAGGAGAAGGAAAGCAGAGGTCAATGAGCCAGTCCTCATTGGAGGATCAGAGGTGGAGAGGGTCAGCAACTTTATATTCCTCAGAGTTATTATTTTGGAGGAGCTGTCCTGGGCCCAGAATGTAAGTGCAGTTATGAAGAAAGCCCAGCAATGTCTTTACTTCCTTAGGGGTTTGCGGAGATACGCATGACATCCGAAACTTTGACAAACATCTATAGATGTGTAGTGGAGAGTGTATTGACTGGCTGCATGACAGCCTGGTATGAAAACACCAATGCCCTTGAACAGAAAATCCTGCAGAAAGCAGGGAATATGGCCCAGTCCTTCACAAGTAAAGCTTTCCCCACCATTGAGCACATCTACACGGAATAGTGTCACAGGAAAGCAGAATCCATCATCAAGGACCCCCACCACCCAGGTCATGCTCTCTTCGTACTGTTGCCATCAGGAAAAAGGTACTATAACCTTGGGGCACACACCACCAAGTTCAGGGACAGTTACTACCCCTCAGCCATCAGGCTTTTGAAACAAAGGATATAATTTCACTCGCCCCGTCTTTGAAAAGATCTCACAACCAATGGACTCAATTTCCAAGATACTTAACCTCATGTTTTCAATATTTATTGCTTATATATTATTATTATTATTTGTTCTCCTGTATTTGTTCTGTTTGTTGTCTTTTCCACTCTGGCTGAACAACCTAGTTAGACAGTCTTTCATTGATTCTGTTATGGTTAATATCCTATAGTTTAACTGAGTATGTCCAGAAGAAAATGAATCTCAGGGTTGTATATAGTGACAAATACATATTGTAATATATTTTCTTTGAAATTTGAACACTGGTGAGGAGACAGAAAATATTGAGAAAATTAACACCGATATGCTGCGTGCTTCCCAAGTGAAGGGTAGGGGATGAAGAGCAAGGTTGAGAGACTGGTTGGGGATGGGGCGATGAGCAGGGAATGGTGGGGGATGGGGAGTTGAGATTCAGGGAATGGTGGGGGGTGGGGAGATGGGTTTCAGGGAATGGTGGGGGATGGGGAGATGAGTTTCAGGGAATGGTGGGGGACAGGGAGATGAGGTTCAGGGAATGGTGGGGGGATCAGGAGATGAGTTTCAGGGAATGGTGGGGGATGGGGTGATGTGGTTCAGGGAATGATGGGGGGATGGAGAGATGGGTTTCAGGGAATGGGAGGGGGATGGGGAGATGAGGTTCAGGGAGTGGTGAGAGATGGAGAGATGGGTTTCAGGGAATGGGAGGGGGATGGGGAGATGAGGTTCAGGGAGTGGTGAGAGATGGGGAGATGAGTTTCAGGGAATGGTGGGGGATGGGGAGATGAGTTTCAGGGATTGGTGGGGGATGAGGAGCTGAGTTTCAGGGAATGGTGGGGGATGGGGAGATGAGTTTCAGGGAATGGGAGGGAGGATGGGGAGATGAGTTTCAGGGAATGGTGGGGGATGGGGAGATGAGTTTCAGGGAATGGGAGGGGGATGGGGAGATGAGGTTCAGGGAATGGTGGGGGATGGGGAGATGAGTTTCAGGGATTGGTGGGGGATGAGGAGCTGAGGTTCAGGGAATGGGAAGGGGACGGGGAGATGAGTTTCAGGGAATGGTGGGGGATGGAGAGATGAGTTTCAGGGAATGGGAGGGAGGATGGGGAGATGAGTTTCAGGGAATATTGGGGGATGGGGAGATGTGGTTCAGGGAATGATGGGGGGATGGAGAGATGGGTTTCAGGGAATGGGAGGGGGATGGGGAGATGAGGTTCAGGGAGTGGTGAGAGATGGGAAGATGAGTTTCAGGGAATGGGAGGGAGGATGGGGAGATGAGTTTCAGGGAATGGTGGGGGATGGGGAGATGAGTTTCAGGGAATGGGAGGGGGATGGGGAGATGAGGTTCAGGGAATGGGAGGGAGGATGGGGAGATGAGTTTCAGGGAATGGTGGGGGATGGGGTGATGTGGTTCAGGGAATGATGGGGGGATGGAGAGATGGGTTTCTGGGATTGGGTGGGGGATGGGGAGATGAGGTTCAGGGAGTGGTGAGAGATGGGGAGATGAGTTTCAGGGAATGGGAGGGAGGATGGGGAGATGAGTTTCAGGGAATGGTGGGGGATGGGGAGATGAGTTTCAGGGATTGGTGGGGGGATCAGGAGATGAGTTTCAGGGAATGGTGGGGGATGGGGTGATGTGGTTCAGGGAATGATGGGGGGATGGAGAGATGGGTTTCAGGGAATGGGAGGGAGGATGGGGAGATGAGTTTCAGGGAATGGTGGGGGATGGGGAGATGAGTTTCAGGGAATGGGAGGGGGATGGGGGGATGAGGTTCAGGGAATGGTGGGGGATGGGGAGATGAGTTTCGGGGATTGGTGGGGGATGAGGAGCTGAGGTTCAGGGAATTGGAAGGGAACGGGGAGATGAGTTTCAGGGAATGGTGGGGGATGGAGAGATGAGTTTCAGGGAATGGGAGGGAGGATGGGGAGATGAGTTTCAGGGAATGGTGGGGGATGGGGAGATGTGGTTCAGGGAATGATGGGGGGATGGAGAGATGGGTTTCAGGGAATGGGAGGGGGATGGGGAGATGAGGTTCAGGGAGTGGTGAGAGATGGGGAGATGAGTTTCAGGGAATGGGAGGGAGGATGGGGAGATGAGTTTCAGGGAATGGTGGGGGATGGGGAGATGAGTTTCAGGGAATGGGAGGGGGATGGGGAGATGAGGTTCAGGGAATGGGAGGGAAGATGGGGAGATGAGTTTCAGGGAATGGGAGGGAGGATGGGGAGATGAGTTTCAGGGAATGGTGGGGGATGGGGAGATGAGTTTCAGGGAATGGGAGGGAGGATGGGGAGATGAGTTTCAGGGAATGGGAGAGAGGATGGGAAGATGAGTTTCAGGGAATGGTGGGGGATGGGGAGATGAGTTTCAGGGAATGGTGGGGGATGGGGAGATGAGTTTCAGGGATTGGTGGGGGATGAGGAGCTGAGGTTCAGGGAATGGGAGGGAGGATGGGGAGATGAGTTTCAGGGAATGGTGGGGGATGGGGTGATGTGGTTCAGGGAATGATGGGGGGATGGAGAGATGGGTTTCATGGAATGGGAGGGGAATGGGGAGATGAGGTTCAGGGAGTGGTGAGAGATGGGGAGATGAGTTTCAGGGAATGGGAGGGAGGATGGGGAGATGAGTTTCAGGGAATGGTGGGGGATGGGGAGATGAGTTTCAGGGATTGGTGGGGGGATCAGGAGATGAGTTTCAGGGAATGGTGGGGGATGGGGTGATGTGGTTCAGGGAATGATGGGGGGATGGAGAGATGGGTTTCAGGGAATGGGAGGGGGATGGGGAGATGAGGTTCAGGGAGTGGTGAGAGATGGGGAGATGAGTTTCAGGGAATGGGAGGGAGGATGGGGAGATGAGTTTCAGGGAATGGTGGGGGATGGGGAGATGAGTTTCAGGGAATGGTGGGGGATGGGGAGATGAGTTTCAGGGAATGGTGGGGGATGGGGAGATGAGTTTCAGGGAATGGGAGGGGGATGGGGAGATGAGGTTCAGGGAATGGGAGGGAGGATGGGGAGATGAGTTTCAGGGAATGGTGGGGGATGGGGTGATGTGGTTCAGGGAATGATGGGGGGATGGAGAGATGGGTTTCAGGGAATGGGAGGGGGATGGGGAGATGAGGTTCAGGGAGTGGTGAGAGATGGGGAGATGAGTTTCAGGGAATGGGAGGGAGGATGGGGAGATGAGTTTCAGGGAATGGTGGGGGATGGGGAGATGAGTTTCAGGGATTGGTGGGGGGATCAGGAGATGAGTTTCAGGGAATGGTGGGGGATGGGGTGATGTGGTTCAGGGAATGATGGGGGGATGGAGAGATGGGTTTCAGGGAATGGGAGGGAGGATGGGGAGATGAGTTTCAGGGAATGGTGGGGGATGGGGAGATGAGTTTCAGGGAATGGGAGGGGGATGGGGGGATGAGGTTCAGGGAATGGTGGGGGATGGGGAGATGAGTTTCGGGGATTGGTGGGGGATGAGGAGCTGAGGTTCAGGGAATTGGAAGGGAACGGGGAGATGAGTTTCAGGGAATGGTGGGGGATGGAGAGATGAGTTTCAGGGAATGGGAGGGAGGATGGGGAGATGAGTTTCAGGGAATGGTGGGGGATGGGGAGATGTGGTTCAGGGAATGATGGGGGGATGGAGAGATGGGTTTCAGGGAATGGGAGGGGGATGGGGAGATGAGGTTCAGGGAGTGGTGAGAGATGGGGAGATGAGTTTCAGGGAATGGGAGGGAGGATGGGGAGATGAGTTTCAGGGAATGGTGGGGGATGGGGAGATGAGTTTCAGGGAATGGGAGGGGGATGGGGAGATGAGGTTCAGGGAATGGGAGGGAAGATGGGGAGATGAGTTTCAGGGAATGGGAGGGAGGATGGGGAGATGAGTTTCAGGGAATGGTGGGGGATGGGGAGATGAGTTTCAGGGAATGGGAGGGAGGATGGGGAGATGAGTTTCAGGGAATGGGAGAGAGGATGGGAAGATGAGTTTCAGGGAATGGTGGGGGATGGGGAGATGAGTTTCAGGGAATGGTGGGGGATGGGGAGATGAGTTTCAGGGATTGGTGGGGGATGAGGAGCTGAGGTTCAGGGAATGGGAGGGAGGATGGGGAGATGAGTTTCAGGGAATGGTGGGGGATGGGGTGATGTGGTTCAGGGAATGATGGGGGGATGGAGAGATGGGTTTCATGGAATGGGAGGGGAATGGGGAGATGAGGTTCAGGGAGTGGTGAGAGATGGGGAGATGAGTTTCAGGGAATGGGAGGGAGGATGGGGAGATGAGTTTCAGGGAATGGTGGGGGATGGGGAGATGAGTTTCAGGGATTGGTGGGGGGATCAGGAGATGAGTTTCAGGGAATGGTGGGGGATGGGGTGATGTGGTTCAGGGAATGATGGGGGGATGGAGAGATGGGTTTCAGGGAATGGGAGGGGGATGGGGAGATGAGGTTCAGGGAGTGGTGAGAGATGGGGAGATGAGTTTCAGGGAATGGGAGGGAGGATGGGGAGATGAGTTTCAGGGAATGGTGGGGGATGGGGAGATGAGTTTCAGGGATTGGTGGGGGATGAGGAGCTGAGTTTCAGGGAATGGTGGGGGATGGGGAGATGAGTTTCAGGGAATGGGAGGGAGGATGGGGAGATGAGTTTCAGGGAATGGTGGGGGATGGGGAGATGAGTTTCAGGGAATGGGAGGGGGATGGGGAGATGAGGTTCAGGGAATGGTGGGGGATGGGGAGATGAGTTTCCGGGATTGGTGGGGGATGAGGAGCTGAGGTTCAGGGAATGGGAAGGGGACGGGGAGATGAGTTTCAGGGAATGGTGGGGGATGGAGAGATGAGTTTCAGGGAATGGGAGGGAGGATGGGGAGATGAGTTTCAGGGAATGGTGGGGGATGGGGAGATGTGGTTCAGGGAATGATGGGGGGATGGAGAGATGGGTTTCAGGGAATGGGAGGGGGATGGGGAGATGAGGTTCAGGGAGTGGTGAGAGATGGGGAGATGAGTTTCAGGGAATGGGAGGGAGGATGGGGAGATGAGTTTCAGGGAATGGTGGGGGATGGGGAGATGAGTTTCAGGGAATGGGAGGGGGATGGGGAGATGAGGTTCAGGGAATGGGAGGGAGGATGGGGAGATGAGTTTCAGGGAATGGGAGGGAGGATGGGGAGATGAGTTTCAGGGAATGGTGGGGGATGGGGAGATGAGTTTCAGGGAATGGGAGGGAGGATGGGGAGATGAGTTTCAGGGAATGGGAGGGAGGATGGGGAGATGAGTTTCAGGGAATGGTGGGGGATGGGGAGATGAGTTTCAGGGAATGGTGGGGGATGGGGAGATGAGTTTCAGGGATTGGTGGGGGATGAGGAGCTGAGGTTCAGGGAATGGGAGGGAGGATGGGGAGATGAGTTTCAGGGAATGGTGGGGGATGGAGAGATGAGTTTCAGGGAATGGTGCGGTTGATGAAAAGCTGAACAGAACTCAGAGACAGAACAGCTGAATTGGAAATTGAAAGCAGAAAATTAATGAGGCAATTTAAAATGCACAGAAAATAAATGGTCACAATGAAACCTTTTGGAGTCTGGCTGCATTTGAAACACATCCAAATGCAATCAATAAGGCTGAAGAGTGGAGTGTTCTGATAAAGATAGTCTTGCAGCCTTAATGGAAATGTAATGTAGAGAGGGGGCATTTCATGTCCCTGGTTACAGGATTTTCAGACAAGCTGCAGTGGGGGAAAGGGGGTGGTAAAAGAATTTGTACAACAGTAGTTGAAGAAAATCACAGCCCTGAACGGGATGAAATACTTGAAGAGCTGTCAAGTGAGGCCATGTTGGGGAAACTCAAAAACTAGGTCAATCACATTGTTGTGAATGTACAGTCATTTATACGAGGGTGATAGAACAGCACATTTGGCAGTAAGTTTCAGACATACTGAAGCACCAGGCAGTAACAGCAGGAGTTTTCAGTTCCTAAAAAAAACCCAGGAAAGTCACTGCAAAGTGCATACAGGGTGCAATATTTATTGTTTTCATATTCTAATCCTCTTGAAATGAATGCTAACTTTGCATTTGCCTTCCTTACCACCATCTCAACCTACAAGTTAACCTTTAGGGAATCCTTCACAAGGATTCTACCTCTGAATTATGAATTTTCTCCTCATTTAGAAAATAGTCCATCCTTTATTCCTTTCACCAAAGTGCATGACCATACACTTGCCTGCACTATATTTCATCTGTCATTTCCCCAACCTGTCTAAGTCCTTCTGTAGCCGCCCTGCCTCCTCAAGACAACCTGACCCTCAACTTACCTTTTGTATCATCTGTAAACTTGGCCACAAAGCCATCAATTCCATCATCCAAATCTGAACACGGAACCCTGCGGAACACCACTAGTCACTGACAGCTAAACAGGAAAGACTCCCTTTATTCCCCACTTTCTACCTTCTGCTAGTCAACTAATCTGCTATCTATGCTAATATCTTTCCTTTAATACCGTATGTTCTTATCTTGTTGAGCAGCCTCATGTGTGACACCTTGTCAAAGGCCTTCTGAAATTCCAAGTAAACCAATTTAAGGGATATGAGGGGAACCAATAATTAAAGGCAGGGATTTCCAACCTGGGTTCCACGGACCACTCAGTTAATGGTAGGGGTCCATGGCATTAAAAAGGTTGGGGACCCCTGAATTAGGAGATATGAGGGGAAAAGGAGACATGGGTCTCAAAGGAGACATAGATTCATTCAGCGTGGGTCCCTTTGGCCCAGCTGGTCCACACTGACCAAGATTCCATCTAAACTAGTCCCATTTGCCCACTTTTGGCCCATATCCCTTTCCTGTCCCTGTACTTGTCCTAGCACCTTTTAAATGTAATTCATGCACCTTCCTCAACTGCTTCCTCTGGCAGCTTGTTCTATAATCTGGCCACTTTCTGGGTGGAATAAATTGCCCCTCAGGTTCCAATTAAATCTTTCCCCTCTTACCTTAATCGTATTCCTTGTAGCTCTGGGAAAAATACCGTAACATTGACCCTATCGATGGTTGTCATGATTTCATATGTGTAAGATCACACCTCATTCTTCCTACCTGGATCAAATCCAACACTGCTCAGCCCATCAATATCCTCACAGATTTTCTCTCCAGCTTCATGACATCTTTCCATAGAAACAAAGAAACATAGAAAATAGGTGCAGGAGTAGGCTATTCAGCCCTTCGAGCCTGCACCGCCATTCAGTATGATCATGGCTGATCATTCAACTCAGTACCCTGTACCTACCTTCTCTCCATACCCCCTGATCCCTTTAGCCACAGGGGCCATATCTAACTCCCTCTTAAATATAGCCAATGAACTGGCCTCAACTGTTTCCTGTGGCAGAGAATTCCACAGATTCACCACCAATAGCAGGCCAACCAAAATTGAACCCAATATTCCAAATGCAGCCTTACCAATACCTTGTACAAGTCCAGAGGATGGAATTAGCCTGATTAAACATTTACTCTAGGCCTTCCCAATGTGAGGTCCATGGACCCTTCAGTTAGTGCCATAACAAAGATTGGGAACCCCTGATTAACTCAAATTCCATGGACTGATTGGATCCATAGGTTTCCTTTTGAGCCATAGATTTCTGTGGTTTTCTAAATGTGATGGAATTATTGTTTTCCTTAACAGCTTTTACGGTCTGTTAACATTGTAGATATGGACTGGCTTTAAATCCTGATGAAGGGTCTCATCCCGAAACATTGACTGTTTATTCCTCAGAAACAAGATAAAATCTGCAAGAGGAAATTCAAGCAACACACACAGAATATGGGGGGGGGGTGGGGGAGGGCGATGGGGAGTTCAGCAGGCCAGGCGGCATCTGTGGAAAAAAGTACAGTCAACGATCCGGGCTGAGACCCCTCATCAGGACTGGAAAAAAAGATGAGGAGTCAGAGTAAGAAAAGTTGGGGGAGGTGAAGAAGAACCACAAGATGATAGGTGAAATGGCGGGGGGGGGGAGGAAGTGGAAGGGTGAAGTAAAGAGCTGGGAAGTTGATTGGTGAAAGAGATACAGGGCTGGAGAAGGGGGAATCTGATAGGAGAGGCCCATGGAAGAAAGAAAAGGGGGAAGAACACCAGAGGAGGTGATAGGCAGCTAAGGAGATAAAGGTGAGAGAGGGAAGTGGGAATGGTGAATGGAGAAGGAGTGGGGGGCATTTCCAGAAGTTCGAGAAATTGATATTAATGCTATCAGATTGGAGGCTACCCAGATGGTACACAAGGTGTTGCTCCTCCAGCCTGAGTGTAGCCTTATTGTGATAGTAGAGGAGGCCATGGACTGACATGTCAGAATGGGAAAGGGTAGTGGAATTAAAATGGGTGGCCACTTGGAGATCCCGCTTTTTCCGGCAGTTGGAGCGAAGGTGCTCAATGAGTGGTCTCCCAATCTACATCAGATCTCACCGGTATACAGGAGGGCACACCAGGAGCACTGGATACAGTATATGACCTCAACAGAGCCACAGGCGAAGTGTCACTTCACCAGGAGGACTGTTTGGGGCCCTGAATGGTAGTGAGGGAGGAGGAGTAGGAGCAGGTGTAGCACTAGTTCCACTTGCAAGGACGCGCCAGGAGGGAAGTCCATGCCGAGCTTGTCGACTTCATCAACTTTTCCTCCAACTTCCACCCTGCCCTGAAATCTACCTGATCCATTTCCAACACCTCCCTCCCCTTTCTCAATCTCTTTGTCTCTCTCTCTGAAGACAGCTTATCTACTGATGTCCACTATAAACCCACTGACTCTCACAGCTACCTGGACTATACCTCTTCTCACCCTGTTACTTGTAAAAATGCCATCCCCTTCTCTCAATTCTTCCATCACCGCTGCATATCTCAAGATGGAACTTTTCATTCCAGAATGAAGGCGATGTCTTCCTTTATCAAAGAAAGGGGCTCCCCTTCTTTCACCATCAATGCTGCCCTCAATGGCATTTCTTCCATTTTGCACACGTCTGCCCTCATTCCATTCTCCCGCCACCCTACCAGGGATAGACTTCCTCTTGTCATCACCTACCACCCTACCAGCCTCCTCTTCCAGCACATAATTCTCTTCAACTTCTGGCATCTTCAATGTGATCCCTCCACAAAGCACATCTTTCCCTGTCCCCCACTTCTGGCTTTCCACAGGAATTGCTCCCTACAGGACTCCCTTGTCCATTAGTCCCTCCCCACTGATCTCCCTCCTGGCACTTATCCTTGTAAGGGGAAGAAGTGCTACACCTGCTCTACACCTCTTCTCTCACTACCATTCAGGGCCCCAAGCAGTCCCTTCCAGGTGAGGCAACACTTCACCTGTGAGTCTGTTGGGGTCAGCTACTGTATCCCGTGCTCATGGTGTGGCCTCCTGTATATTGCTGAGGCTGAATGCAGATTGGGAGGTCATTTCACCAAGCACCTACACTCTGTCCAGCAGAAAAAATGGGATCTCCCAGTGGCCACACATTTTAATTCCACTTCCAATTCCCATTCCATCATGTCAGTCCACGGCCTCCTTTACTGTCGCGATGAGGCCACACTCAGGTTAGTGGAGCAACAGGTTATATTCCATCTGGGTAGCCTCCAACCTGATGGTGTGAAGATGAATTCCTCAAACTTCCAGTAATTCCCCACCCCTCCTTCACCATTCCCCATTCACATTTCCCTTTCTCACCTTATCTTCTTATCTGCCTATCTCTTCCCTCTGGTGCTCATCCCCCTTTTCTTTCTTCCATGGCCTTCTACCCTCTCCTATCAGATTCCCCCTTCTTCAGCCCCATATATCTTTCACAAATCAACTTCCCAGCTTTTCAGTTCCTCTCCCTCCCCTCCCAGTTTCACCTATCAACTTGTGGTTCTTCCACAACTGCCCCCCACTTTCCTACTGACTCCTCATCTAGTTCTGACAGGTCTTGGCCCGAAACGTCGACTGCACTCTTTTCTATTGATGCTGCCTGACCTGCTGAGTTCGTCCAACATTTTGTGTGGATTGCTTTGAATTTCCAGCAAAATATCTTGTGATTCTGGCTTTAAATCCAATTCCTAATGGGTGCTGGCAAAAAATTGAAGAGAATGCGATACTAATTGGCATTAAGTAGGCTCAGAATGACCACTGGAATAGATGGAATAGAGAGAGGGAAGCATCAGTAATACTGCTGCGTGAACAGAGGTGAAAGTGCATTGTAAGGAGCAGTTCAGAGGGAGAGCTGAAACACATTCTCGCTGAACAGGAGTGCAAGAGTCACCTTCAGAATGGAAAAACATTCCTTTCAGTGTGAGCACAGCATCCAAATGTGCCAAGGAGATTTCGAATTTTAAAGTTATCAGACGGTTTTTAGACTGCGCACTGCTGAGAACAATATATGATTCCCTATGTCAACCTCACAAATATCCATTATAAAAATGTCCAATCATGCTTATTGACCAAATGGGAATGGTTTAGTGTTATTTTTAACTCTTATTAAATAAATCGTATTACAGAAATTCCAAATGGGATTATTGGGCTTTTAAAAAGATGAGTAATTTTAATGCATTGTAATTTTGTGAGTTAATGTATCATGACAAGATGGCTAATGGAATAAATTGGCCAACTTGCATTTTCTGCTAATCAGTTGAAGTAAGAGTTTTTGAGGTTAGCAAAAGCTGCAATCAAGCTAATGCACATTACAGCTGGGTCACCTCCCGCACTTTTTAATCCTTGGCAGCTTTTCAATATTTCAAAAATGTTGTACAAAGCATTTACCATGAAATGTGTTGCATGATTTTCTTGATTTTAGCGTGTGTCAAGAATGCGAGGCTAAGCCCTCAGCATTCAAGTACTTTTTGTTATTTAAAATGAAAGAAAATGTTTCCATTTATGGAATTTTCACCACTAAAACTCTTCTAGGCTTTGGAATAATCAGAGTGTACCTGTTCTGCTTAACTAAGTTGCGGCGCAGTACTTGTAACTTAAACCTGGTCATAGAACGTAGAACTGATTGGTACAGGAACAGGCCCTTCAGCCCACAAGCTCGGTGCTGAACAATTTGCCAAATGAAACTAATCCCATCTGCCTACATCTGGTTCATAACCCTACGTTCTCTTCATCTCCATCCGTTTGTCTAAATGCCTTTCAAATGTCACTTTCACGCCTACTTCAACTTCTTCCCTTTGGCACCTTCAGCTTTCAGTATAAACTTGCCTCATAGACTTCCCCTGCTCACCTCAACACTAGTAATTGACATTTCTCCTCCAGGAAACAGACTGACAATCATTCCTATCTACAAGTCACATAATTTTATTGATGTCTGTCAGGTTTCCCCTCAGACTCCGACCCTCCAGAGAAAACGATCCAAGCCTGCCCAACCGCCCCTTCAAGCTAATATGTCTAGTCCACGCAGAAACATAATGAACTTCCACTGCCCCTCTCTAAAGACTCCACATGTACTGACTAGTTTCTAAATAGGGAGAAAATCCAAAAATCTGAGATGCAATAAAGAAATGGAGGGCTATGTAGGAGGCAAGGGTTAGATTGAACTTGGAGCAGGTTTAAAGGTTGGCATAATATTGTGGGACGAAGAGTCTGCACTGTGCTGTTCTAAATGAAGGATAATGGGCTGGACCCACGGCTCCAGTCACTGTGGAGCTGATTGTCAGCTCAAGCTGCAGTCCCACCTGAGCACGGCATCCAGCATTAGCTGAATGAGAGCTGTAGCTGAGGCAAGTGTTTCTCAGTCTTTCCTGAGAAGCAGGAGGGAGTGACCTTTCTCATCTGATGAGACAGAGTGTTTTATCTAACACTGAAAACTGGAGACATTTATTTCTCTTCCAACCCAGATTCTTACATCAGGTGTGTGATTTCACTGATCACAACACTTCCAAACTGTTTCCTTACATCAGGTGTGTAATTTCACTGATCACAACACTTCCGACCCGAATACTTGCATCAGGTGGGTGATTTCACTGATCACAACACTTCCGACCCGAATACTTACATCAGGTGGGTGATTTCACTGATCACAACACTTCCAACCCGAATACTTACATCAGGTGGGTGATTTCACTGATCACAACACTTCCGACCTGAATACTTGCAGTGCAAAACAAAAAGGGATCTTTTCTGACACTACAGAGAGATTCATGGTCTTTGTATTCCAAGTAAATGCTGTTCTAAATAAAAACATCTCAGTTGTCTGAGCTTACATTTGTTAATTATTGTTAATAGTTCATAAAATTAGAACCTGAACAGAGAGGCAGATCATGGTCTATAAAAAATGATATGTCTGGATTCTCTCAGATCCAATGTCCTACAGACTGGAATATCTTTCACTGAATATGTTCACATGTAAAGACTGGAATATCTTTCACTGGATAGGGTCAGTCATGAAGACTGGAATATCATTAACTGGATAGGCTCACATAGAAAGGAGAGCTATTGATTTCAGGTCTTAACACCATAAAGGACAGTCAGGATAAAGAGAGAACTTAAAGTTATAAAATTAAATCAGTTAGAGGTTCATGATCATTCCTTGTTATGAGTTTGATTTCCCAATAGCTTATGTAATTTATTCAGAGAAAGTAGGAAGATTCCAGGGTTACTCATGAATCTCTGTTCAGTGGCAGGAAAGCAGAGTTGTTAGGAGGAATAAATCAGCCGCCAGGGTCTGGGCTCTATTATAAATAATTGCAAAAGAAATGTGTGTGTGTGTGTGTGTGTGTGTGTGTGTGTGTGTGTTGTGTGCATGCATGTGTGTGGAGAGTTGGAGGGCAATATGAGAACAGGAACAAAAATGAGAGGAGCAGAGGAGGATCATAAGTGGAGAGAAAGGGGAGATCACATGACAAAAGGGGTTATCTGAAACCTGAAACCGAGACGTTGAATGTTTGCATCGTTGGATCCCAGACTACCCAAGAGGAATATAAGGTAATGTTTTTCAATGTTCATTGGGGAAACAAGAACTAGATGGCACAGGTTGAAGATGAGAGGGGAGAAATTTAATTGAAACATCAAAGGGCAACTTTGATTACACGGATGGTGGTAAATATGTGGAATGATCTGCCATTGAGTCAGGTACAATAATAACATTTAAAGTACAGTTGGAGGGGTAACTGGTTTGGAAGGTTATAGATTAAAGGCTGGTAAATGGGATTAGTGTGATTGGACACCATGGTTGGTATGGACCAATCTGGCTGAAGTGCCTGTTTCGTAGAACATAGAACATAGAATAGTACAGCACAGTACAGGCCCTTCAGCCCACAATGTTGTGCCGACCCTCAAACCCTGCCTCCCATATAACCCCCCACCTTAAATTCCTCCATATACCTGTCTAGTAGTCTCTTAAACTTCACTAGTGTATCTGCCTCCACCACTGACTCAGGCAGTGCATTCCACGCACCAACCACTCTCTGAGTAAAAAACCTTCCTCTAATATCCCCCTTCAAATTCCCACCCCTTACCTTAAAGCCATGTCCTCTTGTATTGAGCAGTGGTGCCCTGGGAAATAGGCGTTGGCTATCTACTCTATCTATTCCTCTTATTATCTTGTACACCTCTATCATGTCTCCTCTCGTCCTCCTTCTCTCCAAAGAGTAAAGCCCTAGCTCCCTTAATCTCTGATCATAATGCA
The DNA here is from genome assembly GCF_963921235.1 of Mobula hypostoma. NCBI lineage: Eukaryota > Metazoa > Chordata > Chondrichthyes > Myliobatiformes > Myliobatidae > Mobula > Mobula hypostoma. Next base: position 72,550,123 of record NC_086101.1, on the reverse strand, counting down.
TATTCTCTAAACCAGGCAGCATCCTGGTAAATCTCCTCTGTACCCTTTCCAATGCTTCCACATCCTTCCTATAGTGAGGCGAACAGAACTGGACACAGTACTCCAAGTGTGGCCTAACCAGAGTTTTATAGAGCTGCATCATTACATTGTGACTCTTAAACCTTATCCCTCGACTTATGAAAGCTAACACCCCATAAGCTTTCTTAACTACCCTATCCACCTGTGAGGCAACTTTCAGGGATCTGTGGATATGTACCCCGAGATCCCTCTGCTCCTCCACACTACCAAGAATCCTGCCATTTACTTAGTACTCTGCCTTGGAGTTTGTCCTTCCAAAGTGTACCACCTCATACTTCTCCGGGTTGAACTCCATCTGCCACTTCTCAGCCCACTCCTGCATCCTATCAATGTCTCTCTGCAATCTTTGACAATCCTCTACACTATCTACAACACCACTAACCTTTGTGTCATCTGCAAACTTGCCAACCCACCCTTCTACCCCCACATCCAGGTCGTTAATAAAAATCACGAAAAGTAGAGGTCCCAGAACAGATCCTTGTGGGACACCACTAGTCACAATTCTCCAATCTGAATGTACTCCCTCCACCACCACCCTCTGCTTTCTGCAGGCAAGCCAATTCTGAATCCACCTGGCCAAACTTCCCTGGATCCCATGCCTTCTAATTTTCTGAATAAGCCTACCGTGTGGAACCTTGTCAAATGCCTTACTAAAATCCATATAGATCACATCCACTGTACTACCCTCATCTATATGCCTGGTCAACTCCTCAAAGAACTCTATCAGGCTTGTTAGACATGATCTGCGCTTCACAAAGCCATGCTGACTGTCCCTGATCAGACCATGATTCTCTAAATGCCTATAGATCCTATCTCTAAGAATCTTTTCCAACAGCTTTCCCACCACAGACGTAAGGCTCACTGGTCTATAATTACCTGGACTATCCCTACCACCTTTTTTGAACAAGGGGACAACATTCGCCTCCCTCCAATCCTCCGGTACCATTCCCGTGGACAACGAGGACATAAAGATCCTAGCCAGAGGCTCAGCAATCTCTTCTCTCACCTTGTGGAGCAGCCTGGGGAATATTCCGTCAGGCCCCGGGGGCTTATCCGTTCTAATGTATTTTAACAACTCCAACACCTCCTCTCCCTTAATATCAACATGCTCCAGAACATCAACCTCACTCATATTGTCCTCACCATCATCAAGTTCCCTCTCATCGGTGAATACCGAAGAGAAGTATTCATTGAGGACCTCGCTCACTTCCACAGCCTCCAGGCACATCTTCCCACCTTTATCTCTAATCGGTCCTACCTTCACTCCTGTCATCCTTTTTTTCTTCACATAATTGAAGAATGCCTTGGGATTTTCCTTTACCCTACTCACCAAGACCTTCTCATGCCCCCTTCTTGCTCTTCTCAGCCCCTTCTTAAGCTCCTTTCTTGCTTCCCTATATTCCTCAATAGACCCATCTGATCCTTGCTTCCTAAACCTCGTGTATGCTGCCTTCTTCCACCTAACTAGATTTTCCACCTCACTTGTCACCCATGGTTCCTTCACCCTACCATTCTTTATCTTCCTCACCGGGACAAATTTATCCCTAACATCCTGCAAGAGATCTCTAAACATTGACCACATGTCCATAGTACATTTCCCTGCAAAAACATCATCCCAATTCACACCCGCAAGTTCTAGCCTTATAGCCTCATAATTTGCCTTTCCCCAATTAAAAATTTTCCTGTCCTCTCTGATTTTATCCTTTTCCATGATAATGCTAAAGGCCAGGGAGCAATGGTCGCTGTCCCCCAGATGCTCACCCACTGAGAGACCTGTGACCTGACCCAGTTCATTACCTAGTACTAGATCTAGTATGGCATTCCCCCTGGTCGGCCTGTCCACATACTGTGACAGGAATCCATCCTGAACACACTTAACAAACTCTGCCCCATCTAAACCCGTGGAACTAATCGGATGCCAATCAATATTAGGGAAGTTAAAGTCACCCATGAAAAATAACAACACTGTTATTTTTGCACCTTTCCAAAATCTGCCTCCCAATCTGCTCCTCTGTATCTCTGATGCTACCAGGGGGCCTATAGAATACCCCCAATAGAGTAACTGCTCCCTTCCTGTTCCTGACATCCACCCATATTGACTCAAAAGAGGATCCTGCTACATTACCCACCCTTTCTGTAGCTGTAATAGTATCCCTAATCAGTAATGCCATCCCTCCTCCCCTTTTTCTGCCCTCTCTATCCCTTTTAAAGCACGAAATCCAGGAATATTGAGAATCCATTCCTGCCCTGGTGCCAGCCAAGTCTCTGTAATGGCCACTACATCATAATTCCATGTATGTATCCAAGCTCTCAGTTCATCACCTTTGCTCCTAATGCTTCTTGCATTGAGGTACACACATTTCAGCCCTTTTACCTTACTGTCTTTACACCGTTTATTCTGCTTCTCTTTCCTCAAAGCCTCTCTGTATGTTAGATCTGGTTTTACTCCATGCACTTCTTTCACTGCTCTATCGCTCCAGGTCCCATCCCCCTTGCAAATTAGTTTAAACCCTCCCGAACCATGCTAGCAAACCTACCTGCAAGGATATTGCTCCCCCTCGAGTTCAGGTGCAACCCATCCAATCTGTACAGGTCCCACCTTCCCCAGAAGAGATCCCAATGATCTAAAAATCTAAAACCCTGCTCCCTGCACCAACTCCTCAGCCACGCATTTAACTGCCATCTCCTCCAATTCTTACCACCACTGTCATGTAGCACTGGCAGAAATCCTGAGAATGCCACCCTTGAGGTCCTGTTCTTCAGCCTTCTGCCTAGTTCCCGAAACTCACACTTCAGGACCTCATCCCTCTTCGGTGATGTATGTCTTAATGAGTGGAAGGAGGCCAAACCTGAAAAGTCAATGAACAATAGCTTCTGATGTGAGTATTTTAGGCCATAAGACCATAAGATATAGAAGCAGAATTAGGCCATTTGCCCCATCGAGTCTGCTCTGCCACTTCATCATGACTGATCAATTTCCTTCTCAGCTCCAGTTCCTGCCTTCTCCCCATAACCCTTCATGCTCAGACCAATCAAGAATCAACCTCTGCCTTAAATATACCCAATGACTTGGCCTCCACAGCCACCTGTAGCACCAAATTCCACAGATTCACCACTCTCTGGCTGAAGAAATTCCCCCTTATCTCTCTTCTAAAAAATGCCCCTCTATTCTGAAGCTGTGTCCTCTGGTCTAAGACTTACCCACTGTAGGAAACATCCTCTCCATATACACTGCATTGAGGTTTTTCAACATTTAATAGATTTCAATGAGGCCACCCCTCATTCTTCTGAATTCCAGTGAGCAGAGGCCCAGAGCCATCAAACACTCCTTATATGACAAGCCTTTCAATCCCAGAATCATTTTAGATTATGAGGACATGTAGTCCTCTTTTATTGTCATTTAGTAATGCATGCATTAAGAAATGATACAATATTTCCTCCGGTGTGATATCACAAAACACAGGACAGATCAATATTGAAAAAGCTGACAAAACCACATAATTATAACATATAGTTACAACAGTGCAACAATACCATAACTTGATGAAGAAGTCCATGAGCACAATAAAAGTTCAAAGTCTCTCAAATGTCCCACATCTCACGCAGACGGGAGAAGGAAGAAAAACTCTCCCTGCCATGCCCGACTACAATCCATCTCTAAGTCATCCGAAAACTTTGAGCTCTGATCAGCTGTCTGACACCGAGTACTGAGTGCCATCTCTGTCTGAACGATTCAACCTCAATCTCGGTCGCCAACAGCAGGCAAAGCTGGGGATTTTGAGGCCTACCCTCCGAAAGATTCCCGACCACGCAGTAACGACAGCAGCGAACGAGCGTTTCAGAAATTTCTCCAGATGTTCCTCTGTGCTTTCACGTCCCTCTCCATCAAATCAGAATTGTCCACTGCCCCTATTTTACGAATACGATATCATTTTTCACCGGGGGGCTGCGCACGCGCAGAGTGCTGCTCTCTCTCCTCCCACAGTGATTTCATGAACCTCCTTTGAAACCTCTCCAATGTCAGCACATCTTTTCTTAGATAAGGGGCCCAGAATTGCTCAGAATATACAAGTGAGGCCTCACTAGTGGCTTATGAAGCCTCAACATTACATTTTAGCTTTTATATTCTAGTCCTCTCAAAATGAATGTTAATATCACAGTAGCCTTCCTCACCACCGACTCAACCTGCAAATTAATTTTTAGGGAATCCTGCATGAGGGCTCCCAAGTCCCTTTGCACCTCAGATTTTTGAATTTTCTCTCCATTTGGAAATAGTGTCCCCTTTTATTTTTTTCTACCAAAGTGCTTGACCGTACACTTGCCAACACTGTATTCCATCTATCACTTCTTTGTCTATTCTCCTAATCCAAGTCCTTTTGTAGCCTCTCTGTTTCCTCAACACTACCTGCACCTCCACCTATCTTCGTATCATCTGCAGACTTGGCCACAAAGCCATCAATTACAACATCCAAGTCATTGACATATAACTGAAAAAGAATTGGTACCAACAGAGACCCCTGTGGAACACCACCAGTCACTGGCAACCAACCAGGAAAGTCTCCTTTTATTCTCTCTCTTTGCCTCCTGCCAATCAGCCACTGCTTTATCCATGCTAGGATCTTTCCTGTAATACCATGGGCTCTTAACTTGTTAAGCAGCATCAGGTATGTCACGTTGTCAAAAGTCTTCTGAAAATCTAAGTACGCAACATCCACTGATTCTCCTTTCTCTATCCTGTTTGTTATTTCTTCAAAGAATTCCAACAGATTTGTCAGGCAAGATTTTCCCTTGAGGAAACCATTCTGACTACAGCCAATTTTATCATACTGTGTATCTACAAGTACCCTGAGACTTCATCCTTAATAATCGACTCCAATGACTTCCCGAATTCTGAGGTCAGATTAACTGTCCTATAATTTCCTTTCTTCTGCCTCCCTCCCTTCTTGAAGAGTGGAGTGACATTTCCAATTTTCCATTCCTCCAGAACCATATGAGAATCAGTTGATTCTTGAAAGATCATTATTAATGCTTCCACAATCTCTTCAGCTACCTCTTTCAGAACCCTGGGGTGTATATCACCTCGTCCGGGTGACTTATCTACCTTCAGACCTTTCAGTTTCCAAAGAACATTCTCTCTAGTAATATCAACTTCACATACTTCTACCCACTGACACTCTCTAATTTCCGGCGTATTGCTAGTGTTTTCCACAGTGAAGACTTGACGCAAAATACTTATTTAGTTCATCCACCATTTCCTTTCCCGCCTTTATTACCTCTCTAGCTTCATTATCCAGCGGCCTGATATCTACTGTCACCTCTCTTACACTTTAGGTATCTGAAGAAACTTTTGATATCTTGTTTAATATTATTGGCTTGCTTACCTTCGTATTCCATCTTTTCCGTCTTTATGACTTTTTTAGTTGCATTCTGTTGGTTTTTAAAAGATTCCCAATCCTCTAACTTCCCACTAACTTTTGTTCTATTCATTCAGCCATGATTCAGTGATGCCTACAATGTCATACATGCCAATTTGTAATGTGCTACAAGTTCATCTATCTTATTCTGTATAACTTACGAGATCCATAGTGAAAATGAATCTCTTTGTGTTTCATGCCAGCCATGGTATGATTAACAGTACACCGTTTTGAGGAGAAAATTGTGTATTCAAATCTTAGTTCAGAGAATTGAGCACAAACATCAGAGCAGAGAAAGTGTCATATTGTCACTGATAATTTCCTTTGTTTGACATGTTGGTCCAAGATCCAGTCAAGGTACATGTTACAGATTTCTTAAAATTCCATTGAAGACCTATATAGTTTCCACTGGAGTCCCACCAGTATTAATCCTGATCATCTGCTCATCATCATGTAAATGATTGGAGGACATTGTGGTCTACCACCTACATTATCTACATTGTCAGCACAGGGGGAGCTGGGTATACATTTGTAGAGATTAGTCATGGAGTCAGAGTCATAGAGCACTACAATACAGAAACAGACCCTTCAGCCCATCTAGTCTGTGCTGAACCATTATTCCGCCTAATCCCATTGATCTGCACCTGGACAATAGCCCTCCAAACCCCTCCTATCCATGTGTGGCAGCTCGTTCCACACTCTCGCCACTCACTCTCTCAGTGAAGAAATTCACCCTCATGTTCCCCTTCAACATTTCACCTTTCACCCTTAACCCATGACCTCTAGTTGGTGTCTCACCCAACCTCAGTGGAAAAGGCCTGCTTGCATTTACCCTATCAATACCCCTCATCATTTTGTATACCTCTATCGAATCTTCTTTCATTCTCCTACACTCCAGGGGTTAGCGTTGTGCTGACCACTACGCTACCGTGGGTGCCACAGTAACATGGCAGTTAGCACGACACTCTTACAGCTTGGGGTATCAGAGTTCAGAGTCCAATCCTTGTGCTATCTCTAAGGAGTTTGTATGTTCTCCCCGTGACCACATGGGTTCCTCCGAGTGCTCTGGCTTCCTTCCACAACCCAAAGACATTCCGGTTCAAAGAATATTTATTGTTCATTGGAAATTGTCATATCATTATATTAGGGTTAAATTGGTGGGTTGTTGGTGGTGCGGCTTGAAGGAGTGGAAGGCCTATTCCTCGCTGGATTGCAATAAATAAATTAATTAATTAATCAGGTCCTGATCTTTTCTCTGTAACTCACTTCATCAAGTTCAGGCAACAAATTTTCTCTCTCCTCTTTCAATCTAACTGACATCAGATTCCTGGAAGAGGCATATTTCGCAACAGCAGAGAATAAAGCAGATGTAATTCGGCAAACACCCTGATTGTGAATCTTTATAAACCAAGCCAGATGTGATTCAGCAAACACCCTGATTGTGAACCTTTATAAACTGAGCCAGATGTGATTCAGCAAACACCCTGATTGTGAACCTTTATAAACTGAGCCAGATGGTAAACAAGCAGAGAGTTATGTTGAACCTCTATAAAACCTGCTTGTATAACAACTGGAACATTGGATCCAGTTCTGATTCCTTTGGGAAGGATGTAATATTTCAAAAGAAAGCACAGAAAAGATTTACAAGATTGTTTCCAAGAATGATAGATTACAAGGTACATGGCTGGACTGAAGAGGATGGAGTCCAAAAACAAAGATTACAAATTTTGGAAATCTGGAATAAAAATGGAAAACACTGCAGATACTTATGTTTGAATCTCTCCAGAGTTTTTTGTTTTGTTTTGGCAAGCTGGGATTGCTCTCCTGTAGGAAAGAAGTTTGAAAGATAATTTGATAAACGTGGAAAAGTGTCGTAGGGTTATATAATGCTGAAACAGGCCCTTCAGCACACTAAATCCATCCATCATCAAACACCTATTTAGCTATTTCTGCATTCTCTACTTTTTACTCATGGTGGCTTTTTGGTGCCGGCGATCACCGAATGAGGTTCAATTCCCATCAGCATCTGTAAGGAGTCTATACGTTCTCCCCTTGAGCACATAGGCTTCCTCCGGGTGCTCCTGTTTGCTCCCATATTCCTTAATGGTTAACACAATCACTTGATTACCGAGTGGGGTCCAATTCCTGTCACCGTCTGTAAGGAGATTATGCATTTCCCTATGACTGTGTGGGTTTCCTCCTGGGGCCCCAGTTTCCTCCCAATTTTCAAAAAAACCTACAGTTAGGTTTAGTGAGTTGTGGGCATGCTATGTTGGCATGGAAGTGCCACAAGTCACTCACCCTAAACAGTGTGTTTTTGGACTGTGGGAGGAAACCAGAGTACCTGGAGGAAACCCACACAGTCACAGGGAGAATGCACAAACTCCTTACAGACTGTGGGGGGAACTGGACCCTAATCTTACAGCTGGCTCTGTGAAGCACTACAGTAACCATAATACTGATGCACTGCCCTACTATAAGGAAGTTTACGATAAAGAACTTCTGAGATGCCATCACTATTTTAATGTAAGGAATGCCATAAATATCTTGTGCCCAGCAATGATCCACAAACACCCAGACCAAACTTGTAACTGACTCCTTCACGAAAACAAATTATCTGCTGTTTAAGGTATCATTTTCATGAAGCAATGTAACGATGACTGTGAGCTTGCAGTAGGTATGAGCAGCTTGTAAGAGTTAGATAAGTTGACAGATGAAGATCTGAAGGAAAAAATGATGTTTGCATTGGTTCAGTGAACTGTGGTTCCTCAGTTCCCAGTGGGGAGCTGCTGTGCCACAGAAAATGCTTCTCAGGAAATCACAATATGAAATTTTGGAGTCATTGGAATGTCAGTGAATTATCGTATTCTCATAATTCTTAGTGAGATGGTGATGATGACAGATTACAAAATCTTTCTAGTTGAACCCTGCTGAGTCCTGCATATTCAGAAGCTCCTTTCTAAACCAAAGTCACGTTTCTTTGTTCAGTGACTTTTGTATCATAGAACACGGAATACGGGGCATGGGACACGGAACACGGAATACGGAACGTAGAACACAGAATATAGAACAGTACAGGATCAGGTCACAGTGCTGTATCAAGCAAATTAAACTAGTAATTATATGTTGAATTTAAGTAATATCTTCTGCCTACACGATGTCCATACTTCTCCGTTCTCTGCTCCACCATGTGCCTATCTAAGAGCCTCTGAAATGCCTCTATTGTATTTGCTCTCACCCTCCCCACCCCCCGCCCCCCACAAGCAGTGCATTCCAGGCATCCACCACTCTCTGTGCAAAATATTTGCCCTGCACTTCACCTTTGAACTTAGTTGTTCTCACCTTAAATGCATACTTGCTAGTATTGGACATTTTGACACTGGGAAAATATACTGATTGTGGACTCGCATAATCTTACAAACTTTCATCAGGTCTCCGCTCAGCCTCTGCTGAGGCAAGTTTGTCCAAACCCTTCCTTCTAGAACCTGCCCTCTAACCTTTGGCTTGGATTTTGCACTCAGTCCAACTCGCTTCTGCTGACCTTGAAAAAACTGCCCACAAAGATCTAGTGACCTTCCCTTTACTAATACCAGTTGCTTTTAGGCATGACATGCAGGGAATTGTTGGCATCCAAGAGCAGTGATGATGTCTACACTAGAATTCTCACAGATTGCTACTGGGAAGCAAAAAGCAAAACTTTCAACTAACTTTCAGCAGAGCATGAAATAATGTTTTGAAGATACATATGAGTTTAAGGCAGATGCTGAAATTCCATGAGCAAACTTTAAAAAACAAATGTCTCACAGGGATTACACACCACAGAAGCCACCCCTTTGTCTTGTTGAGTCCGATCTGGCCTTATGTAGAAGAATTATCATTCTTACTCGCCTGCCTTTCCCCCAATAGTGCTGCATTTTGAAAATATATTGTAAGTACTTAAGCAATTTCCTTTTCAACGCCTTAACTAAATCCATCTCTATAAAATGTTCTGACAGTACATTCTGGAATCTAGCTATTTAAATTGTAAAAGCTTTTTCCTCACCACAATGCTGTCTCCTTTGCCAAAATCCTTCATTCCTTCCTTCTGCTTCTTATTAAACAGATATTACATCAAACACATGGAATTTTGAAATATTTATCTTTGCAAATTATAATTCATAGATGCATGTTTAGTTTTTATGAGTCAGAATGAATGTTAAGCAATAATTAAGGCTTCATGAACCACATATCATGCCGTGGGATCTTCAGGGGTCCATTTCTGTCTCCATGGATGTTATCTGTACTGCTGAATATTTCCAGCATTTTGGTTTTTATTTCAGATTTCCAGCTCCTGAAACATTTCGCTTTTCAAGCAGAGGTGAAATTCAAGATTCAAGGTTGTTTAATGTCATTTCCAGTACACAGTGTATAGAACAAGATAATTGTTACTCCAGATCTGATGCAGCACATAAAAACACAATAAGATAAAGATACAATAACAGTTTAAACACAATTAATATAAATACATAAAACAGCTTAAACATAGATTGTTTGTATGCCCATAAAGTGGCACTAAGCACAGGAGTGTCTGTATGTAAGGTGACTAACAGAAAACAATAAACTAATAGACTATGGGTCAAATATTGGGAATACGAAAAGAAAAGTAGAGAAAACTACAAATATTCAGCAGGTTTGTTAGCATATGCAGATGGAGAAGTTAATGTTTCAGGCCACAAAACTCATCAGGATCAGGAGGAGCTGAGGTTTAGGATATTGGGATATTGGGGAGGGGAGAAGGAGGGAAAAAGGAAATCTACTGTAGGTAGAGGGCAGAAATAACTCATTAGTAAAAGGCACCATCCAAAACTCTGGCAGACTTCTAGAAATTCACGGTGAAGAGCATCCTGACTAGATGCACCATGGTCTGTATGGAAACACCAATGCCCATGAATGGAAAAGCCTACAAAAGGTAGTGGACAGAGCCCAGTCCATCACTGGCAAAGTTCTCCCCACCACTGAGCACATCTATGTCACATCATTGTGATCATCACTGAGTCAGGGTTGAAAGAAGATCATAGTTGGTAGCTTTACGTCCAAGGATACACCTTGTATTGAAAGAATTGACAGGTAGGCAGAGAGGATGGGGTGGCTCTGTTTATTAAAAAAAAATGAACTCAAATACGTAGAAAGAGGAGCAAAGATGTAGAATCCTTGTGGGTCAAGTACTGAAACTGCGATGTTAAAAAGACCCTGATGGGAGTATATACAGGGCCCTGAACAGTAGCCGGAATGTCAGCTACAAATTACAAAAAGAGACAGAAAAGGCATGTATCAAGGGCACTGTTACAATAGTCATGAGGGATTTCAATATGCAGATAGATTGGGGAAAGCAGATTGATTTTGGATCCCAAGAGAGGGAATTTGTAGAATGCTTACGAGATGGCTTTTTAGAGCAGCCTATGGTTGAGCCCACAAGGGGAAGAGCAATTCTGAATTGGGTGTTATATAATGCACTAGATTTGATAAGGGAGTTAAGGTAAAGGAAGCCTTTGGAGGCAGTGATCATAATAAGATAGAATTCACCCTACAGCTTGAAAAGGAGAAGATGAAGTCAGATATATCAGTATTACAGTGCAGTAAAGGGAATTACTGAGGCATGAGAGAGGAGTTGGCCAAAGTTGATTGGAAGGGAACACTAGCAGGGATGATGGCAGAGCAGCAATGGCTGGAGTTTCTGGGGGCAATTCAGAAGTGCAAGATAGATACATCCTAAAGATGCAGGATAAACAAAGGAGAATTCGTTGATGTTGTGCTCTTGGATTTTCAGAAGGCCTTTAACCAGGAGCCACATATGAGGCTGCTTAACAAGTTATGAGCCTGATGAATTTGTTGGAATTCTTTGAGGAATTAAGACCATACGACTATGAGTCATAGGAGCGGAATTAGGCCATTTGGCCCACTGAGACTACTCAACCATTCAATCATATTTGATTCTTTTTCCCCTCCTCAGCCCCACTACCTTGTCTTCTCCCCATAATCTTTGTTCAATCAAGAACCTATCAATCTCTTCCTTAATTAAACCCAATGACTTGGCCTCCGCAGATATCTGTGGTAACAAATTCCACAAATTCACCTCTCTCTCGCTAAAGAAAGTTCCCTGTTTTAAATGGATTCCCCTCTATCCTGAAGCTGTGCCCTCTTGTTCCAGACTCTCCCACCATGTGAAACATCCTTTCCACATCTACTCTGTCTAGGCCGTTCAACATTCGAACGGTTTCAATGAGATCCTCCCTCCGCTTTCTAAATTCCAGTGAGTACAGACCCAGAGCCATCAAACGTTTTTCATATGATAACCCTTTATTCCTGGAATCATCCTTGTGAACCTCCTCTAAACCCTCTCCAATGCCAACATATCTTTTCTTAGATGAAGAGCCCAAAACCGTTCACAATACTCAAGGTGAGGCCTTATAAAGCCTTAGCAACACATCCTTCCTCTTGTATTCTAGATCTCTTGAAATGAATGCTAACATGACATTTTCCTTCCTCACCACCAAGTCAACCTGCAAGTTAACCTTTAGGGTGTTCTGCCCAAGGATTCCCATGTCCCTTTGCGTCTCAGATTTTTGGATTTTCTCCCCATTTAGAAAATAGTCTGTACGTTTATTTCTACTACCAAAGTGCATGACCATGCATTTTTCAACCTTGTATTTCATTTGCCACTTTCTTGCCCATTCTCCTAATCTGTCTAAGTCCTTCTGTATCCTATCTGTTTCCTCAACACTACCTGCCCCTCCATCAATCTTTGTATCATCTACAAACTTGGCAAGAAAGCCAATTATTCCATTACCTAAATCATTGATATACAGCATAAAAAGAAGTGTCCCAACACTGACCCCTTTGGAACACCACTCATCACTGGCAGCCAACCAGAAAAGGATCCTTTAATTCCCACTCACTGCCTCCTACCAATCAGTCAATGCTCTAACCATGCCAGTAGCTTTCCTGTAATATTATTAGCTCTTAACTTGGTAAGCAGCCTCATGTATGGCGCCTGGTCAAAGGTCTTCTGAAAGACCAAATCTACAACACATATATCCAAATATACATCCCCTTTATCTATCCTATTTGCAATCTTCTCAAAGAATTCCAACAGGTTCGTCAGGCAAACTTTTTCCTTCAGGAATCCATCCATAACCTCATCCTTAACAATTGACTTCAACATCTTCCCAATCACTGAAATCAGGGTAACTGGTCTATAATTTTCTTTCTGCTGCCTTCCTCCTTTTCCTAAAGGCAGGATAGGCAAAGAAGAGTCAGTGGGTGTTATTTACTTGGATTTTCTGAAGGCCTTTGACTAGAGTATAAAAGCAGGGATGTAATGCTGAGCATTGTGAGAAGTTTTGTGCCCCTTATTTATCAATAGATGTGTAGGCATTGGAATGGATCCAAATGAGGTTCACGAGAATGATCCTGGAAATGAAAGGGTTGATGGCTCTGATCCTGTACTCACTGGAGTTTAGAAGAATGAGGGAGGAAAACCTATTGAATAGATTGCTGAGCCTCTGGCGCTGATCTTTGCAACATCAATGGGGATGGGAGAGGTTCCGGAGGATTGGAGGGTGGTGGATATTGTTCCATTATTCAAGAAGGGAAGTAGAGATAGCCCAGGAAATTATAGACCAGTGAGTCTTACTTCAGTGGTTGGTAAGTTGACGGAGAAGATTCTGAGAGGCAGGATTTATGAACATTTGGACAGGCATAATATGATTAGGAATAGTCAGCATGGCTTTGTGAAAAGCAGGTCTTGCCTTACGAGCCTGACTGAATTTTTTGAGGATGTGACTAAGCATCATTGATGAAGGTAGAGCAGTAGATGTAGTGTATATGGATTTCAGTAAGGCATTTGATAAGGTACCCCATGCAAGGCTGACTGAGAAAGTAAGGAGGCAAGGGTTCCAAGGGGACATTGCTTTGTGGATCCAGAGCTGGCTTGCCCACAGAAGGCAAAGAGTGGTTGTAGACAGGTCATATTCTGCATGGAGGTCGGTGACCAATGGTGTGCCTCAGGGATCTGTTCTGGGACTCTTACTCTTTGTGATTTTTATAAATGACCTGGATGAAGAAGTAGGGGGATGGGTTAGTATGTTTGCTGATGATACAAAGGTTGGAGGTATTGTGGATAGTGTGGAGGGCTGTCAGTGGTTACAGCAGGACATTGGTAGGTTGCAAAAATGGGCTGAGAAGTGGCAATTAGAGTTCAACCCAGATAAGTGTGAGGCGATTCATTTTGGCAGGTCAAATATGATGACAGAATATAGTATTAATGGTAAGTCTCTTGGCAGTGTGGAAGAGCAGAGGGATCTTGGGGTTCGAGTCCATAGGACACTCAAAGCGGCTGTACAGGTTGACTCTGTGGTTAAGAAAGCATACGGTCTATTCACCTTCATCAATCGTGGGATTCAGTTTAGGAGCCAAGAGGTAATGTTACAGCTATATAGGACCCTGGTCAGACCCCACTTGGAGTACTGTGCTCAGTTCTGGTCGCCTCACTATAGGGAGGATGTGGAAACCATAAAAAGGGTGCAGAGGAGATTTACAAGGATGTTGCCTGTATTAGGGAGCTTGCCCTATGAACTCGACTTTTTTTCCTTGGAGTGACGGAGGATGAGAGGTGACCTGACAGAGGTATATAAGATGATGAAAGGCATTGATCGTATGGACAGTCAGAGGCTTTTTCTCAGGGTTGAAATGGCTAGCACGAGAGGGCACAGTTTTAAGGTGCTTGGAAACAGGTACAGAGGAGATGTCAGGGGTATGTTTTTTACGCAGAGTGCTGAGTGCGTGGAATGGGTTGCTGGTGACGGTGGTGTTGGTGGATATGATAGGGTCCTTTAAGAGACTCCTGGACAGGTACATGGAGCTCAGAAAAATAAAGGGCTATGGGTAACCCTAGGTAATTTCTAAGGTAAGGACATGTTTGGCACAGCTTTGTGGGCTGAAGGGCCTGATTTGTGCTGTAGGTCTTCTATGTTTCTATGTTTCTATATTGATAGGCCTAGATTGAGTAGATGTGGAGAGGATGCTTCCTATGATTGGAGAGTCTAGGACCAGAGGGCACAACCTCAAAACAGACGGACATACCTTAAGAACCAAGATGAGGATGAATTTCTTTAGCCAAACTCTGTGGAACTTATTGTTATGGATGGCCATGGAGCCCAAGTCAATGAGTACATTTAAAGTGGAGGTTGATAGGTTCTTCGTTAGAAAGGGTGTCAAAGGTTACAGGGAAAAGGAAGGAGAATGGGGTTGAGAGGGTTAATAAATAGCCATGATGGAATGGTAGAGATACTCAATAGGTTAAATGGCCTAATTTGGGTCCTATATCTTATAATCCTTGATAACAAACTTACATTGAACTTCGAACTTTGTACAATGAAAGGAGTTAGAAACAAAACAGGTAAAAAAACAAAAAAAAAATTAAAAATAAGTGAAAATGGGAAGGGCAAAGTCATGAACTCAAATTACACTGAGGAGAGCATAAAAGGCAGTCAGCGGGTGATCAATAGATAATCCTCTGGAGGGACAGAGGGGGTCGGGCAGCATCTGTAGGGAAAGGAATTGTTGATCAGATCAATACCCTAAATCGGTAATATACCTTGTCTTGATACAGGGTTCAAGCCAAAATGGCAACAATTTCTTTTGGCCCACAGTGTCTGATCGAACCCTGAGTTCCTTGAACTAATTATTGTTGTTCCGGATTGCAGAATCTGTATTCTCTCGTGTCTCCGGATTGCAGCATCTGCAGTCTCCCATGTCTCCGGATTGCAGAATCTGCATTCTCTCATGTATCTGGATTCCAGCATCTGCAGTCCCCGTGTCTCCAGATTGCAGCATCTGCGTTCTCTCCTGTCTCCGGATTGCAGCATCTGCATTCTCTCGTGTCTCCGGATTGCAGCATCTGCATTCTCTCCTGTCTCCGGATTGCAGCATCTGCATTCTCTCCTGTCTCCGGATTGCAGCATCTGCATTCTCTCGCGTCTCCGGATTGCAGCATCTGCATTCTCTCGCGTCTCCGGATTGCAGCATCTGCATTCTCTCCTGTCTCCGGATTGCAGCATCTGCATTCTCTCATATCTCCGGATTGCAGCATCTGCATTCTCTCGCGTCTCCGGATTGCAGCATCTGCATTCTCTCGCGTCTCCGGATTGCAGCATCTGCATTCTCTCGTGTCTCCGGATTGCAGCATCTGCATTCTCTCGCGTCTCCGGATTGCAGCATCTGCATTCTCTCGTGTATCCGGATTGCAGCATCTGCATTCTCTCGTGTCTCCGGATTGCAGCATCTGCATTCTCTCGTGTATCCGGATTGCAGCATCTGCATTCTCTCGTGTCTCCGGATTGCAGCATCTGCATTCTCTCGTGTCTCTGGATTGCAGCATCTGCATTCTCTCATGTATCCGGATTGCAGCATCTGCATTCTCTCATGTCTCCGGATTGCAGCATCTGCATTCTCTCGTGTCTCCGGATTGCAGCATCTGCATTCTTTCATCTCCCCAGATTCCAGCATCTGCAGTCTCTGGTGTCTCCGGATTCCAGCATCTGCAGTCTCCTGTGTCTCCGGATTGCAGCATCTGCAGTCTCTGGTGTCTCCGGAATCCAGCATCTGCAGTCTCCTGTGTCTCCGGATTGCAGCATCTGCAGTCTCCTGTGTCTCCGGATTCACTGGGATGTTTCTTGGGTTAAAGATTTTCATTTACAAGGAGAGATTGGGTGTTGGTCTGGGCTTGTTTACAGTGCAGCATTCTGAGATGGGGTTTGCAGATTGTCTATACAAGATTATGAGGGGCGTAGAAAGGGTAGATTGAGTTGGATTAGTGTTTAGAATTGTTATTTTCCTTGCAGTTTAGCTTTCCTATGCATGCTTATAATTTTGATATAATCACCAATATAGTATACATAAGATGTGATGTTCCTAATAAAGTGTGTACAGGTAGATTGCTGTCTCATATGCGCTCTGAATCCCCCACAACATAAAACATATTTCATTACCTTGGGGCCTCACTAGTGGGGCTTGTTCTGCATTACTCTTTCTTCAGGTATGGAAAAGCCACCAATAAGAGTAAAATACATCCAATTTGGATTTAGTTGTAAGCCTACAACTGTCAACAATAACAGAGGAATAATACTTAAAGAGGGACGTTGCTTTATAATTAGAGCCAATAGCTCCCAGGCAGTGTAACTACAGTTAACATTAATCAAGCAATTCATGCCAGATCACTACACTGAAGCTGAAAAGATACATGACAGACGATTTAATACTATTATCTCTTTCAAAGCATTACAAGAATGAAATTCTTACCAAAAATCCAGAACAAAGATCTAAGTTGAGTTGCACATTATGTCGTATTGGAGCTTGAGGTGTACCGTAACTCTGACACCACGTCTGATGTATTGGTATGGTCAGTTTCTGGGGAGTTGTCACAGAGGGGGAACACAGTCACCTTGCTGATCATTCATGTTGCATTGATAGTGAAAGACATCACTGTCACTCCGTGACATTTCCATGACCCACTTCCACCGGGCACAATAACTCCTCTACTGCACTTGATTTAATAACCATGCTGCATTTGGGAACTAAATCTTCCCAGGAAGTGGCAAGCCCATTGACTGATGGTGTCATATTTGTAGCTGGAGTACTGTTCTCAGCGAGGAAATGATAGATGAGGAGGCCCAGTCGTGATGGCTTGATTACCAGCTGTGTGATTCAGAACGACTTAACTTTCATGGAGTAGATGAATTTTTGTACAGCACTTTGGAATAAGACAAATGCCTTACATGACAACCTGGCAGTGTAGCAGTTAGCACAATTTATAATTACATCGATCACTGATTGGGATTCAAATCCCATCTCTGCCTATTAGGTGTTTGTATATTCTCCTGGTGACTGTATGGGTTTCCTCCCGCATACCAGAGAGGTGCAATTAGGGTTAAGGTTAGCTATGGGCATGCTAAGTTCGCGCCAAAAAGTATGGCAACACTTGCATGCTGTCCCCAGCACAATCCCTGCTGATTTGACTTGACTCAAATGACTCATTTCATTGTATGTTTCGATGTACATGTGACAAATAAAATTAACCTTTCTTCCTTTTTCCTTAGTTCTTTCTTTCTAGCCAATAACACCCTAGAGTCACAGACTAATAGCGTGATTAAGAGACATGCAAATGAGAAAAGAATGATGCTTTCTCATTGGTTAGATATCCAACTAATTTCACACACAGCTCATTAATCCTCATCAAGAATCCTTACCACAGGATCATCTGGAATTGCAGCCAAACGGAGAAGCAAGTGTCCATGACTTCTCAAACCAAGCCAGTCTCAATAGATCCAGGAATCATAGAGATATCTAAGGTATCATCTAGAGAGAGATGGTTAGCTGATTTATTAATCAGTCTTGCCATTGGAGGGAAGAAAAAAAGAAACAAAGATGATAATAAACAAAATAGGAACAGTACAAGGATTGGTGCCCTATGGTTGGTGTGAGTCAATTAGGGCAATTGACAATGATGGTGTGAATGTGGTGAGTCAATTAGGGCAATTGACAATGATGGTGTGAATGTGGTGGGACAATTGGGACAATTGACAATGATGGTGTGAATGTGGTGGGACAATTGGGACAATTGACAATGATGGTGTGAACGTGGTGGGTCAATTGGGACAATTGACAATGATGGTGTGAATGTGGTGGGACAATTAGGGCAATTGACAATGATGGTGTGACTGTGGTGAGTCAATTAGGGCAATTGACAATGATGGTGTGAATGTGGTGGGTCAATTAGGGCAATTGACAATGATGGTGTGACTCTGGTGGGTCAGTTGGGACAATTGACAATGATGGTGTGAATGTGGTGAGTCAGTTGGGATAATTGACAATGATGGTGTGAATGTGGTGGGACAATTGGGACATTGACAATGATGGTGTGACTGTGGTGGGTCAGTTGGGAAAATTGACAATGATGGTGTGAATGTGGTGAGTCAATTAGGGCAATTGACAATGATGGTGTGAATGTGGTGGGACAATTGGGACAATTGACATTGATGGTGTGAATGTGGTGGGTCAGTTGGGACAATTGACAATGATGGTGTGACTGGTGGGTCAGTTGGGACAATTGACATTGATGGTGTGAATGTGGTGGGACAATTGGGACAATTGACAATGATGGTGTGAATGTGGTGAGTCAATTAGGGCAATTGACAATGATGGTGTGAATGTGGTGGGACAATTGGGACAATTGACAATGATGGTGTGAATGTGGTGGGACAATTGGGACAATTGACAATGATGGTGTGAACGTGGTGGGTCAATTGGGACAATTGACAATGATGGTGTGAATGTAGTGGGACAATTGGGACAATTGACAATGATGGTGTGACTGTGGTGAGTCAATTAGGGCAATTGACAATGATGGTGTGACTCTGGTGGGTCAGTTGGGACAATTGACAATGATGGTGTGAATGTGGTGAGTCAGTTGGGATAATTGACAATGATGGTGTGAATGTGGTGGGACAATTGGGACAATTGACAATGATGGTGTGACTGTGGTGGGTCAGTTGGGAAAATTGACAATGATGGTGTGAATGTGGTGAGTCAATTAGGGCAATTGACAATGATGGTGTGAATGTGGTGCGACAATTGGGACAATTGACATTGATGGTGTGAATGTGGTGGGTCAGTTGGGACAATTGACAATGATGATGTGACTGGTGGGTCAGTTGGGACAATTGACATTGATGGTGTGAATGTGGTGGGTCAGTTGGGATAATTGACAATGATGGTGTGAATGTGGTGGGACAATTGGGACAATTGACAATGATGGTGTGACTTGGTGGGTCAGTTGGGAAAATTGACAATGATGGTGTGAATGTGGTGAGTCAATTAGGGCAATTGACAATGATGGTGTGAACGTGGTGGGACAATTGGGACAATTGACATTGATGGTGTGAATGTGGTGGGACAATTGGGACAATTGACATTGATGGTGTGAATGTGGTGGGTCAGTTGGGACAATTGACAATGATGGTGTGAATGTGGTGGGACAATTGGGACAATTGACAATGATGGTGTGACTGTGGTGAGTCAATTAGGGCAATTGACAATGATGGTGTGAATGTGGTGGGACAATTGGGACAATTGACAATGATGGCGTGAATGTGGTGGGACAATTGGGATAATTGACAATGATGGTGTGAATGTGGTGGGTCAATTAGGGAAATTGACAATGATGGTGTGAATGTGGTGGGACAATTGGGACAATTGACAATGATGGTGTGAATGTGGTGGGACAATTGGGACAATTGACAATGATGGTGTGACTGTGGTGGGACAATTGGGACAATTGACAATGATGGTGTGACTGTGGTGGGACAATTGGGACAATTGACAATGATGGTGTGAATGTGGTGGGTCAATTGGGACAATTGACAATGATGGTGTGAATGTGGTGGGTCAGTTGGGACAATTGACAATGATGGTGTGACTGTGGTGGGACAATTGGGATAATTGACGATGATGGTGTGAATGTGGTGGGTCAGCTGGGACAATTGACAATGATGGTGTGAATGTGGTGGGACAATTGGGACAATTGACAATGCTGGTGTGACTGTGGTGGGTCAGTTGGGACAATTGACAATGATGGTGTGACTGTGGTGGGACAATTGGGACAATTGACAATGATGGTGTGACTGTGGTGGGTCAGTTGGGACAATTGACAATGATGGTGTGACTGTGGTGGGTCAGTTGGGACAATTGACAATGATGGTGTGACTGTGGTGGGTCAATTAGGGCAATTGACAATGATGGTGTGAATGTGGTGAGTCAATTAGGGCAATTGATAATGATGATGTGACTGTGGTGGGTCAGTTGGGACAATTGACAATGATGGTGTGAATGTGGTGAGTCAATTAGGGCAATTGACAATGATGGTGTGAATGTGGTGGGTCAATTGGGACAATTGACAATGATGGTGTGACTGTGGTGAGTCAGTTGGGACAATTGACAATGATGGTGTGAATGTGGTGGGTCAATTGGGACAATTGACAATGATGGTGTGACTGTGGTGAGTCAGTTGGGACAATTGACAATGATGGTGTGAATGTGGTGGGTCAATTGGGACAATTGACAATGATGGTGTGACTGTGGTGAGTCAGTTGGGACAATTGACAATGATGGTGTGAATGTGGTGGGTCAGTTGGGACAATTGACAATGATGGTGTGAATGTGGTGGGACAATTAGGGCAATTGACAATGATGGCGTGACTGTGGTGAGTCAATTAGGGCAATTGACAATGATGGTGTGAATGTGGTGGGTCAGTTGGGGCAATTGACAATGATGGTGTGAATGTGGTGGGTCAGTTGGGACAATTGACAATGATGGTGTGAATGTGGTGGGTCAGTTGGGACAATTGACAATGATGGTGTGAATTGGTTGGTCAATTGGGACAATTGACAATGATGGTGTGAATGTGGTGGGTCAATTGGGTGTGCTGTTTCATGCATGTTGATCCTATTGCTCTGATCATCTGGAGCCTGTTTGTTATTGACCTGAGTTGGAACATACACCACTGCCAAAATGACCTCTGAAATATCCTGCAGCAGGTAAAATATATCTTTGTGAGATATTCTGGGTCTGGTGAGCAGAATTGGAACAACACTGATACATTTCTGCACCAAGAGGAATTGATCATGAGGCGTGCACCTCCACCTCTGCATTTGAGAGACTCAACAGTCCTATTCTGACAGTGTTTAGTCAATCTATCAATATGAATCTGCCAAGAAATTTTGTGTCAATCGCCACTGTGAAAGACACTAACAGAATGCCAGAAATAAAAGAGTGTCAGGGGAGAGAAGTGAGTGTAGTTGCTATTACTAAGGAGAAGGTGCTTGGGAAACTGAAAGGTCTGAAGGTAGATAAGTCACCTAGACCAGATGGACTACATCCCATGATCTGGAAGAGGTATCTGAAGAGAATGTGGAGATATTAGTAATGATCTCTCTACAATCACTCGAATCTGGAATGGTTCCAGTGAACTGGAAAATTGCAAATTTCACTCCACTCCTCAAGAAGAGAGAGAGGCAGAAGAAAGGAAATTATAGGCCAGTTAACCTGACTTCAGTGGTTGGAAAGATGTTAGAGTCTATTATTAAAGATAAGTTTTCAAGGTACTTGGAGGCATATGATGAAGCAGGCCAAAGTTAGCATGGTTTCCTTCAGGGGAAATCTTGTCTGACAAATCTGTTGGAATCCTTTGAGGAAATAACAGGCAGGATAGACAAAGGAAAGTCAATGGATGTCGTTTATTTGGATTTTCAGAAGGCCTTTGACAAGGTGCCACACATGATATTGCCTAACAAGATAAGGGCCCATGGTACTATAGGAAATATACCAGTGTGAATAGAGGACTGGCTGGCTGGCAGCAGGCAAAGAGTGGGAGTAAAGGGAGCCTTTATTGATTGGCTGCCAGTGACAAGTGGTGGTCCGCAGGGGTCAGTGTTGAGACTGCTTCTTTTCATGTTATATGTCAATGATTTGGTTAAAAGAATTGATGGCTCTGTTGACACGTTTGCAGATGATACGAATGTAGCTTGGGGAAAAGTACACACTCAGCACAACAAAGACTTTTTCAGGTTTTAATTTCTTTATCTGTTTTATCTGTTTAAGTGCCAGAAGAGGGTTACGAAACAAAACGAACGAATTTACAACCAGTTCTTGCCATTACAATCACAGTTTAGCTTTCGATCCACACCCTCGTGTATGGACAGAATTGCGTATGCAGTATAAAAATTACCAGGACTAATACGGTACTAATATGGTAGTGGCAATCCTGAAGGAACACAATACAAACAACATTAGAATCCCACCCACCCTGCATCTTATACATAGCAACGAAAAATGTAAGCGAATACATCTCATCTAAGACGTACACATGTGCTGAACTTCCGAACAGAGACTAAACATTCACGCTATGTGGTTACATGCACAATCAGTCCTGATACAATAAAGTTAGACAAAAGGTACACTTTGGCAAAACTTTTACCGGGTATTGCCTGGTAGTTAAATTACAGGAAGACTGACCTACTTGGATGGTGAGGAACTTGGTATAAGCCACGCTACCCAGCGTTGATTTCTTCACTCGTGGAAATCTAAGGCATCCACATGTAAAACATGTCAAATTACCGATATTCTTGATCTGCCAACAAGCACAAATGAATTCACATGGATATTGTCAATTAATGCTCACCTTTCCTCACCATGCCCAGCACACTCTGAGAGGAACTCAATTCCAATGCCCTACCACGTCTTCAGCAGAAAGCAAAATGGTCTCCCCACTAATCCGCATGTGCGTGATGACATCACCGTCTCCCCTTAAAGGCACAGACAACTATTCTAGCATTACCCGAATGGATGCCTAAATACACTTTTAACGATACTGAATAAGATCCAACAGTCACCCGATTAGAAGATAGGTGGAGGGGCAGACAGTGTTGAGGATGCATGGTGTCTGCAGAAGATCTTATGCAGATTGGGGGAATAGGCAAGTAAGTGGCAGATGGAATATAGTGTAGGGATGTGTATGGTCATGCACATTATTAGAAGGTATAAAAGCATTGACTATTTTCTAAATGAGGAGAAAATTAAAAAAACAGAAGTGCAAAGGTACTTGAGAATCCTCGTGCAGGATTTCCTATAGGTTAATTTGCAGGTTGAGTCAGTGGTAAGGAAGGATATGCAATGTTAGCATTCATTTTGAAAGGACTAGAATACAAATGAAAGGATGTGATGCTGAGTCTTTATAAAGTATTGGTTAGACAGTACTTGGGATATTGTGGTCAGCTTTGGGCCCCTAATCTGAGAAAAGATGTTCTGGCATTGGAGAAGGTGAAGAGGCGATTTACAAGAATGATGCCAGGAATGAAAGAGTTAACATTAGAGGGGAGCATTTGATGGCTCTGGGCCTGTACTCGCTGGAATTTGGAAGACTGAGGGGAGATCTCATTGAAACTTATTGAATATTGAAAGGCTTAGATGGAGTGGATGTGGAGTGGATGTTTCCTGTAGTGGGGGTATCTATGGCCAGAAAGCACAGACTCAGAATAGAGGGACAACCATTTAGAACAGGGATGGGGATGAATTTCCTTAGCCAGAGCATAGTGAATTTGTGGAATTCATTGTCACAGATGTAGAGGCTAAGTCATTGGGTATATTTAAAGCAGAGGTTGATAGGCTCTTGATTAGTCAGGGTGTCAATGGTTATATGGCAAAGGCAGGAGAATGGGGTTGAGAGGGATAATAAATCAGCCTTGATTTCGGAGGAGTAGACTCAATGTGCTGAATGGCCTAATTCTGCTCTTGTGTCTTATGGTTTGAAAGTGCATTACCTCACACTTGTCTGGATTAAATGCCACCTGCCACTGTTTCACCTCGCTTTCTAGATGATCCATGCCCACCACGTCCTTGACAACCTTTGCCAACTGTGCCTCAACCAGTTTGGGTGGGATGTGCAAACTTACTAATCATATCCACTGCATTCTCATCCAAAGGCACAAGCACAGATTTCAGCAGGGACGTTTAGCCTTATTTCCCCTGTTAAAACCATCTGCATGCTTTATTGCTTGAAGTTATTTTTTCATAAAGCAATATTATTTTGTATTCTGCTGTCTTAGCTTTCTGCTCTCAGTCGGATACTGTGTGGTAAATGGAATCCATGGTTGGAACACATCATTCACACTTTATTAAAAATACAACAATCTTCACCTGGACTATGAAAGTACATATTTTTGTGATTAAAATCACAAAATTCAAAGATGCTGACAACAGTTAGGAAGGGAAAAATGGCAATTTAGCATGTATCTCTTTATCCCATCTAAAGAGAAGTGTCAGTGCTAAACTGATCAGCAGAACAATCCCATTGGTTTGATAGTCAGCAGTCAGAAGTGTCATTTAAATGTGCAGGGGGTGGGATCGTACTACAGTGAAAGATTGAAAAAAGAGTGGGTGAATATGTTGGTGGGACACCAATTGCAATCTGTGTAGCTCATTATTTGTGAGGCACATTGAGATGCATTTGAATTCTTTCATACATACAAGACTTTTTCTTCCTTACACATTCCTGAAGTTCTTGGCCACCTCCAGTCTCTGGAGAACTTAAGCTTGACAATTCTTCCTTTAGTGACGTTTCATTCTTGCAATTTTATTGCTCTTCCGAAGCCATAATCTTCTGATCTGCCATCTTGGTGATGGTCATGGTGGTAAACCTGATTCAGATCCTGTTGCATTGGTCACCCAGCTTCAATTTCACATACCGATTTTTGTCTGTAGGTTATCAAATATACTCAATATGCCAACCACACCTCACAGGATTAAAATGAATAGCATCAAAAACATTTCAGAAAGGACAATTTCTAAAAGAGAGAGAATGGAAACTTGCTCTGGCATTTAAATAAATGAACAGATATTATTTGTTCATTATATGCCGTGTCATATCACTCTGAGTGAAGAAGTTTTCCCTCATGTTCCCTTTAACTTTTCACCTTCACACTTAACCCATGACCTCTTGTTGTAGTCCCACCCAACCCCAGTGGAAAAAGTCCGCTTGTATTTATCCTATTTCTTCCCCTCATACTTTTGTATACCTCTATCAAATCTCTTACTAATCTTCTACATTCCAAGGAATAAAGTCCTAACCTATTCTACCTTTCTTTATAGCTCAGGTCTTTCAGACAGAGCAACATCCTTGTCAATTTTCTCTGTATTCTTTCAACATAATTTACATCTTTCCTGTGGATAGGTGATGAAAACTGCACACAATACTCCAAATTAGGCCTCACCAATGTCTTGTACAACTTCAACATAACACCCCATGTCCTGACTTGATACCTTTGTTTTTGAAGGCCAATGTGCCAAAAGCTTTCTTTATGACCCTGTCTACCTGTGATGCCACTTTCAATGAATTATGGATCTGTATTCACAGATCCCTCTGTTCTACCGCACTCCTCAGTGGCGTACCATTCACTGTGTAAGACCTACTCTGACTGGTCCTTCCAAAATGCAACACCTCACACTTGCCTACATTAAATTCCAGCTGCCAGTTTTCAGCCAGTTTTCCCATCTGGTCCAGGTCTCGCTACAAGCTCTGATAGTCTTCCTCACTGTCCACGACACTGCAACCTTGGTGTCATCCACAAATCTGCTGACACAGTTTAACCACATTATCATTCAGATTGTTGATATAGATAGCAAGTAACAACGGACCCTGCATTGATTTGTATGGCATACCACTAGTCACATGCCTCCAGTCAGAGAGGCAACCATCTATAACCTTTGGCGTTTCCTGCAAAGCCAACGTCTAATCCAATTTACTACCTTATCTTGAATGCCAAGCAACTGGCCTTCTTGACGACCAACCACCCATGTAGGACCTTGTCAAAGGTCTTGCTGGAGTCCATGTAGGCAACATCCACTGTCTTGTCTTAATCAGCTTCCCTAATAACTTTCTCAAGAACCTCTATAAGATTGATTAGACATAATTTACCATGCACAAAGCCATGTTGACTATCCCTAATCAGTCGCTGTCTATCCAAATACTTACATATCCGCTCCCTTAAAATACCTTCCAAAAACTTTCCCAGTACTGATGTCAGCCTATAATTACCAGCCTATAATTTCCTGGCTTATTTATTGAGCCTTTCTTAAACAATAGAACAACACTAGCTGTCCTCCGATCCTCTGGCACTTCACCCGTGGCTAAGGGTGCTTTAAATATCCCTGCTAGGGCCCCTGCAGTTTCTGCACTAGCCTTTCACAGGGTCTGAGGAAACATCTTGTCGAGCTGGGGATTTACTTTGCCTCAATACAGCAAACATCTCCTCCTCTAATCGGTACAGGGTCCATGAAGTTGATGCCATTTTGCCTCACTTACACTAGACTCTGTGTTTGTCTTCCAAGTAAATAAAGATGCAAAAAAATCCATTTAAGATCTCCCCAATTTCATTCAGCTCCATGCATAGATTACCACTCTGATCTTCTAGAGGATTAATTTTGTCCTTTGCAATCCTTTTGCTCTTAATATATCTGTAAATTTCCTTAGAATGCTCCTTCACCTTGTCTGCTAGAGCAACCTCATGTCTTCTTTTAGCCTTCCAGACTTCTTTCTTAAGTGTTCTCTTGCATTTCTTATACTCAATAAGTACCTCATTTGTTCCTACTTACCTAATCTGCTATACTTCACCACCTTTTTCTTAACCAGGGCCTCAATATCCCTCAAAAACTAATCCACAAACCTGTTATCCTTGCCTTTTATTCTGACAGGAATGAAGAAACTATGTACTCTCAACATTTCACTTTTGAAGGCCTCCCACCTACTAAGTACACCTTTGCCAGAAAACAACCTGACCTAATCCACACTTACGAGATCTTTTCTGATGCCATCAAAATTGGTCTTTCTCCATTTTAGAATCTCAACTTTAGGACCAGACCTACCCTTTTCTATAATTACCTTGAAACTATTGGCATTATGATCACTAGATGCAAAGTGTTCTTCTACCCAAACTTCATGTCACCTGCCCTGTCTGGCTCATTCCCAATATGAGATTTAGTGTCACACTCTCTCTAGTTGAGGCTTCTATGTACTAATTAAGGAAACTTTCCTGAACACATTTGAAAAACTCTATCTCATCCAGCCCTATCGGATTCCCAGTCAATATGTGGAAAGTTCAAATCAGCTACTATCACAACCTTATGTTTCTAGCAAAAGTCTGTGATCTCTCTGCATATTTGTTCCTCTAAATCCCAGGGACTGTTGGGTTGTCTAATACAGCCCCAATAATGTGGTCATACCTTTTTTATCCCTCTGTTCTACCCATAACACCTGACGAGATACACTCTCCATTCTGTTCTGACTGATCGGAACACCAGCATCTGTGCATTGCAGCCTCCCAAATCCATTCAAGTTAACAGCAAAATGGATCCAAATCTTCATCAAAGTTAACAAATGAATTAAGTTTTTTACACAGTTTTCCACAGTACAATGCCAGACAGTTTATAGAGCAATAGTGTGGAATATGACTTGAGTCGGATTCTGAGGTTGGTCAGAGACTGACTGAAGTGCAGTTGTTTACATTTGATAAAAATGTGAATAATTTCATTGTAAATGTATGGATTAAGTTGGACTGTGAACAAAGAATTTATCAGCTGGTAACTCCTGTTACCATCTAACCATAATCCAACGCTAACCATGAACTGGATATCTGAATGTCTCTTCATTATAAAGGGGAAGTGATAATTACTAGCTAAGTGATAATCAGTAATTCAGACGGCTAATGTTGCACTAATTTACATCTTTACTTAAAAAAATGGAAATATGTTTCTAGCAAAGGAGATGTAAGGAACTCCTTCCATCCACTAGCCTGCAAATCATCCTTGGACAAGGTGTAGCACCTGCTTAGCCCCCCAAATCAGGGTCATGTGAAGCCATGGGAGCAAGTGGCGGATGCTCATATGAGCAGCTGGTGCATATCACAAGTCCTGAATAAGTGACCACTGACACCAGGTTGACATCTCTGAAGAGTATAGATAATGGCTGGGGTTTCCCGTCCTGTAAAAACATTGTCCTGAAGAAGGTAATGACAAATCACGTCTATAGAAGAATTTGTCAAGTACAATCATGGTCATGGATAAGACTATGATCACCCACGTCATACGACATTGCACATAATGATGACGATGATATTTAAGTTATATTAAGTTAAAAGTTATTTGGATAAGTGTAGGGAAAAAGAACTGAAAAAATCTCTAGATTATGATCTCTGACCTGAATATGGATTTATGATCTCTGACCTGAATATATGGATTTAGAAGATTCCATCTTGAGGAAAAGGTGTGAGAGTTCAATAGGCCAGTGACTGATCTGATCTTTTCTACCTATTTCACGTAACTCTTGCATCCTCTACTGTTCACAAGGCAGCCTGGTATTTAGTGGCTCTGCTCTCGGGCACAGAGAAATGTAAAAGTTGAGGACATCCTTTGGAGAAGTTCCTCTTCACCTCAGTCTCAGATGGGTGACCTGCTTATTCAGAAACTAAGCCTCATGTCTCCGATTCCTACGCAAAGAGAAACATTTTCTAGATACACTTATTCTGGAAACCTGGAGAGCAGAAAGTCAGCCAATTTAAAGCACTGACTGAAAATGGCCACAGTAGTATTGGACCTAAGCTGCAATCTAGTTGACCTCCTTCGAACAGCACGGCTTTTGAAAATGAACTGTTATGTCTCTCTGTCCCTCTCACTATCATTCCTTGCCTACTCTCCATCTTCCCCTTGGCTCCCCTCCCCCTTCCTTTCTCCCCAGGCCTCCTGTCCCATGATCCTTTCCCTTCTCCAGCTCTGTATCCCTTTTGCCAATCACCTATCCAGCTCTCAGCTTCATCCCTCCCCCTCCTGTCTTCTCCTATCATTTCAGATCTCCCCCTCCACCTCCCACTTTCAAATCTCTTACTATCTCTTCTTTCAGTTAGTCCTGATGAAAGATCTTGGCCTGAAACATTGACTGTACCTCTTCCTAGAGATGCTGCCTGGCCTGCTGCATTCCATCAGCATTTTGTGTGTGTCCTTCCTGATGTGGTTTGTTATTTTATTTCTAATTACTAAATCTCATTGATTAATTGTAAGTTCACAGCTGTCATTGTTTACTCATTATCATGTTGTTAAGCAATTGGCTTTCATCATCAGGTCGGCCATTTTATATCATTTCTGCATTTCATTTAGTTAGAATCACTTTGTTTGGAGTCGAAGGGATTTTAATCAATATTTGAATCTACCTTTTGTGTGAATGCTGAGAAGTACTGTCTTTTCACAACAGCTTCTTGTGTACTGTACCATGTTGATGAGTAATAAACTAGGCAGGACTGGAGTTTACCTATCTTCCTAGCTTAAGAAAGCAGGGAAACTCTCAAGTGAAATTACTAATGGGGGGAGTGCACAGGTGGTTTTGATCTTTTTTGAATTTTGCTTGCTAACACTCCTGTGAAGCTCCTTGGGACATCCTGCAGTATGAAAGAGAGAAAATAAATGTACGTATTTAATGTTTATGGGGTGAAATTTTTCCAGCACAGCCCAGATGGCAGAGGAATAGTGTTGGGGTGTGAAGTGAGCGTAGAGGGTCTGTGAAAGTTATCAATCCAATTGAGTGGAGGGGTTTTTTCATGCTGAGTTACCATTCAGTGGCAGCTGATCAGGCTGGCAGATGGGGAAGGGAAGAGAATGGAGGGGGGGAGATTAATTCTCAGCAGCTACAACTTAATGCTTAGCTGAAAAAAGCAAGGTTATGGCAAAAATCTCAAAGGACACACTAAACTGTACATTACAAATTTCTACAGATGTACTGCGGAGAGCATTCTGTTTGTATTACCACCTGGCCACTGCACAGGATTGGAAAAAGCTGCAGAGTTGCAAATGTAGCCAGCTCCATCATGGGCACTAACCTCCCCAGCATCCAGGGCACCTTCAAAAGGCGACATCCATTATTAAGGACCCCATCACCCAAGGCATACTCTCTTCTCATTACCACTATGAGAGAGAAGGCACAGGAACCCGAAGACAAACGCTCACTCTCATAGTAGCAGCTTCTTCCCCTCCGCCATCAGATTTTTGAATGACGATGAACCCATGAGTGCTACTTCACTATTTTATGTTCTCTTTCTGTACTAATTTAAATATTTAATATATTTCTTATTGTCATTTATAGTTTTTAAATTATTATATATTGTAATATACTGCTGCTGTATAACAACAAATTTCATTGGATATGTCTGTGACATTAAACCTGACTCTGAATCCGTAAATAGCTCCATTTATAGTGCCATATGACATCAGTTCAATAAATGCTTAACTTGGGCTTCATTGCAGTCTTTTAGAAACCTTTGTCATATTATACTCCAACTTCTCTCTTCGATACAAAGCCATGGCAAATTACATAGCATAGCAAGGTATGCCTTTGAAAGAGTCAACACACTCAGTAGCCATTTTATTAGGTACTGCACATTATCGACTGGTCACTGGGTGTGTGTTCATGGTCTTCTGCTGCTGTAGACCAGCCACTTTAAGGTTCGATGTGTTGTGGGCGTGGCACACCTCTGTTGTAAAGCAAGGTTATTTGAGTTACACACATCAAAGTTGCTGGTGAACACAGCAGGCCAGGCAACATCTCTAGGAAGAGGTACAGTCGATGTTTCGGGCCAAGACCCTTCCTCAGGACTAACTGAAGGAAGAGCTAGTAAGAGATTTGAAAGTGGGAGGGGGAGGGGGAGATCCAAAATGATAGGAGATGACAGGAGGGGGACAGATGGAGCCAAGAGCTGGACAGGTGATCGGCAAAAGGGATATGAGAGGATCATGGGACAGGAGGCCCAGGGAGAAGGAAAAGGGGGAGAGGGGGGAAAACCCAGACGATGGGCAAGGGGTATAGTCAGAAGGACAGAGGGAGAAAAAGGAAAGAGAGAAAAAGGACAGAGAGAAAGAATGGGTGTATATAAATAAATAAGTTACACTCACTTTCCTTTCAGCTTGAACCCATCTGGCCATTCACCTCTGACCCTTCCCATTAGCAAGGTATTTTTACTCATGGAACTGCAGCTGATTGTATGTTTTGTTTTGTTCTTCACACTATTCTCTGTAAACTCTAGAGACTGTTGTGGGTGAAAATCCCAGAAGATCAGCAGTTTCTAAGATACTTCAATGACTCCATCTGGCACTAACAATAATTCCACAGTCAGTCATTTAGATTTTTATTTCTTTCCCATTTTGACGTTTGGTCTGAACAACAATTAAACCCTTTTAATGCATAAACTATGTCTACATGCTTGACTGATTAGATATTTACATTAATGAGCAGGTGTACAGATGTACCTAATAAAGTGGCCATTGAGTTCTTTATTGGAATTATAGTGATGAGGTAATACAGTATCCTGTAGATTTTGTGCAGCAGTTTAAATGATGAATTATTACTGAAACAGCAGAATTGTCTTTGAGTTTGTGGGAAAAGGTGAGCCCCGCAATTGAGGCCATCTTTGAGGATTCCAAACAACTTTCAGCTAATGATATCTCAGCTCCCAAGAGCAGAAATTGTCAATGGTGCAACTGCTTAATATTGAAGACCATGAGACCATATTAGATTATGAGGACACTCAGTCCTCTTTTATTGTCATTTAGAAATGCATGCATTAAAAAAATGGTACAATGTTCCTCCAGTATGATATCACAGAAACACAAGACAGACTGAGACTAAAACTGACAAAAACCACATAATTATAACATATAGTTACAACAGTGCAAAGCAATTCTGTAATTTGATAAGAGAAGACCATGGGACTATGTCACAGGAGCAGAATTAGGCCATTTGTCCCATTTGTCTGATCCGCCATTCCATCATAGCTGATCCCCTCAACCTCATTCTCCTGCCTTCTCCCCATAACCTTTGACACCCTGACTAATTAAAGGCCTGTCAACCTCTGCTTTCAATCTACTCATTTATTTAACTGAGAATCTCAACTTTGGACTCATTGGACACATCAGCTTTATTCACCATATACGTTAACTTGGATGTGGAACTTACTGTAGTGTGTTGTTCAGGGTGTGTCGTGCAACAGGAAACAACAACATATGAGAATTATAAAGAATAAAGTATATTAAAAGTAAAGTTAGAGGTCAAAGTACAGTTATGGAATAAAATGTGCTTAAGTACATTACCAGTACAATTAAGTACAATACCAGTATGTCTTTACAATGTAAACAGCATTATAAAAAGTGGTTAGTGTTTACAGTGCAGGGCAGTGACTTGGTGATAGATGGGGGTCAGTGGCTGGTGTGGGTGCTGAACATAATGGTCAATCGATGAGGTGGCTCAGGCTTATGTTAGGTTGGGGCCCCACTCTTTGAGGTAAATTTGAAAGACATAAATCCCAATCCTACTCTATTTGTATAAACACTGGCTTTGCTTGTGCTGCAGTGGTGATACAGCTGCCCTTCCCCCTCATCGTCTGGATTCAGGTCTTGGAAACTGTTCAGTGTTTTGCATAATGTTGCCTGAATACTGAAAAGCTTGTGTTCCTTTGTGCAGGATCTCTAAACCCTCTCATTTAAAAGCAGTAAATCCAACAAACTGTAAAAACATCAGTGGATGGCTATCAGTCACTTTGAACACAGAAATGTAGATGTAAAAATTTACAGAATGGGGCTGTGTGATTTCAAATGACAGTAAACAGACAAAAAAAATCATTCTTCTTTTCTGCTTTGTAATGCTTTGAAAGGAAACTCTAAGGTTATGACTGACTTGGTTTCTGCCAGAAACAATGGATCGAAATTTTTTCCCTTATAAAACAGTTCTGCTTTTTATAGTGAGTGGACTTTTAATATGAACAGAGAATACCACAGAACAGTACAGGCCCTTCGGCTCACAATGCTGTGCTGATCTCTTAACCTACTCTAAAATTAATCTAACTCTTCCCTCCCATAGACCCCTCCATTTTACTATCATCCATGTGTCTATCTAAGAGTCTCTCAAATCTCCCTGATGCATCTGCCTCTACCACCACCCCTGGCAGCATGTTCCATGCATCCTCCACTCATCTTGTACACCTCTATATGTCTTTGGCTGTCCATTCGATCTATGTCTCTTGTCATCTATCATCAGCCTTTACTCTAAAGAGAAAAGTCCCAGCTTGCTAAACCTATCCTCATCCTTCATGCCCTGGTTAAGGTTTTTACTGCTATGCCATACATATTTTTTTCCAAAAATACTTTATTCAGAAGTGTTACAAAATAAAATTAATTACATACAAGAAAAAAAATTCATTGACTCTGAGTCCTTATTCAATAAAGTTATTAACAATAAAAATTATGTGTTGACTCTCTGTTCATTTACAAATGAAAGATGTTTACAATAAACCATGCATTTACTCTCAACCCTTGGTCAAGAGTTAAGACTTATTAACAATCAAATTATCAACAATAAAGGCAGGCAATGGCTCTAATACTTTCCCAAATTAGCAATTCCACCCACTCCTTGGGCACCATGTTGATTATCTGTCCACACCGCTGATGAGGGTAGGTCTCCTCCCCACCCAACCCCTCCCACTCCCACGGGTGATAAACGTTAAACTGTGGTCCTTCCCCACCGGGCCTTCACGGTGGCCGCACCAAGCTTGAGTGCATCCCTCAGCACGTACTCCTGCAGGCGCGAGTGAGCCAGTCGGCAGCATTCAGTCACTGACATCTCCATGTGCTGGCAGACCACCAAGTTTCGGGCCGACCAAAGAGCGTCTTTCACCGAATTGATGATCTGCCAGCAGCACCAGATGTTTGTCTCCGTGTGCGTCCCCGGGAACAGCCCGTAGATCACGCAGTCCTTGGTAATGCAGCTGCTGGGCATGAATCTTAGTACTGTCCCTTCCATTCTCTTCCATACCTTCTTTGCGAACCCACAGTGTGCAAAGAGATGAGCCACCGACTCCACCCCATTACAGTCGTCCCGTGGGCAGTGGGGTGTGGAGGAACCGTTCCGGGCATACAGGAGGGATCTGACTGGGAGGGCCCCTCTCACTGCCAGCCAGGCCAGGTCTTTGTGCCTCTTGGTGAGATCTGGTGATGCCATACATATTTCATTTTAGCAGTTCTGTAAGAACAGTCTGTTCTGCTTTCAGCTTGTTTGAGCTGAGATAAGAGGCTTTATTGTTCACCTTAGGAATGTGGTGTCAGCCAATCAGGATGGCTGAATTGAGAGAAGGTTCTAGAGAATGCTGTGGGGAGAGGTCTTTGTTGGCGGGAGCTGAGAGAAGACAGGAGGGAAGATGGCTGAGGATGCTGACCCTGTTACTCAAGGTGCTTTATGCAGATGAATGGCTTTAAGGAGGAAGGACCAGTACTCCTGTGGGAGAGCCCGTTTGTTCAATATGGATTTCAAGCGACATTTGAGGGGTGGTGTGTCTACTTTCACACACTGAGGGTCCAAACTCAAGATTTGAGTTCAGACAACCAGACAAACTCAAGATTTGCGCTCCACCATGCACATGTGACTTTTTAAGTATAATGGGCCCTTTTTGTTTTCTCTTTCTTTCCCTTAATAACTGCTTGCTTAAGTTAACATTCTAAATTTACTTCTTACTAATTGCATGCAGCACGCAATCTGTTATTTCTTGCCGATGGGCGATTGCTGGGGATAGTAAATCACACAGCATTCACACAAACCGGGGTTTGGGTGAACGAGGCATCCCCACCTCACGGATTTGGCAGGACCAACGTCATATACACCCTAGACGTATGAAGCCTGAGAAAGGTGGGTTTCTCGCCATGGAATCTAGTGGCTGTTAGTGAGCATTTCCAGAGATGTCCGGTAAAAGGAGGTTTCAACATATTCCAGCATCCTGGTAAATCTCCTCTGTACCCTCTCTAAGGCTTCCCCATTCATCCTATAATGAGGTGGCCAGAACTGAATACAATACTCCAAGTGTGGTCTAATCAAGATTTACAGAGCTGCACATTACCTCATGGCTTTTGAACTCAACTATTGACTAATGAAAGCCAGCATGCCATACACCTTCATAACAACCATTGGCACAAAACGTCAACTGAACTCTTTTCTCAGATGGAGCTCCTCCAGCGTTTTGTGTGTGTTGCTCAGATTTCCAGCATCTGCAGATTTTCTCTTGTTCATAACAACCCTATCAATTTGTGTAGCAAATTTGAGGGATCTGTGGACGTGGACCACACGACCCCTCTGTTCCTCCACACTCAAAGAATCCTGTCATTAACTCTGTATTTTGCATTAAATTTTGACCCTCATGTCTTCAAACCTTTCCTTTCTCATTGTTCATTATGCACATACATTTTCCGGCAAGGCAAATATTTACATTACAACTCCATTTAAATGATCAAGCACCTTTGCACAAGATCAGAATCATGGAGAATTTATTGCCTCTCAGGATGAGCTACAGAGTGCTCTCCTCCTGAGGTAACGGTAACGTGGAAGTGCCGTGGTATTCTGGTAGCTACTGTGGAGTATGTCAGTGTACCAAAAGGGAAAGGATGATGGGGGAGCTTGCTTTATTGAAATACACATAAAACATAGGAGCAGAATTAGGTTATTTGGTCAATCGAGACTGCTTTCCCATTCTCTCATGGATGATTTATTATCCCTCTCAGCCGAATTCTCCTGGCTTCTCCCTGTAACCTTTGGTGCCCTTACTAATCAAGATCCTATCAACCCAAGCCATTGGATATAACCTGTGGAGGCCAAGTTATCATACCAAATGACTTGGCCTCCACAGCCACCTGCGGCAACAAATTCCGCAGATTCACTGCTCCTTAGGCAAATAAATCTCTCCTCATCTCTGTTCTAAATGGACATCCCTCTGTTCTGAGGCTGCACCCTCTCCACTATGGGAAACATCCTCTCCACATCCACTCTGTCTAGGCCTTTCAATATCTGATAGAATCAAAACGACATAGCTGTAGAGCACAATCATAGGGCACTTAGCCCACTAGACTAATGCTCCATATGAAACTAATCCCAGCCCTCATCAATCAAATGTATCAATATCACTTTCATTTAATTCCAGCTTGTTTATCAAGCTGCCCTTAACTGGATCTATGATATTTGCCTCATCTGCTTCTGACGACGTTCCTCATTTTAAGCACCGTTCTCCCTCAGCACACACATGGATATTGAAAGAAGAGGAAAGCTTGATGACACGCTGTAGATCGGCCTGAGTGGAGTGTATGCCAGTACAGATTAAAGATGAATGATCAGCACATGTGCACTGAAACATGCTGTGAAACGACGATTTGTATCAATCACCAAATCATTCTGAGGATGTGTTAGGGCAGCTTGAAGGCGTCTCCTCATTTCCGGGGCCAACATAGCATTCTCTCAACTTACTGACCCTAACCCATATGTCTTTGGAATGTGGGAGGAAACTGGAGCACCCGGAGGAAACCCACGCGTTGCAGGGGAGAACGTGTAAACTTCTTGCGGACAAGTGGCAGATTGAGCCTTGGTCACCTGCACTGTAATAACACTACGCTACCGTGCGTCAATATAGGGTCTGCTCCTAAGCCTGCAGTTTCTCCTTCAGCCTGCACCAATTTGCAATTAAGCGTGTCACATGCAGGCACAAATAAAATTGCTTTCCACCTCTGCTGGCTCTCCTCAAGTGGGCAGAACTGCAACTTGTTTTTAAGCAATCCAGCATCTTCCACAACTTCCACTCTCCCCACTCCCTGATCAACCAGTCTAAAGCTCGCACCTTGGTACCCTGAGGCTTCCTCCATCACTTAGTGTCGGATTTGAAATGAAGTCTCTGCCTTTGCTATCCATTATACTCTGAATTGCAGGAACTCCTCCCCCACAGTATATTTTATGATTTGCTCTCCAGGGTGTGATGCAGGGTGATTAGATCCAGGCACTGAAATGATAGACTTACTACCGTAGGCATCCAGAATTTGCCATTCCAAGCTATTAATCTGAAGTAATGCATTAAACAGAGCCAGCTCAGTGAAAAAAATAAATTACAGCAATGATGAATACTTCATTAGGAAAAGATGAAACCCATATTTCCTCCTCAAGTACATTTATTATCAAAGAATGTATAAATTATATAACCTTGAGATTCATTTGCTCGCAGTTGGCCACGAAGCAAGAGACCCAAAAGAACCCAATTAAATAAAAAAATAAAAATAGAAGAACAACGTAAGAGAAAGGGGAAAAAAATTAGAGGCAAACAATTGAGGCAAACAACAGCATTCCAAATCAGAATTGGGTCCTCAGATCTGAACCCCAGAGCAGTCTGGCTTCTCAGTTCTTCATATTAGTGGGTACGGAGCACAGCAGCCAGGCAGTCTTCACAGCCTCAGTGCCATGGAGGTGTCCATCATGGAGAAGGACAAGCGATGGCGTGGCGTGCTAGGGGGATGGGCCAAGATGCCGAGATCGATTTTCATCCTGGCCGACACCCTGACTTCTCAGGCTGTCTGGGCAGGCACTTATATTGACCCAATAACGGAACTGTGAAAGGCTCTGGCTCCCTGGAGAGAGGAGTAAAGATTGCGGAGAGGAAACAAAATCGGCTCTCGCCTCCGACCTGGGCTGGTGTTTAAATTGTCTAGGCAGCAAATCCTTCCACTAGGACCCAGCTGCAGTGAATGGCTCCAGGTCTAGATCATGCTGCCCAGTGACTTGCTCTGGGCCCAGATTCCGTCGTCCAGCTCGAAGCCATTCTTAAGCTCTTTATATCAGCATGGAGCCCAGAGTGATGCAACCTCACATCCTGGCCAGCTGTACGGGCACTGAATCTCCTCTGCCTGGGCCCCAACTTCTCCTTTCGATGTTCAGAGAGATCGAACCTCACACCCTGGCCAGCTGTATGGGCACTGGAACTCCATCTGCTGTGATTCTGCAAAACAGCATCTCAGCCCATCCACCGAACACATCTTGCCATCGCCCGCCCTTCACTGTTTGCAGCAATAACTTAACACAATTTACCTCAGAAAAGGTATTTTTAGTGATTTTTTTGTGGTCTCAGGACATCTCGAAACATCTAAGCAGTGAATTAACTTTTAGGTGATATACACTTAGTGGCCTTTCTATAAGGTACACCTGTACACCTGTACATTAATGTAAATATCTCTTAGCCAATCAGGTGGAAGCAACTCAAAGCATAAAAGCATGCAGACATGGTCAAGATGTTCAGAGGCAGATTGTCTTGTGGGAGTTGGTGACTGGGATTGGAACAAAGGACTGAGCCTGCTGTTGGCAGCTTTCTCTTATGTAGGAAGGGAGTAGGGATACAGGAAGCAATGGAGAAAGTGAAGGTAATAAATGGGAGGTGGTATTGAGTGACAGGAACTGTATAGAGGAAGTGAGTGGCAGATTTTCGGGAAATGGAAAAATAAGTGGCTGTTTGAGGATTGTACTGTCTTATTATCCAGTTATGAAGGCAGTAGACAGGATTTAAATAAAAGAGGTAAAGAAGAGATTAAGGTTTAACTAAGTTTTGAATGTGGACCTGTTTCTTATAACAATCCAATTAGGCCACCATAGGATATTAAAAAAGCATTAGGAGATATTGTGGGTGAAAACCTTTAAGAGATGTGGCACTCTTGGTGTTTTGTAAAGATAGTAAGCAATGTGAGAAAGCTTTGAGGTTAAAAGCTGTTGAAAAAAGGAAAGTAACACCAAGGAGTTGTATTGAATGATGGTGGCTTTGTGGAGTAATCACAGGAGTGCCTCTAGATTTATCAATAGACCAAGTTAAAAATGATTTAGTTTGGGGAAAAGGTGTGGATACTAAATGTTTAGAAGGTTTTTTTATGGAGTAAGAACAGGTAGCTTATTGGTATTGAATAAATTTGAAAAAAGAAGTTATTGGATAGCGTTAATTTGGGTTATATGACTTATATGGTTCAAGTCTATGTGCCACCCCCTCTGAGACATTTTTTAATGCCAGAAGTTTGGTTATGTAGCAGCTGTGTGTAAGAGTCAAAAGCTGTGTAGTAGTTGTGGTGGGGAACATGATATAGCAATTGTGGAGAAGGCAGTAGGCTAAAATATAGTAACTGTGGAGGGGATCATAGCTCTGCTTATGCAGGATGTCCCATATATAAGAAATCTGTGGAAGTGCAGTATGCTTGGTTGGAAGTGGGCATATCATGTGCGAAGGCTCTTCGGAAAGTACAGAAGACAGTGTCAATGAGACCTATCAATATCCAGAATACAGATAGTTTAAATTCGGTGTGTAAAGTGCATGATTGTATAGCAAAGGATTCTCTGATGGTTGATAAACTGAAGTTTTTCACTTTCATTGTTGATGAAGTAGGTTGTACAGCACAAACTAAAATCAGGACAGAAAAAAGTAAACTTGTATTAAAAGCTGGAGAACAATATCTGGAGATAAAAAAAAACTTAACTCTAGAAGTTATTACTGATGCCTTAGGAGGAGTAAATAATACTCAGACTTCAAAGGAGGGTTGTTTGTGGTTTTTCTAATCTTATAATAGATATGTTAGCTAATGGTCAAGAATTTAAGAAATTTACTGAACATTTTCCAAATAAACCTGATGTTATATGTGCACAGGAAACCTATTTGAAGTCTTGCCTATGTTTGAAGATACAAGGTTATGCTGTTCTGAGTGGCTCCTTTTTCAAAATGAGATAGCACATCGAGCTTTGGAAATTTGGGTTGCTTATGAGTTAGTTGTGGCTGAAATTTGGGGAAAGAATAGAAAATTACAGATAATAAAATTTTCTAAAGCCTGTGAAAGGTTAACACCTGATATATTGGAACATGTAGGTGGAAATGGGAAATAAAAGGTTATCTGGTGTGGGAATTTTGATGTTCATAGTTCTATGTGGGGTTGTAGCAACACAAATGTAAGTGGGATGGTGGTGGGAGATTTTCTATAAGAAAAATGTCTGGTATGTTTGAATGATGGTAGGAGTATAAACATAAATCTAACAACACACTTTCTGCCATAGACCTTGCGCTGGTATCTGAGGATATAGCAAGTGTGTGTAACTGGGAACTGTACAATGATTCAACAGTGGGGAGTGATCATTTCTGTATTATCTGTACACTGGGAATAGATCTCTATCAGAGGAAAGGATCTCATTTTCCCAGGTGGAATTTTAAAAAGGCAAATTGAGATTTCCTGATCATTTGGTTTCGAGGATATTGAGTCGAATAGCTTAGGAGGAGACAATGGTGCCTAATGCCAACTCTTTTGCTTGCACCTTTGGAAACAGCTCTATTTCCATCTTTAATATCTCTATTTTTCCCTTTCAGGGTTCTTTTGAAGACCCTGACCTGGAGTTACACGCTGACCTCGGCTCTTGACGGGAATGGGACCCGCTCTCAGGGCCTCACGACTGGCCGTTATTCGACATGCCAAGGATGCGGCCTAAGAGATTAGCTCGCCTTCGGAGTTCCCGGATCTCGAGGCTCTGGAGATGGGCGGACCGAAGGTCGGTGTCTCTGCAGGAATCCGGTGTGTTGTGTGAGACAGAATATTGAGAGCAAGGACCTGCTGCTGGCTGTGTGCCCAGAGACCCCAGTTCTTTGGGCACAGAGCTCGTAAAAAGCGATGCCACGGACTTTTAACATTGTAAATCAATGAGTTGTTTGTTATGTCTCCCCTCTCGCTATGAAATGGAGAATCCTCTTTCTCCCTTATTAGGGAGAGAGAGAGAGAGCCTGTGGTATGTCGAATACCGGGTGAACGAGTAGTCTTTGGGGTGCTGCAAGTCTGTGTCTTTGCTGTTGCTTTGCTGCACATTTGAGTGCTCGGGGGTGGGTGCCGATGCTCTTTTTTTGCTGGTGGGGGGAGGGGGGAGTGTTGCTTTGCTGCTGCTTACGTGCGGGAGGGGGAGCTGGGGTGGGGGCTTTGGGGTTCTCACATTTAACTGTCATTCATTCTTTGGGGCACTCTTCTGTTTTCGTGGATGGCTGCGAAGAAAAAGTATTTCAGGATGTATACTGTATACACTTCTCTGGCATTAAATGTACCCTTGAAACCTTTGAGCAATACCTTGTGCTTTGTACTCAACTCAATAGCTAAGGAATCAATCCCCAGCTTGTTGGGAGACAATAAAAGGAAAGCTGTTCCCTGGTGGATGGATGAGTGTAAAGGAGCTGTGAAGGAGTGGAGTAAAAGTCTCAGGAAGGTTAGGCAGCGTTAGTCCTATTTGTCTTTCATAAAGTATAAAAGAGCTCCAGCTATGCTTAGAAAAGTAGTGAGAAGGGCAACGAAGATGCGTTGGTGAACGTTTGTGATAGTATTGGGAAAGAGATCCACGTAGAGGAGGTTTGGGGTACGATACAAAAAATGGGGGGGAGTTAGAAAACGATGCATTACTAGTTTTGCATGGTGGGGAGAAGGTTGCAGTTACTGACTCTGAAAAAGCAAATGATTGGCAAAAACATATGTCAGTGTACATCACTAGGCCAATTTATGTAAAGGAGAGAAACAATTTTGGAATTCAATCCTCAGAGTGCTGAGGAAAAAATATTCCAGTTCCTGCTTGGATATTGAATTTACATTGTTTGAACTTAAAAGGTCTATTAATGATGCTGGTCAGACATCACCTGGGAAAGATGATATTTGTTATAATATATTTACATAGATATTGGATTTGAAATTTGTGTTGGTTTTGAAATTGTTTAATACAATATGGGTTGAATGGTGACTTTCAGCTTCCTAAATATTAGTGGTTGTCCCAATACTGAAACCTGGCAAGGATCAATCAGTTCCATCCTGTTCTAGACTTATTTTGCTAACTTCACATGTATGGAAGATAATGGAATGAACGGTTTTAGCAACATTTTCTTATTTTGTGGAAGGTAGTGGAAAATTAGCTGGATATCAATCAGGATTTTGTAAAGGGAGAATGACTATGGACTAGGTGTTAGGTTTGGAATCTGACATTCA
Source organism: Mobula hypostoma (assembly GCF_963921235.1). NCBI lineage: Eukaryota > Metazoa > Chordata > Chondrichthyes > Myliobatiformes > Myliobatidae > Mobula > Mobula hypostoma. The sequence continues at coordinate 72,508,129 of NC_086101.1, read as the reverse complement.
TAAGGTCCAAGTTAATAAACAATCAAAATGAGGTTCAATATCATCGGCGTACATTATGAAAGTTGTCTTTGTGGCAGCCGTACAATGCTATACATAATAGCAGAAAAGAAGCAAATTACAGAATCGTTGAGTGTGTGCCTTCAGTCTTCTGTACCTCCTTCCTGGTGGTAACAATGAGAACAAGACATGGCCTGGGTAATGAGGGTCCTTAATGATAGATGCCTCCTTTTTGAGGCATCACTCCTTGACGATGCCCTGGATACTACGAAGGCTGGTGCCCATGATGGAGCTGACTAATCTTACAATTCTCTGCAGTTATTTTGATCCTGTGAAGTAGCCCCCTCCACTGCATACCAGAAGGTGATGTAGCCAGTTAAAATGCTCTCCATAGTACACCTGTAGAAATTTGCGAGTGTCTTTGGTGACATACTAAGTCTCCTCAAACACCTAACGAAAAATAGCTGCTGCCATGTCTTCTTTGTAGCTGTATCAATATGTTGGGTCCAGAATAGATCCTCAGAGATATTTACACCAAGAAACTTGAAATTGCTCACCCTTTCTACTTCTGATCCTTATAGACAATAGACAATAGACAATAGACAATAGGTGCAGGAGTAGGCCATTCAGCCCTTCGAGCCAGCACCGGCATTCACTGTGATCATGGCTGATCATACACAATCAGTATCCAGTTCCTGCCTTATCCCCATAACCTTTGATTCCACTATCTTTAAGAGCAATAGCCATCTCTTTCTTGAAAGCATCCAGAGACTTAGCCTCCTCTGCCTTCTGAGGCAGAGCATTCCATACATCCACCACTCTCTGGGTGAAAAAGTTTTTCCTCAACTCCATTCTAAATGGCCTACCCCTTATTCTTAACTGTGGCCTCTGGTTCTGGACTCACCCATCAGCGGGAACATGCTTCCTGCCTCCAGCGTGTCCAATCTCTTAATAATCTTATATGTTTCAATAAGATACCCTCTCAGCCTTCTAAATTCCAGAGTATACAAGCCCAGTCACTCAAATCTTTCGACATATGACAGTCCCACCATCCTGGGAATTAACCTTGTGAATCTACGCTGCACTCCCTCAATAGCAAGAATGTCCTTCCTCAAATTTGGAGACCAAAACTGCACACAGTACTCCAGGTGTGGTCTCACCAGGGCCCTGTACAGCTGCAGAAGGACCTCTTTGCTCTTATACTCAATTCCCCTTGTTATGAAGGCCAGCATGCCATTAGCTTTCTTCACTCCCTGCCGTACTTGCATGCTTGCTTTCAGTGACTGATGTACAAGAACACCTAGATCTCGTTGTACTTCCCCTTTTCGGAACTTGACTCCATTTAGATAATAATCTGCCTTCCTGTTCTTACCATCAAAGTGGATAACCTGACATTTATCCACATTAAACTGCATCTGCCATGCATCCGCCCACTCACCCAGCCTGTCCAAGTCACCCTGCATTCTCATAACATCCTCCTCACATTTCACACTGCCACCCAGCTTTGTGTCATTGGCAAATTTGCTAATGTTACTTTTAATTCCCTCATCTAAATCATTAATATATATTGTAAACAGCTGCAGCTCCAGCACTGAACCCTGCGGTACCCCATTGGTCATCGCCTGCCATTCTGAAAGGGACCCGTTAATCGCTACTCTTTGTTTTCTGTCAGCCAGCCAATTTTCAATCCATGTTGTCCTCCCAAAAACAGGAAAAATCCTTCTATGAGGACTGGTGTGTGTTCCCTCATCTTAAAATTTCTGAAGGCCACAATCAGTTCTTTGGTCTTACTGACATTGAGTGCAACATTGTTACTGCAAGAGCACTCAATTAACTGATACATCTCACTCTTGTACGTCCTCTCGTCACCATCTGAAATTCTACCAACAATAGTTGTATCATCAGCAAATTTATGGATGGCAGTTGAGCTGTGCCTAGCCACAGAGTTATGGGTGTAGAGAGAGTAGAACAGTTGGCTAAGCACACATCCCCAATATGCACCAGTAGTAGCAGTTTTCCATGATGTAGAGAAAGCTTATGATATGTTATGACACAAGGTTTGTTGCTTAAACTGGAAAAAATAGGAATAGGTGGTAGAATGTCCAACTGGATTTCAAATTTTTTTATATGATAGGATGATTCAAGTTCGGATGGAAAAAACATTCTCTAAGGAGTATGAGACAGAGAATGGGTCTCCACAGGGGAGTGTGTGTAGCCCAATCCTTTTAATATTATGATTAATGATATTTTCTTACATGTTATAACCATATAACCATATAAAAATTACAGTACGGAAACAGGCCATCTCGGCCCTTCTAGTCCTTGCCGAACTCTTGCTCTCACCTAGTCCCACCGACCTGCACTCAGCCCACAACCCTCCATTCCTTTCCTGTCCATATAGCTATCCAATTTTACTTTAAATGACAATATCGAACCTGCCTCAGCCACTTCTGCTGGAAGCTCATTCCACACAGCTACCACTCTCTGAGTAAAGAAGTTCCCCCTCATGTTACCCCTAAACTTTTGCCCTTTAACTCTCAACTCATGTCCTCTTGTTTGAATCTCCCCCACTCTCAATGGAAAAAGCCTATCCACGTCAACTCTATCAATCCCTCTTATAATCTTGAATACCTCTATCAAGTCCCCCCTCAACCTTCTACACTCCAAAGAATAAAGACCCAACTTATTCAACCTTTCTCTGTAACTTAGGAGATGAAACCCAGGTAACATTCTAGTAAATCTTCTCTGTACTCTCTCAATTTTGTTTGCATCTTTCCTATAATTTGGTGACCCAGACTCAGACACTTCCAAATCATGATGTGGTGTGGAAGAGAGGTAAGAATATAAATTATATACTGTAGTTAGGAAACCGCAGGCAGATATTGATGGAGAAGAGGACTGGGGACATTGGTGCGGGTTTAAACTTCCAGTTGCAAAAGCTCAAGTGATTTGTTTTTATAAAAGGAACGTTGCACCCACAATTGATCTCAGGTTATACGATAAATCTCTTCAACAGTGGTAAAGTTTCTGGGTATGTAGATGGAGGCACAAGGTTAACACGGAAGCTGCATGTGAATAAAATTCCAGGAAAGTGTAAAAGAACCCTTAATGAGTTTAGTTAGATGTGATTGGGGTGTGAGTAGGAGGGTCACTTTAACAAATGTATATTGCTTTAATCAGATCTGTCTTTGATTATGGACATATTGCTCATGGGTCAGCCTCACCAGTGGTCTTAAAGCCTCAAGATAAAGTTCAAGCGCAAACATTGAGATTATGTTGTGGTCTAATTAAATCATCCCCAGTTTTGACATTATTGGCAGAAATGGGTGAAGTACCTTTACATCTACGCAGATTACAGTTAGCATTGGTTTATTGGGTTAACGTAAGAGGCCATGAAGTTGGTCATCCTATATTGGCAACATGTGTAGAGTGTTAGTACTACTTAGCTAAAGTCTTCAGTTTTGGTTGGTTGGGAAATGAATGTGCATAACATCTTGGGTTGTTTAATGGGGAATATGGCCCTAATGTACCCTTTTCTGTCACTCCTCCAGGCTGTTTCCCTCTGTCTGTGGTTGATTTGGGCCTTCAGGAAAAGATGAGGAGTGCTTCTTTATGAGTTCAGCAATATATGCCAAGCAGTTATACTGGATTCTATACAGATCCGAAATTCAAGGTAAAATTTATTATTGGAGTACAGACTTGTCACCACATACAACCCTGAGATTCTTTTTCTGCTGGCATACTTAGCAAATCTACAGAACAGTAACTGTAAACAGGATCAGTGGACAACAAACTGCAAACAAATAGCAATAAATAACAAACATGAAATAACAAGATAAAAGAATCCTTAAATGAGTGTAGTTACCCCTTTTTGTTCAAGAGCCTGATGACTGAGGGGTAGTAACTGTTCTTGAACCTTACAGGAGCCGATATGCTTCAACACCAGCCTCTGAAAACACTTGATCTTTGTGGATGTAAGTGTCACTGGGTGATAGTCATTTAGTCGGGTTACCACACTCTTTTTGGGCACTGGTACAATTGAAGCCTGCTTGAAGCCGGTGACTACCACACACTGCTGGAGCGAGAGGTTGAAGATCTCTGTGAGCACACCAGCCAGTTGTTCAGCCCGGTATTTCATCGGACCAGATGCTTTCTTTGGATTCACTCCATCAAAGGCAGCCCGCGTGTCATCTTCAGATACTGAGACCAAAGGATCATCAGGAGACGTGGGGGGGGGGGTGCCCAATGGTTCCTCCCTGTTCTATGATCAAAGTGAGCACAGAAGGCATTGAGCTCATTTGGAAGTGAATCTCTCCTGTCCCCTATGTTGCAAGATTTCACTTTCAAGGAAGTTAGGGTTTTCACATCCTGCCGCTTTGATTCCACACTAGTTTGGAATATCCACTTCACCTGTGAGATGGCTTTCTGTAGATCATACCTGCACCTCTAGTAGCATTCTTGATCTCCAGACTTTAATGCCTCTGATCTGGCCCTCAGCAAATTCTAGATTTCATTGATCATCCAGGGCTTCTGATTGGGGAAAACTCAGAACAATTTTGTGGGAGCACACTCACCCACAGCTGTTTTAATAAAGTTTGTAACGCCCCTGCTGTAGTCATTCAGGTCCTTAGATCTGTTCTTGAAAACAGGCCTGTCCACCGACTCAAGCCAATCCTGTAACCATTCCTCTGCCTCTTGTGACCACCTTTTGGTTGTCTTGATCTCTGGAGCTTTGCTCTTTAGGCTTTCTGTATGCAGGTAGTAGGAGTACAGCCAAATGATCCGACTTGCCAAAATGCGGTCTCGGGAGTGATAGAAAGGCATTCCTTATCGTAGTGTAGTAGTGGTCTAGTATGTTGGGATCTATGGTACAGCAGGTTAAGTGCTGGTGGTAGTTGTGCAGAGCTTTCTTCAAATGGACCTGGTTAAAGTCACTGACAGGTCGTTCAGCTGTCTCTGCTTATGTTCCAAAGTTTCAGTTAACTATTAAAAAAAATTATCAGACAAAGTATCGGTCTACATATCTGAGATGATTGCTATTATTTTAGCCTTGGAATGGGTTGAATAAATGTGCCCTGGTCATCTCCCCCTGCGCTCTGATTTATTCTCAGATTTGACATCTATTAAAACAGGTATTTCAAGTTGTAGCCAGACATTCCTGAGATTGGACAACATCTATTGAGGTTACAGGACCTCGGCATGTGTATACATTTTTCTTATGGGTTCCTGCCCATGTTGGGATTGAAGGAAATAAGATGGCAGACATTCTAGCCAAGCAATCATTTAAAGTTAAGGATGTAAATGCATAAAGAGGAGAAGAAAGCCATAATTGAAGAGTCTATGCAATCATTGTGGCAACAAAGTTGGGATAAAGAAAAGAAAGGACGGCATTCATATAAAATTCAGAGGATGTGGGAAACTCAGATGGGAGATGGGTACAAAAGGAGGGAAGAAGTTACACTTGCACATTTACAGATTGGACGAACTGTACTGTAGGTTGAATAATTCCCCGTTCAGAATTAATATGCATGAAATGGGCATTTGTAGGGAGTGTAACTGTCAAGAAATGATGCACTATATACTGTTTGAATGCAGTTCCTATGAGATGCAAAGGAAACATCTAATTGCTAAATTAAGAACTTTGGGACGGACACAGTTTAACATGGGAAGATTGTTAGGATATCCATGATGGCTCTGTCTGTCTAAGTAGACAATGGATGTGTCCCAGGGCACAGACCTGGGTGATGAATATGGAGATCCTGGGCTGCCCAGACCCCCCTCTCGGCCTCGCGGATGTGGTCCAAAAGAATGTGAAGCAGTACATTTGGCATCAGCTTGGCTGCAGGAGCTGCCAGGAGGAGACGTGATACGTCATCCAACCGCCTTAGGGGCTCCACTCTGGATTTGTGTAGGGTTTTCTCCTTAGCCTTCTCTTCTCCTGAAGATACCCACAAGGCAGTGGGCTCCGTAACCCTGGATAGGGGCCCATACTGGGTGCTGTCAGCCAGAGCCAGCTGAGCCTGGGACCTGTGTAAGGCAGGGTCATCACGCCCTGTAGTAATAACATATGCAGCCACTACCCACTACCCCTAGGATATCACTGCCATCGTAATGTGTATGAGTGTGTGTTTGTCTTTCGGACAAGCATTAGACTCTTTGATATTATTTGAGTTTTTGAGAGTGTGGAGTTTAGCGGCAATACTTTCTGTCTGTTTGCACTACAGTTCAACTCAGCAGGAAATGGCAATGCACCTTGCATTGGTCTACAAACCATCATTAAACTTTACAAGAAGAAGTACAGTTGTTGTTTGGACCAACATGGGGAAGAAATGTGATCCACGTAAACGACTTGGACCATGAAATGATTGTTGGTGCCAGATGGGATGGTTTGAGTATCTCAAAAAATGCTGATGTCCTGGGATTTTCATGTCTCCAAAAACTTTACAGAGAAAAGTGTAAAAAACCAAAAAAAAATCCAGAGAGCGGTTGTTCTATTGGGTTTCTTTGTTTTGTGGATGCCTGTAAGAAGACGAAGCTCAAGGTTGTAAGAAGTATACAAATGTTAATAGTAAATGTACTTTGATCTTATAGTTTGTCTAACACTACCAACTTCATCCTAGCTTGCTTCTAACACATTTTTGTGTTTTCACCTGGCTGCCAGTGAATTTTGTTCTGATCGGTAAGTGCAGGCCAGTCCTGCAGATTCATGTCAACAGTGAAGCCCCGAGAAAAGGAGGTTTTGTCTGCAATGCCCCCAAGGAAGATTCTCCTCCTTCAGATGCACGTAAGACCTATCACTCATCCTGTGTGCCTGTTGCTCCATTGAATCAGACCATGTTTTGATTGAAGCTTCATTGGACAGAAGGAATACAATATAATCATGTCAGTATCGACTGACTCCTGCTCCCCTCTCCCAGTGTGTGACCTTGCTGGGTAGGGATGATCCAAATACCTTTGGAGTGATAGGGTTGTGTAGTGTAGAATCTGGCCCTGGGCCCAGTGATTCTAGATGGTCAGCATTATGCCCATCTCCACTAATCCCACTTGCCTGCATGAATTCCACTGCTTGCGAAGAGATGTCACCAATAATCCATTGCTGAGGTATGTCCAATAACCTGGCGTTGGAAGATTGTCTCTGTATGTGGGCAGGGTGGTGGGAAGGGGTTTGTTTTGTGGGAAGATTGTGTGTGTGTGTGTGGGTTGGGCTGGGTGAGAAGGAGTTTATTTTGTGGGAAGATTGTGTGTGTGGGTGGGGTAGTGGGAAGAGGTTTATTTTGTGGGAAGATTGTGTGGGTGGGGTAGTGGGAAAGGGTTTGTTTTGTGGGAAGTTTGTGAGTGTGTGGGGTGGTGGGAAGGAGTTTGTATTGTGGGAAGATTGTCTTTGTGTGTGAGTGGGGTGGTGGGAAGGAGTTTGTTTTGTGGGAAGATTGTGTGTGAGTGGGATGGTGGGATGGGGTTTATTTTGTGGGAAGATTGTGTGTGTGGGTGGGGTGGTGGGAAAGGATTTGTTTTGCTGTTCTATTTTGGCTATGTGTTGTTCTGCTGAACACTGTGGGAATGCTATGTTTGTGCTGGTATGTGTGGTGACATTTCCAAGCTGCCCCCAGCTTTGTGTTGGTTGTTAATGCAAATGATAAGATTTGCTTTATTTGTCACTCGCACATCGAAATGTCGAAACCTGCAGTGAAGTATGTTGTTTGTATCAAATCAAATCAGTAAGGATTGCGCTGGGCCATGCTTCCAGTGCCAACATATATCCATAACTCACTAACCCTAACCACATGTGTAATGTATGGATCTATTTCTTTTAGAAAAATTGTTCTGTCTTTGACATACATGTGATTAATAAATAAATCTAATCTAATCTTTTGCCTTCGTCATTTGTTCTTCACAAAGATAAATTTGATGTATATACTCCCATCTCCCAAATGTTTTTAAAACAGAGCTCTGTTTAGTTCACCCTTCCTTGAGTGACCACACTAGCAGCTTTACAATTTCTCACTTCCCCCTTAAGAAGCCCATTAAAGAATACTCGATTTACCAGAACTGGAGAGTGATAACGATAGGATCTCAGAATGATGACAACACCACAGGAGGTAGCATAGCAGCACAACTTGTAGACCAGGGGTTCCCAACCTGGAGTCTAAGGACTCCTCGGTTAATGGTAGGGGTCCATGGCATAGAAAAGGTTGAGAACCCCTGTTGTAGAGGCATCGCTTACAACTCCAGAGAGCTGAGTTCAATCCTGACCTCAGTGACTCTGTGTGTGTGTGTGTGTGTGTGTGTGTGTGGTTTGACTTTCCCCCTGTAACTGTGTAATGTGTGGATTTCTCTGGATTCCTCTTTCGTCCCAAAAACCATGTAAATTGGCCACTGCACATTGCAGCAGAAGTGTAGGCGAGTGGTAGAATCTAGGGGTCTGAGGAGAATTTGGAGAGGTTAATCAGACAGTGGTTAATGTAGGATGAATGTCAGGGCAGCTGACTGGGCCAAAGGACTTGAGATCCTATAAGACTCCCACACTACCTCCACCAGAGCAACTTACTTGACAACGTTACAAATTTTCTTCCACTGTATATTCATGCAATTCGCTCTCGAAGACAAAGGAACCTGCCTCCCCTGCATTTGCATGTACAATTCTCCCTGCATTAAGTACGCCTCGTGTGGGTGGTAAGCGTAAGGCTATTACAATGCCAACTGTGAGACCGAGGTTTGATTCCTGCCGCTGTCCTGGAAGGAGTCTGTATGACTGTGTGGGCTACCTCCAGGAGCTCTGACTTCCTCCAACAGTCCAAAGTCTTACGGTTGGGGTCAGTGGGCTTGGTATGTAAGCACTGGAAGCCTGGTGTCACTTCAGGATGCCCAGCACAATCCTGGCTAATCTGATTTGAAGCAGACGATGTATTTCGCTCTATGTTTCAATATACATGTGACAGATAAAAATAATCTTTAACTTTACCTTTATATATTTTATTGTTTTTGTTACCTTTAATCTGACACATGAACAGATGTCGGTGAGACCAGTGGTGTGGCTTTGCCAGCTGCTGCAGGGTTGAGGGCAAATCGGTTTGCAGCAGTTTTTCTGATTGAGAACCATTTGGGTTGCCAGCAGTGTGTGGAAGTTGAACCCTGCAATAACCCAAGAGGACCTGCAGTGCAGTGCAGGTTTCAAACCTGCTGTGCAAGAACGACTCAAGTGAGGAGTGGGCAATGGCTATGCATGAACACGGAATTGTTAGCAGTTTTACCAGCACCAGGCAGTGCTAGTTAGAGTGCATTACGGTATTTAAAGGATAGCAGCTTCACTTAATCCGTGAGTATGGGATTTGAACGCTGAGCTGGGGTAATGGCCTGGGCGTTTGCATTAACATTGATCTTGGAGGGAGTAAATCTATCCAGTGTTGGAAAATACATCAAAACAGCAATGTAGGTCATGACCCATTTTAAAATACTTTGAAAAAATCAATTTCCATCCTCTGGAGATTAGATAGCATATGTGCTCAGGTGTGCTTGAGTTTGAATACAATTACAGTTCTGTTCCTACCCCACTGCCCCCCAAGACCCTTAGTGTAGGGGATGGATCAGGGTCAGCAATGATCAAGGTTCAAAGCTACACAAAGCTCATTTCTTCCGTGGCTGACAACACAAAACACTGAAATTGGACTTAACCTTGTACAACTTCACAGCAGAAGCTGTTTTATCCATGAACCTTCTCCAACATCTAGGTCACACAGCTCTCCAGAGAAGGCAGATTTACCAGGCAACAGTGGATTATCAAATGACAGTTCTGCCACTGCAAGGCATTGCCTTTATTCACAACATTCAAATAGTTGCAACTCAATGTGTTTGCCTCATTCCCATTTGCTCGTATGATGTAGACAATTCTCCACAAAAGTATACCCCTGTATTTTACTATAAGACATAGGAGCAGAATTAGGCCATTTGGCTCATCAAGTCTGCTTCACAATTTCATCATGGCTGATCCATTTTCCCTCTCAGCCCCGATCTCCTGCCTTCTCCCCGTATCCTCTCATGCCCTGACCAATGAAGAATCTATCAACCTCTGCTTTACAAGTTAGATAGGTCACCAGGACCAGATGAGATGTACCCCAGGGTACTGTGGGAAGGAAGGGAGGAGATTGCTGAACTTCCTGCGATGATCTTTGCATCATCAATAGGAACGGGAGAAATACCAGAGGATTGGAGGGTTGCAAATGTTGTTCTCTTGTTCAAGAAGGGAGTAGAGGTAACCCAGGAAATTATAGACCAGTGAGACTGACTTCAGTGGTGGGCAAGTTGTTGGAGAAGATCCTGAGAGGCAGGATTTATGCAGAGACATAATCTGATTAAGGATAGTCCGCATGGCTTTGTCAAGGGCAGGTCATGCCTTACGAGCCTAATTGAATTCTTTGAGGATGTAACAAAACATGATGAAGAAGGTCAAGCAATGGATGTAAAGTATATGGATTTCAGTAAGGCATTTGATAAGGTTCCCCATGCAAAGCTCCTTTGGAAAGTAGGGAGGCATGGGATCCAAGGAGACCTTGCTTTGTGGATCCAGAATTGGCTTGCCCACAGAAGGCAAAGCGTGGCTGTAGATGGTTTGTATTCTGCATGGAGGCTGGTGACCAGTGGTATTCCACAGGGATCTGTTCTGGGACCCTTGCTCTTTTTGATTCTTATAAATGACCTGGATGAAGAAGCAGAAGGATGGGTTGGTAAATTTGCTGATGACACAAAGGTTGGAGGTGTTGTGGATAGTCTAGAGGGTTGTCAGAGATTACAGCGGGACCTCGACAGGATGCAGAACTGGGCTGAGAAGTGGCAGATGGACTTCAACCCGGGTAAGTGTGAAGTGGTTCATTTCGGTAGGTCTATTTGAAGACAGAATGTAATATAAATGGTAAGACTCTTGGCAGCGTGGAGGATCTGAGAGATCTTGGGGTCCATGTCTACAGGACACTCAAAGCTGCTGTGCAGGTTGACCGTGTTGTTAAGAAAGCTTATGGTGTGCTGGCATTCGTCAACCATGGGATTGAGTTCAAGAGCCATGAGGTAATGTTACAGCTATAAAAGACCTTGGTCAGACCGACTTGGAGATCTGGTCACCTCACTACAGGAAGGATGTGGATACTGTAGAGAGAGTGTAGAGGAGATTTACAAGGATGTTGCCTGGATTGGAAAGCATACCTTATGAGAATAGGTTGGGTGAACTTGGCCTTTTCTCCTTGGAGCAATGGAGGATGAGAGGTGACCTGACAGAGGTGTATAAGATGATGGGGGGCATTTTGATTGTGTGGATAGCCAGAGGCTTTTTCCCAGGGCTGAAATGGCTAACATAAGGGGACATCGTTTTAAGGTGCTTAGAAATAGATACCGAGGGGTTGTCAGGGGTAAGTTTTTCACACAGAGAGTGGTGGGTGTGTGTAGTGCACTGCTGACGGTGGTGGTGGAAGCGGATACAATAGGGTTTTTTTTAAGAGCCTCATAGATACTGTAGGTACACAAAGTTTAGAAAAATAGAGGGCTATATGGAAACTCTAGGCAGTCTCTAGAGCAGGTTATATGTTCGGCACAACCTTGTGGGTTGAAGGGCCTGTAATATGCTGTATATTTCTAAGTTCTATGTTAAATATACTCAATGATTTAGCCTCCACATCTGCCTGTTGCAATTAGTTCCACAGGTTCACCACCCTCTGGCTAAAGAAATTCCTCCTCATCTCTATTCTGAAAGAACACCCCCCTACTCTGAGATTTAGTCCTCTGGCCTTAGGCTCCCCCAGCAGAGGAAACCTCTCAACATCCACTCTATTGAGGCCTTTCAACATTCAATAGGTTTCAATGAGGCCACCCCTCATTCTTCTGAATTCCAGTGAGTACAGCCCTAGAGGCATTTAACTCGCCGCATAATGAGCCTTTAAATCCTGGAATCATTTTCGTGAACCTCCTTTGAACTCTCTCCAATGGCAGCACATCCTTTCTTAGGAAAGGGGCCAAAAATTGCTCAATATATTCCAAATGAGGTCTCACCTGTCTCACCAGTATAAACCTCAATATTACGTCCTTGCTTTGATATACTGGTCCTCTTGAAATAAATGCTAACGTCACATTTGCCTTCCGCACCACTGACTCAACCTGTACACTAACCTCCAGGGAATCCTGCACGAGGATCTCCAAGTCCCTTTGTATCTCAGATTTTTGAATTTTCCCTCCATTTAGAAAATAGTCTACCCTTTTATTTCTCCTACCAAAGTGCATGACTGTACACTTCCCAACACTATGTTCCATCTGCCACTTTGTCCATTCTCCTCATCTGTCTAATTGATTCAGTAGCCTCTCTACTTCCTCAAAACTACCTGCCCTTCCACCTAACTACTTGTAGGGTACAGTGGTAGAGACATTGCCAGTGGTACAGGCTCAATCCTAACCTCGGGAACTATCTGTATGGAGATCACACATTCTCTCTGTGAACATAGAACACCACAGCACTCTACAGATCCTTTGGCCCATGATGTTGTATCGACCTTTTAACCTACGCTAAGATCAATCTCACCCTTCCCTCCCACATAGCACTCCATTTTTCTTTCATCCGTCTGTTTCTGAGAATTCCTTAAATGTTTCTAGTGTACAGTATCTGCCCATACCACCACCCATGGCAGCTCGTTCCTTGCACCCACCGCTCCCAGTGTAAAAACTTACTTCTGACATCTCCCCCAATAATTTCAATCGATCACCTTGAAATTATGCCCCCTCGTACTAGCCACTTCCACACTGGGAACAAGTCTCTGACTGTCCTCTCTGTCCATGATCGAGTGAATTTCCTCTGGGTGCTCTGGTTTCCTCACGCATCCCAAAGTCCGTAAGACATAGGCGCAGAATTAGCCCATTCATCGCAATGCGCCTGCTCTGCCATTCTCTCATGACTGATTTGTTATTCCTCTCAAACCCATTCCCACAACCTTTGATTCAAAAGATTCAAGATTCAAAAAGCTTTATTGTCATTCTAACCGTACATCAGCTCTGCAGGGCAGAATGAGACAGCGTTTCCCAGGAGCAGTGCAATCATAACATAACAAACGCAACACTAGATGCATTTACTAATCAAGAAGCTATCAACCTCCATTTTAAATATACCCAATACCCAAAGCGTATGGTTAGTTATGTTAGTTGGTCATAGGAAGCTGCTCCTGTTGTACAGGTAAGTTCGTGGCCCAAGGTAGAAGGAGATGAGCTATTAACTTCAAACTTTCTGCATAATTACTCAAAGAGTTGAACTGCATGTGCATGTAACAAGAGTTGTATAACTCATCTTCTTCTACCTTAGGCCACGAACTTATCAATCATCCCCGCTGTAGACACTTTCTGGAGGTCCAAGACGCCGACTTCTACAAAGAAGGGATTAGTATGCTCCATGACCACTGGACTAAGTGTGTAAATGTAGGAGGGGACTATGTTGAAAAATAAATGTGCTAGGTTTTCTAAAACTAACTCCTTCTACCTTAGGCCACAAACTTATCAATCACCCCTCATAGATAGAAAAGGTTTGGAGGGACCATGGAACCAAATGCAAGCAAATATGACCTTCGTCTGCATGGACAAATTCAACCATCGGACCTGTTTCCTTGCCATATTGTTCTATAACTCAATAATTCTTTGATAGGGCTTCAACTACAAATGTAGAAATGAGTAAAGCTGAGTGAAAAGTGATGTAACTCATTAAAATATCATCATTAGTCTCTTCATGTAGCCTAGAGGGATGTGCAGATGATGGAAAGGGGGTTGCCATGTTACAACAGACTCAGATTGCCTTCCTATTTACCTTTGTGTTCTTTAAAATACTTAGTATCTCCAATAATTGGGCGGGAGGAGAAGATGGCAGCGTGACGCAGCGTGCGCAGCTCTCTGGTGAAATGATATCATATTTGTAAGTAGGATGCCATGGACAATTCTGATTTGATGGAGACAGGCATGAGAAGCATAGAGGAACATCTGGAGAAATTTCTGAAATGCCCGGTTCGCTGCCGCTGCTACTGTGCGATAAAGAATCTCCGGAGGGAAGGCCCCCAAATCCCCGGCTTTGCCTGCTGCTGGCGGCCGGGGCTGGGGTCGAAGCGTTCGGCAGAGATGGTGCTCGGTACTCGGTGTCAGAGGGCTCTTCGGAGCTCGAAGTTTTCAGATGACTCAGAGTCGGACCATAGTCGGCATGGCAGGGAGAGTTTTCTTCCTTCTCCCGTCTGTGTGAGATGTGGGACTTTCTAAAGACTTTGAACTTTTTACTGGGACCATGGCCTGTTCTTCATCAAGTTATGGCATTGTTGCGCTGTTGTAACTATATGTGATAATTATGTGGTTTTTGTTATTTTTTCAGTCTTGGTCTGTCCTGTGTTTCCGTGATATCACACCGGAGGAATATTGTATCATTTCTTAATGCATGCATTACTAAATGACAATAAAAGAGGACTGCGTGTCCTCACAATCTAATCTAAGCTAATTGCAAGAATTAGGAGAAAATACCAGTATACTGTATCATACAGTTACATCACTGCAGTTCCACACACAGCATATCATGTTAAGAAGGACATTATAGACTTGTGCTGACTGCCAAAGTTTCAAAACATCTTGATGCAAATAGCTGATTTCCTCAGCAATAAACATCTGTCTGTGGGCCGCTTTATGCCCAGGGCACCACGACAGCTTGGCAGTTAGCGTAACACTTTATAGCGCCAGTGAGCTGGTTTCAATCCCTACTGTTGTCTGTAGGAGCTTGTATGTTCTCCCCATGGCTGCTATGGTTTCTTCCGGGAACTCCAGTTTGGAGCACATTAAAGCCTTTCTCCTGGCTACACCAGACCCTTTCTAGTCCTCTTAACACTCAAATTGATCCAGTGATGACGCCGCAGCCTCTACCCTCCACTCTGTCCTGTCCCACCTAGAAAATGGCAGACTGCTGTTTATAGACTTCAGTTCGGCATTCAACACCATCATATGCCAGAAGCTGGTGGGGAAACTGTCCTCACTAGGTGTCAACACCTTCCTCTGCAATTGGATGCTGGACTCCTTAACAGAAAGGCCACATGTGGGCAGCAACATTTCTAGACCTATCACACTGAGAACTAACGCTCCCCTGGGCTGTGAGCTCAGTCCACATGCTGATGCATGGCTGTCTGGTGGGATCGAGCTCAATCCCTGTCATCAGGATTGTGGATGACACAACAGTGGTTGGCCTTATCAAGAATGATGACAAGACAGAGTACAGAGAGGAAGTGAAGTGGCTGGTGGACTCGTGTGAGAAGAACAACCTAAGTCTGAACGTGGCAAAGACAAAGGAAATCATTGTGGACTTTAGGAAGGTGCAGATTAACCATCCTCCTCTGCAAATACATGGCTCCTCTGTAGAGAAAGTTAAGTGCACTAAGTTCCTGAGAGTTCACATCATGGATGAATTCACTTGGTCCCTTAATAACAGCTACATGAACAAGAAACACAAAAGTACCTCCACTTTCTAAGAAGACTGAGGTAAGCAAGGCCTCAGTTCGCGCCCCCCCCCCCACCCATGACTCTCGTCCTAACTACGTTTTACAGGACCATCATTGAGACCGTCCTGACAAGCTGCATCTCCATCTGGTATGGCAGCAGTCGAGCATTTGACCAGAAGTCCCTACAAAGGACTGTGAGAACAGCTGAGAGGATCACAGGAGACAATCTACCATCCAAGAGGGATATTTATCTGGAGCGTTGCATACACAGGGCCCTTTGTATTATTAAGGATTCCACCCATCCATCCAGCATCCTCTTTGACTTTCTACCATCAGGCAGGAGACTCCGATGTATAGAAACAACAACCGTTAGAATGAGAAACAGTTTCTCCCCCCAAGCCATTAGGCTTCTGAACTCCGGGCTGCATTGTATTCAAAGTGCCACTGGTTAATCTGTTCCGTTCCTTCCAATATTTAATATTAATGCACTTCAGTTTGTTCTTTATGTGAGATTCATCTGTAGATTTTATCACTACCTTCATCAGTTATTGTGTTATGTGCTTTTCACCCTGGTTTGAAGAGACATAATCTCATTTCTATATACATTATATGGTTACACTATATACATGTACGTAGTTAAATGGCAATAAACTTGATTTGACTCCCACATTCTAAAGATTTATGAGTTACGGTGAGCGAGCTGTGGACATGCTATTTAGGTGCTGGAAGCGAGGCAACACTTGCGGGCTGACTGCAGCACAACCTCGGACTGCGTTGGTTGTTGATGGAAAATGACACATTTCGCTGTATGTTTCGATATACAAGTGACAAATAAAGCTAACATTTTATGTGCATAGGGGAGCGGAGTTACACCGTCAATGTTTTCCTTTGAACAGGTTCCATGTTTCTTTGTTTTGTGACTCTCTGGGAAGATGAATCTCAGGTTTGTATACTGCATACATACTTTGATAATAAATACACCTCAAATCTTTATCTTTATATTTCTTTTGCAGTCAGTTCTACCAAACTATCTTCCATTGAGTGCAGGGAATTTTATTTCAATTGACTTGTCAACGTTATTTGTTTTGGGCACCTTGTCCATTCTCCTGAATAATATTGTGATTGATATTGTATTCTCTCCTGAGCGATATCATGTAAATTCTCCTGAATGATATCGTATTTGATGTCGTGTCCATTCTCCTGAACGATATCATGTTTGATGGCGTGTCCATTCTCCTGAACAATGTCGTGTTTGATATCACGTCCATTCTCCTGAACGATACCCGGTTTGATATCGTGTCCATAAGAACATAAGAAATAGGAGCAGGAGTAGGCCATCCGGCCCATCGAGCCTGCCCTGCCATTCAATAAGATCATGGCTGATCTGTCCGTAAACTTAGCTCCATCTACCTGCCTTTTCCCCATAACCTTCAATTCCCCTTCTATGTAAAAATCTATCTGACTGTATCTTAAATATATTTAGTGAAGAAGCCTCAACTGCTTCCCTGGACAGAAAGTTCCACAGATTCACCATTCTCTGGGAAAAACAGTTTTCCTCATCTCTGTCCTAAATCTTCTCCTCTGAGTCTTGAGGCAATGTCCCCTAGTTCTAGTCTCAGCTACCAATGGAAACAACTTTTCTACTTCTATCTTATCTATCCCTTTCAAAATTTAGTATGTTTCTATAAGATCCCCTCTCATTCTTCTGAATTCCACAGAGTATATAGTCCCAGGTGACTCAATCTCTCCTCATAGGTTAACTCCTTCATCTCTGGAATCAACCTGGTGAACCTCCTCTGCACTGCCTCCAAAGCCAGTATATCCTTCCTCAAGTATGGAGACCAGAACTGCACACAGTACTCCAGGTGTGGCCTCACAAGTTCCCTGTACATTTGCAGCATGACCTCCCTGCTCTTGAATTCAATCCCTCTAGCAATGAAGGCCAACATTCCGTTTGCCTTCTTAATAACCTCTTGTACCTGCAAGTCAACTTTTTGCGATTCATGAACAAGCACTCCCAAGTCCCTCTGCACAACAGCATGCTGCGATCTTTCACCATTTAAATAGTAATCTGCTCTTCTATTATTCCTTCCAAAGTGGATGATCTCACATTTACCAATGTTGTATTCCATCTGCTGGACCTTGGCCCACTCACTTAACCTATCTATATCCCTTTGCAGACTCTCCACATCCATTGTACAATTTGCTTTTCCACTCAGTTTAGTGTCATCAGCAAATTTTACTAAGCTACACTCAGTCGCCTCTTCCAAATCATCAATGTAAATGGTAACCAGCTGCGGGCCCAGCACCAACCCTTCCACTCTGATCCAATAACTCTTACATTATATATATACTGTAGTTATGCAAAATTTATCAGTCCTGAGTACAGCTCATAAGTGTCATTGCAAAGACAGCATGGCAGCACCTCTATTTTCTTAGAAGTTTGCAAAGATTCAGCATGCCATCTAAACCTTTGACAAACTTCTACAGAAGTGTAGTGGGAAGTACTGTACATTGACTGGATGCATCGCGACCTGATATGGAAACACTAATGCCCTTGAATGGAAAAGTGACCACCGACTCACAACTGACTGCCAACCAGAGAAGCACCCACTCATACCAACTCTCTGCCTTCTATCGGTTAACCAATCCACTATCCATGCCAATACACTTCCTCCAACTCCATGCATCCGTATCTTATTTATAAGTCTCTTGTGCAGCACCTTATTGAACGCCTTCTGGAAATCCAAGTATATGACATCCACCTGTTCCCCGCTATCCACTGCACTCATTATGTCCTCAAAGAGCTCCAGTAAGTTTGTCAAACAGGACCTGCCCTTTCTGAATCCATGCTGTGTCTGTCTAATGGAACCACTCCTTTCTAAATGTTTCGCTATTTCTTCCTTAATGACAGCTTCATGCATTTTCCCGACTACAGATGTTAAGCTAACTGGCCTATAGTTGCCCGTCTTTTGCCTACATCCTTTTTTAAAAAGTGGCATGCCATTTGCTGTCTTCCAATCCACCAGGTCCTGCCCAGAGTCTAGAGAGTTTTGGTAAATGATTACCAACGCGTCTACTATAACCTCTGCCAATTCCCTCAGCACCCTGGGATGCATCCCATCAGGACCAGGGACTTACCTGCCTTCAGGCCCTCTAGTTTGCTCATCACTACCTCTTTAGTGACAGTGATTTTATCGAGGTCCTCACTTCCCAGTTTGTCCATAACATCATTCTTTGGCATATTAGATGTGTCCATTCTCCTGAATGATACCCTGTTTGATATCATGTCCATTCTCCGGAATGATATGGTATCCATTCTCCTGAACAAATGTCGTGTTTCATATCATGTCCATTCTCCTGAACAAATGTTGTGTTTGACATCCTGTCCATTCTCCTGAACGATACCCAGTTTGATATCATGTCCATTCTCCGGAATGATATCGTATCCATTCTCCTGAACAAATGTCATGTTTGATATTATGTCCATTCTCCTGAATGATATCGTGTTTGATATCATGTCCATTCTCCTGAACGATATCGTGTTTGACATCATGTCCATTCTCCTGAACGATATCGTGTTTGACATCGTGTCCATTCTCCTGAATGATACCCTGTTTGATATCATGTCCATTCTCCGGAATGATATCATATCCATTCTCCTGAACAAATGTCGTGTTTGACATTGTGTTCATTCTCCTGAACGATACCGTGTTTGATATCATGTCCATTCTCCTGAACGATACCCAGTTTGACATTGTGTCCATTCACCTGAACGATATCATGTCCATTCTCCTGAACTATATCGTGTTTGACATCATGTCCATTCTCCTGAACGATATCGTGTTTGACATCGTGTCCATTCTCCTGAATGATACCCTGTTTGATATCATGTCCATTCTCCGGAATGATATCATATCCATTCTCCTGAACAAATGTCGTGTTTGACATTGTGTCCATTCTCCTGAACGATACCGTGTTTGATATCATGTCCATTCTCCTGAACGATACCCAGTTTGACATTATGTCCATTCACCTGAACGATATCATGTCCATTCTCCTTAACGATACCCAGTTTGACATCGTGTCCATTCACCTGAATGATATCGTGTTTGACATCGTGTCCATTTTCCTGAACGATATCGTGTTTGATATTGTGTCCATTCTCCTGAACGATATCATGTCCATTCTCCTGAATGATACCCAGTTTGATATCGTGTCCATTCTCCTGAACGATACCCAGTTTGATATCGTGTCCATTCTCCTGAACGATATCATGTCCATTCTCCTGAACGATACCCAGTTTGATATCGTGTCCATTCTCCTGAACGATACCTAGTTTGACATCATGTCCATTCTCCTGAACGATACCCAGTTTGATATCATGTCCATTCTCCTGAACGATACCCAGTTTGACATCATGTCCATTCTCCTGAACAATACCCAGTTTGATATCGTGTCCATTCTCCTGAATGATATCATGTCCATTCTCCTGAACGATACCCAGTTTGATATCGTGTCCATTCTCCTGAACGATACCCAGTTTGACATCATGTCCATTCTCCTGAACGATACCCAGTTTGATATCGTGTCCATTCTCCTGAACGATATCATGTCCATTCTCCTGAATGATACCCAGTTTGACATCATGTCCATTCTCCTGAATGATACCCAGTTTGATATCGTGTCCATTCTCCTGAACGATACCCAGTTTGACATCGTGTCCATTCACCTGAATGATATCGTGTTTGACATCGTGTCCATTCTCCTGAACGATATTGTGTTTGATATTGTGTCCATTCTCCTGAACAATACCCAGTTTGATATCGTGTCCATTCTCTTGAACAATACTCAGTTTGATATCATGTCCATTCTCCTGAACGATATCGTGTCCATTCTCCTGAACGATACCATTTGACATCGTGTCCATTCTCCTGAACGATACCCAGTCTGACATCACGTCCATTCTCCTGAACGATATCGTGTCCATTCTCCTGAACGATACCATTTGACATTGTGCCCATTCTCCTGAACGATACCCAGTCTGACATCGTGTCCATTCTCCTGAGCGATATCATGTCCATTTTACTGAACGATACCATGTGACGTTGTGTCCATTCTCCTGAACAATATCATGTTTGACATCCTGTTTATTCTCCCAAATGATATTGCGTTGGTGACAACTGCAAAGCAAGAGGCTGATGAAATATTGCAGACCTCTTTACACTGCATAAGGAAAGCTGCTGGCAGATATAACTACAGTGGTAGATACTAAAAGATACTAAAAGATCTGGCAGTGATCATAACATGATTGAGTTCACTGTGAAATTTGAAAAAGAGAAGCCGAAATCTGATGTGTCGGTGTTTCAGTGGAAGAAAGGAAACTACAGTGGCATGAGAGAGGAACTGGCCAAAGTTGACTGGAAAGAGACACTGGCGGGAAAGCCGGCAGAGCAGCAGTGGCTGGAGTTTATGCGAGAAATGAGGAATGTGCAAGACAGGTATATTCCAAAAAAGAAGAAATTTTCGAGTGGAAAAAGGATGCAACCGTGGTTGACAAGAGAAGTCAAAGCCAAAGTTAAAGCTAAGGAGAGGGCATACAAGGAAGCAAAAATTAGTGGGAAGACAGAGGATTGGGAAGTCTTTAAAACCTTACAAAAGGAAACCAAGAAGGTCATTAAGAGAGAAAAGATTAACTATGAAAGGAAACTAGCAAATAATATCAAAGAGGATACTAAAAGCTTTTTCAAGTATATAAAGAGTAAAAGACAGGTGAGAGTAGATATAGGACCGATAGAAAATGATACTGGAGAAATTGTAATGGGAGATGAGGAGATGGCAGAGGAACTGAACAAGTATTTTGTATCAGTCTTCACTGAGCAAGACAGGAGGATACCGGACACTCAAGGGTGGCAGGGAAGAGAAGTGTGCGCAGTCACAGTTACGACAGAGAAAGTACTCAGGAAGCTGAATAGTCTAAAGGTAGATAAGTCTCCTGGACCAGATGGAATGCACCCTTGTGTTCTGAAGGAAGTAGCTGTAGAGATTGCGGAGGCATTAGCGATGATCTTTCAAAAGTCGATAGATTCTGGCATGGTTCCGGAGGACTGGAAGGTTGCAAATGTCACTCCGCTATGTAAGAAGGGGGCAAAGAAGCAAAAAGGAAATTATAGACCTGTTAGCTTGACGTCGGTGGTTGGGAGGTTGTTGGAGTCGATTGTCAAGGATGAGGTTACAGAGTACCTGGAGGCATATGACAAGATAGGCAGAACTCAGCATGGATTCCTTAAAGGAAAATCCTGCCTGACAAACCTATTACAATTTTTTGAGGAAATTACCAGTAGGCTAGACAAGGGAGATGCAGTGGATGTTGTATATTTGGATTTTCAGAAGGCCTTTGACAAGGTGCCACACATGAGGCTGCTTAACAAGATAAGAGCCCATGGAATTACAGGAAAGTTACATACGTGGATAGAGCGTTGGCTGATTAGCAGGAAACAGAGAGTGGGAATAAAGGGATCCTATTCTGGTTGGCTGCCGGTTACCAGTGGTGTTCCACAGGGATCAGTGTTGGGGCCGCTTCTTTTTACATTGTACATCAACGATTTGGATTATGGAATAGAGGGCTTTGTGGCTAAGTTTGCTGACGATACGAAGATAGGTGGAGGGGCCGGTAGTGCTGAGGAAACGGAGAGTCTGCAGAGAGACTTGGATAGATTGGAAGAATGGGCAGAGAAGTGGCAAATGAAGTACAATGTTGGAAAGTGTATGGTTATGCACTTCGGCAGAAAAAATAAACAGGCAGACTATTATTTAAATGGGGAAAGAATTCAAAGTTCTGAGATGCAACGGGACTTGGGAGTCCTCGTACAGGATTCCCTTAAAGTTAACCTCCAGGTTGAGTCAGTAGTGAAGAAGGCAAATGCAATGTTGGCATTCATTTCTAGAGGAATAGAGTATAGGAGGAGGGATGTGATGTTGAGGCTCTATAAGGCGCTGGTGAGACCTCACTTGGAGTACTGTGGGCAGTTTTGGTCTTATTTAAGAAAGGATGTGCTGACGTTGGAGAGGGTACAGAGAAGATTCACTAGAATGATTCTGGAAATGAGAGGGTTAACATATGAGGAACGTTTGTCCACTTTTGGACTGTATTCCTTGGAGTTTAGAAGAATGAGGGGAGACCTCATAGAAACATTTCAAATGTTAAAAGGCATGGACAGAGTGGATGTGGCAAAGTTGTTTCCCATGATGGGGGAGTCTAGTACGAGAGGGCATGACTTCAGGATTGAAGGGCGCCCTTTCAGAACAGAAATGCGAAAAAAAAATTTTTGTCAGAGGGTGGTGAATCTATGGAATTTGTTGCCACGGGCAGCAGTGGAGGCCAAGTCATTGGGTGTCTTTAAGGTAGAAATTGATAGGTATCTGAGTAGCCAGGGCATCAAAGGTTATGGTGAGAAGGCGGGGCAGTGGGACTAAATAGGATAAAATGGATCAGCTCATGATAAAATGGCGGAGCAGACTCGATGGGCCGAATGGCCTACTTCTGCTCCTTTGTCTTATGGTCTTATGGTCTTATCTCCTTAATATTACTTGCAACTGAAAGTTAAGCTTAAAGAAAAGATGGAAACTATGCACTAACTGGTGGTTATCTAATGGCACTGTAATTTAAATATCTGGCAAATGCATTTTTGTTCGCTTACTTGGAACATCACTTTATGAAAGGTAAAACAGTGGTTGTCTCTGCATATTCCCAGCATTTGTTTTATTATTTTATTTAGAAATACATCCCATTTCAGCCCAACCACTCACCTTTTCAACGCTAGCCTAATCACCGGACAACTTACAATGACCAATTAACCTACTAACTGGCACATCTTTGGAATGTGGAAGGAAAGTGGTTCTTGGGAAATTGAAAGGAGTGAAGGTAGATAAGTCACCTGAAACAAATGGTGTGCACCCCAGGGTTCCGACAGAGGTGGTTGAAGAGATCGTGGAGGTGTTAGTAATGATCTTTCAAGAATCACTAGATTCTGAAATGGTTCTGGAAGACTGGAAAATTGTAAATATCACTCCACTCTTCAAGAAGAGAGAGGCTGAAGAAGGGAAATCATAGGCCAGTTAGTCTGACCTCAGTGGTTGGGAAGATATTGGAGTTGATTGTTAATAATGTGGTCTCAGGGTACTTGGAGGCACATGATAAAATAGGCCATAGTCAGCATGGTTTCCTCAAGCAAAAATCTTGCCTGATAAATCTGTTGGAATTCTTTGAAGAAATAACAAGCAAGATAGACAAAGGAGAATCAGTTGATGTTGTGTACTTGGATTTTCAGAAGGCCTTTGACTACGTGACGTATGCGAGGCTACTTAACAAGATACGAGCCCATGGTATTACAGGGAAGATTCCAGCACGGATAGAGCAGCGGCTGTATGGCAGGAGGCAAAGAGTGGGAATAAAGGGAGCCTTTTCTGGTTGGCTGCCGGTGACTAGTGGTGTTCCACAGGGATCTGTGTTGGGACTGATTATTTTTACATTATATGTCAATGATTTGGATGATGGAATTGATGGCTTTGTTGCAAAGATAGGTGGAGGGTCAGGTAGTTTTGATGAAGTAGAGAGGCTACAGAAGGATTTAGACAGATTAGGAGAATGGGCAAAGAAGTGGCAGATGAAAAACAGCGAGAGGAAGTGTATGGTCATGCCCTTGGGTAGAAGAAATAAAAGGGTTAACTGTTTTCTAAATGGAGAGAAATTACAAAAAAATGAAGCACAAAGGGACTTGGGAGTGCTCGTGCGGAATTCCCTAAAGGTTAATTTACAGGTAGAGTGTGTGATGAGGAAGGCAAATGCAATGTTAGTATTCATTTCAAGAGGATTAGAATATAAAAGCAAAGACATAATGTTGAGACTTTATAAAGCACTGGTGAGGCCTTGCTTGGAGTATTGTGAGCAGTTTTGGGCCCCTTATCTTAGAAAGGATGTGCGGAAATTGGAAAGGGTTCAAATGAGGATCATGAAAATGATTCTAGGTTTGAACAGTTTATCATATGAAGAGTGTTTGATGGCTCTGGGCTTGTATTCACTGAAATTCAGAAGAATCGGGGTTGACCTCATTGAAACCTATTGAATGGTGAAAGGCCTTGAGAGAGTGGATGTGGAGAGGATGTTTCCTGTGGTGGGAGAGTCTAAGCCCAGAGGCCACAGCTTCAGAATAGAGCAGCATCCTTTTAGAAAAGAGATAAGGAGGAATTTCTGTAGCCAGAAAGTGGTGAACCTGTAGAATTCTTTGCCACATGCAGCTACGGAGGCCAAGTCTTTATGTGTATTTAAGCCAGACATTGATAGATTCTTGATTGGTTGGGGCATGACGGGATGTGGGAAGATGGCAGGAGATTGGTGCTGAGAGGAAAAGTGGATCAGTTATGATTTAATGGTGAAGCAGAGGTGATGGGCCATCCTATGTATTATAGTCTTATGGTCACCCAGAGGAAACCCACACCCTCATGGGGAAAATGTACAAAACTCCGACAGACAGCAGCAGAATTGGACTCTTAACTCTGAATTCTCTGAGATGTAAGAGTGCTGTGTTGATGCTACGCTACTGTGCTGCCTAACTGGAATCTGGGAAACTAGTCCAGGTTCTGATACAGGCAGCACGGTAGCGCAGCATAATGTATATGACAGCCTACTACATTGGCACCAGTTGTATCAGGAGGAATCTGAATCAGAATTGGAATTTTTTCTAGGCCAGAAAAACCCATCCCTGTATCAGGGGCAATCTGAATCTGTATCTGAATGAGACTCATTCCTCAGCCAGGAAAACCCATCCCAGTATCAGGGGAAACTTGAATCTGAATCAGACACATTCCTCAGCCAGGAAAACCCATCCCTGTATCAGGGGTAATCTGAATCTGAATCAGACTCGTTCCCAGGCAAGGAAAAAAAAAATCCCAGTATCAGGGGCAATCTGAATCTGAATTAGAATTATTCCTAAGCAAGGGAAAAATAAACATTCCAGTATCAGGGGGAATCTGAATCGGGATCAGAATAGTTCCTAGGCTAGGAAAACCCATCCCATTATCAGGAGGAATGGCATGATGTGGTAGTAAGCCATTGCTCCTCGAATACTCTGAAACACATTGGTGGGATGTTGAGACAAGCACTTCCGTATCCAGAAAAGCAATTCAATTGTCAATGCCGAGGTGGCTTTGGCCTGTGTTCGGGTAAATGGTACCAGAATGGATAGGTACGTGATGTTCAGTGTGGGAATGATGGACCAAGAGTTGTATGTGTTATAATCTCTAAAAATATATATGACTGATTAAAATACAGTGAGTGACAAGTCAGCTTTACTTCATTCTTGACTTTTGTTTGCATTGACCTTCTGCACAGGAAAATTCTGTTTATTAAAAGAAATACTGGAAACATTTAAAAGGTCACGCAGCGTCTAAGGAAAGGGAAGCAGTTTAATGCTTCAAGTTTAAAATATGAGAAATAGGATTGTTCCAGGTTGTAATGACAGGGAGGAGGGATGGGTAGAACAAAGGGAATCCCTCCAGTAGGAAGAGCCCAGGGTTGCCATGACGACAAGCTGTTGATAGAGCCAAAAGTTTGATGGGATTGAGAGAAAGAACCAAAGCAAATGGACGTGTGAAACACAAATATAAAGCAACACACACAAAATGCTGGAGGAACTCAGCAAGTCAGGCAGCATCTATAGAGAGGAATAAACTGTCAATGTTTCGTGCCAAGACCCTCCTCCAGGACCAGAAAGGAAGGGGGAAGATGTCAGAATAAGGTGGTAGTGGTGGGGGAAAGAAGACAAGCATGAAGCTGATAGGTGAAGCCAGGTGGGTGAGGGAGGGGGGAGTGAAGTAAGCAGCTGGGGGGGGGGGGTGTTAGGTGGAAAAAGCAAAGGGCTGGAGGAGAAATCTGATGGGAGAAGAGAGTGGGCCGTGGGAGAAAGGGAAGGAGGGGGGCACCAGTGGGAGGTGATTGACAGGTGAGGGGACGAAGTTGGAGGTGGGGATAGAGTGTGGAATTGAAGAAAAGGGAAAATGACCCAAAGTTGGAGAAATCGATGTTCATGCCATCAGGTTGCAGACTACCCAGACGGAATCTGAGGTGCTGTTCCTCCACCCAGAGAGTGGCCACTTCGTGGCAGAAGAGGAGGCCGTAGACTGACATGGCAGAATGGGAATGGGGATAGCAATTGAAGTGGTTATCCACTGGGAAACCCTGCATGAGGTAGATGGGCCACCAGGAAACACAAAGTGAGTTACCTGAAACTGTTGAACTCTCTCCCTTCTCAGAATGAACTCCCAGATTTAATTCAGTCCGTCACTGATATAAAAGATATAAAAATATCTTTGTTCAAAATTCATGATGTAGATTTTACCCACTCTGTCCATATTTTCCACGTTACTCAAAACAACATTGCAGATGAGATGGCAATCGTTCAGCTAGAATTTTATTAAAACTTGTTTAAAACCCCTTTTTTTGCTGCAATTAAGGTCACATTGTACAAATTACCACACATGAAACCCAAGATTCCAATTAACATTAAGTACAGCAGTTGTCAATATTTCAGTTAGCTGTTGACTTGGAATTCATTTGAAAACACTGTATAATGATTGCTCGTAATACTTAACCTTAAATGCACCAATTTTCACCAAAACAACAGAAAGAATTGTGATAGTAGTGACAAAGGGTGAAAATCATATCCTTTGCAAGGTATACCATCAGGGTGGTAATTGCATGGCTAGGCTGTGAATTACAAACCTCAACCTCTCTGGTACCACATACCAAAGGGTGGTTTCTATCCCTTTAAACTGTTGTGCAAACACGTTATACATATGCCCAATTGCACTTAAAGTGTTGGTGTTCTAAAGATGTCACTACTGACATACATTGGAATATTACAACAAGTAATTGGCTGGTGTCAATAGTTCCTGTCAGCTGATAACCACAGGGGCATTAGAAGATGCAAGGAATGCCTATTGTACAATATACAACATCTGATACAGGCAACACATTAACACACAGAAGCAACAACTTCACAAGTCTTGAACTATTCTGGCTACAATGTGCCAACTGTACAGGTTCTTACTGAATGCGAGAGGATGTGGTTCTGACCCCTTGTAATTGGGGCACAAGCCAAACTGCTCCAACAAGTCAGGCACCATAAAATCATTCTTTAATTTGTTGCTTTACACACCCTACATCAAATTGTAATGCAGACCAAGGCTACTTAGTTAGGGACATGAAGTGGCTTGGCTTCACTTCAGTCAGAACCCCTCTCTCCTCTCAACAGGTAGATGGGAGTTTCCTTATCAATCTGGGCAGGTTTTGAACTGTGGTTTTGAATGCTGATGTTCAGTGAGGTGCTTACGTCGGCTCAGAGACTGCACTCTCTCTTCTGTCACTGTGCTCCTCTAAATTAAGCACATTATCTAAACTGATAGTGCTGTACATTAACAGGCAGAGATGCTGCCATTCTGACATTAAACAAAGATAGCCCTTTATAGTGAAAGAAGTGATACCATACAGTATTTAAATTAAAAAAACTTCTCAAGTTCATTCATTCCCCCGCATCAATACTAACCAAACTATTGATGAGCTATTCCTCAGTTTGAGGAACTTGCCATGCATAAACTGACTTTTGCTTTTATCTACATCACCACAGAAACTACAATTAAAGGTGCTTCTTTGCCAGAAGCACTCTTGGGATTTCTCTCAATTCCTCGCTAGTGTTTGTTCGTTAATGGGCATCCAATGACAGTCACCATCTACAATTACTCTACAAGACACACAAAGCATTCCTTAGCCAAAAGAAATGTACTGCAATGTAAACCTAGCCAGCACTCAAATGGCAGAAACTTTGGGTTCAAGTTTGGTTTCTAACTGAACCCCAATGGGACAACAATATTCCTGTAATTCTATTGCTGCTTATAGCAGTTCCATAGCAATTACACAACTTCACAATTAGGCAATGATGGCTTCAAGGGCAATAGCTGGGCATCTCTGGAATGACACTAGCTATGGGCAGAACTTTGGTACAGCCCTATCATAAACACAAGAGTTTCTGCAGATCATCAACACTGCAGATGCTTGAAATCCGGAACAACACACACAAAATGCTGGAGGAGCTCAGCGGGTCAGGCAGCATCTACTGGAATAAAAAAAATGTTGACGTTTCAAGCCGAGACAACTCTTCAAGGACTGGAAAGGAAGAGTGAAGACACCAGAATAAAAAGATGGGGGGGGGGGGAGGGGAAGAAGGATTGCTAGAAGGTGACAGGTGAAGCCCAGTGGATAGGAAAGATAAAGGGCTGGAGATGAAGGAATCTGATAGGAGTAGAGTATCGGAGAAATGGAAGGAGGAAGAGACCCAGAAGGAAGTAACAGGCCAGACTGGGGAATAGAAGAAGAGGGGAGGGGGAAGAAAAATTATTTTTACCAGAAGGAGAAATCGATATTGATGCTATCAGGTTGGATGCTACCCAGACCAAATATAAGGTGCTACTCCTCCACTCTGAGGGTGGCCTCATCGTGGCACAAGAGGAGGCCATGGACCGAAATGTTGGAACGGGAATGGGAATGGGAGTTAAAATGTTTGCCACCGAGAAATTCCACTTTTAGCAGATGGAGCAAAGGTGCTCGACGAAGCCGTCCCCCAATTTATGACGGGTTTCACCAGTGTAGAGGAAGCCGCATCAGGGCCACCCGATACAATAGACGACCCCAGCAGATTCGCAGGTGAAGTGTAGCCTCACCTGGAAGCACCGCTTGGGGCCCTGAATGGAGCTGGGGGAGGAGGCGAATGGGCAGGTGTAGCACTTTGGCCGCTTGCAGGAGTAAGTGCCAGGAGGAAGATTAGTAGGGAGGGGTGGATAGACAAGGGAATCATGGAGGGAGCATTCCCTGTGGAAAGCAGAAAGTGACGGGGGGAAATAAAGATATGTTTGGTGGTAGGATCCCTTTGGAGAGGATGGAAGTTGTGGAGGATGATGTGTTGGATGTGAAAGCTCATGGGGTGGAAGGTAAGGACAAGAGGAACTCTATCACAGTTAAGGCAGCAGGATGATGGGACGAGTGTGGATGTTTGGGAATTGGAGATGCAGGAGAAGGCAATATTAATGTTGGAGAAAGGGAAACTGTTTTGCAGCTGCGGTAAATCTAGAGTCATGCTCATAAAATGCTGGAGAAACTCATCAGTTAAGGCAGAATCTATGGAAAGGAATAAGGAGTCAACGCTTTAGGCTAAGACCCTTTATCAAGACCCTCTCCATTAATGTAGCATGATGTGCTGAGTTCAGCATTTTGTGTGTTATTCTTGATATAGCCCTATTTGCATGACATTGAATGTGGTGACAACCCAAGGTGAGGCGATCAGTTGTCACCAGAGTCACCTCCAATGGCAACAGGATATTCACCATGATTGATCTGCAACACTCACTTAAAAACATCCCCAATCGATGGATTTACTTCGAGTGTGAACTCCATCACAAAAGCAGGTGAAGTGCTGAGGGGCAACCGTGCTTAGGAAGAGCTGACTATGGAAACATTCACATATATTTCCAACCATTGATTCAACAAGAGGTCTTTCCACTGTAGTTCAGTATTATCAGTTTGCAATGCAAAGGAAAGCCAGAGCTGAAATTTTACTTTAAAACAATTTTAACTTCTCCCTAATCCCATTGTACACTTACAATTACAGTTATTTCCCTTGCTTAATTTCATCTAGTTCATCACAGAGAAGCTAATGGTTTGCTGACCTTGATTAACATGAGAACAATGATTTTTGTTTCCTATTTAGGAAGGGAAGAATTCCCATTTTTGTTCAGTCAGAAAAATCTCTTTTTGCATTGCCTAGTACAAGAGAAAAAGGTGCCATTTACCCAAACATTGACTTTTAAAAAAAACAATTGCAGTGCAGTTTGGACAGAGAATGCACATATAAAATAGGTTGGAAACCCTAACAAAAGTGCAGATAATTTAACCATTGCTAAAAGAATAAATACTTTTAGCCCATCTCTTTGAGGATCTTCTTCTAGATGTTAGTGGTTATAGGTAGTGGACCCTTGTGTAGCCACACTCCTTACCAAACCTTCCTTTAGACATTCAAGTGTGTATGCAAGAGAGATAAGTGCAATTGCTCATCTTGTGGCCAGCAAGTTTTTGTTTCATGTCAAGTTTGATGCAATGTCCTGGAGGCAACTGCAGATGGATTCAATTCTCCTGTTCACATTCCAATCTGCCCTTCTCTTAGTCTGTTTTCAAGAACATTGCCATGTCTCAGTTAGGAACTCAAGGTACTGCGCTGCTGACAGACATGGGTGCATGATAGTTCAGCCTGGCACTGCTGCTTTGCTTGATGCATGGCTTGAAAGAGAAAGGCAAGAATACAAAAACAAACCTTTTCTTCAAAGTGGCTCTGCTACCCAGTTCAGTTCAATCAAAGTCCGATGAGCTGCTCAACCAGGCCTTTGCATTTCACAAGATTCACCTCCAGTTAAACGTGCAAACTTGCTCGATGGAGGGAAGAGAGTTCCCTCACACTATAAATAACACTGCTAACGTTTGCTGTGCACGTGTCCTTCTGACGCATGCAGGGGGTCCATAACTTAGCATTGGATTCAATATTCTCTCAGACTGAACAATAGCAGCTTTCAAATAGGCAAGAGGTTGATCACATGACTGAGCACTGAAGTTTGTTTGACCCAGCTGTCCTGTCCCCACGCCATTTTGTTTTTTTCTTCTTTTTCTGACTCTTCTCTGGTATTTGTTGCCTGTTTGGAATTAGACACAAAAAAAACACATCTTTGATTAATGGCTCGCCTTTGCCAAGTGCTCCATTTTTCTCAAACTTCAAGCAAATGAATGTTTTCACTGGACTGAGAGGAAGGGCCAGGAAATGGAGGCAATACAGTTTGGCTTCTGGTCTTGCCACATAACTACCCTTGTGGGGGTAAACAACCCAATAAAGAATCACAGAAAAAGTTTTACCAGGAATAAACAAATGTACAATCTGATACTGTGAGAATCTGCTGAAGTGAATAATGTAGATACATATAGGAGTAAAAAGGGTCATCGCTATTCACCATATATATTTATAGTACATGTATATGGAATTTGCTGTGGTGCGTTGGAACAACATGCAACAAACAACAACATTCAACAATTACAAAGAATAAGGAACTATATTAAAAAGAAGTTAAAGGTTAAAGTATGGATATTGGGTGGGGTACTTCACTGCTTCTATTGCGTTTCTTGGGTTTACTGAGCATGCCCCCAAGGAAACAAATCTCAGATTGTATATGGTGACATATATGTACTTTGATAATAAATCTACTTTGAACGTTGAACTAAAATACGGAATAAGGGATCCACATAAGGGTGAATGAAAAGGACGAGCAGGTGTGTTTGGATGAAATGAGGTGGGAGTAAATTAGATTTCTGAATGCTCCTTGAATATTATCACCTTATTTTACTCTAATAACTTTTCTTTTGATATTTCTTAAAAGAGTATTTTTTTATGTATGGCACTGCACTTCTGCTGCAAAACAATACAATTCAGGACAGCTATCAATGATAATTCAGTTTGGGCACAACACAAGTACACACAGTATGATCCACCTGAACAATAATGCAACAGTGCTTCAATAGTAATGATGCTCAACTCCAAAGACAAGGGACAGCAAAAAACCCAACTCAGACACTGGACTTGGTGCAATTCAGTCCCATAGTGGGTGGTTGATTCTTAAAACGGTCTGGAGTGGTCCTTCTGTTGCAACATGATCTTTGGGGTGGGTAATAAAGAACAACAGAACAAGAAACAAGTTTAAACAGGAAGCGGTCCACCGATATTTCAAATATAGGTAATATGGGTTACCATGAGAAATATGGGTAGTATAAAACAACAGAATTAAAGTGTCAAGTTTAAACAGGAAGTGGTCAACCAATACGTCAAACTTACACTTCCCTCATTATCCATTTTGTGGCTTCTCTGAGTAAGACTGTCAATTACAGTTCTATGTCCACTGATATTAATGTAAGTGATATTTGCATTTTTGTAAGTGACAATGCTTGCAAAGATCACAAGACAAAGGAGCAGAAGTAGGCCATTCGGCCCATCGAGTCTGCTCCGCAGCTCCCCCATGAGCTAAACTATTCACCCATCTAGTTCCAATTTCTGGCTTTCTCCCCATATCCCTTGATACCCTGACTAATTAGATACCTGTCAATCTCCTCCTTAAACACCCTCAATGATCGGGCCTCCACAGCTGTATGTGGCAACGAATTCCACAAATCCACGACCCTCTGGCTAAAAAAATTTCTCCTCATCTCTGTTTTAACTGGGTACTCTCTAATTCTAAGACTATGGCCTCTTGTCCTGGACTCACCCACCAAGGGAAACAACCTTTCCACACCTACTCTGTCCAACCCTTTCAACCCATTTCAACAAGATGAAGCCAGAAATCTTGTCAGATAATCTGAGCTGATTCTATTCCCCAATCCTATTCGTGAGAGACTGCTGTCTGTCACAATCTTCAGTCTCTCAGAGTTTAAGGATGAACCAGTTATTCCCTCAAGCATTTTCTCTGTTGTCCTTTATATGTGAACTTGTAAAGTGATATTAACTTTCTGTTCAATGCATGTAATAATGTTTCCTGAGATGCTATTGAGGAAATGAGCTAGCTATTTTCTTAGAATTCTTGCCAAAGTTCTTCCTCAGATAATGAAAACAAAATAATTTGAGCCACTCAGGTTAGTAAGACTTACTATCCACAAATTGTTACCTCATCTGCATAGAAAACAGGATCTATGCTATAATTTATGGGTTGCAAACTATTCTGACCCACTGGTTTGTGATATAAATGGATGTTCTTTCTTTACTGTATATGGAAAAATAGCAATGACCTCACTTAATTCAGAATCAGAATTTAATTAAATGTCTATTGCAAAAATGATGAGTAAGTGTTCATAGGTTCACTGTCTGTTCAGAAATCTGCTGCCAGAGGGGGTCTTTAATGCCACCTTTTTGAGGCATCACTTTTGGCGAGAGACACAGGTGACGGCGGCAGCAACAAGAGCAACTACCACCCTCACTGACATTAATTTTATCAGACCGAGTCACATAATTAGGAACAGGTTGTGAAACGTTTGTTTTGGAACAGGGAAGGACTGAGGGGGGAACTCCAGAGTGTAGAAGTTAGATAATGTTGCAATTCAGATATGTGTTAGGAACAGCCAATATGAAAAATAATATTTAGTTATTTATTTAGCGATGCAGCACAAAGTAGGCCCGTCCAACCCTTCCAGCAGATCTTGATTTAACTCTAGTCTAATCATGGGACAATTCACAGGGACCAATTAACCTAGCCAGTATGTCTTTGGAGTGTGGGAGGAAACCAGAGCACTCAGGGAAAACCCATGCATTCCACAGGGAGGACGTACAGGCTCCACATAGAGGATATCTGGGATTGAACTTTGTACTCTGACGCCCCGCGCTGTAACAGCATCGCACAACCTCTATACGATAGTGTCGCCCGCACAACCTTTTTGCCCCCATGTGTGATTATTGTAGTGGGCTGTATACTAATTTGCTTGCATAATGATCTTCTGCTGTAACTCAGGTGCTGAAGGTAAGAAAAGTGCTACTGTCATAGAATAACCACTCTGTTAAAGACACTTCATGGAGAAATTTTAATGGCTCAAATTTTCCCTAAGGTGTGTATAAAATCATGAGGGATATAGATAGAATACACTCAGTCTTTTCCCCAGAGTTGGGGAATCTAGAACTGGAGAGCACAGGTTTGCCGTGCGGCGGGTAAGATTTAATAGGAACTTGAGGGACAACTTTTTCATGGAAAGAGCTGCAGGTGGAAGCAGTTAAGGTAGGTACAATTATATCTTTAAAAGCTAGTTGACTGGTACATACATGGGAAAGGTTTAGAAGGTAATAGACCAAATGCAGGCAAATGGGTCCAACTTGGGTGGAGAATTTGGTCAGTATGGGCCAGTTGACTGAAGGGCATGCTGTATGAATCTAAGAATTTAAAAGAGAAATCAGAAGATAAATTTCCACCACTTCTGGCAGCTATTGAGGAATTGTCCATAAGTGAATTTAACCTGAACAATTCTTGAAATATTTTCCAAATCTAGTGAGGATATTCACTAGTTCCCAAAAAAATAAGTCTGTCCTCTTATTTACATACAGCAAGTCTGTCCTCTCACTACATACTATAGTTTAGTGTTTATGCATTGGGAAGATCCTGGCAGTTCATGTAAAATACAAGAAGTGAACAATGTTACCGGAGTATGATAGTGCTGCAAGTACCTACCTTATGACTCTGACGAGATCATGAAAGGCTTTGTCTACGTTCAGTGGAGGATCCTTAGCGCTAGTCTCAATGTAAGATATCTTGAGCAAGAATAAATACATTTCTTAATTACCAACAGTGACATACAGAAAGGTAATACACCACAACTGTGTGAAATTCAAGCTGTGAACCTTGTACCATTACAGAGGGAGAAAAGTTAAAACAATAGCCAATGTGACGTATCATCAAGGGAAATGGGCAAAAGTTAGTGCAGTTTACTCAGTACAGACGGCTGCCTCCTCAGATGTGAACGTATATGTGGGAGAAAGTATCAGCGACACAATTGGGAATTCCATGCAGGAAAGTCCATGATGTGCGAAGCAAGAACAAGACTGAAGACGATTTTTGAAGTGAAGCGGGGGTGGATTAATCTACATCTAAGCCATGCTATCTGTAATCCTTTGTACCCCATGCTGTCTGAACTGTTGTGTATTTGATAGGCTTCCCTTTTACATTTGCTGCTTTTGGCATTTTATACTTCATGGCATGGAACAAAGCCGGTGCTGCAAAGGCACTGATGCAGTGATATTTAATTTCTAAAAAGGCAGAACTGCATTACAAGCAAGGGCATTAGAAGCAAGAGCAAAATCAAATACTCAGGAAGTCAGGCAGCAGCAGTGGAGAGAAGCAGAAACCGTCAAAGGTCTGCAAGATTAGAGATAATTATGTTTCAGAAAGGCAGAGAAGAGGCGGAAGGAGGATGGTAATTGAAGTGGACCATTGCATATTGAGCTCTAGAGGTTTCATTCCGCTTCGGTGAAGGATATTAAGGACTGATGTTTTTATTCTATTCTATTTCAGCTGCTATCATCTGGGAAGCAGAACCGTAGCATAAAAGCCAGGACCAACAGGCCATCAGACTGATGAACTCATGCTGACTTGTTCTATTTATTATAAATTACTATAAATTGCACATTGCCCATTTAGATGGAGATGTAATGTAAAGATTTTTACTGCTCATGTATGTGAAGGATGTAAGAAATAAAGTCAAATCAATTCAATTCAAAAGTTATACCTTAGACAGGGCAACAGCAAAATTTACTTAGCAACCTGCCTACATACTGATTTTCCATTCTGTTAGTCCACCTTGTGCTCCCAATGAAAAGGCAGTTGGCTACACAATTGAAGAAACACAATAAATTCTATGATGTAACTGATGACTGGAAATTGAAAGATAGTGGAATATGTTATGGCAATGCAGAAGAAAGTATAACATGCACATGTTTCTCTGCATCCTGATTTCATTCTTCTTTTTACTGCCAGGCCTGGAACAATTTCAAATTACTGTAGACTGCTGGTAACATTCAACAAAGAGAACCCCAATTTTCTCTCAACTGTATTGCAAGCTGTTTAAATATTTAAATAACATGTTCCAGAACTAAGGTAAAAAATGAAAAGGTCAGGACATCTGATGCTTTATAAGACTTTGGTCAGACTGTTTTTGGTGTATTGTGGGCAGTTTTGGACCCCTTACCTAAGAAAAGATGCACTGGCATTGGAGAGGGTCCTGAGGAGGTTCATGAGAATAACCCTGGGAATGAAAGGGTTAACATTTGGTGGCTCTGGGCCTGCACTCTCTGGAGTTTAGAAGAATGAGGGGTGATCTCATGAAACATATTAAATATTGAAAGGCCTAGATAGAGCTGATGTGGAGAGGATGTTTCCTATAGTGAGTGAGTCTAGGGCAAGAGGGCACAGCCTCAGAATAGAGGGACGTCCATTTAGAACAGAGATGATGAGGAATTTCTTCAGCCAGAGGGTGGCGATTCTATGAAATTCATTGTCACAGATGGCTGTGGAGGTCAAGTCATTAGAGACCAGGTTCATGATTAATAAGGGGGTCAAAGGTTACAGGGAGAAGGCAGAAGAATGGTTTGAGAGGGACATTAAGTCAACCATGATGGAATGGCGGAGCACACTTGATGGGTCAAGATGGCCTAATTCTGCTCCCATGTCTTGTGGCCTAAGTTGACATAGCAGTATTTAGGCTTCATGTTAAGTGATTTCTCACACGGTGGGAAGATGTTCATCACTGATAGAATGATAACCACAACAGTCCTAGTCTTATGGTGTAAAACTTAAACAAAGTTTGCTCTGAAATACTCACATTGTATTTGGCTGCCATCTCTCTCCCTTGTTCACCTGTGACCTTGCGCAGGTGCATCAAGTCAACCTTGTTGGCCACCAGAATCATGGGGAAAGACTCCCTGAAACAGTTAGAGAGCAATCAAGATGAAACTAGTACAGTAACATCTTACAAACACGAGAAAATCTGCATATGCAGGAAATCCAAGCAACACACAACAAATGCTGGTGGAACTCAGCAGGCCAGGCAGCAACTATGAAAAGAGTAAACAGTCGATGTTTTGGGCTGACTGATGCTGCCTGGTCTGCTGAGTTCCTCCAGCTTCCTGTGTGTGCAGTAACATTTTACACTCAACAACACTTCAGACCAGCAGACCACTCACTTCACATTCATAAAGACAGCATGAATATTGATCTCACCTTCCAGTTGAAAAACATTCCCTCCCCCTCCCCTCTTCCCCACTCTGGCCTCCTACCTCTTCTCACTTGCCTTATTACCTCCCCCTGGGTCCCCTCCTCTTTCCCTTTCTCCTATGGTCCACTCTTCTCTCCTATCAGATTCCTTCCTCTCCACCTCTTTCCCACCCATCTGGCTTCACCTATCACCTTCTAGCTAGCCTCCTTCCCCTATCCCCCCTCACTTACTTTTTATTCTGGCCTCTTCCCTTTTCCTTTCGGCTTGAAACATCAACTGTTTATTCAGCTGCCTGGCCTGCTGAGTACCTCCAGAATTTTGTGTGTGTTGCTATGGATTTCTAGCATCTAAAGAATCTCTCATCTTAACAAAGCCTGTTTCACTTCAAATCTCAAGACCCTTTCAGCAAACTTTGGAGGTGTATTTGAAAGTCTATTAGATTTACTCCCAATTTTAATCTATTCATTAGTAAAACAAGTTCATTGGTTCTATTAGTTAACAGATTGATAAAGTTGTCATACACAGGTTAACAGACAAGCCCGTTGGGTTAATCCAGACAGCAGGCTGATACATCCTCTGAAGGGATAAGAACTGCTGCTAATTGTTCTACTCATTAATGATCTCGCTAGTAGGTCAAGTTTGTGAAAATTAGGCAAGGGCGGGGATGATCACCAAAGACAAGACATGAAGATCAAGGACATAAGCTTCCCAACTTTCTCTCCGGTGTAGAGTTATCAGCAAGAGGTCCTTATGAGAATTCTCTGCCCATTGAAGCAGTGGAGGCTACCTCAGTAAATATATTTAAGACAAGGTTGGATAGATTTTTGCATAGTAGGGGAATTAAAGGTTATGGGAAAAAGGCCAGTAGGTGGAAATGAATCCATGACCAGATCATCCATGATTTTATTGAATATCAGAGCAAACTCAACGGGCCAGATGGCCTACTCCCGCTCCTACTTCTAATCTTCTTAAGTGAGGGATCAGAATTTACATATGGAATCACCACCAAACAATATTAAAGGCCATGGGAGAAGAGGATGCTAATCCAGTTATAGACATGGAAAACCCACATTTACATCATCACAAAAGTGACAAGAGATCACAAATTTATAAAATATACTTTCTATAAATTACTCATCCAGCACATCAAGCAGGGTATGTCGTCTACATAGCCAAGTTCCAAAAGCTGTTGACCCTAGTACAAAAATTGTGAGCAACATTTTTGGAAAATATGTTTTAGTCTAATTAATAATTAGAAGACAGAAGATGCCAGCTATGGACCAGTTGATAACGTTATCTTTGCAGAAGTCTCCCTGTTTCTTGATTCAAGTCCCATTTCCAAGGTAGGGAGATTCTATTGAAGGAGAGCTGCTTTGCCAAAGGTGCCCTGTTTTGGATGAGGCATTAAATCAATACCCAGACCTCTCTGATATAAAACAAACTGACTTTTTGCTGAGGGGTGTGCTTTTGAACCATCTATTAGACCCACCCGTTTTTGTGGTAGCCTGAAATATCTGATAAAGTGGACCCTCAAGAATACAGATACGGCTGCCGCAGCCATTGCTGGAGCAGACTTGGGGTTGGACTGAAGTGGCGGGGCTTGAGCAGAGAATGGATAGTGAGCCGCTGAAAGAGGCACAAAACTTGTAGTTTCATGATCATTTTATTAAGCGTTAATAGAACAAAGATAATTGGAAATGGGGACAAACAGAGGACTAGTAGCAGAAGGAAAAGAAGAAGCAAACACTAACAGAAGATGATGGGACAATGCGTTCAGCTCTTTTTATGCCAAAGGTAAGTAACATTCTATTCAAATTTGTAGATAAGAGTTAACCAATTAGATAATCCCTATTCAAATAATGCAATGCTTCCAGAATCATGCAAAGAACTGTATCCACTAGGGGATACACTGAACAATTGCATATACAGTAGATACCGTGACCAATAGGAGAACATACTAGGCAAGTATATAGGTAGTTATAAGAAATACAAGCAGGCAATTGTTAAACTGTACAGAAAATAACAATTCTCAAGTCCAATCCAACAATTGAAAGGAATACACAGTAGATGTTGCAGGCTGAGACCTTTCATGAGGACTCCTTGATTCCTGACTTTCTTCCTCATTCAAGAATTGATTTAATGTGTTTTTGATTTAACTGAGAAAACCACTCAATGAGTTTCCAGCTCATGGGCCTCAGCTGAACTTCCTCATCACAGAATTATATTCATTGACTGCTCAGCCTATTACACCCACAACAGCCAAGGAAAACTAACCAGACCAATCTAAAACCTGGCTCCCAGTCTGCAAACAACAGGAATTCTGCAGATGCTGGAAATTCAAGCAACATACATCAAAGTTGCTGGTGAACGCAGCAGGCCAAGCAGCATCTCTAGGAACAGGTGCAGTCGACGTTTCAGGCCGAGACCCTTCGTCAGGACTAACTGAAGGAAGAGTGAGTAAGGGATTTGAAAGCTGGAGGGGGAGGGGGAGATGCAAAATGATAGGAGAAGACAGGAGGGGGAGGGATAGAGCCGAGAGCTGGACAGGTGACTGGCAAAAGGGGATACGAGAGGATCATGGGACAGGAGGCCTAGGGAGAAAGACGGGGGGGGGGGGTGACCCAGAGGATGGGCAAGAGGTATATTCAGAGGGACAGAGGGAGAAAAAGGGAGAGTGAGAGAAAGAATGTGTGCATAAAAAGGAGTAACAGCTGGGGTACGAGGGGGAGGTGGGGCCTAGCGGAAGTTGGAGAAGTCAATGTTCATGCCATCAGGTTGGAGGCTACCCAGACGGAATATAAGGTGTTGTTCCTCCAACCTGAGTGTGGCTTCATCTTTACAGTAGAGGAGGCCGTGGATAGACATGTCAGAATGGGAATGGGATGTGGAATTAAAATGTGTGGCCACTGGCAGATCCTGCTTTCTCTGGCGGACAGAGCGTAGATGTTCAGCAAAGCGGTCTCCCAGACTGCGTCGGGTCTCACCAATATATAAAAGGCCACATCGGGAGCACCGGACGCAGTATATCACCCCAGTCGACTCACAGGTGAAGTGATGCCTCACCTGGAAGGACTGTTTGGGGCCCTGAATGGTGGTAAGGGAGGAAGTGTAAGGGCATGTGTAGCACTTGTTCCGCTTACACGGATAAGTGCCAGGAGGGAGATCAGTGGGGAGGGATGGGGGGGACGAATGGACAAGGGAGTTGTGTAGGGAGCGATCCCTGCGGAATGCAGAGAGAGGGGGGTCGGGAAAGATGTGCTTAGTGGTGGGATCCCGTTGGAGGTGGCGGAAGTTACGGAGAATAATATGTTGGACCCGGAGGCTGGTGGGGTGGTAGGTGAGGACCAGGGGAACCCTATTCCTAGTGGGGTGGTGGGAGGATGGAGTGAGAGCAGATGTACGTGAAATGGAGGAGATGCGTTTAAGAGCAGAGTTGATAGTGGAGGAAGGGAAGCCCCTTTCTTTAAAAAATGAAGACATCTCCCTCGTCCTAGAATGAAAAGCCTCATCCTGAGAGCAGATGCGGCGGAGACGGAGGAATTGCGAGAAGGGGATGGCGTTTTTGCAAGAGACTGCAGTTTTGTTGGTCACCGAGGCAAGCGATATCTTCAAGTGGCGATGCCCCAAAAAGGTGGCATCCATCATTAAGGACCCCCATCACCCAGGACGTGCTCTCTTCTCATTATTATCATCAAGGAGGTGGTACAGGAGCCTGAAGGCACACACTCAAAGATTCAGCAACAACTTCTTACCCTCTGCCATGAGATTTCTGAACGGACATGTCCTGGGACTACTTCTGAATAGGTTGGTGAAATTCACATCAGCTGTGGGAAAGTTATTGGAAGGTATTCTAAGGAGAGGTATATATGTGTATTTGGATAGACGTGGACTCATTAAGGATAGTCAGCATGGTTTCAGGCGTGGTAAGTCATGTCTAACCAATCTTATAGATTTTTTCCAAGGAAGTTACCAGGAAAGTGGATGAAAGAAAGGCATTTGATAAGGTCCTGGATGGGAGGGTTGGATAAAAAGGTTCAGTCGCTCGGCATACAGGATGAGGTAGTAAATTGGATTAGACATTAGCTTTGTGGGAGAAGCCGGAGAATGGTAGTAGAGGGTTGCCTCTCTGACTGGAGGCCTGTGACTAGTGGAATTCAGCAGGGATCAATGCCGGGTCCATTGTTCTTTGAAATTTATATCAATGATCTGGATGAGAAGGTGGTTAACTGGGTTAGCAAATATGTGGTTAACACCAAGATTGGGGGTGCAGTGGACAATGAGCAAGGTTATCATGGCTTGCAGAGGTATCTGCATCAGCTAGAAAAATGTGCTGAAAAATGGCAGAAGAAATTTAGTACAGACAAGTGTGAGGTTTTGCACTTTGGTAGGACCAACCAGGGCAAGTCTTACACAGTGAATGGTAGTGCACTGAGGAGACCGGTAGAACAAAGGGATCTGGGAATATGGGTCCATAATTCATTGGAAGTGGCATCACAGGTAGACAGGGTGTAAGGAAAGCTTTTGGCATATTGGCCTTCATGTATTGAGTGTAGAAGATGGGATGTTATGTTGAAATTGTATAAGGAGTTGGTGAGGCCTAATTTGGAGTATTGTGTGCAGTTTTGTCTACAGGAAAGATGTAAACAAGGTTGAAAGAGTGCAGAGAAAATTTACGAGGATGTTGTTAGGTCTGGAGTTATAAGGAAAGATTGAATAGGTTAGGACTCTATTCTTTAGAACATAGAAGATTGAGAGGAGATTTGATAGAGATATACAAAATTATGAAGGGTGTAGCTAGGGTAAATGCAAACAGGCTTTTTCCACTGAGGTGGAGTGGGACGTCACGGCTTAAGGGTGAAAGGTGAGAAGTTTAAGGGGAACAGAGGGAAAACGTCTTCCCTCAGAGGGTCGTGAGAGTGCAGAATGAGCTACCAGCACAAGTGGTGCATACAAGCTTGATTTCAATGTTTAAGAGAAGTTTAGATAGGTACATGGATGGGAGGGATATGGAGGGTTATGGTCCCATTGCAAATCGGAGGTAGGCAGTTTATATGGTTTCACCTGTCACCTGCCACTTTGTATTTCTTCCTTCCCTCCCCACAGTTTTTTATACTGACTCCTTCCCCCTTCCTTTCCAGTCCTGATGAAGGTTCTCAGCCAGAAATGTTGACTGATTACTCTTTTCCAGAGATGCTTTATTATTATTCCATAGATTCCATAGAAGTTTATTATTAATAGTTTTCCCCTCTTCTTCTATATTATGTATTGCATTGAACTGCTCCTACTAAGTTAAGAAATTTCACGTCACATGCCGGTGATAATAAACCTGATTCTGATCTAAGAAAGGATGTGCTAACATTGGAGAGGGTTTAAAAGAGGCTCACAAAAAATGATTCTGGGATTGAAAGGCTTGTCATATGAAGAGCGCTTGATGGCTCTGGGCTAGTACTCTCTGGAATTCAGAAGAATGAGAGGTGACCTGATTGAAACCTATTGAATGCTGAAAAGCCTCGATATAGTGGATGTGGAGAGGATATTTCCTCTGGAAGGGGAGTCTAAGACCAGAGGACACAGCCTCAGAATAGAGGGGCACCTTTTCAGAACGGAGATGAGGAGGAATGTCTTTAGCCAGAGAGTGGTGAATCTGTGGAATTTGTTGCCACAGGTGGCTGTGGAGGCCAAGTCATTGGGTGTATTTAAGGCACAGGTTGATAGATTCTTGATTAGTCAGGGCATGAAGGGTTATGGGGAGATGGCAGGAGGGTGGGGCTGAGGGAGAAATTCATCAGCCACGATGAAGTGGCA
The DNA here is from genome assembly GCF_963921235.1 of Mobula hypostoma. Lineage (NCBI taxonomy): Eukaryota > Metazoa > Chordata > Chondrichthyes > Myliobatiformes > Myliobatidae > Mobula > Mobula hypostoma. The sequence goes on along the minus strand of NC_086101.1, from coordinate 72,464,968 downwards.
GAGCAGACTCAATGGGCCAAATGGCCTAATTCAGCTCCGATATCTTACGTCTTGTGGTCTCTTTCTGTTTACTTTGAATGCCTGAAAGAAAATGAATCTCAGGATAGTATATGGTAACATATATGTACTGCGATAATAAACTTACTTTGAACTTTGAATTTTAAAAAAAGATATGTGTAATTATTATTTCTACACTAAAATGCTCCAGTTCTGACTGGATAAAAAAATCTCTGGTCTCCACATCAAATGGATCATCTTTTGCAACTTTTCCTGCAAAACTGAGCAGGGACCAGTATTTCAGTCAACTGCATGAATAAGGAGAGTAAATTTTAAACTAAATAGCAGGAGTGTGAGATCAAAGTTGATCTTGTAAATCAAAGTTCAAATCTTGTAAATCAAGTCGCAGGCATAAGGTTAGAGAGAAAGGGAAATGATCAGCAGTCTGGACAGGGAGTACATACATGAGAATAGATCAGTAGATGGGCTTTGAGGTTATACAAAGCAAGTCTTAACAGGAGTTCTTAACAAAAGACATGATGGTAATCATGGGAGACTATAATCAAGATGTAGACTGGGGAATAGATAAGAAGTTTATTTCTTGGAAGAGCATATCTGGACTCAACTCTCGATTTGGTGAGGAAGTATTAATAATGTAATATTTAATATTAAACTGATTGCATAGACTAGATATCAGTGTTGTTTGGTTTAACGGAGTCAGTGTAGTACTGCCCTCTCTGCCAGTCTCATGAACAGAAGAATGAGCCCAGTGTTTTAGATTTACACTGAGACAACTCAAGGCACAGGCACAGGAACAGAATTCACCGGGGCAAATTGACAACTTGTGTTACTGCCGAGTGCTTGTTCTAACAGAAACATGGCTGCAGGACAATATCCCATGCACCACTGACCTTCAGGCCCTGCCACTCACAGACTAATGCTAATGTTATTTTTGGAACGTATGGTCCAGGTGCAGATCAATGGGACCAGGCAGTTTAAGCAGTTGAGGACAGACTAGATGGGCTGAAGAGCCTGTTTCTGCACTGTACTTTTCAATGACTCTATGTTTTCGTAACCGTATATGTGCTGTGCGTGACTGCATGTTGGCCCTGGAGGGGTGCTGTTTCATTTAGCTGCATACATGTGTATGGTTGAATGACAATGAAACAATCCAACATGAAACTTAAGTGATTCTTAAGTCCAGATAAGTGGCAGTAGTTAACTCGGGTCTCCACTATATAATCGGGAAACCATTCAGCAACTAGTAGACTTCTGTAAAGCTAATTATTTCAAATGATGGGGTGGCGTGGTAGTGCAGTGGCTGGTGTAATGTTTTACAGAGCCACCAGTCAGGGTTCGATTCCTACTGTTGTCTGTAAGGAGATTTTATGTTCTCTCCTTGACCATGCAGGTATCCTTTGGCTGCTCCAGTTCCCTCCTACATTCCACATGGGTTAGGGTTGGCAAGCTGGGGTAGGCTATATTGGCGGTAGAAGTATGGCAAACGCGGGCTGCCACCAGCACATCCTTGACACAAATGATGTATTTCACTTTATGTTTCGATGCAGATATGACAGATAAAGCTACCTTTAAAGAATGCGCATAAAAAAATTAACAGAAAAATTTAAGACGAGGCCATGGGCACCATGGTAGCATGCTATTACAGCTTGGGACATTCGGAGTTCAATTCTGGCGCTGTCGGTAAAGAGTTTGTACGTTCTCCCTGTGACCATGTGGTTTCCTCCCATGGTCCAAAGGTGAACAGGTTAGTGGCTTAATTGGGTCATTGTAAATTGTCCTGTAATTAGTTAAATAGGTGGGTTGCTGCGCGGTGCGGCACGAAGGGCTGGAAAGGCCTGTTCCACATTGTATTGCTAAACAGGTAAATAAACAGACAAACAGACGGTGCATTCTGATAGCTTCATTATTTTTGAGCAAAATACATCCAATTAATTAATGCATTAAGGTTGCGGATGAAAGAACGACATCCAGGCAGGTCGTATTCAGCTGACAATATTGATTAGTTGATAATCAATATAGTTCAAAAGTTCAAAGTCAATTTATAATCAAAGTACATGAATGTCTCCATATACAACCCCGAGATTCATTTTCTTGCGGGCATACTCAATAATTCTAATAACCATAATAGAATCAATGAAAGACCACACCCAACAGGGTGCACAACCAGTATGCAAAAGACAACACAAAATGTGCAAATACAAAAAGAAAGAAAAATAATGATAATAATAATAAATAAATAAGCAATAATTATCGAGAACATGAAATGAAGAGTACTTGAAAGTGAGTCCACAGGTTGTGGGAACAGTTCAGTGATGGGGCAAGCAAAGTTGAATAAAGTTATCCCTTCTGGCTCAAGAGCCTGATGGTTGAGGGATAGTAGCTGTTCCTGAACCTGATGTTGTGAGTCCCAAGGCTCTTGTACCTTCTTCCTGATGGCAGCAGCAAGAAGAAAGTATGACCTGGGTGGTGGGATCCCTGATGATGGATGCTGTTTTCCTGCGACAACACTCTGCGTAGATGTGCTCAGTGGTGGAGAGGGCTTTACCCGTGGTGCACTGGCCTGTATCCACTACTTTTTTGTGGGATTATTCTGAAATGATAATATCGAGTAATTTAAAGCTGCCCTCTCCACCTCCAATCCTCCAATGAGGACTGGTTCATGGACCTCCAATTTCCTCCTCCTGAAGTCAATAATCAGCTCCTCGGTCTTGCTGACAATGAGTGAGATTGTTTGTTGTGGCACCGTTCAGCCGGATCTTCAATCTCCCTCCTATATGCTGATTCATCACCACTTTTGATTTGGTCAATGATAGTGGTATTGTCAGCTATCTTCAGTATGGCATTGGAATTGATAACCAATATAGACTCAATGAGCCACATAGCCTAATTCTGCTCCTACGTCTTATGGTCATAATACTTAATCTTTTACTAGTAAAATGAAGAACACGCCAAACCAAAAGACAATACAACCATAAATGAATTTTGAGAATTTCTGACTTCAATACTATTCATGGAGTATACTGGATATCAGTCCCTGTAAGAGCTGTTGGTTTAGCAGCCTCAATGCTGTGAATCTCTCTCATTCATTCACGTAAGGATTGTGATAGAATGGGATGCTGGAGAGCACAGATCTGCTTTCTCCATAGTGACTCCACTCCTGCTGCCTTCTCCTCATTGTGCTGCCTCTGTTTTTTATTCTTTTCTGGTGCTTATCCAGTTTGCCTTCCAAATGCCTTCGTTGAATCCACCTCCACCACTCCACCTCAGTAGGAGTAACTGAGTAATTCACAATGTCCTGTCCAGTGCCTGTTCCCTCGATCGACATGAAACATTACATGGCCATTGTTACGCTACTGTGGTGGGAGCTTGTTGCGGAATTTGAAGGCAGAATGCAGGGTTAATGGCATCATTCTTAGTAGTGTGGAGGAACACAGGGATCGTGGACTCCATGTCCACAGATCCCAAAAAGCTGTTGTGCAATTGAGCTCAAGAGCAGTGAGGTAACGTGCTCTTTCTAAAGCTTCTGCATCCTCCCTATAATGAAGCATCAAAGGCTATGGTGAGAAAGCCGGGAACTGGGGATGAGGAGGAGATAGGGGAAAAAAAAGGGTCAGCCATGATTGAATAGTAGAGCAGACTCGATGGGCCAGATGGCCTAATTCTGCTCCCATGTCTTATGATAAAAGTATACAAGATGATAAGATGCATAGATCAGATAGAGCCAGAGTGGATTCCCAGGACAGAAGCAACACAAGGAAGCATAATTTTAAGGAGATTGGAGGAAAGTATGGCGGGGGGGGGGGTGAAGATGCCAGAGGTATGTTTTGAGAGTGGTGAGTTTGTGGAACACGTTGCCAAGGGGGTGGTGGTAGAGGCAGATATTTTAGGGACATTTAAGAAATTCTTAGATAGGCACATGGATGATAGAAAATAGAGCGCTGTGTAGGAGGGAAGGGTGAAATTGATCTGAAGAATAGGTTAAGAGCTCGACACTACATTGTGGGCCAAAGGGCCTGTGCTGTGCTTCACTGTTCTATGTTCTAAACCTGTTGTTGCATTTCCTACATTTCATCGGTTGTAAATTACTTCATCCATTGGGACACTACACCTGCTTGAAGTGGAGCACAAAGACAGATCTTTAAAAATTCAAGAGTTAATGGTGCAAGCTTTGACCAAGGAGCTGTCTCCAGGCCAAGGCAAGCTGAAGTGAAGGGGACAGACACTGAGGAAGCGGAACTCACGTAACACTGTTGAAACGTACCTGTCTTTGACCCGAAGGATGAGCTGGTGAAATCTGTCCACGTGTTCAAAGCTGGCCTTGTCGGTGACTGAATAGACTATGAGAAATCCGTCCCCTGTCCTCATATACTGCTCCCTCATGGCACTGAACTCCTCTTGTCCTGCAGTATCCAGCACTATGGACATGGAGAGAAGACAAAAACTAATTATTGAGGTAGAAATTGTTCATAACAACTGCAGTTACAACAGCATGAGAGCTAAAACTTACAGCTTCTGTCATTTCTGAGCCACTTCATTAAATTTTAAATATGAACTTTATTCATAACAGAAGGTGCATATGAAAAGAAAAAGAGAGTACAAAAATTAGCATTTTGTGTGTCAGTTGGTCATTATATTCAGTAATGTTAAGATTTATTCATAAAGTGTAGCACCTTTGCCACTCATGTGGGCCTCTGGGGAGGTACACATTTTCATTGTTTGAGGGGCTACCCCACCTGATTCAATCCCACTATGTCCAGTAGTGGGAGGAACCTAGATTGTCGTCCTTCCCCACACCCCACAAAACCTTTGTACCAAGTTCACCGCATCCCTCTGCATGTACTCTTGTAGCCTGGAATGTGCCCGTCAGCAGAATTTCCTTTTCAACATCTCATTCTACTGGAAGCCAAACCACTTTCTTGCAATTTTGACGAATAAACTCTCCTCGGGTTTCCAGCAGGGTATAGGTATCGAATTTAACCGACGTTTCGATGTCAAACTCTGCCATTTTCATCAGGGTTGGTGACTTAGCACGTCTAGTCCTGTGGTTTCTATACTGCATCCTAATTTTGCAGGTCTTGGAATCTGCTCTACACCTGAGCTGGTACTGATTAAAATGGTAACTCCACATGGGAACACAGCAGTAATCCCAGCAAGACTGGCCTCTCATGCAGGTCTACGTGGATGTTCCAGCAGTCTGAATAAACTGCTATAGATACGGGTGGGCCAGATTGTGCTGGCTGTGACACACCAATATCCTTTTGGCCTGCCTGACCTTCAGAGAGTCAACGTTGCCCTTGGAGCTGGATTCATCCCAAGTCATTTATCCTGTTGTCATTCTTAAAGCAAGCATGATATTAAGTCATACTTTACATAGATGGCTGGCAGTATCAGTTCTCTTAAACTTATCCTGAAATGTAACATAACAGAGCAGAACAACACAGGGACAGGAACAAACCTCTTGACCTACAATGTTTATTCCAAACATGATGGCAAATTAAACTAAATCTCTTCTGTTAATTTATGTATTACATATATGATATATTGTATGTATACTTGTATATTGCATATATAGGATATATTGTATGTATATGTTATATGCATACAACAGAGCTCAGAAGTTCAGTAATGTGACAGTTAAGAAATCTCACTTCCAATCACATTTCAGGTAACATCTCACTTAAGACATTTTTTTAATTATCTGATTCAAAGATAATGATAACAATTAGAGCACTTGGTGGCTGTAATTTGTCTAATCTTCCTCCGCAAAAATTTGTCTTAGAAGTTAATATTCCAACGTCCATGAAAGAAGTTTCTCCTGTAACTTTATTTGGGACTCAAGGAGGAAGGGGGTCCATAACTTCTAATTTTCTGTAGATTTAAAATTAATGCTGTTCCATGACAAAGTTCCCAATATCAAACTTAAACAAATTGTATTCATCACCTCCTCTTCTCAGATTATCTCAACAGGAACTGCCTGTAACTTCTCCAGAAAAAAGATATGAAACTTGCAGTTTCTACACCTCTGATTAAAAAGATTACCGATAATAGTGATCTCATTACATATATCTTGAGGGAAACAGTTATCTCTGAACTTGTTTTACACAGTGAAATTAATTTTACCATTTCAAATGGAACTCTCCAGCAAACTCTATTTCTATTATACTTTTGGCAAACAGAGACACTTTTAAAGCAGTATCCTGATGCCTTCATTTTGCAATGTCTAATCTGGAGTAAGTTTGGCCATATTTATATAAAAAGTGTTCCTGATGTTTTCAAAGACTGAGTAATTCAACAGAGAAAATGAATATGAGACTGTTTAGAGAAGGCATTTTAACACTGGCATAGTTTCAGCCCAATTACATCTGGTTTGGATAAGTTATGTCAAGGGGAATGAAAAATGTAAGATTTTACTGCTGTAAAGATTTAAAGATATATGAATTCCCTGATGTCTTGCTCTGAACTTAAAAAAAAGTTTGTCAGGAGTATTGGCAGAACAGGGAGTGGAGACTTTAACATGTTGCTTAAAACTCCAGCTCTGCAGTGAATAGGTGAGCATTGTTCCTTTATATAGATGTGGAATATAATGTGCAACAGCAGTATCGTTTTCATAAATTGGGAGTAAATACACTCAGTGGCCACCTTATTAGGTACACCTACTTATTAACACAAATATCTAATCAGTCAACCATGTGACAACAACTCAATGCATAACAACACACAGACATGGTCAAGGGGTTCAATTGTTGTTTGAACCAAACATCAGAAAAGGGAAGAAATATGACCTAAGTGACTTTGGCTGTGGAATGATTGTTGGTGCCAGACAGGGTGGCTTGAGTATCTCAGAAACCGGTGACCTCCTGGGATTGATTTTTTAAATATTAAAAACGCACAACAGTCTCTAGATCTTACAAAGAATGGTCCAAAATAAATCCAGTGAGTGGCAATTCTGTGGGTGAAAATACCTTGTTATTGAGAGGAGTCAGAGGAGAATCGCCAGACTGTCCAAGCTGACAGGAAGGTGACAGTAGCTCCAATAACTTTGTTTTACAACAGTAGTTAGAGGAGTATTTCTGAATACATACCATGTTGAGCTTTGAATGAAATGGGCAACAACAGCAGAAGACCTGGTTCCACTCCTGTAACTAGTAAAGTACTCACTGATATCCATCTTCATCTCATGTTCTTAATATTTGTTGTTTATTCATTTATCATTATTGTTTCTTCTTTTTGTATTTGCAGTTTGTTGTCCTTTGCATTCTGGTTGAACGCCCTAGTTGGCCAGTCTTTTTGGTTATTATTCTCTAGATTTATTTAGTATGCCTACAAGAAAACAAATCTCAGGGTTGTATATGGTGACATACAGGTGGCATATGTTCTTTGATAATAAATTTTACTTTGAACACCTGAAATTGCATTGTTGAACTGTGCCCATGGTAATGAAGTTTGAAGTTACTTTTCAGGATTGTTTTAGTTGCAATTTTTCTACCAGAATCTGAAGAGAAATTGTTCTCAGAAATGGGAATTTGTTGGATTGGGGTGGGATCACCATTTTTTCATTGTAGGTTTAGCTTTAAAAGAAAAATCAGTTTCCATTTGTTCAGCCACAGCTAAAAGGGGAAAAAAAAGAATTAGACAATAAAAGGAGCTGCATGTTCAAATTTAGACAAAAGGCAGTGATTGTTGTGTGTGTAGTACTGCTCCATAATCTTGTAAAATCAACTCACAGACAAACATTCTCTCAACATGCCCTGAGTTCAAAAATTAACATTAAATTCTCAAAATGTTTTGGGATTTGGAAAGCAGGCGACAAATAAACAATTTCAGTGCCCAATCCGTGAATCAGTGGTTAAGTTAAAAAAGAAGTCAATTACAAGCAAACTGTGTGCTGCCCAGCAAATGAAAGCAGATCAGGTTCATAGAAGTTCATATTGGAACAATTGAACCATGTAACAGTCCAGGAATCAGTGACCAGTCAATAGGCAATGTTCCTTTAACCTTTCAGCTGGAGAAGGTCAGCAAAAGGGTAAAGAGCTAACTATTCCAATATATCACTGAACAAGAATTACTGTACCCCCTAGGTAACTAGGGAGCTGCCAACATCTAGACAGGACACTCAGACATGTGGCTTATTTATGCCTCCACCTCAGATTTGAAGGGCTGTGGGTTCAGGACCTACCATTGCCTTCTAGCTTAAAATGCAGATTAACATTTTACTCAGGCACTAAGGATGCTTTCTTAAACTCAGATTCAAAGTTCAAAGTAAATGTTATTATCCAAGTATATATACATCACCGTATACAACCCTGAGATTCATTTTCTAATGGACATACTCAATAAATCTATAGAACAATAACCATAACAGAATCAATGAAAGACTACCCAACTTGGGCATTCAAACAGAGTGCAAAAGACAACAAACTGCAAATACAAAAAGAAGAAATAATGATAAATAAATAAACAATAAATATCATGAACATAAGATGAAGAGTTCTTGAAAATGAGTACATTGGCTGTGAGAATATTTTAATGATGGGCCGGGTGAAGTTCAGTGTGTGTGGCCCGTGAATCTTGCTGGTAAATACTGTTAAAGGGTTTTGGCATGTGGAAGTCCCAATCTTGTTTTGAGATCCCAGCCAGTTAAACTGTCAGTATGCTCTGCTATAGGAGCCCCAAGACAGAGCATGAACCTTCTGTACCAGCTTAAATCTAGCACTATGTCAGAATCAAATTCGTTATCATTGACACACATCATGAAAAATTACTGTTTTGCAGCAGCAGTACGGTGCAGTAATAAAAACATTTACTAATTCGTATTCCATCTTTGTAGCTTCCAACATCGATTTTACTAGCATCAGGTAATTTCTTCTCCTCCCCCTGTGATTTTCTTCATTTTCATTCCCCATTCCATCTCCCCTCTTACCCTTTCTCTTCTCACCTGCCTATCAGCCCCTTCTGATGAATCTCATCTTCTCTTTCTCATATGGTCCACCCACTCTTCTCTACCAGATTCCTTCTTCTTCAGCTCATTACTACTTCTATCTATCACCTCTATGTTTCTCACTTTATCCCCCCTCGCCCCCACTGTTCTTTTCCATCCACCTGGCCTCACCTATCGTCTTCCAGCTTGTACTCCTTCCCCTCCCCCCCCCCCCACCTTCTTATTCTGACTTGTTCCCTTTTCCTTTCCAATCCTGATGCAGGGTCTCAGCCTGAAACGTCAACTCTTTATTGTTCTCCATTGGTGCTGCCTAATCTGGGAGTCCTCCACCATTTTGTGTGTGTTACTCTGGATTTCCAGCATCTGCAGTGTTACATTAAGTGATATTATATTGATCTCTTGTTCTTGCCAACATCCATGACTGGTCACTCTACGAGACATGTGACTTAGGGACATGGGCTACATTATATTTCTTGTGTTTACTACTATCTTATATGTTCTATATGTGCTTTGTGCTGTGTATGACTGTTGGTGCTGCATTTTGGACCTTGGCCCAGGAGAAACACTGTTTCATTTGACCATAAGACAAAGGAGCAGAAGTCAGCCATTCGGCCCATCGAGTCTGCTCTGCTATTTTATCGTGAGCTGATCCATTCTCCCATTTAGTCCCACTCCCCCGCCTTCTCACCATAACCTTTGATGCCCTGGCTACTCAGATACCTATTAATCTCTGCCTTAAATACACCCAATGACTCGACCTCCACTGCTGCCTGTGGCAACAAATTCCATAGATTCACCACCCTCTGGCTAAAAAAATTTCTTCGCATTTCTGTTCTGAATGGGCGCCCTTCACTCCTCAAGTCATGCCCTCTCGTACTAGACTCCCCCATCATGGGAAACAACTTTGCCACATCCACTCTGTCCATGCCTTTCAACATTCAAAAAGTTTCTATGAGGTTTCCCCTCATTCTTCTAAACTCCAAGGAATACAGTCCAAGAGCGGACAAACGTTCCTCATATGTTAACCCTCTCATTCCCGGAATCATTCTAGTGAATCTTCTCTGTACCCTCTCCAACGTCAGCACATCCTTTCTTAAATAAGGAGACCAAAACTGCCCACAGTACTCCAAGCGAGGTCTCACATCCCTGCTCCTATACTCTATTCCTCTAGAAATGAATTCCAACATTGCATTTGCCTTCTTCACCACCGACTCAACCTGGAGGTTAACCTTAAGGGTATCCTGTATGAGGACTCCCAAGCCCCGCTGCACCTCAGAACTTTGAATCCCTATTTAAGTAATAGTCTGCCTGTTTATTTTTTCTGCCAAAGTGCATAACGATACACTTTCCAACATTGTATTTCATTTGCCACTTCTTTGCCCATTCTTCTAATCTATCCAAGTCTCTCTGCAGACTCTGTTTCCTCAGCACTACCGGCCCCTCCACCTATCTTCGTATCATCAGCAAACCTAGCCACAAAGCCATCTATTCCATAATCAAAATCTTTGATGTACAATGTAAAAAGAAGCGGCCCCAACACGGACCCCTGTGAAACACCACTGGTAACTGGCAGCCAACCAGAATAGGATCCCTTTATTCCCACTCTGTTTCCTGCCAATCAGTCAATGCTCTATCCACATATGTAACTTTCCCATAATTCCATGGGCTCCTTTCTTGTTAAGTAGCCTCGTGTGTGACACCTTGTCAAAGGCCTTCTGAAAATCCAAATATACAACATCCACTGCATCTCCCTTGTCTAGCCTACTGGTAATTTCCTCAAAAAATTGTAATAGGTTTGTCAGGCAGGATTTTCCTTTAAGGAATCCATGCTGAGTTCTGCCTATCTTGTCATATGCCTCCAGGTACTCTGTAACCTCATCCTTGACAATCGACTCCAACAATTTCCCAACCACCGATGTCAAACTAACAGGTCTATAATTTCCTTTTTGCTTCCTTGCCCCCTTCTTAAATAGCGGAGTGACATTTGCAATCTTCCAGTCCACCGGAACCATGCCAGAATCTATCGACTTTTGAAAGATCGTTGTTAATGCCTCAGTAATCTCCACAGCTACTTGGTTCACAACAGTTTGGCTGTACTTCGGGGTGTCACAGCATAGCAGTTAAGGGAATGCTATTAAATCTAAGAGCACCAGATTTTGGAGTTCAATTATGGCACCCTCTGTAAGTCTTACCTGTGGAATGTGTAGTTTTACTCCGGGTGTTCCAATTTCCTCCCACAGTCCACAGAAGTACCGGGTAGGATAATTGGTTACTGTAAATTGTTCTGTGAGTAGGTTAGAGTTAAATCAGAGTTGCTGAAGGTTGCTGGGTGGTATGGTTCAATAAATAAATAAATATATAAACAAATTACAAACAACAGGAATTCTGCAGATGCTGGAAATTCAAGCAACATACATCAAAGTTGCTGGTGAACGCAGCAGGCCAAGCAGCATCTATAGGAAGAGGCGCAGTCGACATTTCAGGCCGAGACCCTTCGTCAGGACTGGCGAAGGGTCTCGGCCTGAAACGTCGACTGCGCCTCTTCCTATAGATGCTGCTTGGCCTGCTGCGTTCACCAGCAACTTTGATGTATGTTATATAAACAAATTCATGAGTTTTGTGTATGGTTGAATGTTAATTAAACTTGAACTAGAGAACATTGAGTGTGTGCTCCCAACTTCATTTCAATGGAGATTTACAGCTGTAAGAATATAAATTATTACTTCTTTAAATTTTTATTGGTTTACACTAAAGCTTTGATGTGGTTTTATTTAAAAACATGCTATCAAAACTTCTGCATTATTTTTTAATGGTTTTCATATGGTTGGGACATTCAGAAATGGAAAACACTAGTCAGCTCTGACAGACGACAAAGCCAGATTTGCGGGTTTGCTGTCTGTCAAGAGATTTCTCAGCTGTCTGTGGGTGAGGTTTTCACGGCGCTTTTGTTTGACCTGCTTTGGGTGAGGCCCTAGCAACTAAGATCTGGATGTTGTTACCCAGTAAGTTTGATCTTTCAGCTCAACACCACGGAGCTGCAAGACAATACCGAACTTGCCCAACCAGCACCAGCAGCAGGCACTGCTCGGCGACACCCAGCCCTGTGTGTCCTGTGTTATATTTTCTTTCCACATCAGAAGCTAGTTCAGCCCATCAAATCTATGCTGGCTCACAGAGCAATCTCATTTCTCCACATGAAATTCTGCAGGTGCTGGAAATGTTCAGCAACACCAAGGGTGCATGAGGAACTCAGAAGGTCAGGCATCATCTATAGAAGGAAATCAATAGTTGACATTTTGAACCAAAACGTTGACTGTTGATTTTCCTCCATAGATTCAAATTGCAGACGTCACCTTTTACTGAATGCTTCGATGTACATGTTATAAATAAATTAATCTGAATCTGACTGTTGATTCCCCTTCATAGATGCTGCCTGACCTGCTGAGTTTCACTGACATTTTTGTGTGTTGTTCATTTCTCTGCCTCCCTCCATACCCCCATTTTCCTCACATTCCCATCACTTCCTCCAGGATGTCACCAGCCATCTGGACAATACAGACAATTTACTGTGGCCAGCGTGTCACTGGAATGTGGGAGGAAACCAGAGCACTGGGGAAACGCACTCAGTCCCGGAGAGAACATGAAAACTCCACCAAGACAGCACTGGAGGTCAGGATTGAAGTCAGGGTACTGAATCTGTGAGGAACTAACTCTCCTCTCAGCCACTGTACTGTCTTTTGTGTCACTACATTTTCCTTGAGTTCCTGAGAAATATTTATCCTCCAACTAACAGCCGAGTACACTAACCAAATAATTCAGCATTGCAAGTTGGAGAACAATTTTGCATTTGATGGCTCTGGGACTGTACTCTCCAGTTAAGAAGAATGGCAGAGGGATCTCATTAAAACCCATCGGATATTGAAAAGCCTAGATAAACTGGATATGGCGAGAATGTTTCCTATATTGGACTAGAGATCACAGACTCAGAATACATGGACGACCATTTAGAATGGAGATGAGGAAGAATTTCTTTAGCTGGAGTACAGTGAATATATGGAATTCATTGCCACAGACAGCTGTGGAGGCCAAGTCATTGGGTGTATTTAAAGTGGAGGTTGATAAGTTTTTGATTAGTAAGGATGTCAGAGGTCATGGAGAGAAGGCAGGAGAATGAGGTTGTGAGGGAAAATAAATTAGCCATGATGGAATGGGCTGAATGGCCTAATTCTGCTCCCATGTCTTTATTGTCTAATTTACAAATATTTATGATGTCACGAGTGTCCCTCACTGCATTGTGATTGAAAAAGAAATGGTCACAAATTCCTTCTCTGCTTCATGTTCCTTCACAGAAACAGGATTCTTGTTTTGATTAAATGAAAAAAAAATGCCATTTGCAATTCTTGTTCTGACCTCACAACATCTGGCTCCGATTCAAACCAGGCAATTAAATCACATTATGTTCAAAAAATAAACTTGTATCACTCCCTGCAGCCAAAATACTGCAATCCACCCTCAACTTTAACCTGTAGGAGAGACTACACAGAGTCTACATTTCATCATGCAAAATACTCCCCCTTCAGGAATCCATCTTATTCTATGTAGAATTGAGTTATGCAAAGCAATTCCTCTTTTTCTAAACATTTAAATACAATCGCCTTTCCTCTTGTTCTTTGGGATACTTAATAGACAAAAGAGAAAATACTGATGAAGGGTCTCGACCTGAAATGTCGACTGTTTATTCATTTCTATAGATGCTGCCTGGCCTGCTGAGTTCCCCCAGCATCTTGCGTGTGTTGCAAAAGAGAAATATATTTTAATGGAAGTCTTTCTTTTACTTGAGTTTCATATAGATAAAATAATCTATACAAAGGGAAATTAAATGTAGCTGCATACTGCCTTGTGTTTCAGAGAGAAACTCTTTGATGGGTTGTGAAAGTGGAAATTCAAAGGTGAGAAGGAATTAGAGATGCAAGGGGGCAGAGTGGAAAAAGCATTAGCAAGTCCACAGTGGCCACTTTATTAGGTATCTCCTGTACCTAATAAAGTGGCCACTGAGTGTATGTATGTAGTTTTCTGTTGCTGTAGCCCATCTACTTCAACACTTGACATGTTATGCGTTCAGAAATGAACAGCACTGTTGCAACGCATGGTTACATTGTTGCCTTCCGGTCAGCTTGAACCAGTCTGGCCATTTTCCTCCGACCTCTCTCATTAACAAGGCATTTTCGCCCACAGAACTGCTGCTCACTGGATATTTTTTTAAAGTTTCGCACACCATACTCTATAAATTCTAGAGACTGTTCTGTGTGAAAATCCCAGGCAGTCAGCAGTTTCTGGGATACTCAAACCGCTCTCTTTGGCACCAACAATCATTCCACAGTCAAGGTCACTGAGATCACATTTCTTCCCCATTCTGATGTTTAATCTGAACAACAGCTAAACCTCTTGACCATGTCTGCATGCTTTCATGCATTGTGTTGCTGCCACATGATTGGCTGATTAGATATTGCATTAATGAGCAAAAAGTCATGCACTGAGTTGAGAGTGATCCGGTATGTTACACACGTGGGTGACAGTCCAATAGCATGCTTAGATATCACGAGGTAAACATCAGCATGAATGTGAGATCACCCTGTGCCGACAGGTAGCCTATGTAAAGCATCAGGGCCCAACCAGGCTCCAGATTAAACACAAATTAAATTCTCTCCTGCAGAGAATCTCAGTTTAGTTTCTTCTAGTAACAACTGACCCAAACATCACAGAGAGGTTGCACATCTACTACTGCTAAAGGACTGCAACAACAGTCCAGTCTAGGGAGCTTATATCTTGAGTTATATGGCAATTCTATATCAAAAGGGCTGTTGGTAATTGAAGCTAGTTCTCAGATCTGTGATTTTGGACAGAAGGCCTTTGATAGCCAAATGTAAAGCTATTAACTCCAGTGATGTATCAGATTACATGTCACCTGTTGAAAACAAATCTTAGTATTTGTCCCAAGCACCAAACCTCTTACAGTCAAATAAAACTTAACAATTATTGTTTGCAATTGTGTCAGGTGAACACTTTATTAAGACACATAGATCTACAATTCAATGAGTCTACTACTTTTTATTCTAAACACAAAAGATTCTGCAGATGTTGGGAAACTTTAGTAACACACACAAAATGTTGGAAGAACTCAGTAAGTTAAGCAGCACCCATACAAGGGAATAAACAGTTGACCTTTTGGGCCAAAATCCTTCATCAGAAGTGGCCCAGTTCTGTGAAGGGCCTTGGCCCGAAACATCAACTGTTTAGTCCCCTCCATAGATGCTGACTGACTTGCTGAGTTCCTCCAGCATTTTGTGTTTCTCACCTTTTTATTTTTACACAATTGGTTAATATTGGACAGAAACGTAATGTGCTCACATGACAACTAATTTAGCAAACGGATTACAGAGACCCACTTGGCAAGACAGTTACTTTTCCATTTCAGGAAGTTTGCAGTGTAGGTCACTGAGGCACAACAAGCAGAGCTGTTGCCTGACACACCAGTGATGTGAGTGCAAGCTTTATATCTGGGGTTGCCTGAAACGAGTTCGAATGTTTTACTTGTGAATGTGTGTGGTTATTTTTTTCCCCCAGGTATTCGTCTCCTCCAACATCACAAAGATGTGCAGGTTGGAGGGACTAATGAACCACTATAATGCGCCCCTAGTGAGTCTGGGTTGAGTGGTAGAATCTGAGAGAGCCTGAGGAAAATTAGGGCAGAATAAAACAGGGATGGCACAGAATTAGTGTAGGATGGGTTCTTGATGTTCAGCGTGCATTCTAAAAATTTATTTGAGATACAGGGTGGAATAGGCCCTTCTGAGCCTTTGCACCATACCATCCAGCAATCCCCGATTTAACCCTAGGCTAATCACGGGACAATTCACAATGTACCTATCAACCGCTATGTCTGTAGACTGTGAGAGTAAACTGGAGCACCCGGAGGAAACATGCACAGTCACAGGGGGAACATACAGACAGAAGCAGGAATTGAACCAGGGTCACTGGTACTGTAAAGCATTATGCTAATCACTAAGCTACCATTCTTGACTGGCTGAAGGGACCTGCCCCTATGCTGTATGACCATAACACAAGTGTGGGTTATTGCCAGAAATTAGCTCTTCTGGTAATTCATGACATTCACTCTGTTTTATTATGGTACATGGAAACACTTCTCGGAGGATCGTCACCTTGTCCTGGTGGAGAGGCTTGTGAGTTCTTGAGATCCCAAGAGCAATGCTGTCTGGAGTTTAGCCAATCAGTAGGGTCACCCATGGCGTTAAGGTCAAGGGGAAGGTTCCAGAAAAACAGTGATCTAACCAACACCTCAGCGGTGGAGCTGGTAGAAGATGATGACATAGCACAATCCTATCGAAGGCGGAGGAAGGCTGCAGCAGTCCCCATTCCAGGCCACTGGACCCTGACTCTGACCCCGATCTGTCAAAGACCATGGAGTTGCTGCCCATGCATCAGCTTCTCCACGTTACAAAAAGTCACGCAGAGACATACTCCATTAAGACAGTGATAAACAACTACGTCAGAGAACATCATCCTCGACTTGAGTCATCACACTGCATGAAAACAGGTTTTTCCACTTGAATCCACTTTGCATAATAATCACTCAATCCCAGATATTTTTTATACATTCTTTTTGTATTTAGTCTGAGAAAATCTGGTAGGTCGTGACCAGATCTGGTTGCAATTGAGTTTTTGTTTTCCTATTTCTGCAAATACTGAACTTCTTAATTAATGATTAGTTGATATGCCTCTGTTGCCTGAGTTATTATGCCTGCAATCATGATGTTTGCTTTCATTTCATTGCAAAAGGTTTTTTTTAATATTCCTTTCAAACGAAATAAAAAATAAAGTGTATAATCATTCCATGAATAATACATATATTATATACAGGGGAAAATTACGTAGTAAAACTTTAGTATGAGAAGAGCCTTTTGTTGATGGTCATTGCTTTTGTCACCATTTCAGTGAGCATTGGCATGGAGACGTCTAATTTTTGAGTACATTTGATACCGCTACATCTTGCAAAGATGATGCTGTTCATCATCTACAGCAGGAGTTCCCAAACTTTCTTGTACCATGGACCCCTACCATTAACTGAAGGCTCCGTGGACCCTGATCTACAGCTTGACTTTGTGGGTCTTTGTAGTCATAATGTGGCCATTCAGGTTCTTCCATCCTCAGCCACAGCCACCTTGAGTGTGTGTTCCCCCAGTCTGTCGGCTTATTCAAGCTTATCCAAGTCTTCAATGAATAAAGCATGAAGACATAGCCAAGAGGTTCAGTTGTTGTTCAGACCAAACATCAGAATGGTGAAGAAATGTGATCTAAGTGAGTTTGACCATAGAATGATTGTTGGTGCCTGTCGGGGTAGTTTGAGTATCTCAGAAACTGCCGATCTCCTGGGATTTTCGCACGCGGCAGTCTCTAGAGTTTACAGAGATTGGTGCGAGAAAAAACACAAACGAAAAAACATCCAATGACTGGCTGTTCTGCGGGGGGGGGGGGGCAGAGAATGCCTTGTT
Source organism: Mobula hypostoma (assembly GCF_963921235.1). NCBI lineage: Eukaryota > Metazoa > Chordata > Chondrichthyes > Myliobatiformes > Myliobatidae > Mobula > Mobula hypostoma. The sequence continues at coordinate 72,447,442 of NC_086101.1, read as the reverse complement.
AATGAGAGAGGTCAGAGGAGAATAACCAGATTGGTTCAAACTGACAGAAAGCTGACAGTAACTCAAATATCTAGGCGTCACAACGGTGGTGTGCAGAAGAGCATCTCTGATGACAGAACAGGTTGAACCTTGAAGTGGTAAGTTAAACTGTAGATCAGGGGTTCCCAGTTGGGGTCCACAGACCACCCAGTGAATGGTAGGGGTCCATGGCATAAAAAGGGGTTGGGAATCTCTGCTGTAGATGATGAACAGTACTCATTTCAAAACAGTGAGGCTACTCTGTTAGTGAGGCAACAGCATTTCTGCTCTCATCCAGGAAAACAGGCACCCAAAATGAGGGGCTCATCCCCTTTTACACTTTTGCCTGAATTTTCCATTGCAAAAACAATCACTTCAACCACAGACTGGAATAAAAAGAAAGTGCTTCCCAACGTGATCTCAGGGCGGTTGCCAATTGCGTTAGATGGACAGTCTTATAAATTCAGCCAGGAATAGGATGAAATCACAAGAATTTCTGCCTCCTATTTTCTCCTTGGCTAGATTCAAATACTTAGGGGAATGGTGGGTGAAACGTTAGGATATAGCACACCATTTTACCAAATCTCTGAAGACCATCCTAGTGAAGGCTGAACATTGTACAGTAAAATTATTTCTGTCAAATTTGTCACTGACTGGATGTTGCCCAAATCAGGGCTTTTCAAAGACTGTGAAAAACACTGTATTAAAAAAAGAACTACTGTTGCCATGGTGATAGTAATGCAAGACTGACAAGTGTAGGTGAGAAAGTAGCTAGAGCAACAACGCAACATTTGACAATTACTTAACACGCCAATCTTAGCTCAGTATTAAAAATAAAGTACAAGTATAAAAAATTGCATTAAAAACCTCATCCATTGTTCAGAAAACTTAAATATCTCAGTGTTAAGATCGTAAACATCGCCCTCATGTAAAAACAAGACATCATGTTGCGTCTGCTCCTAAGGAGAGCTATCGAATTAGTCCCGCTCCACTGCTCTTGACCCACAGTCGGGCAACTGCTTCCTTTCTGGAATAGACAAAGCATATTCCATCACTCACCAATCTGTCCTGTGCCCACATCTATAAATAGATTTTGGGAACCGAAAAAAAAAATCTCTAAATCTTTGCATTGCAGCTTTAAACCAGATTTTGCAAAATTTTCAAGTTGTTACTTGGCCAAGAAGAATGTTTCTTTTTTGTTTTTAGCATTAATACCTTGCCTAGCACGTGGTTCAGGGGATACGGTGAGAAGCTGAAAAAGTTTCTTTGGAATGGTGGAGCAAGCTTGTCACACTAAATGATGTACTCAGGCTACTTGTATTCCTTACACAAAGAAGATGCATGGCTGGTTACAAACTATTCCTACAGATTTCTTGCAAGCGGCAGCCTTTGAATGCCGTTATTGTATGCAGGTTAATTTTTATTTCTATTAGATACGCTTCTTTGATTTTTCCAAACAAAAGCACTACAGTGGCTTCGATACATTATTTGAAGTGGCTCCGATGTTTATATTAGGGGTTCCCAACCTGGAGTCTATGGACCCTTTGGTTAATGTAAAGGGTCCATGGCACAAAAAACGTTGGGAACCCCTGGTGTATAGGATAAAAATACCTTAAAGCAAGACCAGCAGTCAGCATCAGATCACAACTGCCAGCAACAGAGAAATGATGGTGGTGGTGGTGAGTTGCTTTCTTGCTGGATTCTGTGCTGAGAAAGCACGTGATCAACAATGTCTTGTTAGGGAGACTTAAAAGGTTGTAGACACTGCAATCTCAAACAACACACAAGATGCTGGAGGAACTCAGTGGGTAAGGCAAGAAATGGACAGTTGATATTTTGAGCTGAGATCATTCATCTTGGCTGACGTCTTTTAGTGTCAGCAAAATAATTGACTTCAGGAAGTGGGGCGGAGTTTACACACCTGTCAGTATCAAAGGCAGAGATGAATGAATTCTTGGGTATAAATAACACCAACAGAATGTTCAGTCCACCCATGATTCCCCCCACCCCAGAAAAAATAATCACACCAATGCCTTTACTTCCTCAGAAGTCTAAGGAACTTCGACACGTCCCCAATGAACCTCATCAATCTTTAGAGGTGCACCACAGAAAGCATCCTATCCGAATGCATCACAGTTTGGTATGGCAACTACCCTATCTAAGACCACGAGAAATTGCAGAGAATTATGAACTCATCCTAGTTCAGCGTGCAAACCAACCTCCCTCTGTAGACACTGATTACACTTCCCACTGCCTTGGAAAGCAGTCAAGATAATCAAGGACCTCTTCCAGCCTGGTCATTCTCTCTTCTCCTGTTGGGCAAAAGATACAAAGGCCCGAGAGCATGAACTACCAGAATCAATTATAGCTTCAATCCCACTGTTATCAGACTCGCAGAAGCTAAAAGTTGAACACTCAAACTCCTGACCTCCAATCTGCCTTGTTTTGGTCTTTGCACTCGTCTACCTGCACAACACTTTCTCTGTCTCTGTCCGCGTTTTACCACCTCCATGTAAATTAGATTTGGAATAAATGTGTGACTGGAATGCCAAAAAAAAAAGCTTTTTACTGTATCTTCAGAGCCAGATTTAATATCACTGACATGTGTTGTGGAACTTATTGTTTTGTGGCAGCAATACAATGCAAGACATAAATATTACTACTAGTTACAAAAAGAAGTACAGAAGTGTGAAAGAGAGGTAGTGATCATGTATTTAGAAATCTGATCGCAGGGGGGAAGAAGTTGTTCCTAAAATGATGAGTGTGGGCTTTCAGTCTTTCTCCCCAGTGGCAGTAATGAGAGGATGGCATGTCTCAGATGTTGAGAGTCCTTTCTGATGGCTGTAGCCTTCTTGAGACAATGGATTTTTGAGGGTGCCCTTAATGGTGGGGAGGGTTGTGGCTGTGATGGAGCTGGTTTGGTTGAGCCTACAGCTCCCTGCAGCCTCCATACCAGGAGGTGATGACACCTGTCAGATTGCTCTCCACTGCAAGTGTGTTGTGTAGAAATTTTCTGGAACTTTTTGGTGGCATGCGAAATCTCCTCAAACTCCCAATGAAGTATGGCTGCTGATGTGTTGCCATCAATATGTTGGGCCCATGTTAGCACTGCAGGGGGTGCAGAGGAGATTCACCAGGTGCCTGGAATGGACAGGCTCAATTATGAGGAGAGACCAGAGAAGCTAGGTCTGTTCTCCCTGTAATACGGGAGGTTAAGAGGGGACATAATTTAGATATATAGGAGTAAGACAGGATACACTGCTGGTAACTTTTCCCTACATTACGCACTTTTCCCCTCAGGTTGGGCGAGACTAGAACTAGAGGTCATAGGTTTAGGGTGAAAGGTGAAATATTTAAGGGGAAGCTGAGGGGGAACTTATTCATTCAAAGCGGTTGTGCTAGTGTATAACGAGGTGCCAGTGGAAGTGGTAGATGTTGGTTCAACTGTAGCATTTAAAAAAAGGTTTGGTTAGGTACATGGATGAGGACTATGGTCCAGGTGCAGGTAGATGGAGCTAGGCAGAAGATTCAGCTGGCACTGACTAGATGAACTGTAGGGCCTACTTCTGTGTTGTGGCGTTCTATGACTCAAAGTAATATCCTAGTTGGTGATAGTGTTCTTTCTGCCTTTTAAACCATTATTAAATTGCCCATATTACTGAGCTTAACCCCCGCCCTAAGCAGTAAAGAGAAAATAGTGGCAGAGAAATTCTTAGAAACTCAAGTGATAATAATTCTGTTTTTCCTGTGAAAGCTGCTCGTCTGATGATACGCGCTCGAGATGCTGCTGCAAGTATCTTTTCCGTTGCACCTATACATACATGTTCATGTGCATATGACAATAAACTCAACTGTTTGACTTCACAGACATCCAGCAGCTCGAACTTGCAATTAAAATGTGACTGCTGACATGACAACATTCAATAGGATCTGCTTACAAAGCCAAATGTTTAAAAAAAAGACAAGTTTAGGAAAATTTGGCAGCTGAATTAGATGCCCAGCACAGCACCTACTGTAAGTGTACAAGAGGATGGGATTAGGGGCATAGTAGATGAATTTCCACTTGACATGGTATTACTCATTATACAAACCTCGTCACATCAAAATCTATTTATTTTAAGCCCTGAGGAGCCTTGGCCTACAAAGCTGCGGGTGGGAAGTGGAATTAACATACATACTTAGTACATTTTTGGCTGAAGGACATGAGTCAACTGGCCTCTGATTGTACACTCTGTCCTGTATAGAATGGGAAAACAGATGTAGCAGGCTACCTTTAGGTATCTGCTATGTATTTAAAAGCATTCTTTCTTGGTTTCAAAAAAAACTATTACTCTATATGAAGCTATAACATACATTAATGCTCTTCCTGTAACTTTGACACATTAGATAGAGTAAGATTACAAAGCGCTAACGGAAGTATCATTAGCATTCTACCAACTTACCATCGAGAATTGCCCATTGACCATCGATTTCTGTATGTTTTAAGTAAGAATCTTCAATAGTTGGGTCATAATCTGGCACAAAAATCTTTTGGAAGAACTGGATGGTGAGGGCACTTTTTCCAACACCGCCATCTCCGACTACCACAAGTTTGTACGTGGGGAGATTGTCACTTGGAACTGCACTTGCTGCCATGTTATAATTTAACCTGTTTAAAAAAAGGACAAAACAATATTAAATTTATGTCTATCATGCAAGGTACTCGAGTAATGTTTTTTATCGATCTGAATGGTCCAGATATTTAGAAAATCAGAAAATTACAATGGTTTCCCTCCACTATTAAGTGCTGCTTGCTGACTGTAACAAATTTTCAATCATCACCTTGGGTTTTTCCAATTTAATCCAAAGCCACATTCTACTTATCTCTGTACATTTCTCACCCATTCACACCACTTCCTTTTCAGCATCATGACAAACTCTGCTTTGGGCATGTCCTTAATTTCTCACCACTGTTTGCCATTTTCACACATTTCCTCTATGAGCTTCTCTGCTTTATCTTTCACATTGTCATCAATGATTCTGTTGATCACTCCCTCTAGCTCCACGACTCATTATCAGAATCAAACACATGTTGTGAAATTTGTTGTTATGAGGCAGAAGTACACTGAAATACATTGTAATAAAAATGATAAATTACAAGTACAGATAAAGTAAATTAAGTCCGTTTCGTTAGTCCTGATGAAGGGTCTCGGCCTGAAACGTCGACTATACCTCTTCCTAGAGATGCTGCCTGGCCTGCTGCGTTCACCAGCGACTTCGATGTGTGTTGCCTGAAGGAGTGAAAATGGGTTCAATGTTCTTTCAGAAATCTGATGGCCGAGGGAAAGAGGCTGCTTCAGAAATGCTGAATGTGCGTCTTCAGGCTCCTTGGAATGAGAACAGGGCACATCCTAGATGAAGGGGATCCTTAATGATGATGTCGCCTTTTGAAGATGTCCTCGATGCTGTGGAGGTTAGTGGCCATGATAGAGATGACTGAGTTTACAACATTCTGCAGGTTATTTTGATGCTATGCAGAGCCCCAACCCCCACAATACCAGACAATGATGCAACAAGTTAGAATGCTCTCCGTGGTACATCTGAAAAAATTTGTGCGTCTTTGGTGATATACCAATTCTCCTCAAACTCCTAATGAAATATAGCCGCTGTTGTGCCTTCTTTGTAATTTCATCAATATGTTGGGCTCAGGATAGATCGCAAGAGAAGCTGACACCCAGGAACTGTTTACCCTTTCCACTTCTGAACCATTGATGAGAACTGGTATGTGTTCCCTCGACTTTCCCTTCCTGGAGCCCACAACTAATCCCTTAGTCATTCTGGTGCTGAGTGCAAGGTTGTTGCTGTGACACCACTCAACTAGCTGATCTATCTTACTCCTGTACGTCTTCTCGTCACCATCTGAACTTCTGCCAACAATACTTGCGTCATTGGCAAACTTATAGATGGTGTTTGAGCTATGCCTAGCCACACAGTCGCAGGTGTGGAGTAGAACAGTGGGTTAAGCAAGCATTCCCGAGGTCCGCAAGCATTGATTGTGAAGAGGTGTAATTTCCTTAGCTCCAGAACACCATTTTATATTATTCCATCCACATCTCATTGGCTGAAGGAGGGTGATAAAGGTTTGTATTGAGGCAGCGTACAAAGAACATAGAAAAGTACAGCACAGTACAGGCCCTTCGGCCCACAGTGATGTGCCATCCTTTAAGCTCTTCTAAGATCAATCTAACCCTTCCCTCCTTCATAGTCAAGTCTACTTCTGAGAACTTCTTCCCCAAACGTAACGTACATTCATGAAGAACAACAGCAGGTTCAGGAAGGCAGCTCACTATGAACTTAATGTGAATAATAAGATTTGGGCAATAAATACTGAACTTATCATTGAGGCCACAGCTAAAAAAAAGTGTTTTTATTTAAATCACAAGATTGTTTCTCCTGATAGTTACAGGTTTTTGGAAAGTTCTAACCCAGAAGGCCAACTGCTTAATATGGATTTAAAGCTAAAAATCGAAACAAGAATATCGAGGCGAAATCATGAGCCAGTAGGGTTGGACGGTACCATCTGAGGGGAATAATGCTCATAGTGATTTTTGGCAAGGTATACATCTCTAGAGTTAGAAAATACGTGATAGCATTTCACCAGCGGTAGCTTTATGTGTGCTATCATGCATTTTATAACACTACCCTAAGCATTTCTGAAATATGGCCAATATAAAGTATAACACATATATTCAACCTAGTGGTATTTTGTCATCAGTGATCCCTCAACATTGAAATTTGTCACAATGATAGCTGAGTTCAAGCACTTCTCATCAAATGTTGTTATAAAATTCTACATTGAAAACTATGTCATTGGTGGCATTCGCAGTACAATGCCCAATTTCAGTAGAGTGAATCATTTCATTTTTAGAAAAATATTTGTTGTTTATTTTGGAAAAGTCAATAAAAACCCTAGGACACATATAATCACATAGATTTGTAGAGAATTTATTCAGGAATTCAAATAAGTAATCACTTTTTGTATATATTTCATATTAACTTCAGTACAGCAGAAAATGTTACCCCACCCCACAAGAGGTAAAAAATCTCGTTTGGAGAGATTTCTAGAGTTTTATCAATGTCATGATGTTTTCCATATTGTTGTATCAAATTAAAACAATCTTAAGCTTTTGTCATAGCATATAGAATTACAGTATAATAATTCAAATGTGGGGTTCCACACAGCCATAACCTAGGCCCCATTTGGTTGTAAAATGAATATATTTAATCAAAGGCTGCTTTCCATACTTTGTTTTCTATACTTTCGTAACCTATTAATAATCATAATAATTTTCCATGTCTTCCACGTTTTCCACATCTTCATCTGAACTTTCCACACTCTCTGAGGTGGATGCCTGGTTCTCACAGTCTGCCAGTCTACACATGTCTGTATACCTGAGGCCATTTGCAACACACATACATCTTGGGAGTGAACATTTTTTGGACAGTTACAGGCCAGTAGATTCAGGACGGCATAGGGTGCTGGCTGACCTTCCATCCAGTGCACCACCAACTGTTCAGCTCCCTCTCCTCTCAACATCTTCCATCCTCTGCCAACAGGGCTTGGCACTTATGGGTCCTTCTCCAAACATCTTCTCCATATATCAGCCTGGTAGTTGGCTCGCTGTGCATGTTCTGTTAAGCAGACCTTGCACGATGAGAGTTGATGACTTTCGATTTCACCTTTTCTGGCACAGAAAATGTGATACCTGAGCTCATTGACCTTGGTGGTCGATGCTTTTGGGGCATACAGGAGACAGGTAAATGCCTCCAGTTTGTCCATCAGTTCTGGGGAGAGGTCCCATTCCTGACCTAACTCTAAGAATGTGTCCTGAGTTTCCCTGTTGCTGGTCAGAAATTTTAGGGCACTTGTCTTCCCTTTGCCTGCAAAAGTGCTTACCGTGTCACATCCTGTATATGCGTGCAACCCGATGAGTGCCCTACAAACCCTTATGCCAACAGTGGCAGCAACCTTCCTGATGTCTACAAGCCTTGTACGGGTTCTAGTGTCACACTTCTGGAACAATGGAGCCTCAATCTTGTCACAAAATCCTAAAGACATGATAAAGACATCTGTGTCTTCTGAGCAGATCACTACAGATTGGTATCCCTCTCTTGTGGCATGGGCAGCATAGAGAAGTAGGCAGCCATCTGCTTCTTCTTGTTTACACTGAAGAGTTGACACCTCCTCACTGTCTTGAGATGTGATTCTGTAACATTTGTCATTCACAGTTGCATACAGAATCTTCTCCCGTAGCTTTGCTCTGTACTTCACCTTCCTCCATTTATGGACTATGAAGTTAATGAGACTATTTTTGTTACTGACTTTGGTCAGGCAGCTCCTCCACTGCCTCACCATCTGTGTGCCTGTGATACCTTGCAACTCATGACCAGTCTCTTCACCCAGTAGAGATCTTTCACTATTCTTGATAGAGTTCTCCTTGTATGTGTCGAACACAACATCTGTTCTGCTACTCTGACTGCTTTCCCTCAGAGCCATACCCAGAACTGTTGTGGCAACATCTCTGAAAGTAACTTGATCACCTTTCAATCTTTGGACCAAGTTCATTCCACTGTAGCAGAGTTTCCTGGGAGTAGCTCTTCTACTGCTACATTTTTCTGAAAGGTTGTGGCTAAAGTAGCTTTATTTGGCTTTCTCAGCAATCCTTCTGGTGTGGACAGGGCCCAGGGCAATGGTCCAAGGGGATGAGAAAGGATATCCTCCATACATAGACTGCGCTCTTGTGCCATCACTATGATGCGTCCAAACAAAGACCTGTCTGCTTTCAAGATGATCGCCCTCCCATTTGATTTCACTTCTCTCTTCTTCCACATATCACTGAATGTTTTCAGCTTGTTGGTTTTCATTAGGTCATGGAATTTCTTTGCTGGTGGGTCTTCCTCTAGTCTCTCATCCTTGAAGGTTGCATAACATTGCTCACCAATCTCATATGCCTTCATCAGGTCAAAGGCAATGTCCTTGGGGGCTGCCTTTGCCGTAGAGATGCTAATGAGGTCCCACTTCTCTGCAAATGGTTTGACCCATTCATGTATGAGGCTAACCACTGCTGAAACTGCTTCCTCATCTTTCTGGATTCTTGACCGCTGTAACTCCGCATGACAAAGCTCTGATTTGTTGCCTTGCACCATCTCCCTGAACTGTCCCAGGAATGCACTGTGGTGCTCAGCTGTTATGTAGTAACGCTTGATAGCTCCAGCATTCAGGCTGAACCGTGATGTGCCTCCAGGAGTCTGTGTGTGTCTTTGTTCACTGTGGCTTCAATAGCCTGGTCCACAGGGATCTGCCCAGAGGGGTTGTTACTTGACAGCTGCACTGAGAATTGGCCTGTCTTGAAGGCCTCATACACAGAAGGATTCTTCTCTGGGAGGTTCATCATCTGAGCAAAGTAAGGGGACAGGTACCTGGCATAATTCATCTTATCATAGGCAAAGCACCATGGGATCATGGTTCTTATAGCATGGAGGTGCAACTCCCAGTCCCCCTGATGAGAGGCGCACAGAAGCCCAGGTACTATGTTCTCCATCATGTCAATGTATGATATCCAGAATGGAGATAGCTCTCCATTGTTGTGACACAGGTGTTCCAGGAAGTCTGTCCACAGGGTTCTCATCTCAGCTAAGAATGAACTTTGCAGCAGATTATTCAACTTCTGTTGTTCAAGTCACTGGCCATGTCGTTCACATGGTCTAAGAATAATTTGATCATCCCACTCCTCTCTGGAACGTTATCCTCAACTCACGGTGTGAATTCTGCTCATGCAAGTCTCATCAATGCTTCATAGATGTACTTATGGACCCTGACAGCACAAGTGTAGTGCTTACCATCAAGGACTCCATTGATGGACCCCTCTGCGACAATTCCAAACCCTATGCATACGTCCTTTAGACCAGCATCCTGAAATCGCTTTCCTAGGATGGCTAAGGCATTACATATGGTATGGAATGTCCCCATCCTGAGAAGAATGTTGGAGAAGTGCTCTTTGTGCTTCCAGGCAATCTCAGTGGCTTTTGCATAGAGTGCTTGATCCATGACTACCACAATTGTTTCTAGATGAAGTTGCTTCCTGATTAGCTCTGATTGGTTCAGGATTTCAAATACTGTGGTCAACTCTGTGTCTGGTGAATTGATGGTTGGCAGATACCCAACAATATCTTGTGAGATTGGTTCTTGGTCCCTGGTGCTGATATTAAAACCAGTCCAGCTTGGGATTGTCTGATTCTCTGGATCTGTTTGCCTTGCAAGTGTCCACACCAGGTTCTTCTTGCAGGCAAGAAAGCTACCACGACTGTAATGCTATCACATATTTTCTAGCACTAGGTGTGTATACCTTGCCAAAAATCACTTTAAGAATTATTCCCCACAGATGGTACCGGTGGCCCAAATTTGGGGTCCTGGCTCATGGACTAGATAAGGTTTGAGCAGAAAATAGTGACCATCACCAAGGATGCTCCCGATCTTTAGGGAAGGGGGAGGTGGACTCCATCTCCCCCATGTTCTATTTATACTTGCACTTGTGTATACTTGTGTATAGATCCCAATTAGAATCAATTCCTGAAAATAAATCTAAACAGGCAAATAAAATTATGTCTGATTAATGTGTGATTGCATTAAACTAGTTGAAACAGTGGGTAATTGTCTCATGATTTTACTTCACAATTTCAGTAATCAAGGGGAATTCCCGGGGATTTCTAACCCATTCCTTTGTTGTGAATGATAAGTTTTCTACCATTTTGTAATTCTGGTCTTGTTTGTGGCCCCATACACTCGGTTTTCCCCAAACAAAATGGGAAACACGTCTTAATACAAAATGTTACAGAATGATGGGTTCCATTGTTGAATCTCACCCCCATTTTGCTGTTGAAATCACTGATACAGTAATCAAGAATTGTGTAATGCGGACTAGATGCTAACCAAAACCAAAACCTCTGTGTATGTAGTAGTTAAATTAGGGAACTATTACTCTGAGACCTGAACAAAGTCAGAGACTGAAAATCATCCCACTTAACTAACTAGAACACAGAGTATTACAGCACAGCACAGGCTCTTCAGTCCACAATGTCGCTCTGATCTTTTCGCTGACTCTAAGATCAATCTAGCCCTTCCCTCCCATAGATCTCTCCATTTTTCTAACATCCATGTGCCTATCTAACAGTTTCTTAAATGTCTCTAATGTATCTGCCTCTACCACCACCCCTGACAGGGCATTCCATGCATTCACCACCATCTGTGTGTACAAAAATTACCTCTGACATGCTCTGTATACTTTCCTCCAATCATCTTAAAATTAAACTGTCTCCTTGTGATAGCCATCCATGCTCTGAGAAAAAAAAACGTCTCTAGCTGTCCACTTAATCTGTGCCTCTTACGATCACAAACATCTCCATCAACTTGCAATTTCATCCTCCTCCACTCCAAAGAGAAAAGCCTTCACTCGCTCAGCCTATCCTCATAAGACACACTCTTTAATCCAGGCAGTGATAAATGAAACCAGGAACAGCAGAGTTAGAGAGATGGCAGGTAGAACTGAGAGTGGGAAGGAGAAATACAAGCGGTCAGCTGGCACGACTAATTATCTGAGATACTGTTGAATTTATGGTTCAGTCTGGAAGGCTGCGTTGTGCTAAGTCAGAAGGTTTGGTGAATTTCATTGGATTGGTGTTAAGATGTCAGAGTGGGTGTGGGATGGCAAAATTACACCTATGGGTAGCTGCAAAAAAAAACAGGGTTACCCTAGCAACTTTAACAGGAATCTTGTAAAGTGAAAAAAGACACTGCTGGATGAAATCATTGGGTCAGGCAACATCTATGAAAGGAAATGGTTAAGTCGAGATTTTTTATTTGGTTCTTCTACCAACTGGCAAAACACTAATCACTACAGTTTACGAACACTATGACCAACTTGCATTGAAATGAACAAATTGTTCAAATGTAATTGTGCTCTTTCTTGTAAAATTTGTGTACACTTTATGTTTTTCTTCTGAATGCTGCTGATATGATGCTACGTGCCTGTGTTTCTGCCGTAAGGTCTTCATTGCACCTGTGTCTATGTGTACATGAGTCAACTTTGACTGAAAGAGTCAAGGAGAGATAGCCAATAGAGAGAGCTAGCAAGCAGTAGGTGGATCCAGGTGAGGTGTGATTCACAGGTAGAGGAGGGAAGGTTGGAACTAGTGACAGTCTGGGAGGTGGTAGGCGGAGGCATCAAAAGGTTTACCCTCATTGTTAGGGAGTATTCACTGACGTTAAGGGTATAAAAATGTGACTGTACTTTTGGGGTTGGAGCCTTTACCGAGAGTGTCTCCAGAATGATGCCTGCTTGTACGCTGAATAAAGATCTGCTTCAGTGTTTCTCCAGACTTTGATCACAGTCACAACACTCGCGACTACAGTTCTATAATTAGTCATCCACGTAGCACTTTCATTGTAATTGTACCTCACCATAGTTCTGCACATGACAATAAACTTATCTTGATTAGTAATAAAAGACATAAACTGCACTCCTGAAATCAACAGGTAATGGAAAGTGTTTCAGATGTTCAGACATGAAAAACTTAGGTTCACGAGAATGATCCTGGGAATGAAAGGGTTAATGTCTGAGGAGCATTTGATGGCTCTGGGTCTGTATCCACTGGAGTTTAGAAGAATGAGAAGAGGTGGGGCGCAATCTCATTGAAACCTATTGAATATTGAAAGATCTAGATAGAATGGAGATGGAAAGGATGTTTCCTATGGCGGGGGAGTCTCGTATCAAAGAGCACAGCCTCAATAAAAGAATGCCCCTTTAGAACAGAGATGAGGAGAAATATCTTTAGCCAGAGGGAGATGAATCTGTGGGATTCATTGCCATGGATGGCTATGGAGGTCAAGTCATTGGGTGTGTTTAAAGCAGAAGTTGATAGGTTCTTGATTCATAAAGGGGTCAAATCTTGATGGGCTGAATGGCCCAATTCTACTTCTATGTCTCATGGCTCCAAGCAAACTTCAAAATTCTTCCGCACTGTTAAATACCCAGACAACCCCGCCTTTACATATCAACATTTATCAAAAAATGAGCACATACAAGACAAAGAAGATCACTGGAACTATTCAGAAATGACAGTATCACATTCATGGGCTTAACAGTAAAAAAAGACAACCAGTCCAACTTCTATGAACAGAATTTTCTTTAACAGTGTCTTTATATGTCAAAGAAAGATTATCAGGATCAAAATCAGGTTTATTAGCACTGGCATTGTCGTGAAATTTGTGGCAACAGTACTGCAAGGTGCAATGCATAAAATACACTTACAAGTTACAAAAAATATAAAACATAAGTAAGTGTAAAAAATGTTCTTGGATCATTCAGAAATCTAATGGCAGAGGGGAAGAACTGAACTATGGATCTCGCACTCTGTGTATTTCAGTTCAGAAAGACTACTTACTTACAGTTACTGTTAGCAAGATTTATTTTTCATTGCACATTGGGTGTTAGACAGCCTTTTTCCACCCTAGAAACATGGGGTTTGCTTTTGGGTTTTTTTGTTTCGTGGCTGCCTGTGAGGAGGTGAATCTCAAGGTGGTATAATGTATACATACTTTGATAACAAATGCACTTTGAACATGTTCCTAAAATTCTGAGTGTGTCTTCAGGCTCCTGTACCTCCTCCTTGACGGTAGCAATGAGAGAGGGCACGTTCTGGGTGAAGGATCTTAATGATGGATGCTGCCTTTTTGAGGTATCGTCTTTTGAAGATGCCCTTGATGCTGAGGAGGTTAGTGCCTATGATGGAGCTGGCTGAGTTTACAACTTTCTGCAGCTTTTCCCAATCCTGTGCAGTGCTCCTTCCATACCATCTTTGTGATATGCACCAGTTGCTCATATGACCATCCACCACCTGCTCCCATGTGACCTTGTTCGGGGGGCTAAGCAGGAGCTGCACCTTGCCCAAGGGTGACCTAAAGACTAGTGGAGGGAAGGAGCACCTTTCACCTCCTTTGGCAGATATGTATCAGCACCCTGCCTCCCTAGAAATTTGCTAGAGTCCTTGTTGACATACCAGATCTCTTCAAGCTCCTAATGAGGATCCCCACGGATCTCCCACCCAGCACTTATCCCTGCAAGCATAAATGCTACACCTGTTCTTACACCTCCCCTCTCACCACCACTCGGGACCCCAAACAGTCCTTCCAGGTGAGGCAACACTTCACTTGTGTGTCTGTTGGGGTCATCTATTGCATCCGGTGCTCCCAGTGCGGCCTCTTCTACATCGGTGAAACCCGACGCAGATTGGGGGACCGCTTCGTCGAGCACCTCTGCTCCATCCGCCACAACAGACAGGATCTCCCGGTTGCCACCCACTTCAACTCTGCTTCCCACTCCCATTCAGATATATCCATACATGGCCTCCTCTACTGCCATGATGAGGCCAAACTCAGGTTGGAAGAGCAACACCTCATATACCGTCTGGGTAGTCTCCAGCCCCTTGGCATGAACACTGAATTCTGCAACTTCTGGTAATTCCCTCCCTCTTCCTTCCCCCATCCCAGTTTCACTCTGCCCCCTCCTCCAGCTGCCTATCACCTCCCTCATGGTTTCACCTCCTTCTACTACCCATTGTGTTTTCCCCTATTCTTTCTTCACCTTTCCTGCCTATCACCTCCCTGCTTCCCCTCCCCCACCCCTTGATCTTTCCCCTTACTGGTTTTTCACCTGGAACCTACCAGCCTTCTCCTTCCCACCATCCCCCCACCTTCTTTATAGGGTCCCTGCCCCATCCCTCTTCAGTCCTGACGAAGGGTCTCGGCCCGAAACGTTGACTGTTCGTTACCACGGATGCCGCCTGACCTGCTGAGTTCCTCCAGCGTGATGTGCGTGCTGCTTTGACCCCAGCATCTGCAGAGTATTTTGTGTTAATGAAATACCGTTTCTGCCATGCCTTCTTCTAATTGTATCAATATGTTGGGCCCAAAATAGATCCTCAGAGATGCCCACATGAGGGAATGTTGCATACAAAGCTGAAATCAGCTTTCTCTATCAATTATATAGTAGGATAAACTACAAGCCATATCGAAGACATGGAGCAAAAGCTCACCTAAGGCTTCAACACTGTAAGAAAATTGATTTTCAGGAGAAAACAAAATGATCATGTGTCCCATTCATTGCTGAAGTAACAATGCTAACAGGTGATTGAATATCTGTGGTAACAGGGAAAAAGTACAGTCCTATTCTGCATAACCCACACCTCCCGTCCCTCCAGACGGTGCAGATGGATACTTTAACACGGTTCCATAAAGGTTGGCCATCCCACAAGTCCGGGTTCTCCCCAGCGCCTCTCATCGTTTTCAATTTGTTGATTACCGTTAGAGTCACAGAAAGGTACAGCACAGAAACAGGCCCTTTGACCCATCTAGTCCATGCCAAACCATTTAAACTACCTACCTCCAATGACCTGCACTCAGAACACAGCCCCCCCTACCCCTCCCATCCATGTACCTATCTAAATTTCTCTTTAACGTTGAAGTCAAGCTCACAGGCACCACTTATGCCAGCAGCTCACTCCATATTCTTACGACCCTCTTAGTGAAAGAGTTTCCCCTTATGCTCCCCTAAACTTCTCAGCTTTCACCCTTAACCCACCCAGCCTTAGTGGAAAAAGCATGCTTGCATTTAGCCTATCTATACCACTCATAATTTTGTATACCTCTGTTAAATCTCCTGTCAATCTTCTATGTTCCAAGGAATAAAGTTCTCACCTATTCAATTTTTCCTTACAACTCAGGTACTCCAGTTCTGGCAATATGCTTGTAAATTTTCCCTGCTCCCTTTCAACCTTATTTATATATTTTTTATTGGCAAACAGTTTTTTTCCCCTCTGCATTTCTTGGTGCATTTTATAAGCTACTATACCCACCTTTTTCAACCTCCCCTTCCCATTCAAGGAGAGGTTTTGCTTTTTAAACCATTTTGCCAAATACACTCAAACTCTGCAAGTTACAGCACAAAAGAATCTCCAGGGATTACATCCATTATGCAGAATGGAAAGAACGGAGCTATATGGACTAGAATAATAATTTACAGCCTTCAGATATTTAAACTTTGTATGCAAGCTTTTCTTAATCTTGCTGCTTCCATTTTCCCCCCATTGCTCAGATGCACTCAGAATATTGAAACAAATACTTAAAAACAAGCATACTACTGCTGAAACAACTAGAACATATTCCTGTCTGCATAGCATTGCCTGCTATGGAACTGATTCTCAATTTTATTTATTACATATTCATTTATTATTAGTTTTATTTGCACGATTTGTCTTATTTTGCACATTGACTGTTTGTCAGTCTTTGTGTGCCTTATCATTGATTCTATGGTATTATTTGCTCTACTGTAATTGCCCACAAAATAAATATTTTCTTGTATTGTATATGGTGACACATATGCACATTGATAATAGATTTACTTAGAACACGAGAAACAAAAAAAAATCAACAACCCTGTTCTTCACACAATCTTCATCCTATTCTATTGTAAAAACAATTCATTTGGTCACCATGGATTCACAACCAGAGTGAATGGAAAACAGATAAGCTTCTTGGTTTGCATCTAACATAATTATATATTTAGTCTGGTATTGGAAAAGGCAGTACCTTGAGTCAAGCATCAGAAATACAAATTGATTTTGCTGATTCTGTACACAGATGGAAATAGCACATCCATAGTGGACAGATCTCACTTCAAGTACAACCTTAAACTAAAGTTAGGCAGCTGCTTTCTTACACAATTCTAGATTAGATCAGTGAGTAATTGCTCCATCATGCTTTTTTAAAAATAAAATGTAGTTAACTCTTCACTCGATGTGATACCTCTCAAGGGAACAAGAAGAACCTTAGCAACTTCATTGCAATAACATAAGCGTAACAACACTGGTCCCTTCTTTGAAAATGCACAAGCTGCAATTGACCTATTATCTAGAGTGGTTCTTTGGATACAGCACTTGCCATGTGTTACACAGTCAAACCTATCTACATGAATATTGCCAGGAATATCTGCTTCTGATGAAGTTGAGGTATTGAAAGGTTGGAACTTAGATTGGCACTTTAGCTATCTATAAAACATACATATTATTACCCTATTCAGGGTGTACAGAAGTTCTTCGAAATTACTTGTTCAATGTTAATACATCCTAATTAAGGCAAAATGCGGAAGTTAAGGACCTAATCTCCTCTATGCCAGAACCTCAAGCAAATGGCTTTTCCAGAACATCAGAAACACCCTGCTTTCCTGTGTATCAGGAAGCCTTTACTCAATCACACAAATTACAACCTAGTCCATAACAACAAGAGCAGAATTAAGCCATTTGGCCCAAGAGTCTGCTCTGCAATTCCATCATGTCTGATTTACTATCTCTCTCAACCTCATTCTCCTCCTTTCTCCCAATACCCTCTGATGCCCTGACTAATTAAGAATCCATCAAGCTCCACTTCAAATATATCCAATGACTTTGCCTCTACAGCTGCCAATAGCTGGAGTCAGACCTACACAGAGCAGTGAACCTCCAGTGGCCAGAGTCAGGCCTACACATAGCAAAATAGCAACACACATTAAAGTTGCTGGTGAACGCAGCAGGCCAGGCAGCATCTCTAGGAAGAGGTACAGCTGACGTTTCAGGCCGGGACCCTTCGTCAGGGCTGAATTTCCAGCATCTGCAAACTTTGATGTGTGTTGCTTGAATTTCCATCATCTGCAGTCCTGACGAAGGGTCCCGGCCTGGAACGTCGACTGTACCTCTTCCTAGAGATGCTGCCTGGCCTGCTGCGTTCATCAGCAACTTTGATGTGTGTTGCTTGAATTTCCAGCATCTGCAGAATTCCTCTTATTTGCGTTTTTACATAGCAAGATAGTTTTGGTTATCTTTGGTCAATCACTGCAGGAACTCCACCGTGTCCTGAAGCCAGACGTCTTCCACTGCTTCAGCAGTGACCTTCCTTCCATCATAGGGTCAGAATTGAAGGAGTTTGCTAATGAATGTCCAATGCTTAACTTGATTGATCCACAGCAAGTAAAGCAGCTCCTCCCTGCATCCAGCAGGACCTAGACAACATTCAGGTACAAGCTTATAAGTAGCAAGTAATGCCAGTGCTTCAAACTGTCCTGGTTGTGACTACCTCCAAAGTGAAAGAAGTGAGTTGACTTTTATGATTCTTGATTGACTATGATCTTATTGAAAAGCAAAGCAGACATGTGGGGCCAGGTAGAATGTTCTGGCTTTTGTTCTTAATGTTCTTGTGATATCCTGACTTTAGGTGGTAAGGTAGCATACCTGTTGGCATATCACAGTGCCAGTGATCACCAGCCAGGGTTCGATTCTTGCTACTATCTATAAAGAATTTGAACATTTTCCCTGACTACGCACGTTTCCTCCGGTTCCCCCCACATTCCAGACGTACAGTTGGGGTCACTGAGTCGTGGGCGTGCTATGTTGGTGTCAGGCGCATAGTGACACATGCAGCTGCCCAACAAAACAGTCACTCCTTAGATTTGACACAAATGTTGCATTTCATTGTATGTTTTGGTGTAGCCGGTCATATAAAGCAGGGGTCCCCAACATTTTTTGCACCGCAGACCGGTTTAATATTGACAATATTCTTGCGGACCGGCCGACTGGGGGAGTGTTCAAGTAGGGTTAAACTCACCTCAACATGTCTTTTACAGTTAGGGTTGCCAACTTTCTCACTCCCAAATAAGGGACAAAAGTAGCAGTCCAATCCCGGGACACTTTACCCCAGGAAAAGACTACCATGACCATGAAGCCTTGCGCGAGCATCTGTGTGCGCATGCGTGTACGTGCCGATTTCTTTTCCCCCCACAAATTGGTTTTGCATTCATCTTCCCAACTATACTGTACATACATTATTTCTACTTTATGTAGGTTGTGTATTTATCATATCATTTCTGCTATTATTATATGTTAGTGTTATTTATTTTCAGTTTTATGTGTTATTTGGTAGGTTATTTTTTGGGTCTGGGAACGCTCAAAAATGTTTCCCATATAAATTAATGGTAATTGCTTCTTCGCTTCACATCATTTCGGCACGAAAGGTTTCATAGGAACGCTCTACCTTAGCGGGGGAGATACAGGACAAACCAATTTAGTCCAATATACGGGATGTCCTGGCAAATATGGGACAATTGACAACCCTATGTTCAAGTTCAACAGTGCGTGACAGGGAATGAGGAAAGGTGCAGCTGACTCATATTGTTTCCTCATGGCCTGGTAGCACATGCTTTGCGGCCCGGTGGTTGGGGACCGCTGATATAAAGCCAACCTTTAATCTACGAATGCAATTACAAACCATGCAACATGGGCAGATGGGGCTCATCAGCCGTGGTTGCCAGCTCAACTCGGAGAAGGGAAACTCTGATCTCAAACTTCCACTGCATTGCACCTGTACCCACTCACGGGGAAGACTTTGGGAGTAAACCCTGAGGGAAAAGTCCGGAGCTGGACTGCTAAGGCAGTCCGATGTGGAGTTCAATACTGACTGGCAACTCCTGCAACACCACTGGTGCCAAACTGTATCGGTCTCTGCTATTCCTCTGGATTCATCAGCTGTGTGGAGAGGGAGAGCCTACTACATGGGCAACAGCTTGCTCTCCATATTGTACTGCCCTGGCTTGCGTATCACGTAGTCAGCTAGCACACAATATCCATGGAGAACCTTGACCAACAGAGGGCTAGCTCAGGGTCCACAGTACTTAATTTTTACCCCGTTTTCAGCAACCAGGTTTGTAGTACCACAAAACATGGGGAGAAGGTTGTAACATGAAGATTGAGTGTCCAGCTGTCCCTCTTGGCAGAGATGAATCGGGTTGGTGAGGATGAGGTCCAATAGGTTTATCCCTCGTGTTGATTTATTCATTCACTGCTTGCCACAGACCCACTGCAATCACAGTACCCTTCATGACCCAGTCAGTTCATCAGCTGTGTGGTGTCTTCAAACAATTCTTGGTAATGAACAGTGGTCCCTCAACCAGGCCACAAGCTAATCCCCAGCCACATGCAGTGCTTCTTCCACAGGATGCTCAGAGTGGAGGAGTACAGATGCATCAGTTGGAGGACAGCAAGTGTGATTGGGAGGAGGTCTCCTTGAAGTGTGATTGAGGAAGTAGCCTTGACACTCTGTTCATCCGTTATTTATTTCTATTGCTATGCACGGAACAGGCCTTTCTGGCTCAACAAGCCGCAAGTCCCGGAAGCCTACCCATTTAACACCAGCCTAATCACAGGACAATTTACAATCTGCCAACTGGTATGTCTTTGGACTGTGGGAGGAAATTAGAGCACCTGGAAGAAACCCACACAGTTCACAGGGGGAACTTACAAATTCCTTACAGCCAGCAACACAGTTGAGCTCCAAAATGCACCAAGCTGCAATAGCATTGCACTAACCACGACACTAGCATGGTTCCCCAAATGTATACAGTTATGGCACTATCTCAATTCTCTGGTGAATCCTGTTCCTTCACTCCGAGAAAGGATCACTTCATAGTTTGGCACGAGGGCTGTAACGAATGATTCCAATGTTGACTGTCAGCTTGCTGCTTGACTAATCTATGGGACAGCTCTCCCGATACCTTTGCCCCCATATCTTTGCAGGAAGATTTTGGAAGGTTGAGTGAGCTGGGAGCAATGCTGCAGTGTCAAATTTCACTCCCGCTCTTCAGCTTTATTCAGCCTGATTTTATCATTGCTATTTTAAACATAGTAGTCACCATACAGTCTGTAGATCTTTTCAGAGGGCAATTAAAAGTCAAAGCATTGTTCAGAGTTACCTGTGGGCCACATCAGTTATATAAAAAAACAGATTTGTTTTCTTGAGGAGTTTTTGGTCAAGATTAAATTTCATTTTAAACTATTCCCTGGATAAGAGGCCATGTCTTATAAAGACAGATAGGATTTTTCTCTTTGGAGCGAAATGGGGACACCGCCTTTTTCCCTCATTAGGGAGAGTGAGAGCCTGTGGCATGTCGAATTACCAGGTGAACAAGTAGTCTTTGGGGCACTGCAAGTCTGTGTCTTTATTGGTGCTTTGCTGCTCAGTTGAGTGCTCGGTGGGGGGTGGGGGGGGTCATTGATTTGCTGCTGCTTGTGTGTGGGAGGGGAGAGCTGGGGGGGCACTTTAGGATTCTAACATGTAACTGTCATTCATTCTTTGAGGCACTCCTCTGTTTTTGTGGATGTCTGCGAAGAAAAAGAATTTCAGAATGTATATTGTACACATTTCTGACATTAAATTGAACCTATTGAATGAGGGGTGACTTGATAGAGATTTACAAGATGATAGGGTGGATAGCCAGAGACTTCTTCCTAGGGCAGAAAAGGCTTCTACAAAGGGACATAATTTTAACATGATTGGAGGAAAATATGGGGGTGGGGGGGGAGAATATCAAGTTCTTTACACAGTGTGGTGGGTGCGTGGAGAGTCAGATACATTAAGAATCTCTCAGATAGGGAAAATGATGATGAAATTCCAACTGAATTCACCAAATCTTCTGACTTAGCAAATGCAGCCTTCCAGACAGTACATTAAATTTAACAGTCTCAGATAATCAGTCGTGTCAGTTGACCGCTTGTATTTCACCTTCCCTCACTCAGTTTCTACCTGCCATCCCTCCAACTCTCTTACGGATGCCTCCTGTTTCATTTGACGATTAGAGGACGTGTTTTAGGTTGAGTGAGTGAGGGTTTTTCTCTTTAAAGTGGAGGAGAATGAGATGCTGCTTGATTGAGGTGTATAAGATTTTAAGAGGCACAGATCGAGTGGACAGCCAGAGATATTTCTTCCCAGAGCAAGAATCTCAGTGATTTCAACAGCAAAATGGGGGTGAGATTCAACAATGGAACTCATCATTCTGTAACATTTTTATTCATACACATTTCCTATTTTGTTTGGAAAACAGTGTATGGGACCACAAACAAGACTAGAATTACAAAATCTTCAAAAACTCATCCTTCACAACAAAGGGTTAGGAATCCCCAGGAATTCCCCTTGATTTCTGAAATCAAGTAAAATGATGACACAAACAATTACCCACTTGTTTAAACTAATTTAATGCAATTACACATTAATCAGACATAATTTTGTTTGTCTGTTAAGATTTATTTTCAGGAATTGATTCTAATTGGGATCTATTCACAAACGTAAGGATAAATATAAGGTGGGGGAGATGGAGCCCACCTACCCCATCCATAAAGATCAGGAGTAATCTTGGTGACGGTTACTATTTTCCATTACGTTCCTTATCTATTCTCCTCCAGAGTTTTAGCTTTAATTCCATATTAAGCAGCCAATCTTCTGGGTTAGAACATTCTAAAAACTGGAACAATCGGGAGAAACAGTCTTGTGATTTATATAAAAGCGCTGTTTTATTTTGGCGGTGGCCTCAATGACAAGTTCAGTATTCATTGCCCAAATCTCCCTGTTCACAGTGAGCAGCCTCCCTGAACTTGCTGTTGCTCTTCTGGTGAATGCCCGTTAAGTTTGGGGAAAGTTGTTCCCAGAATTAGACTTGGCGTCGATGAAGAAACAGTGATATACTTCCAGATGAAGATGGTGTGAGAACTTGGAGGGGAACACATGTCTCAACATTCCATTCCTTCTCTTTGGAGAACTTGTTTTATACGGAAGTAGAAAGATTGAAGAAGACAGAAATCAGATATAACAGGAGTTGACTACCTGAATTGTTAACCCTGCTCCCCATTTCACAGAGTATCTCCAACAATTTGTTTTCATTTTTTAGTTGAATTCGTTGTTTCCATTCCATTCAGGATTGATAAGATGCTGTTGAATTTGACAGACGTTCAAAGCACACCACATTCCATGTTAATGGGAATATTCAGAATATGTGGTTTAGAGAAACACTATGGGCTCCGAAATTTATTCAAAAAATTATTTCTTACAGTGATTACTTCTCTTTCTGTACCATTGTTTCTTTATTTCGCGAACCCTTTATAGACTACTGTATACTTTGGCACACAATGACTCAACACTCAGTCGTCATCTTAACCAGTGAAACCTAACACTGCTCAGGCAAAAGCATCTAGAGTAAAAGGAACAGCTGAGAAGGACTCAGAAGCCTTGAAGTTTCATTCTATCTGATAATGATTCACAGTATTATGCTTTAAGAGAAATTCTTTTAACAGTTGGAGAGTTTTTCCAAAAATTGAAGACAGAACTGTAGCCATGGACAATGCAGAGAAGTCATTGAATGACCTTAAATAACCTAACAGACTGTTTTAGATGTTCCTATAGGCTAAAGAAACAATTCCCTCCCCCAACCATCTTGCAACAATTCTCGGAAAAAGAAAGCTTCCTGTTTCTCTCCCCCCCCCTCAATAAAAACTGAACGTCAATGATCTCACACTCTGCCTTTCTCAATTGAAATAAGAATTTTTCTTCCTTAATTAAATGCTGATTTGAAAACAGAATTTGAAGAGATGTTCAAAGCTGCACTTTTTGTTTTACAAATCATTTGGCCTGGTTTCAGATATCCATGCTGGGCACCAAATTTTACCAGACCCACAGAATTAAAACATGGCTCAGCCCAATATAGCTGAGGTACATCCCTTCTGCACCACTAGTACTATCTGCAGTAGACACTGCCTCAAAAAGACAACCTCCATTAAAGATCACTACTAATTGGGCCATGCCATCTTCTCAAAGTTACCATCAGGTGGGAGATACAGAGGTTCAAGTCCTACTCCACTAGGTTCAAGAACAGCTATTTCCCCGTTAACCATTCAGTTCTTGAAGAGTTGGCACAAGCCTGATCACTAGAGTTTTACAACATGATGACACTTTGCACTAAAATGAACTTGGTCTTATCTTGTTTTGTCCTAATTGTATTCGTTCTTGTAAAAAACAATGTACACAAGGTTTAATTTATGTTTTTTTTCTTGTGAATGCTCCTTATCTGATGCTCTGTGAGCGTGATGCTGCTGCACATTTTTCATTGCACCTGTGCACATGACGATAATCTTGACTTTGATCTTTGTCTGGTAAAGCTTGTTGTATCCATCCCTAGATGCATTCTCTCCCAGGCCATGGACATGACTTGCAAAGCCTGCGTTCACCATCCACCACTAATTACTCCTGCCGCAGGAGGCAATTAAAAATGAGTCACTTCAAGATTCAAGATTGTTTGATGCCATTTCCAGTACACAAGTGTAAAGGAGAACAAAATAATTGTTACTCTGGATCCGAAACAGCAAAAAAAACTATGATAGAACACAATAAAAAATAATAAATATAAATATACAAGATAGCTTATATGCATTGTACATCCATAAAGTGATGCTAGGCACAGGAGTGTCTGTACATTTGGTGACTGACAGGAAAAGATAAGGTAGTGGTGGTTGGGGGTTTGGAGGGGTGGGTTAGTGGGTGGAGGTGTTGATCAGCCTTACCGCTTGGGGAAAGTAACTTTTTTTTTGAGACTGGTGATGCTGGATAGCCTCCTCCCTGATGGAATGTGACAAATAGTCCATGAGCAGGGTGGGTGGGATCATTTATGATTTTACTGGCCACTTTCTGGCACCTTTCTATATACATGTCCTTGTGGGTCTGGAGTTAAGTTAAAAGTCAGACTGGGCAAGGATGGTAAATTTCCTTCCCTAAATAATAGCAGATGGATTTTCACAACAATTTGATGGCTATCATTACTGAGAGTAGCTCAAGTTCCAGATTTGTTTATTTACTTGTATTTAAATCATCCAGCTGGTATGATGGGGTTCAAATAAGTTTATGAATCAATGGTCCAGAGCTCTGGCTCTAATTGAGTAATCTAACCAGTACGTGATGTACCCACATTGCTGTTCGAACAGTTGCCCTTTGATTTTGGCTGTAGATGAAATGCGCACAGACCTGTTTTAGAAATAGAACACCTATATTCGTACGACTTAACACATCCAATCAATCACTGAATCAGGGCCAACACTACTGATTGTACAGAAAATCTAACCATAATTGACAATGGATCCCTTTGGTTTTAAAAAATGCAAAGAACAAGAATGTGGCAAGATATTTAAAAATTTTATTTATTTTATTTCAAATTGGATGGGAGATGTTTGGTCTAGGTGTTATTGTAATTTTCAGTTTAACATGGCGTACAGAAATATTAATAGCAATTCTCCATATATTTAAATTCTGCATAACTAATCATTGATCATAATCAGGAAAAAATTCTGTTGCTCAGTTGTTGGCATTACGCTATTTAAGTGTCAATTAGCTACCACATCAAGCAAAATAATTTAATCAAGATCAAATTGATGTGCTACTGTTCCCTGACCAAACTGAGGAGAACTAATTCCTCCAGATTGAAGTGAACAAAATTGCTAATCTGATCATTTACCCTTGCTTGCTGCAAAGAACAGCAATCCCGAATTGATCACTTCATAACTTAATCCCAAATCAGTAATCAAATTGACGATCTCAGGTCATTAAGCACAAGTCAAGCCTGAATGGCTCAGGTCTTTTATCTGGACTCGGAAACCAGACCGCCATCAAATCACATTTATACCATCCACATCTGAAGTACAAATCAGGCAGAGTTCTTTCAGTTCATTGTTCCTACTGGTTGGGAATAGCCTTGACAGATTTGCTTCCCCTCCTTAAGTTACCAGTATCAGAGAGGGAAGTGGCGATAGGGGATTATCAATATTACAACCCAACATCATCAGTGCGGTCTAAAATATCCATAGTGCAGCCACCATATAAAATAAACATGACTGATTTGCATTAACAGTAAATCCAGTCTTATGTGGTGGTGCAGGATTACCTTCTGGTGTAAACCTTAACCAGACAGTTACACTTAGTGGTCATTTTATTAGTTACAGGAGTTTAGCTAATACAGTGGCTCCAAGAGTGGAATAGTGTGGTCTTCTGCTGCTGTAGCCCATCCACTTCAAGGTTCGGCATATTGCGCGTTCAGAGATGCTCTTCTGCACATCACTGTGGTTATTTGAGTTACTGTCACCTTCATGTCAGCTTGAAGCAGTCTGGCCATTCTTCTCTGATCCTTCTCATTAACAAGGTGACTTCACCTGAGATATGTATATATTTTTTCCCCACACCAATTTCTATAAGCTCTAAAAACTACTATGCAGGAAAATCCCAGGAGATCAGCAGTTTCTGAGATATTCAAACCACCCTATCTGGCACCAATAATCACATCACGGTCAAAGTCACCTAGATCACATTTCTTCCCCATTCTGATATTTAGTCTGAACAACAACTGAACCTCTTGACCATGTCTGCATGCTCAATGTATTGAATTGCTGCCACACGGTTGGCTGATTAGATGTTTGTATTAACACGCAGATGTACAGGTGAACCTAATAAAGTAGTCACTGAGTGCATTTTCCCTAGTACATGGAAGGCCAAGAGGAACTTTACAAAACTGCAAGGGGCAGAGATAGGATAAGCAATTCAAAACCTTTTCCCAAGGCAGTGGAGTGTAAAACTAGAGGCACAAGTTTAAGGTGAGAGGGGAGAAAATTTAACAATCAACTTTATTCACCATATACATTTACATGTATTAGGAATTGGCTGTGGTGTGTTGGTGCGACAAGCAACAGAAGAACGACAACAATCATAAAGAATTCAAAATTATATATAAAATAAAGTTAGGGAGTAAAGTACAGATATGGAATAAAATGTTCATTTTAAATACCAGCTTGCATTTACAATGTAAACAGTATTATAAAATGTGGTTTAAAGGAGATCTTGGGTTAGTAAAGTGCTCGAGGAATTCAGTGAGTCAAGTGGTGGTGGTAAAGGGAAGGTCAATGTTTCTTGGTCAAGACCCTGCATCAAGACTGAGCAGGTAGACCAGGGGTTTCCAACCTTTCTATTGGCATGGACCAGTGCCATTAAGCAAGGGGTCAGTGGACCCCTGGTATAAAGGGAAGATAGCAAGTACAAAGAGGTGAGAGGGAAAAGCAAGACGGGGGTGATAGCAAGGGATTTAACAGGGATTGATGGGCAGATGGAGCCAAGATCTTCTTGACCAGCTTCCTATGTCAAGTGCCTTACTAAAGTCTATGTAGACAACATCCACTGCCTTGCTTTCATCCACTTTCCTGGTAACTTCCTCAAAAGACGTCATAAGATTGGTCAGGCAAATACAGTTTCCGCACTTGCCTCCTGTGGGAGTCAAGGAAACACCTTGTCAGGCCCTGGGGATTTATCCACCCTGATTTGCCTCAGGGTAGCAAACACTTCCTCCTCTGTAATCTGTACAGGGTCCATGAAGTTGATGCCGCTTTGCCTTATTTCCATAGACTCTATATCCATCTCCCGAGTAAATACAATTGCAAAGAATTCACTTAAGATTTCCCCCATTTGTTTTGGCTCCACACATGGATTACCATTCTGATCTTCCAGAGAACTAATTTTGTCCTTTGCAATCCTTTTGCTCTTAAGACATCTGTAGAATCCCCTAGGATTCTCCTTCACCTTGTTTGCTAGACCAACTTCATACCTTCCTTTAGCCTTTCTGATTTCTTTCTTCAAGTGTTTTCTTGCATTTCTTTCTTGTACTCCGTAAGCACCTCATTTATTTCTACTTGCTATGTACCTCCTTTTTTCTCTTAACCAGGGCCTCAATATCTCTAACTTTTATTCTGACATGTACATACAAGCTTTGTACTCTCAAAATTTCATTTCGGAAGGCATCCCACTTCCCAAGTACACCTTTGCCAGAAAACAACCTGTCCCAATCTACATTTGCCAGATTATTTCTAATACCAATCAATATTGGCCTTCCTCCAGTTTGGAATCTCAATCCATGGACCAGACCTATCTCTTTGCATAGTTACTTTGAAACTAAAGGCATTGTGGTCACTGGATGCGAAGTATTTCCCTACACAAACTTCTGTCACTTGCCCTGTCTCGTTCCCTAATAGCAGATCCAGCATTGCACGCTCTCTTGTAGAGACTTCCACGTACTGGTGGAGGAAACATCCCTGAACACATTTGACAAAATCAATCCCATTTAATCCTTTTACAGTATAGGATTCCCAGTCAATGTGAAAAGTTAATATCACCTACTATAACCATCTTATGTTTCTTGCAACAGTCTGCGATCTCATTTAAGATTTATTCCTCTAAATCCCTAAGACTGTGGGGTTATCTGTAATATAGCCCCATTAGTGGTCATGCCTTTCTTATTCCTCAGTCCCACCCATAATGCCTCACCAGTCAAGTTCTCCAGTCTGTCATGACAGGGCACTGCCCTGACATTTTAGCTGACTAGAAATGTTATTCCTCCTCCTCTAATTGCTCCCGCTCTGTCACGTCCAAATCAATGGAACCCTGGAATATTGAGCAGCCAGTCCTGACCCTCCTGCAACCAAGTCTCACTATGGCTACAACTTCATAATTGATCCATGCCCAGAGCTCATCTACCTTTGCTATGATACTTATACATTTCTTGTTCTAACTTGTAGTGAATTTTAATGTATTGCAATGTATTGCTGCAACACAACAAATTTCACAACATATGCCAGTGATAATAAACCTGATTTCTGAGTTATAGCACAGGTACCTGAATGGGGAAGGACAAGAGGGGTATGGTCTGAATTTGGGCACAGAGGATTACCCTGGAGAGATAGACACTGTTCACCACAGACAGGGCCCTGCTTCTGCAATCCACAGATCCAGTGGAAATCAGCCCTGTGTCCTCGACTTTGCAGTGAAGTAGGCAAGCACAATGAGTTCTTGGTTAACTGTGAGGAAAAGTCTGAAGTACTTGCCAAAGAAAACAAAAAAAGTATTATCAGAAAAGCCTTAAAATGGAGGCCCCAAAATGCTGACAACGGCAATGAGCAGAAAGCAAAGCCGACCCTCCAGCAGCAACCTCTCACTCTCACACTCCTGACTTGGATTGGAAACAGGCAGAAATAACTCCAGGCTGTTAAAGTGCCCTCCCTTCTTAACACAAGTACACCCTTTCTATGAGAGACAGCGTTCCCAAAACAAAATCAACTCAGGCACGCAAGATTTACCAGAAAATGAATTTTGGTGACTTAAATATCAAGTTACCACAGCACACTCAGACAAAAAAAAACAACACGGGTGTTATTCTTTGAGAATCCGTTTCCAAATGCAGTGTCTCGAATGCATTATGAGAATTTTTCACTATATTGAGAGCGATTTGAACCGGAGTCGCACTGGGAGCCGGCTGTTGGGTTATATTGTGCATTAAATTATCAAGGAGGTTAAAGAAAGGAATTAAAAGCATAGAGGTTGCTTTTATTGAGTGGGTAAAATCCAGAATGAAGGGTCAGGCGTTGCAGGGATTGGCATTCGCCCGGTCACTTACCGTCGCTGTAGCCGCACCTCTTCCTACACTATGCTGGTCAACATGTCAAGGCTGTTGCGAGCCCCCCAGGGCCGGTCTCTCTGTCATCCCCTCTTCCAGGACACTCTCCTATCCCCCTCGTAAATTGTCCTCCTTCCTGCCTATGGTGTAAAAGAAAACTCCGCCGTCCCCTTTCAGATCACTGAGCCAGTCTGCCCAGGTTTAACTCTCTAATCCGTGCTTTATATTCCAATACGTGGTGCTAAAAATACCGGCGGGTGTCCAACTTCCAGCAGCGCTGCCCTCACAGCCTTCGCCTCGACGACTTGCTCTCAGTACTGCGGCTGCCCCTCCTGCCCGGGCTTTTTATGCTGACACACTCGCAAATAGACCGATCCAGCGAGCAGTCAGGTGGTTGAGAGCGCTGTTAGCATTGTGTCTCCCACAATGATTCACACACATACAGAGAGCCTCTGGCTGGGACTTTCCTTTGCTCTCTCTCTCCCTCCCCCTCCCTGAGCGATGTGAACGCGCCGTGGCCCTTACGAACAAATGCTTCTGAGACACAGCCGAGTCCCAAGTACGTCAGCCTTGGTGGATGTTCCCGGTTTGACTGTCAAGCCTGCGTGTGAACGCGTTTTCTTTGTGTGCTCCGCTTCAATATGCGGTTACTTTCACCCTGGGAGCAAACATGCCACACACACACACAAACATACACACACACACACACACACGTACGTGTATACACAGACACACTCAAAACACACACATGCACACAGACACACAAATACATACACAACACACACACACAAATATACATATACATGCACACACACACACACACACACACACACACAAATGAACACACATATACATAAAGGCACACACACACACATACACTCACACATATACACACACATTCACACATATACACACGCACACGTGGGACTGAAATCAGCGCGAGAGTTCGTTCGTTGATGATGCAGTGTGAGGTTTAAAAGGAGCTCCATTATTTTTGGTGCTTTTCGGTTGTGTGCAATCAGCGAGGTGCCAATAAAAAGAGAGGTGTAGGCGGAGTGGCCATTGTTGCAGCAGCTATTGATGGAGTGGCCAGTGTTAGAATGGCCAGGCTTTGGGTCGATAGACTTAGGTGTGAATAGGCTTGGGCAAGCACAGGTGGAGTTTCTAAGTATGTTTCTGGTAAGTTTTTTTTCTATTAGTACTTAGTTTTTGTGGATAGTTGCGAAGAAAAAGTATTTCAGGGTGTATATTGTATACATTTCTCTGACATTAAATGTACCTTTGAAACCTTTAGAACATAGCTCTGAATGGGTCTGGAGGTAGTGGTTTAAAAATGCAAACACAAGGAAATCTGCAGATGCTGGAATTTCAAGCAACACACATAAAAGTTGCTGGTGAACGCAGCAGGCCAGGCAGCATCTCTAGGAAGAGGTACAGTTGACATTTCGGGCCGAGACCCTTCGTCAGGGTAGTGGTGTGTTCTTTGTGTGAAATGTGGGAACTCTGGGAGATTACCACTCTCCCTGCACCGAGCTGCAGCTGCAGCTCCTTAGAGACTATGTTAAAGAGCTGGAGCTGCAGCTCCAGGACCTTCGCCTCATCTGGAAAACTGAGGAGGTGGTAAATAGGAGCTACAGGGAGGTAGTCAGCCTACATTGTAGGAGGCAGTTACCTGGGCGACTCTCAGGGGAGGGAAAGGGTGGCAGTACAGAGTAACCCTGTGGCCATTCCCTCAGAAATAAGTACATCGCTTTAGATATTGTTGGGGAGGGGGACTACCAGGGAGGAGCCATAGTGAACTGATCTCTGCCACTGAGTCTGGCTCAGAAGGGAAGGGGGAAGAAGAGGAGTACACTAGTGATATGGGATTCTGTAGTCAGAGGAGCAGACAGAAGATTCAATGGATGTGAAAGAAGAGGAAGAAGAGGAGTACACTCGTGATAGGGGATTCTATAGTCAGAGGAGCAGACAGAAGATTCATGGATGTGAAAGAAGAGGAAGAAGAGGAGTGCACTAGTGATAGGGGATTCTATAGTCAGAGGAGCAGACAGAAGATTCAATGGATGTGAAAGAGACACACGGATGGTAAGGTGCCTCCCAGGTCCAGTGTCAAGGATGACTCAGATCAGGTCCATGACATTCTGAAGGAGGAGGGTGGACAGCTGGAAGCCGTGGTACATGTTGACATAGGTAGGAAAAGGGGGATGGTCCTGAAGAGAGAATGTATGGAGTTAGATAGAAAGCCGAAAAGCAGGACCTCCAAGATACAAATCTTTGGATTCCTGCCTGTGCCACATGCCAGCGGGGGTAAGGATAGGATGAATGTGTGACTGAAGAATTAGTGCAAGGGGTAGAATTACAGATTTCTGGATCATTGGGAAATCTTCTGAGGAATGTATGCTTGTACAAAAGGAACGGGTTACACATGAATCTGAGAGTGACCGATATCCTTGTGGGCAGGTTTCCTAGAGTGGTTGGGGAGGGTTTAAACTAATTTGGCATGGGGATTGGAACCAGAGTGATAGGGTTGAGGATGGGGCAGGTGGTGTACATCTAGATGCAATGTGTAGTGAGACTGTAAGGAACAACAGGATGATAGGGCAAAATTGAAGTCAGTGAGATGATTTAAAGTGTAACAAGGGATCAAAATAAAAGAAAGGTGATGAATACAGGATTGAAGGCATTATATTTGAATGTATGCTGTAAACTGAATAAGGTAGATGATCTTGCAGCACAGTTAAACATTGGCAAATGTGATGTTGTGCACATCTCTGAGTTGTGGTTGAAAGATCATAGATGAGAACTTAACATCCAAGGATATGCATTGTATTGAAAGGACAGGCAGGTAGGTAGAGTGGGTGGGATGGCTCTGTTAGTAAAAAAAAATTATATCAAATCCCGAGAAAGAGGTGACATAGGATTGGAGGATATAAACTCCTTGTGGGTAGAGTTAAGAAACTGCAAGGATAAAAAGATGGGAGTTAAATACAGGCCTCCAAACAGTAGGCACGATGTGGGATGCAAATTTCAATGGGAGATAGAAAAGGCATGTGAAAAGGACAATGTTACAATAATCATGGGGAATTTCAATATCCAGGTAGATTGGGAAAATTGGGTTGTTGCTGGATCCCCAGAGAGGAAACTTGTAGAATGCCTGTGAGATGGCTTTTCAGAGCAGCTTGTGGTTGAGCCCACGATGGGAAAGGCTATTCTGGATTGGGTGTTATGCAATGAAACAGGTCAGATTAGGGAGCTTAAGGAAAGGAAACCCTTAGGAGACACTGCTCATAATATGCTCTCTGCAGTTTGAGAAGGAGATGATAAAATCAGATGTATCACTATTACAGTGGAGTAAAGGAAATTATACCGGCATGAGAGAGGAGCTGGCTAAAGTTGATTGAAAGGGAACACTAGCAGGGCTGATGGCAGAACAGCAATGGCTGGAGTTTCTGGGAGCAATTTGGAAGGTGCAGGAAAGATAAATCTCGGAGATGAAGAAGTATTCTAAAAGGTAAAGTATTCTAAATATTACATATATTATATTTTTTATATATATAAAGAGTAAAAGAGAGACGATGGTGAATATCAGACCGCCGGAAAATGATGCTGGAATGGTAGTAATGTGGGACAAAGAGTGGCAGAGAAACTTAACAAGTATCTTGTATCAGTCTTCACTGTGGGAAAAAAATAGCAGAATACCATAAAAGTGAGCGTCGGGGGCAGAAGTGAATGGCATTGCTATTATTAAGGAGAGGGTGCTTGGGAAGCTGAAGACAGATAAGTCACCTGTATCAGATGGACTGCACCCCAGTGTTCTGAAAAGGGTAGCTGAAGAGATTGTGGAGCCTTTAGTAATAATATTTTAGGAATCACTAGATTCTGGAGTGGTTCTGGAGGACTGAATAATTGCAATTGCCACTCCACTCTTTAAAGATGGAAGGCAGCAGAAGAAAGGAAAGTACAGGCTAGTTAGCTGACTTCAGTGGCTGGAAACATGTTGGTGTCCATTATTAAGGATGATGTTTCAGGTATTCAGAGGCACACGCTAAGATAGGCGGAAGTCAGCATGGTTTTCTCAAGGGGAAATCTCGCCTGATGAATCTGTTAGAATTCTTTGAGGAAGTAACATGCAGGATAGGAAAAAGGAGGGTCAGTGGATGTTGTTTATTTGAATTTTCAGAGGCTTTGACAAGGTGCCATACAAAAGCCTGCTTGACAAGATAAGAGCCCATAGTATTACAGGAAACATACCGGCATGGATAGAAGATTGGTTGATTGGCAGGAGGCAAAAATGGGAATAAAGGGAGCCTTTTCTGGTTGGCTGCCAGTGACTAGTGGTATGCTGCAGAGATTGGTATTGGGGCCACTTCTTTTCACGTTCTATGTCAACCAGCTAAACTTTAGACATGGAGAGTGAAAGCCAGGGACATCTAATTGAGGCTGGCTAGTTTAATGAGTGAACAAGGACTGTGAAGGAGAACTGGGGTTAAATAGGCTGCAGGTATGAACCTGGAACGAGTGTCAGGTCAATCCTATCAGCTGGGTGAAGACCGGGAGGAGCTCAAATGACCAGGCTGGGAGGTGTCAGCAGGACCATGCCTGACATTTCTCACCATCTAATTCACCTGTGGATCACCACCACCTCCAAATCTGGCCCACTCCTCATCTGTAAATTTAATCCTTTGGTCTCTTCAGCTTCCAGTCCCCTCAACAAAGCTGTAGAAAACTATGAGGGGCATAGACAGGGTGAATGCACAATCTTTTCTCCAGGGAAAGAGAATCAAGAATTAAAAAGCATGGACTTAAGTTACGAGGGAAAAGATTTAAAAGGGATCTTTTGTATCTTATTTTATATTATTGGCTAGCTTACCTTCATATTTCATCTTTTCTCTCTTTATGACTTTTTTATTTGCCTTCCGTTGGCTTTTTAAAACTTTCCAATCCTTTAACTTCCCACTAATTTTTGCTATATTATATCTCTCCCTAGCTTTTATGCTCTCTTTGGCTTTCCTTGGCATCTTCCTCCTTTTAGAATATTTCATCATCCTTGGGATGTATCTTTCCTGTTCCTTCTGAATTGTTTCCGAATTAATACCCTAAGGTTAATACATAGGAACATAAGGAATAGGAGCAGGAGTCGGCCATCTGACCAGTCGAGCCTGCTCTGCCATTCAATAAGATCATGGCTGATCTGACCATGGATTCATCTCCACCTACCTACCTTTTCCCCATAAACCTCAATTCTCCTACTATGTAAAAATCTATCCGACCTTGCCTTAAATATATTTACTGAGGTAGCCACCACTGCTTCATTAAGCAGAGAATTCCACAGATACACCACTCTTTGGGAAAAGCAGTTCTTCTTCATCTACGTCCTAAATTTACTCACCCGAATCTTGAGGTTATGTCCTTTAGTTCTAGTCTCACCTATTAGTGGAAGAAACTTCCCTGCCTCTATCTTAGTTATCCCTTTCATAATGTTATATGTTTCTATAAGATCTCCTCTCCTCTCATCCTTCTGAATTCCAGTGAGTACAGTCCCATGTGACTTAATCTCTCCTCATAGTCTAACTCCCTCATCTCTGAAAACAACCTAGTGAACCTCCTCTGCACTGCTTCCATAGCCAGTATATCCTCACTCAAGTAAGGAGACCAGAACTGCATGCAGTACTCCAGGTGCGGCCTCACCAGTACCCTGTACAGTTGCAGCATAACCTCCCTGCTCTTAAATTCAATCTCTCTAGCAATGAAAGCCAACATTCCATTTGCTTTCTTGATAGCCTGCTGCACCTGTAAACCAACCTTTTGCGATTCATACACAAGCCCTCCTAAGTCCCTCTGCATAGCAGCATGCTGCAGTTTTTTACCATTTAAAAAACAATCTGATCTTCTGTTTTTCCTTCCAAAGTAAATGACCTCGCATTTACCAATATTGTACTCCATCTGCCAGACCCCTTGCCCACTCACTTAACCTATCTATATCTCTCTGCAGACTCTCCGTATCTTCCGCACAACTTGCTTTTCCACTTAATTTAGTATCATCAGCAAACTTAGATACACATCACTTGGTCCCCTCTTCCAGATCGTTAATGTATATCATGAACAGTTACGGGCCCAGCACTGATCCTCATGGCACACTGCACACCACTGATTGCCAGAAACACCCATATATCCCAATTCCCTGCTTTCTATTGGTTAACCAATTCTCTCTCCATGCTAATATATTACCCCCGTCTCTGTGCATCCTTGTGGATAAGTCTTTTATGTAGCGCCTTATCGAAAGCCTTCTGGAATTCCAAATAAATAACATCCATCTGTTCCCCTCTATCCACTGAGCTTGTTATATCCTCAAAGAACTGCGGTAAGTACCTTTACTCTAGAACTCCAGTAATACCTTTGTATTAAGCTTGTTATTTTATCATATCAGTCTTAAATACACTATTATACACAATAACTGAATAGAGGAAATCAAAGCAAGGAGAAAGAGTGGAGTAAATAATAACAGTCAATGTGTACCCAGGACTATTTTTAGTGAGGCAATGTACAAGTACCATATCAGATAAATGGTTCAATGAAAATGAGGAGGGGATATCCAGAAGAAACATCCAGAGATGCTGGAAATTTGAAATAAAATCGGAAACTGCTGGAAAGAGTCCATGGCCAGGAACCATCTGTGGAAAGAGGAACAGGATTAATATTTTAGTTGGAGTCACAAGGGATTGCAGATGCTGAAATCTGAAGCAACAAACAAGATGCTAGTAGAGCTCAGCAGATAGGCAGTATCTCTGGGAGGTGGGAAGATAAGCAATAGGTATTTCATGTTGAGATTCTTCAGATGGACTCTTCATTTCCTTCCGCAGGTGATAGCTGACCTGGTGAATTTCTCCAGGTGTTTATTTCTTGTTAATATTTCGGGGCCAATTCCCCTCGGCTGATTGAATGGTCGACAACAGGCACTGACTGTTTCCAGCAGTTCCTGTTTGTATACAGATGGGCTTTGATCCTGTATGTGCTGCTAAGTGCAGATTGAGCCTTCTGCAACTGTGCAGGAAGGAATAAAGAAATAAGATATGCAAGGAGAAGTGTATGCCGAGTTTAGTGTAACTGTTACTGACCATTGTGGTTGATGGATCATTTTCCACTCAAGTGGTGGAATGAGGTTATATGTGCATGTAGAACAGGATGAAGTTATTCAATCTCCTGGAGCTGTTCCTCTGCTCATTTGGTTTATGTTTTGTACATTGGTTGTTTGCTCATCTCTGTCATGTGCAGTTTTTCATTGATTCTATTGTCTTTCTTACTATTTACAGTGAATGCCTACAAGAAAATGAATCTCAGGGTTGTATGTGGTGACATATAAGTACTTCGATAATAAATTGACTTTGAACTTTGAATATATTTACTGTACTGATCTCCTATTATCATCGCATCCAGAGGGTTTTGGAGGAAAGAGTTGCTGAGCCATACTATCTCTTGTGGTTCCCAGTTTTGTTCCTGATGGCTTGGTTTTAATTCTTAGATCATGCTAGATTCTTATTTAAACCCCAACAGCAGAAGCTAGTTGCTCTTTTCTTAGCAAGTCTTCTTCATGGTCTTCTGAATTCAAAGGAGTAGAGACACAATTACTTGTATACGCTTCAGAACCTTGGTCATATACTGAAGGGAGAGTTTAAAAAGTGCCTTCAAAAGGAGGAATCATAAATAATTTGTTAGGGAGGTCTTCAGAGGGAGTTTTTTGTCCTCAGCAGTTTAGTTCATGGCTGCCAATTGTGGAACAGTTAGAATCATGAATGATTAAAAGAACAGAATTCACTTGTTGTTTGGCATCAGTATCAATGATCTGGATGATAATGTGAATTAATGAATTGACTTTATTTCTTACATCCTTCACATACATGAGGAGTAAAAATCTTTACGTTACATCTCCATCTAAATGTGCAATGTGCAATTTATAGTAATTTGTAATAAACAGGGGTTAGCCTATTTCCATTCTTCCTGTAGTCCACAACTAGCTTCTTTGCTTTTGCGACATTGAGGGAGAGGTTGTTTTCTTGACACCACTGTATCAGGGTGATGACTTCTTCTCTGTAGGCTTCCTTGTTATTATTTGAGAGAAGGCCAATTAATGTAGCATCATCAGCAAATTTAATTAGCAGATTGGAGCTATGGGTGGCGACACAGTCATGGGTATACAGAAAGTAAAGGAGGGGGCTTAGGACACAGCCCTGAGGGGAACTTTTATTGAGAGTCAGAGATGCAGCGGTGAGGGAGCCCATGATTACCACCTGCTGGTGATCTGACAGGAAATCCAGGATCCAGCTGCACAAGACAGGGTGAAGGCCAAGGTTTCTGAGCTTCTTGTCAAGCCTGGATGGAATTATGGTGTTGAATGCTGATCTGTAGTCCAAGTATAGCATTCTCACATAAGCATCCTTCTTCTCCAGATGTTTAAGGACGGTGTGTAGAACTGTGGCTATTGCGTCATCTGTTGATCAGTTGTGTCCGTAGGCAAATTATAGGGGGTCCAGTTTGGGTGGTAGCAAGCTGCAGACATAGTCCTTGACCAGCCTTTCAAAGTATTTGCTTATTTTTGAGGTGAGTGTGACAGGATGCCAGTAGTTCAGTAATGTCACCTTGGTCTTTTTAGGGATAGGAACAATGGTGAATGTTTGAAATAGGAGGGCACTCTACATTGGGAGAGGGAGAGATTAAAAATGTCTGTAAACGCACCTGCCAGTTGTGCCGGGCACATCCTGAGTACCCACCTTGGGATGCCGTCCGGTTCTGCAGCCTTGCGACTGTCCACTCGTTGGAAACACCTGCGTACTTCAGCCTCAGAGATGACCAAGGCACAGGTCACTTCAGCGGCTCTCCTCAAGGGCTCAGAGTTGGTGACATTGAACCAAACGTAAAAAAGACTTAGCTCATCTGGGAGAGAGGCAGCGATGTTGGCAGCACCACTGTGCTTAGCTTTGATGTCCGTGATGGTGTGCAGACCTTGCCATAAGCTGCATGTGTTGTTGGTGGAGAGTTAACTGGATCAACAAATTTTCAGATGACACCAAGATTAGGGGTGCAGCAGACAGTGAAGAAGACTATGAAAGCTTGCAGTGGGATCTGGACCAGTTGGAAAAACTGGGCTGAGGAATGGCAGATGGAATTTAATGTAAACAATTGTGAAGTGTTTCACTTTGGCAGGCAAACCAAGGTAGGACTTACTTAGTGAATGCCAGGGCCCTGAGGAGTGCAATAGAACAGAGGGATCTGGGAATACAGATCCATAGTTTCTTGAAAATGAGGTCACAAGTAGATAGGATTGTAAAGCGAGCTGTTGGCACATAAGACCATAAAACGTAGGAACTGAAAGGTTATTTGGCACATCAAGTCTGCTCTGCCATTCTAACATGGCTGATTATTATCCCTCTCAACCCCATTCTACCTATAACCTTTATGCCTTGATTAATCAAGAAACTTTGACCTCCATAATTCAGAGTGTTGAGTACAGGAGATGGGATGTTATGTTGAATTGTATAAGACATTGTTGAGGCCAATTTGGAGTATTGTGTGCAGTTTTTGTCACCTACCTACAGGAAAGATATCAATAAAATTAAAAGAGTGCAGATAAAATTTACAAAGATGTTGCTGGGACTTGATGACTGAGTTATAAGGAGAGGTTAAATAGGTTAGGACATTATTCCCTCGAACGTAGAAAATTGAGGTGGAAATTTGATAGAGGTATACAAAATTATGAGGGGTATAGATAGGGTAAATGCAAGCAGGCTTTTTTCCATTGAGCTTGGGTGGGATTACAACTAGAGGTCATGAGTTAAGGGTGAAAGGTGAAATGTTTAAGGAGAACATAAGGGGAGAACTTCACTCAGAGTGTGTGAGAGCGTGGAACGAGATGCCAATGTACATGGTAGACATGGAGTCAATTTCAACATGTAAGAGAAATTTGCATAGGCATATAGATGGGAGGGATATGAAGGGCTATAGTCTAGGTGTAGGTTGATGAAATCAGAGAGATCAATGGTTCAGCATAGACTAGACTGGCTGAAGGGCCTGTTTCTATGGTGTAGTGTTCTATGACGCTATGAGAATTGAAAGAATACAGAGTGATTAAGAACTGGAGAAAATTGGAGGTGGGTGGACGTGGGGACTGGAGACATAGATTATTTTGAAAAGGGTGAGTTTAATAAAATAATTGTTCATCAGATCTAACCTCCCACACTTTGGCATCATTCTGAGAAATGTGGACCAATAGATGAATTAATTACACAAGTTGGATGGAATCAGTTGGTGTCTTACATCATTTTTTGATATATACATTCTCTCATGCTTCTAAGTACATTTGTACATGGCATTTTCTTTCAGTACAGCCTACAGAATGGTCTTCTATTAATAGGTTATGTCAGCACGAAATGTGATTGTTGCCGTCTCAAAGGATTCTCTGTTGACGTGCCACTCAATAACAGGAATATTTGACAAAGTTTTAATATTGTAAAGAGTGTGATGCAGGCAGATGTATGATGTTAAAATAGGTACTGCTATAGCAGGGCACGGATGTCCGAGGCTTTGGTTGAAATTGATGGTAGAAAGGAAGTGTTAATGTACATCTAACAGTCCAAAGCATCATCTGGGGGGATTTATTTATCTCTTATCCATTTGCCTGATGTGATTGTGGCTGGCAAGGGCAGGTTTATTGCTGAATCCTGTTTGACCCGAATAAGGTGAGCCATCCTGATCTGCTGGTGATAGTACTCCCACAGAACAAGAAATTCCAAAATTTTGGCCCAGCAGCAATGAAACAATGACAATATATTTCCAGTTCAGGATGGTGTACAATTTGGAGGGGAACCAGCAGGAAGGAGTGTGCCTATGTATCTGATGCCCTTGCATTCTCTGTGGTTCTGAGGTGTAATAGGACTATTGACTGGCCCTCTAGCATGATAAATGAACTCACAACCCACCTCATTATGGTCTTACACCTTATTGTCTACCTGCACTGCATTTTCTCAGTGACCAAAACTTCATAAACACAAGAGATTCAGCAGAGGCTGGAAATCCAGAGTAACACACACAAGATGCTGGAGGAACTCAGCAGGTCAGGCAGCATCTATGGACAGGAATATGAAAAGAAAACAAAGTTTCAAGCTGAGAACACTTCATCACAGCCCTTTACCTTTTCCACCTATCACCTCCTAGCTTCTCCCTTTATCCCCCCTCCCTCACCTGGATTCGCCTATTGCCTAGTAATTTGAGCCCCTCCGCCTACCCACCTTCTTATTCTGGCTTCTTCCCCCTTCCTTTCCAGTTCTGATGAAGGGTCTCATGACAAAATGTCAGCTGTTTATTCCTTTCTATAGATGCTGCCTGATGGGCTGAGTTCCTCCAGCAGATTCTGTTAATGACCAGAAAGCATGCAAAACAAAGTTTTTCTGTGAACTTCTGTGTACTTTCACTACACAACAATACTCTAATACATTATTTACCAATTTACAGCTTGGGGTTTGGGGGCGGGGTGCTGTCAAGTGGCTCACAATGAAAAAATACTTCACTAGGCTACATATGTGTAACCAGGAGACCGTTGAATTTTTTTTTATTGTTAAATTCCACTTATGTATTCACCTTGGTAATGCTAAAATAGCTGCCTGTGCCTTTAAGAGAAAATGACGATGTAATTTTGCACTGGTGGAGTAGAACGAAGAGTTGCCATGTTCTAGAAAGGACGACGTTCGATTACTTTTCCCAGGTTTGGTGGAGGAAAGATTTTTGCGAGTAAAATTGATCGATGCTGGCATAGCGTGATTGTGAAGTTCCTTAATCGGCCTGTTAGCATGAGCGAGGAGAACTCATTTCAATGTCTAGCCTATATGTGTTTGGAAGTTAAACACGTGTGTGCCAAATAATTGACACTACCGTATTGGTTTTGTATATTTTGTTTTAGTTATCTTCGTACTGCATACGTAACAAGGGTGTGGTCTGAAATTAAACTGAGATTGTAATAGCGGGAACTGTTTTTTTAAAATTGATTTTGCCATTTTTATTTTGATACCCTCTTTCTGCAATAAAACATCTAAAACAGATAAAGGAATTTAAGACCTGAAAAAGTATTTGTTGTCCTGCGTGTGTATTTTTCCCCAGGCTACAAAATATACATATATTGAAAATACTTCGACAATGAAGAGCAGAGCCCAAAGGTCGAACAGAAGTATAGAAGAACAGGCCTGATGCCCAAAACCCCAGGTCTGCAAATCCACTGGGGATGTCAAAGATCCAATATCTGTAAGTCCTCTGGAGATGTCAAAGATCAAATATCAGTGAGTCTTCTGGGGATGTCAAAGATCCAATATCAGTGAGTCCTCTGGAGAAATCTAAGATTGAATATCTGCCAGTCCACTAGGAAAGTCAAAGATCAAATATCTGCAAGTCCACTGGGGAAATCGAAGATTGAATATCTGTGAGTCTACTGGGGAAGTCAGAGATCAAATATCTGCAAGTGCACTGGGGAAGTCAAAATTCCAATATCTGTGAGTCTACTGGGGAAATCAAATATCGAATACTTGTATCTGGGGAAGTTGAAGATTGCGTATTTGTGAGTCTACTGGGGAAGTCAAAGATTAAATATCTGCGAGTTCTCTGGGGAAGTTGAAGATAGAATATCCGTAAGTGCACTGGGGAAGCCAAAGATCCAATCTCTGTGACTCCACTGGCGAAATCAAAGATCCAACATGTCCGAGTATACTGGGCAAGCCTAAGATCCATTATCTGTAAGACCACTGTGGATGTCAAAGATCAAGTATATGCAGGTCTACTGGGGAAGTAAAAGACCCAATAACTGTGAGCCCAACGGGGATGTCAAGGTTTCAGTATCTGTGAGTCCATTGAGGAAGTCAAAGATCCAATATCCATGAGTCTACTGGGAAAGTCAAAGATCCACAATCTGTGAGTCCAAAGGAGATGGCAAAGGTCCAATATTTGGTAGTCCATTGGAGGTGTCAAATATCCAACATCTGCAAGTCCACTGGAAAGTCAAAGATTCAATATCTGCTAGTCCTGTGGAGAT
The DNA here is from genome assembly GCF_963921235.1 of Mobula hypostoma. Classification (NCBI taxonomy): domain Eukaryota; kingdom Metazoa; phylum Chordata; class Chondrichthyes; order Myliobatiformes; family Myliobatidae; genus Mobula; species Mobula hypostoma. The sequence goes on along the minus strand of NC_086101.1, from coordinate 72,404,941 downwards.
GTCAAAATCAAATATCTGTGCATCTGCTGAGGATGTTAATGATCCAATATCTGTGATTCTACCAGGGACATCAATAAACCCATATCTGCGTGTCCATAGTGGAGGTCAAAGATGGAATATTTGCCAGTCTACTGGGTAAGTCAAAGGTCTAATATCTGAGATTCCACTGTGGTAGAAAGAGATCCGATACCTGTGAGTCCACTGGGAAAGACAAAGGTCTGATACCTGTGAGTCCACTGGGGAGAAAAAGATCCAACACCTGTGAGTCCACTGGGGAAGACAAAGATCCGATACCTGTGAGTCCACTGGGGAAGACAAAGATCTGACACCTGTGAGTCCACTGTCCACTGGGGAAGACAAAGATCCAATACCTGTGAGTCCACTGGGGAAGACAAAGATCCGATACCTGTGAGTCCACTGGGAAAGACAAAGGTCTGATACCTGTGAGTCCACTGGGGAGAAAAAGATCCAACACCTGTGAGTCCACTGGGGAAGACAAAGATCCGATACCTGTGAGTCCACTGGGGAAGACAAAGATCTGACACCTGTGAGTCCACTGGGGAAGACAAAGATCCAATACCTGTGAGTCCACTGGGGAAGACAAAGATCCGATACCTGTGAGTCCACTGGGAAAGACAAAGGTCTGATACCTGTGAGTCCACTGGGGAGAAAAAGATCCAACACCTGTGAGTCCACTGGGGAAGACAAAGATCCGATACCTGTGAGTCCACTGGGGAAGACAAAGATCTGACACCTGTGAGTCCACTGGGGAAGACAAAGATCCAATACCTGTGAGTCCACTGGGGAAGACAAAGATCCGATACCTGTGAGTCCACTGGGGAAGACAAAGATCCGACACCTGTGAGTCCACTGGGGAAGGCAAAGGTCCAACATCTGTGAGTCCACTGGGGAGAAAAAGATCCGATACCTGTGAGTCCACTGGGGAAGACAAAGATCCAACACCTGTGAGTCCACTGGGGAGAAAAAGATCTGATACCTGTGAGTCCACTGGGGAACAGAACGATCTGATACCTGTGACTCCACTGGGGAAGACAACGATCCGACACCTGTGAGTCCACTGGGGAGAAAAAGATCCGATACCTGTGAGTTCACTGGGGAAGACAACAATCCGATACCTGTGAGTCCACGGGAGAAGACAAAGATCCGACATCTGTGAGTCCACTGCGGAGAAAAAGATCCGATACCTGTGAGTCCACTGGGGAAGACAAAGATCCAACACCTGTGAGTCCACTGTCCACTGGGGAAGACAAAGATCCGATCCCTGTGAGTCCACTGGGGAAGACAAAGATCGAACACCTTTGAGTCCACTGGGGAAGACAACGATCCGATACCTGTGAGTCCACTGGGGAGAAAAAGATCCGATACCTGTGAGTCCACTGGGGAAGACAAAGATCCGACACCTGTGAGTCCACTGAGGAAGACAAAGATCCAACACCTGTGAGTCCACTGTCCACTGGGGAAGACAAAGATCCAATACCTGTGAGTCCACTGGGGAAGTCAAAGATTGAATATCTGTGAGTCCACTGGGGAAGTCACAGTTCGAATATTTGCGAATCTGCTGGGGAAGTCAAAGATCCTTTGGAACATCTGTTGGTGAACTGTCGTCCCTACTATCTGCCACGGGAATTCACCTCGGTCATACTGACAGCGGTCTACATTCCCTTCCCAGGCGGACGTGGAATGTGCTCTGAACATACTGTATGCCAACATCAGTAAACATGAGACCAGGTATCCGGAGGCTTTGCTCGTTACATCCGGGGACTTTAACCAGGCCAACCTCAGAAAGGCACTGCCAAAGTTATACCAACATGTCTCCTGCCCTACTAGAGGCCTGAATATACTTAACCACTGCTACACAGCAGTTAAGGATGCCTACCGTTCCGTCCCACGACCTCACTTCGGAAAATCAGACCATCAAGCCGTACTCCTCCTCCGGGCTTACAAACAGAAACTGAAGCTGGAGGTCACGGTGTCAAAAGTGGTGTCGCATTGGACGGAGGAAACGGATGAGGTCCTCCGTGACTGCTTTGAATCGGTGGACTGGTTAGTATTCAAGGACTCAGCAGCTAACCTCGATGAGTATGCCTCAGCTGTCACAGACTTTATCTGGAAATGCACGGAGGACTGTGTGTCTCGCAAGACGATCCGGGTATTCTCTAACCAGAAACCTTGGATGAATTATGAGGTCAAGTCCCTTTTGAAGGCTAGAGCTGTGGCTTTTAGGTCCGGGGATACCAGTCACTACATGGAATCCAGGTGTGGACTCCGGAAAGCCATTAAGGGCACCAAGAGGCAACATTGAGCCAAGTTGGAAGCCCAGGCTAACCAGAGGGATGCTGGTAGACTATGACAGGGTCTAAATGAGATCACTGGGCACAAAGGAAAGGCTGGGAATATCAATAACTGTGGTGCTTCTCTTCTTGACGAACTTAACGTATTCTACGCAAGATTCGAACAGAAGAGGAGCATCCCGTTCCCTCCGGATGAACCGGACCTGGTGGCATCGAGATTCATCATCACCAACGAGGACGTTAGAAGGGCCTTCCTGAAGATAAATCCAAGGAAGGCAACGAGCCCAGATGGCGTCCCGGGATGGGTTCTCCGGGCCTGTGCAAGCGAGCTAGCTGGAGTGTTTGCTGACATCTTCAACATCTCCATGCTTCAGTCTAAGATCCCCTCATGTTTTAAGAAGGCAATGATAATCCCAGTGCCGAAGAAGAACAAGATAACATGCCTGAATGACTATCGACCTGTGGCTCTGACATCAATTGCTATGAGGTGCTTCAAGTGATTGGTTATGGCACACATCAACCACAACCTACCAGTCGACCTCAAGGCTTTGCAATTCGCCTACCGGAGCAACAGGTCAACAAGATGCTATCTCTTTGGCCCTACATTCCTCCTTAGAATACCTGGAGAATAAAGACACATATGTAAGGTTCCTTTTCACTGACTACAGCTCTGCCTTTAATACCATCATTCCAAGTAAACTGATTCCTAAGCTCCGGAACCTGGGTCTTAGCACTCAGATCTGCAGCTGGATCTTCAACTTCCACACACGCAGGACCTAGGCTGTAAAAATAGGGGACAAGCTCTCCTCTGCAATCACTTTGAGCACCGGTACCCCACAAGGCTGTATACTCAGCCCCCTGCTGTACTCACTGTACACCCATGATTGTGTAGCCAAGTTTCCAACGAACTCAATATGTAAGTTTGCTGATGACACAACAATTGTAGGCCGTATCTCGGGTAATGATGAGTTTGAGTACAGAGAGGAAATTAAGAACCTGGTGGCATGGTGCGAAGACAATAACCTATCCCTCAATGTCAGCAAGACGAAGGAATTGGTTGTTGACTTCAGAAGGAGTAGCGGACCGCACGACCCCATTTACATCCATGGTGCGCAAGTGGAACAGGTCTAAAGCTTTAAGTTCCTTGGGGTCAATATCACAAATGACCTGACTTGGTCCAACCGAGCAGAGTCCACTGCCAAGAAGGCCCACCATAGTCATAGTCATAGTCATAGTCATACTTTATTGATCCTGGAGGAAATTGGTTAAGCACTTTACTTCCTGAGAAAACTAAAGAAATTTGGCCTGTCCCCAAAAACCCTCACTAATTTTTACAGATGCACTGTAGAAAGCATTCTTCTAGGGTGCTTCACGACCTGGTATGGAAGTTGTCCTGTCCAAGACCGGAAGAAGCTGCAGAAGATCGTGAACACAGCCCAGCACATCACACAAACCAATCTTCCGTCCTTAGACTCACTTTACACCGCACGCTGTTGGAGCAGTGCTGCCAGGATAATCAAGGACACGACCCACCCAGCCAACACACTTTTTGTCCCTTTTCCCTCCGGGAGAAGGCTCAGGAGCTTAAAGACTCCTATGGTCAGATTTGGGAACAGCTTCTTTCCAACTGTGATAAGACTGCTGAACGGATCCTGACCCGGATCTGGGCCGTACCCTCCAAATATCCGGACCTGCCTCTCGGTTCTTTTGCACTACATTACTTTCCCTTTTCTATTTTCTGTTTATGATTTATAATTTAAATTTTTAATATTTACTATCGATTTGTATTGCAGGGAGCATGAAGTGCAGAATCAAATATCACTGTGATGATTGTACGTTCTAGTATCAATTGTTTGGCAACAATAAAGTATAAAGTAAAGTAGATCCAGTATCTGTGAGTCCACGGGGAAAGTCAAAGATCCAATATTGGTGAGCCCATTGGCAATGTTCAGGATCCAATATTTGTGAATCCACCGGAGAAGTCAAAGACACAATAGCTGCGATTTCACTGTGGAAGGTAAAGATCCAATATCTGTTGGTCTACTATGGATGTCAAAGATTCAGTAACTGTGAGTCCACTGAGGAAGTCAAATATAAAATATCTGCTAGTCCAGTGCAGATGTCACTCTCCAATATCTGCAAGTTTCCTGTGGATGTCAAAGAACCAAATATCTGTTAGTCTACTGTGAGTGTCAAGGATCCAGTATCTGTGAGTCCATTGGGGAAGTCAAGGATAAAATACCTGTAAGTTCTCTGGAGAAGACAAAGATCAAATATCTGTGGGTCTACTGGGGAAGTCAATGATCCAGTAGATACACTGGGGAAGTCGTCATCTATGAGTCTACAGGGGAAACAAAGCTTGAATATCTGGGAGTCCATTCTGGAAGTCAAAGAATCAAAATCTCTGATATCATAGTGGAAGTCAAAGATCCAATATCTGTGAGTCTCTTGGGAAATTCAAAAGTCCAGTACATGTATTTGTGACCCTCCTGGGAAAGTCAGGTATCCAATATCTGCGAGTCCACTGGAGAAGTCAACATTCTAATCTCTATGTGTCTACTGAAGACATCAAATATCCAATATCTGCTAGTCCACTGGTGAAGTCAAATATCCAATAACTACGATGCAACAGGGAAAGACAAAGATCCAATCTATGCGAGTACACAGGGGAAGTCAACAACTAATATCTAGGAGTTCACTGGGGAAGTCAAAGATTCAATATCTGCGATACCACTAGTGGAGTCAAGGATCCAATATCTGAGTCTACTGGGAAATTCAAAAATCCAATATTTGTGACTCAAGCAGGAATATCAAGGATCCAATGTCTGTCAGTCTACTGGGTAAGTCAAAATTCCAATATCTATGAGTCCACTGGAAAAATCAAATACAGGTTTCCCCCGTTATCCGAAGGTAGAGCGTTCCTGTGAAACGGTTCGTAAGCTGGAATGTCGTAAACTGAATAAGCAATTACCATTTATTAATATGGGAAAAAATTTTGAGCATTCCCAGACCCAAAAATTAACCTACAAAATCATGCCAAATAACACACAAAACCTAAAATAACAGTAACATATAGTAAAAGCAGGAATGATATGATAAATACACAGCCTATATAAAGTAGACATACTTTTCTGCAGCACTGTCTAGCGCAGCGAAAATCTCGCGGAAGCGTTGTCGGCAGAAACACGGCGCAAGCGTTCTTAGCAGAAACACTCTCTCCAGTAACCTTTAAGCTATGAAGCTGCTAAATCATACCAAATAACACATAAAAATACACAGCCTATGTAAAGTAGAAATAATGTATGTACAGTGTAGTTTCACTTACCGGAATCGGGAAGATTCCAATACATTGCAGTTTCGTCACAGTTAAACACTTGCTTATACGAATAACCAACTGACACAATCGGCAATCGTCTCTGATCTGGGCTGACATTCACGTGCCGGGCGGCACGTAATTAATTAACACACATAAAAATTGCTGGTGAACGCAGCAGGCCAGGCAGCATCTCTAGGAAGAGGTGCAGTCGACGTTTCAGGCCGAGACCCTTCGTCAGGACTAACTGAAGGAAGAGTGAGTAAGGGATTTGAAAGTTGGAGGGGGAGGGGGAGATCCAAAATGATAGGAGAAGACAGGAGGGGGAGGGATGGAGCCAAGAGCTGGACAGGTGATAGGCAAAAGGGATACGAGAGGATCATGGGACAGGAGGTCCGGGAAGAAAGACAAGGGGGGGGTGGTTGGACCCAGAGGATGGGCAAGGGGTATATTCAGAGGGACAGAGGGAGAAAAAGGAGAGTGAGAGAAAGAATGTGTGTATAAAAATAAGTAACAGATGGGGTACGAGGGGGAGGTGGGGCATCAGCGGAAGTTAGAGAAGTCGATGTTCATGCCATCAGGTTGGAGGCTACCCAGACGGAATATAAAGTGTTGTTCCTCCAACCTGAGTGTGGCTTCATCTTTACAGAAGAGGAGGCCGTGGATAGACATGTCAGAATGGGAATGGGATGTGGAATTAAAATGTGTGGCCACTGGGAGATCCTGCTTTCTCTGGCGGACAGAGCGTAGATGTTCAGCAAAGCGGTCTCCCAGTCTGCGTCGGGTCTCACCAATATATAAAAGGCCATATCGGGAGCACCGGACGCAGTATATCACCCCAGCCGACTCACAGGTGAAGTGTTGCCTCACCTGGAAGGACTGTTTGGGGCCCTGAATGGTGGTAAGGGAGGAAGTGTAAGGGCATGTGTAGCACTTGTTCCGCTTACACGGTTAAGTGCCAGGAGGGAGATCAGTGAGGAGGGATGGGGGGGGGACGAATGGGCAAGGGAGTTGCATAGGGAGCGATCCCTGCGGAATGCAGAGAGGTGGGGGAGGGAAAGATGTGCTTAGTGGTGGGATCCCGTTGGAGGCGGCGGAAGTTACGGAGAATAATATGTTGGACCCGGAGGCTGGTGGGGTGGTAGGTGAGGACCAGGGAAACCCTATTCCTAGTGGGGTGGCAGGAGGATGGAGTGAGAGCAGATGTACGTGAAATGGGGGAGATGCGTTTAAGAGCAGAGTTGATAGTGGAGGAAGGGAAGCCCCTTTCTTTAAAAAAGGAAGACATCTCCCTCGTCCTAGAATGAAAAGCCTCATCCTGAGAGCCGATGCGGCGGAGACGGAGGAATTGCGAGAAGGGGATGGCGTTTTTGCAAGAGACAGGGTGAGAAGAGGAATAGTCCAGATAGCTGTGAGAGTCAGTAGGCTTATAGTAGACATCAGTGGATAAGCTGTCTCCAGAGACAGAGACAGAAAGATCTAGAAAGGGGAGGGAGGTGTCGGAAATGGACCAGGTAAACTTGAGGGCAGGGTGAAAGTTGGAGGCAAAGTTAATAAAGTCAACGAGCTCTGCATACGTGCAGGAAGCAGCACCAATGCAGTCGTCGATGTAGCGAATGATCCTCTCGTATCCCTTTTGCCTATCACCTGTCCAGCGCTTGGCTCCATCCCTCCCCCTTCTGTCTTCTCCTAACATTTTGGATCTCCCCTCCCCCTCGAACTTTCAAATCCCTTACTCACTCTTCCTTCAGTTAGTCCTGACAAAGGGTCTCGGCCTGAAACGTCGACTGCACCTCTTCCTAGAAATGCTGCCTGGCCTGCTGCGTTCACCAGCAACTTTTATGTGTGTTACTTGAATTTCCAGCATCTGCAGAATTCCTGTTGTTTGCGTTTAAAAAAACCTAATTAATTAGCTTGTTTATTTCAGCTTTTTTCATAAAGTTGTGCTGGGTGAGTTCCGACTACCGCTGCATTCTTCGCGGCAATGTATCAGTCCGCGGCCCAGAGGTTGGGGACCACTGCTTAAACTATGAATCTGCCCTCGCCTCAGAAACCGATCAAACCACCCATGACTACCTTTAAATTCCACTTTCACAACACTTTCATCACCATCGTCCAGTGCTTTCTGTTTCAGCTTATTAAAAAGACTGACTGATTTCTCCTTAAGTATAAGAAAACTTAATGGAACACCACACTTTGTACACCCATCAATCCACTCAAGCAATAGACTTTCCATTTTATCCATTATTGGATGCTGACTAAGAGAGACCACTTTGCTATGAGCAGAACCAACAGTAACATCAGCAGCTTTCAAAATTCTTTCTCTCTACATATAAATAGTGTGAATGGTGGATGCAGGCAAGTTCAACGCGCAGACAACGTCCTTACTTCGTTCACCACGATGAAAACGCTTAATTATGTCTAGCTTTACGCTAAGTGTAACACCCTTATGAGCTCTTTTAGGCTTTTCCGATACCTTACAACTCATCTTGCTAACAGGTGCACAAAATAAATTGAGATACAGCACGCGTTTAAGCAATGGCAGCTAGAATGTAGTGCTGGGGAAGGAGCTTGGCTGTTCGGGCGTACGCTGCCTTTTTTCATAACAGGGAAAACACCTTCTGTTAGCGAAAACAGGTAACTAATGTAGGTCTTTCGTAACAGCAAGGTGTCGTAAAGCGAACGTTCGGAAAATGGGGGCCACCTGTATCAAATATCTGCAAGTCCGCTGGAGAAATCAAAGTTCAAATATCTGTGCATCTTCTGGGGATATCAAAGATCCACTATCCGTGAGTCTGGTGGGGATGTCAAAGATCCTCAAACCACAAACCGCTGGGAAAGTCAAAGACCCAATATCTGGGAGCCCACCAGTGATGACAAACTCCAATATTTGTAAGTCTACTCAGAAAATCAAAAATCCAATATTTGTGAGTCCAATGGAGAAGTAAAAGGTCCATAATCTTCAAGTCCACTGGGGAAATCAAAGATCCAATATCTGTAAGTCCACTGGGGAAATTAAACTGGCAAATTTTCTGTATGCTTTGTGGAAGTGCCCATAGTGACACAGTTTCTGTATTACCTGTTACTTGACTACAAATAACAAATACAGGAAATGAGCAAGACTTTATGGCAAATAATTTTGGGCCTAATCACTAGCAAAACTACACATGAGCTACTAATCATCTTTAAGTACTTCCATAATGTTTGTCTTTTGCTTCTGCCTGTTCTACTGCCTTTTATGATGCTCCCTCAAGGAATAACTATAGCCATGCTGGGAGTGGGTACCACTTTGCTGTGTGTGAGATTGCAGGTAGCTATGAAAAGCATCTGTGAACATCACTCCATCTGGAAGATCTGGACTTAGATCATACTTGGTGTACGTAGTAATAGTCTGGGCTAGTAGGCTGACAGGAAACACTGATAAGAATATTGGAGCTATCGACCTCATAGAAACCAGAAGATTCATGCCTGCATGACTTCTCAAGGCTTGCGACAACAATCATGGTAACCTGACAGAAGGCAGATTACTGGAATGCCGTGACGTGTTCAAAGTCCGTGCAGAAACTGATACTCTTAGCCAGTATGGAAGCAGTTGAATTTGCTTTGCAGCCACAGAGCCTGCAGGACTATGATGAGGTGCAGGGGCAGGCATAGGGTGGCTTCTTCCTGTGCACTCATGGAAGCTGAGATATTTATCATTAGCCTTTGGAGTCCAGTTCAGCACAATGTTGATCCCCAAACTCTTATGCATTATTTTCAAGCAGATCTGAATCCCCAGACTCTCATGAGCCCACATTTGCATGAAGTTGTGCATAGGCAACTTGTATTAACTAGCCACCTAATAGAAAACTCTTGCTTCCCTGGTACATAAATATACATTTCACTTACCTTTTCAACCATACGTGCTAAGTTATGAATGGGTTTGGTAGAATAAATAAAAGAAACTTTCTGTTAGCTGAAGGATTGATAATAAAGGGACACAGATTTAAGTTAGAGCCACAACAGACTGCAAATTGTGGGACATGGAGGAACTCAGCAGATCAGGCAGCAGACATATTGGGAAATGGATGGTTGCTATGGAATCAGCTTCTCACAGGACTAATTTTAGGTAAAGGTAACGTAGTCACAGGGGCTGAATCATCACTATGGTACGAGATTTGATGGTTTAATGAGAATAAAAATTTGCTTTCATGAGAACAAAGAATAGCAGAAACATCTTTCATGGCCAATAAATGATGGCAGACCTGATCTTTGACCTTGCCTTCTCATTCCACACTGGTCCGCATCTCCCTTGGGCTCAATTTCAAGGACTTAACAACTCATGTTCTCAATATTATTTATTTGGTAATTGCATTTCCACATTGGTTCTTCGTCAAACTGTGTGCGTACTTTTCCATTGATTCTATTCTATTGAGTTGCTTTACAGTGAATGCCTACAAGAAAATGAATCTCAAGGTGAAATCTATGTACTTTGAAAATGAATTTGCTTTTGAACTTCTGGTTCCCCTGTAGTCCTGAATGCAGTTAAAACCTTTGGATCCTCCCACTTCCATTGCAGCCCTGAGGAAGGGCTCAGCCCAAAATATTGACTGTTTATTGCCCTCCATAGATGCTGCCTGACCTGCTAAGATCCTCTAGCTGTTTGTTTTTGTATCTGCAGAATCTCTTTTATTTATGAAATTTGCTTCTTCCTTCCTTACTGGTCTTACTCCATTAACATCCTCCGCACGCTCCTTCCTGACCCAAAACATCAACTGCCCATTTCCAGTTGCATCTGCTGCCCGATCTGCTGAATTCCTTCAGCAGTTTGCTTTTTTCTTCAGGTTCCAGCAGTCTATTGAGTCTCTATCTTAAATCAGAGTTCCTTTATTATCAATCCTCCAGTCAGTAGAAACATTTTTTGGAATTATTAATTATTCTATTAAAACCTTCAAAACTCAGAAGCCCTGCCTTTAAACACCACTTTGTTTTGCTATTGAAAGAAAAATCCCCCCTTTTCCATCTTTTCGCATTATTAAATTCCCCTATTCCAAATCTACATAATTTTCCAAATTAAAACAGAAATCTACCAATGAATGAAACAATTCCCAGCACACTTTCTCCTTTCCCAGATTCTTTGCTGAGATAGGGTAATGTTCAGAAACAGGAAATCGCAAACATTTCAGGGGAAGTTTTTAAAATTCTAAAACAATTGACTAGAAATTCTGCCGGAGAGCTCAGAGACTCGAAGAAGTGGAGGAATGGAGTCTTTACAAGAAACCACATTCATGTCTGGCATTTAAAAGTCATTCTCAGGATATGATTATCATTTGATTTAATTGCCCCCTTCAGCTTCCCTTCCATAGTTGGTGGACTTTCACTGTCTGATGTAAGTACTCCTAACGTTGTCAGGAGAAGGTTTCCTGGACATCTACCCAGCCCCCAACAAATGGATGAAAACAAATGCCAATTTCACTATAATTATTGAGAATTTGTTTCTGAAGTAGAAATTCTTAACTCTCAAGAAACTAAGAACAAACAAGAAGATCCAACAAGCCAGTGCTTGAAGAAATACAGCCAGACTGCTCACTAGGAGGCTTGATTTTGAGACAAAAGCTCAAGTATTTTGGCCACATCATGAGAAGACAGGATTCCTTGGAGAAGATGCTCATGTTAGGTAAAACAGAAGGTAAAAGAACGAGAGGACGATAGAGGCCACGGTGGATAGCTAATATTACTCAGGTGATGTGTATGACCTTGGGGGATCTTAGAGAAGCAGTTTCCAATAAGAAGGCTAGGTTTGCAGGAGTCCATGAGGCCATGAAGAGTCAGACTCGACTTAACGACTGAACAACAACAAGAAGAACAAATAAAATAATAAACCATTTTACCATCTACACAGGTGGTAAGGTGGAGAAGATCAGTCTAAAATTGTGGAGTATTTTAGCTTGATCTCACCTTGACCCTTGTGGTTTTGCAACTGAGGCGGGGGAGCATTTTTTGTGCCTTGGAGGGAGGTTGGGGAACAGAGTCAGTGCTCAGGTCAAAAGGCACAGTAACGAGCAGATGGTAGTTAGAAAGGGGTCAGCATAGTATCAAATCCAGGCCATTGAATTGGACCCAAGAGAAATGATAACTTTTAGCAGAATCCTGCCATAGCTCATTCAGGAAAAAAAATCCTTTCTTGAATAGGCAGCTCATTATGATCTAAAGACTGGTTTTGCGTGAAATTATTTTTCAGGTAAAGGATGAAACAGATCTCCGAGAGTGATTTCAACTTGATATATCTAAGAGTGATCAGTCAGTCCTATTCCTCTATTCTGTCCTCATAACCCAACAAATTAATCTCTCTCAATTGCCTGTCCAATTTCTCATATCAACATCTTGATTGACTGTCCTGAATCAAAATTAATAATTAGTATTAGTCTGAAGAACATACAGTACTCAATAAAATATTAGCAAAGATATAAATCAGAAACATCATTACATTATATATAAAAAGAAAATGCACTTACACACACACATTGTCACTTCTTGCAGGATATTCTTTACTTATCCTTGAGATATGTTTGCCTTTAGCAAAGCCAGCAATAATTGCCCTGAACTGAATTCTTTATGTATTTCAGAGAGCGGTTAAAATTTAACCACATTTCTTGTGGAATCTGAGTCACCCCCAGGTTATACCAGGTATGGTTGATTGATTTCCTCCCCAAAAGGAACAAAAATCTAAGGATGTTTTTGCTTGGAGGACATTTGTGAATTATAAGTGCTTTCATAGCTACTCAGTAGTTTCATATTCACCATTACTGAGTTAATTCCAGGATATATTTAATTAACTGAATCTATTATCCCCAGCTGCTACAGTGGGATTTCAGTCCCTATGTTAGACTTATTAATTCAGGGCAGTTGATTAATCACAGTGATTTACAATCAATCAATTATGAACACTGTTGTTACCTGGATAAATGCAAACACAATCTACAAACAGCAATATTCCAAAAAGCATGCAAGTAAGATTAATAATTAATAGCTAATAAAAATTAGTTATTCTTTACTGTTGGCATAGAGGGAAGAGAAAATGTTCTTTATATGAATTGTTCTTTGAGGAGTTGAAAATTATTTTAAAATCCGTTATGTGTTTGTTGCTAGTTCAACTCAGAGTATTCGCATATGTATTTGCAAACAATAAGAGACACCACATGTGTTGAAGGCCACAAGAAAACACTTCATTAGAACTGGCGCAAATGCAATACAAAAAGAAAAAAATCTCTGTAGCGATCTCTACTGTGGTAAGTAGTAGCAGTACAGAAATCAAAGTATCTCTCTCTCTCTCTCTCTCTCCCCCTCTCCTCTCTTTCTCTCTTCTCTCTATCTCTCTCTTTTTCTCTCTCTTCCCATTAAGTCTAAGTCTAACTCTGACCTGACATACTCTGTCTCCCCCAACTTACTGTTCCCTATCTTAGAAGCAGTCACCAGCTGTGACCTAGCCTAGGACAAAACTCTCTCCTTGTACCTAGAAGGTGCCCCTTTGTATACTATTTAAAACCCCTAACACTGGTATTTTTCCATGCATTTGGTACCTGCACCTGCACAATGACTCCGCCTTCCCATGAAAAACATGTTTTTCCTATCTTCCACTGTTATGGCTATAGACTTGAACTCTCTTCACTTCCTCAAAATATTACTGTAGACTGGTTCTCTTGTACTTCCTTAAAACTATCCCACTCCAAGCTTACACCATTTTGTCTTACAGGCTTCCATTTTATTATAGCCTATACCAAGGAGGAATCACACATAACTTTTTCCTGACTGGAATTATTGAGTAGATTGTGCTACTGATTTCTGGAACTCAAAAGAAGGAAAGGAAATCTCTTGGCAATATCTGTGATCCTGAGGATGACTGACAGGTGGATGAGGAGAGGATATTTCTCTTGGTGGCAGGGTGGAATATAATGTCACGTTAAGGAGCATAGATTGGGTATCGTTAGAATTCTCCATTCAAGACAATCATGGATTGAACTTTTAAGTGTGCGCAAAATTCATGAGCTACAGGGAAACAGAAATCAGTGTGGAGTGAACAGTAGGCCACTGAGGAGTATGGTACAACAATGGGATCTGGGAATATGGGTCCATAATTCGTTGAAAGTTGTGCCACAGGTAGAAAGGGTCATAAAGAAAGCTTTTGGCACAATGGCCTTCATTAATCAAAGTATTGAGTACAGGAGATGGGATATTATGTTGAAGTAGTATTATATGTTGGTCAGGCCTAATTTGGAGTATTGTGTGCAGTTTTGGTCACCTACCTACAGGAAAGATGTAAACAAGGTTGAAAGAGTACAGAGAGAATTTACAAGGATGTTGCTGGGTCTGGAGATTGTGTTGGTTGTTAGCAACACATTTCACTGTAGCTTTGATAAATAAACAAATTTAATCTGAATCTGTATTTGGTCATTGAGAACAGAAAATCCGAATAAAGTTCAGTTTCCCTGCTGTTGAGTTACTTCCTTTTGGTTAACTGACTGAATTTGAATTTTTTACGGCTCTGGTGTAATATTCATACCTGATCTGATTTTTGGACCTCATATTCACACTTTCCTTATGAAATTCTATTCCCACCATAATCTCACTTGACTCCAAGCCTGCCTTAATTCCCCTTTCATCTTTATCCTCACTTGCAATTAATTGATCTGTATGAACAGTATGCAATACAAATTTTTCACTGTACTTCAGTACATGTGACTATCATAAAACAAATATTGGTTGTTATCCTCTACACTCTCCATTCTGGTACAGGGTTTCGACCTGAAACTTTGACAAATACTTTTCCTGTGCAGGTGCTGCTCGACAGGAAATTGTTTGTTGCTGTCTTATTTCAACTACTGTAGAAATCAGACTACCCTCTACCTTTTCCTTACTCTACTGTTTCCTTCAATATACTCTCCATTACTCTGAGCTCATCCACAAAGCTGTTGTCTGTGGTTTACACACAGTCCTGTACTTGCTAATGGACATTGGCTAATAATAAGGCAGTCCATCTGCTTTAACACTCTCATTCTACGCTTCAACAAAACACACAAAATGCTGGAGGAACTCAGCAATTCAGGATTGTACTTTTTCCTCTCCTCTTCACCTTCTTGTTCTGGTTCCATTCCAATCCTGACAAAGGGTCTCCACCCGAAATGTCAATTGTATATTCCCTGGTATAGATGCAGCATTTTAAGGTAAGGTTTTTAGAATAATTTTCTTTGTCACATACAGTATACATTGAAATATCAATTTATGCAGTAAAATGTGTTGTTTATTTATAGATGAATATATACATATGTATTTGAGATCTAGGCACAAATTTAGTGACAATAATCAGAGATGGCCTGAGGCAAAGCTATTTAGCAAAATAAGTTCTCATGATCTGGGTAACCTTTTCTGAAAAGTTAGTGAAAAATAGATCGAATAGTAAATGTCAACAGGAATTGTACAGTTCATGAACGGGAATTATAAAGTACAAGAACAAGAATTTTACAGACATGAACAGGAATTGTACGGTTCATGAACAGGAATTGTAAGATACATGAATGGGAATTATGCAGTTCATGAACAGGAATTGTACGGTTCATGAACAGGAATTATACAGTACATGAACGGGAAAATAAACACAGCCCAAATGCGTGCTGGGAGCATCCCAGAAGTGCCACTACGTATCCAGAGGCAGCATATCATGTGCAGGGACCATCCAGCAAGCATCTCCACATTTCCAGCATCAGTGTATCATGCGCAGGGACCATCCAGCAAGCATCTCCACATTTACAGTGCAGGCAGAGCAGGCCCACTACCTTCTAACACTGACCTTTTTGGAATGTGGGAGGAAACTGGAACTTCTGGAGGAAACCCACACCATCATGGGGAAAACATACAGGTGGGAATTGAGTGGTGATCATTGGCGTTGTAAAACATTACGTTAACTGCTACACTACCGTGCTGCCAACATCTATTGCTCAAGATTTCCAGCATCTACAGAATCTCTTGTCTTTATGATATTCTGCATTTCAAATTGTTCATGGTTTAACCCCTCCCTGTCTTTCTAACTCCCCCCACTTGGCACTCCTTCAGCTCTGGCCTCTCAAACACTGAACATGGGCAGTCATGTCTCAGGCTCCCATGTCCCTCAGCTCTGGAGTTGTATCATAAAAACCTCATACTCTATAATTATCTCCGTTGACATCTGCAAAACCTATTTCCATGATAAAGCTCCTGTATAACCTGCACAAAAATCCTCTTTTCTGTAATGATTATTATTCTTTGTGATAATGCTGGTGACTTGCTGTCACTATATCAGATTCCGTATAAATGTAAAACCTTGCAGGTCTTTTCTTCCATTGATTGAAGGGATGTTAAATTGTATCAAGGTCTGACTGAGCAGTGGCAAGCATCCAAGTTTCAGCACTCCAATTCCCCTCAGTATGGTGAGCTGCCATTGTCCCTTCAAGATTCAGACTGCCAATTATTGCCTGCCACATTCCTTCACGGAAAATCTGTACTTAAAGGCCTCGTGCTGAGAATCATAAGAGTTCCATTTCTAGTACCACTGTCCGTGGTTTCGCCTTTGGATTTTGTTCATGCTGTTTTGTTTATTTTGAGTCTGAGTTAATTCTAGATCTTACTCTGCGCTCAGCTTCACCGCCATCCATAGTTCTCTTGTTTCAGAATTGTACATATTTAGATTATGAATTTAGATTACGAAGACACGTAGTCCTCTTCTATTGTCATTTAGTAATGTATGCATTAAGAAATGATACATTATTTCTTCCGGTGTGATATCACAAAACACAGGACAGACCGAGACTAAAAAACCTGACAAAACCACATAATTATAACATATAGTTACAACAGTGCAACAATACCATAACTTGATGAAGAAGTCCATGAGCCCAGTAAAGTTCAAAGTTTCTCAAATGTCTCACATCTCACGCAGACGCGAAAAGGAAGAAAAACTCTCCCTGCCATGCTGACCACAATCTGACTCTGAGTCATCTGAAAACTTCGAGCTCTGATCAGCTCTCCGACACCGAGTACTGAGCGCCATCTCTGTCCGAGCGATTCGACCTCCTTCTCAGTTGCCAAAAGCAGGCAAGGCCGGGGATTTTGAGGCCTACCCTCCGAAAGATTCCCAGCCACCCAGTAACGACAGCAGCGAACGGGCGTTTCAGAAATTTTTCCAGATGTTCCTCTGTGCTTTCACGTCCATTCTCCCACAAATCAGAATTGTCCACGGCCCCTATTTAACAGATACGATATCATTTTTCACCAGAGGGCTGCGCACACGCAGGTGCGCCGCCATCTTCTCCTCCCTATTTTCTCTAGAAATGAGGTTAAGAAATTATTTAATTGGTATTTTCAGGTTTCTGGTGGAAGTAAGAGACTGCAGATGCTGCAGACTGGAGCATGAACAATTAGCTGGAGGAACTCAGCAGGTCAGGCAGCATCTACCGGGAGGGGAGAAGGAGCTGTCAATGTTTTCCGTTAAAACTCTTCATCGAGACTGGACGTGCAAAGTGAAAGTGGCCAGTATAAAGATCAGAGGTGGGATTGGTAAAGTAGGAGCACAAGATGATTGGTGGATTGAAGATAGGTGAAAGATGACAGAAGATGGAATGAGGTGGGTTCAAAGTTCAAGTTAAATTTATTATCAAAGTACATATACGCCACCATATGCAACCCTGGGATTCGTTTGCTTTTAGGCTTCACAGTAAATACAAAGAAACACAATAGAATCAATGAAAAATGCCACACAAAGACAGACAAACAACCAATGTGCAAGAGACAACAAATTGTGCAAATGCAAAAATGAAAAAAAAACAACAATTAATAAACAATAAGTATTGAGAACATGAGATGTAGAGTCCTTGAAAGAGAGTCCATAGGTTGTGGAATCGATCCAGTTTTGAGGTGAGTGAAGTTACCCACACTGGAGCCTGGTGGGGGAGGGGGATAACTGTTCCTGAACCTGGTGGTGTGGGACCTCAGGCTCCGGTACCTGCTTCCCGATGACAGCAGGGAGACGAGAGCATTGCCTGTGTGGTGGGGGTCCTGGATGATGGTGGAGAGGAGAGTGAGAATTGGAGACAACTGCTGGTAGGTGATTAGCGGGAACAGAAAGGGCAATGATGGTTGGAGACTGATAAGTGAAAATGGGAATTATTGGGGAGAGGTAAATGGCAGATGTAACCCGAACCAGATGTTGGGAAGGGAGGTGGGTGGGTGGAAGAAGGTGTGGAAATGCCTGGGGGGGGGTGAATTATGTGGATAATTAGTGGATGTGTCCAGGAGGTGGAGAGGGGAATTAAATTGTGTCCTGAAGTTTGGGAAAGTTGCTGGCATTTCCAAGCCAAGATGGCAGCATGTTCTGAAAACCCCTGAAACTACAGGCCAGTGTTTTACCTTCATGCCTGGAGCTTCTGTCCGGTGCAGAAATGTAATTCTCCCTTGCTTAATTGACCAGTCACATCAGGTTGGACTCACACCAGGTGCATCATTTCTCTTCACTTCTGTGGAGATGGTGGCTGCGAGAGACTCAGGCAAGTAATGATACACTTTCTAGTTAGAACATAGAACAGTACAGCACAGGATCGTGCCCTTCAGCCCGTAATGTTGTGCCAAAGTAATTAAATTAGTCATTACACCAAAACCTTAGCTCTAATGATGGATGTCCTCCTGAAACTGACATTGCAAATACTCTTTTTAGTTAAGTCCAGAAGTAAAGAAAAAAAGTAGGTGCAGTATATAAGATGTAACACTATTCACAAACTTTAATCTCTACTGCTAACTTCCCCACTACTGCGCACTCCTTGCATTTTGGATTATATTTTATTAACTTCTTTCTGATAATATTTTGAGCTCATCGCTGACTTCTAACACTTGTACTCATGCCGTTTCTTTGGATTTATCAGCTGCGTGGAGAGGGGGAGACTGCTGCACGGGCAACAGCTTGCTCTCCGTACCATACCACACCGCACCGCCCTGACCTGTGTACTGGCTGGGGTATCACAAGACAGGCAGGAAGCAACGTCCATGGTCCACCTTGACCAACGAACGGCCTCATTTTGTTTTATGTCCTGTGTATGATATATACGTTGTGTGGGGGCATTGTGGTCTGGAAGAACTTTGCTTCGTTTGGCTGTATGTGTGTATGTTAGATGACAACAAACTTGAGCTTGAATTATGATCTGGCGCTGGTAACACTGCTGTAATGATTTCATCGGTACTGGACCAGCTTTTAACATATCTTGCTACATGTGATAATAATGAAGCTATACCAATGAAGCAATATGGACAGCAGCACCATCAGTGATAGCCACTGGAAACCGAGTGCCAAGGATAGGGGAAAAGTCCAAAGTCAGCCAGTCTCCTCTCTAGGACGAAGGGTCTTGACCCAAAATGTCGACTTCCTATAGATGCTGCCTGGCCTGCTGCATTTCACCAACATTTGGTGTGTGCTGCTTGGATTTCCAGCATCTGCAGATTTCCTCATGGGAGCAAAGGATGCTGGGAATGGTAAGGGTGGTGTGCCATGGGAGAGGTGTGGCACAGGTGCCAGAGAAGGAGTGCCAAGGATGGGGGATGGTGCCAGTGCAGCCAAACCCAGCCCTAAGACACCAGGCAAGGTAATTTGATTCCAAACAATTGGTTTATTGATCATTACTGAATGTCTCTCTGGTGCTTCCCGCTCTCTCTACTTTCCCTTCCCCTTTTCCCAGCCATGATTGCCCTCTCCATGCCCCCTTCCCACTCTCAGTCACAATAGAAACCCATATCAGAATCAGGTTTTTTCATCACTAATATCTGTCATGAAATTAGTTTTTTTTGTGGCAGCAGTACAGTGCAATATGTAAAATTGTGTGTGTGTGTTTGTACCCATTTGGCAAGTGGAAATGCACAAATTATTCATTGAATTGCCCACCATTGAGAACATCTACCATTATCAAGGATGCATCTCACCCTAACCATGGACTCTTTACTCTCCTCCCATCCGGTAGGCGCTACTGGAGCCTCCGCTCCCGCACCAGCAGACACAGGAAGAGCTTCTTCCCTGAGGCTGTGACACTGCTGAACCTCTCATCACAGTGCTAAGCAGTATTGCATCCGTATTGTACTGTCTCAGTATTTTTATATTTGAATGCTGTAGCACTTTTTATTCACAGTTATTTTGTAAATAACACTATTCTTTGCATTTCTGGTTAGATGCTAACTGCATTTCATTGGCTTTGTATCTGTACTCGGCACAATGACAGTGAAGTTGAATCTAATCTAATCTTATCTAATTATTGAAGTAACTACCAGATGGAAGGGTATCATATAGGGCCGCTAATCATTAAAATCCTTGGAGAAAGGATCATACTGGATTGCTGATTAATTCACAAAGTGCATTTATTATCGAAGTGTATATGCAGTATACAACCCTGAAATTCGTCTTCTTCACAGAGAGCCATGAAACAAAGAACCATGGAACCAACCATCTGATGTTCAGAAAACATCAACCATCAAAACCAAACCCACAAACAAAACAAGATTGTGCAAACAGCAGCAAAAAAAAATCGAGCAAAGGACACAGAGTATAAAACACAAAAGCAAAAAGCGTATTTCAGTACAGTGTGGCTCCGTGTTCATCATCTCCAGGCCATCCTGATTCAAAAATCAACCAAAAGTAGCAACAAAAAGGGAGCAACCAGAACTGGAACGAGAAGTGAGACCACATCATAAACCTGAATTAGGGTCCAACACTACAATCCATGTTGATTAAACCTACCACCGGTATCACTGAGGGAGAGAGTGATCATTCGAACACTAGGGCCTTCCTTTGGGAGCAGCGAGTGAGAGACCGCCGTATGCAGACACCTCTGCAGCAGTGAGCGAGAGGCAGGTAGATGGCACTGAACGGTTGCTTGCCTTCCACGCTCGCCTCAATGATTTCAATCTTCTTCAGCACTTTAATTGGTGAGATCAGTGCCACAAGGTTTGTTTAGGAATTGATCTGTAGTGATAATTTCTGCTTGTGAGCACTTTGTTCTGCAAAACCAATGACTATTCTGCCTGATCCATTTTACGTATTTTTAAATAGGATTGTTATTTTGAACACTAGAGCCAGCCAACACCCAGAAGGGTAGTAGCCAACTTCATTTTCAAAATTTAGAAAGAAGGCTGGTAAAGTTCTCCATCCCCTTACTTTTATCAGCACAACTAGATGTTATTTTACCCAGAGATAGCTCGTGAGTTCATAGAACAAAAAATGAGTTCTGCAATTGTGATAGCAATTACTTTGCCTACATTGCAAGTATTTCCATTTTGGAGTGGGATGTGGTTTTACTATATCATGAAATTATATCCCTGAGTGTGGTCAGTTTATCATTTTACGTAAAGGGCTATTTTTACATGAGTTCATACAAAATAGTAATCTTGATTCTTCTAAAAATGCCTCAGCATCATGTCCTTGCTTTTGTATCCTAGTCCTCTTGAAATGAAAGCTAGGTGGATTGAGTGCAAATGCTACCAGTTTACGTTTAATGGATTGTGTCTGATGATACTGTATTTACAGTATTCTGAGTTTTAAATTTATTAGATCTTTTACAATATAATTGCTTGAAAATTTTTTTTAATATTTAAAGGCATAGACAATTTTCTAAATGAGAGCAAATTCTGAAATCAGAAGGGCTAAGGGATTTGGAAGTGCTTGTGCAGGATTCCCTAAAGTTTAACTTGCAGGTTGAGTTGGGGGTAACAAAGGCAAATGTAATGTTACCATTAATTTTGAGACGACTAGAATACAAAAGCAAGGATGTGATGCTGAGGCTTTGTAAGGCTTTGGTCAGACTGCACTTGGATTATTGTGATCAAGAAAGGCATTGGAGAGGGTCCAGAGGAGGTCACAAGAAAGATCCCAGGAATGAAAGGAGTGTTTGATGGCTCTGGGCCTGTACTCACTGTAGCTTAGAAGAATGAGAGGGGAATTTTTATTGAAATGTATCAGCTGTTGAAAGGCCTAGATACAGTGGACACAGAGAGGATATGTGGGATGTGGTGAGGCAGGGAGACCTCCAGTGTCCCTGATGACTACATAGAACATAGAACATGGAATAGTACAGCACAGTACAGGCCCTTTGGCCCACAATGTTGTGCCGACCCTCAAACCCTGCCTCCCATATAAGCCCCCACCTTAAATTCCTCCATATACCTGTCTAGTAGTCTCTTAAACTTCACTAGTGTATCTGCCTCCACCACTGACTCAGGCAGTGCATTCCACGCACCAACCACTCTCTGAGTAAAAAACCTTCCTCTAATATCCCCCTTGAACTTCCCACCCCTTACCTTAAAGCCATGTCCTCTTGTATTGAGCAGTGGTGCCCTGGGGAAGAGGCGCTGGCTGTCCACTCTAACTATTCCTCTTATTATCTTGTACACCTCTATCATGTCTCCTCTCATCCTCCTTCTCTCCAAAGAGTAAAGCCCTAGCTCCCTTAATCTCTGATCATAATGCATACTTTCTAAACCAGGCAGCATCCCGGTAAATCTCCTCTGTACCCTTTCCAATGCTTCCACATCCTTCCTATAGTGAGGTGACCAGAACTGGACACAATACTCCAAGTGTGGCCTAACCAGAGTTTCATAGAGCTGCATCATTACATCACGACTCTTAAACTCTATCCCTCGACGTATGAAAGCTAACACCCCATAAGCTTTCTTAACTACCCTATCCACCTGTGAGGCAACTTTCAAGGATCTGTGGACACGTACCCCGAGATCCCTCTGCTCCTCCACACTACCAAGAATCCTGCCATTTACTTAGTACTCTGCCTTGGAGTTTGTCCTTCCAAAGTGTACCACCTCACACTTCTCCGGGTTAAACTCCATCTGCCACTTCTCAGCCCACTTCTGCATCCTATCAATGTCTCTCTGCAATCTTTGACAATCCTCTACACTATCTACAACACCACCAACCTTTGTGTCATCTGCAAACTTGCCAACCCACCCTTCTACCCCCACATCCAGGTCGTTAATAAAAATCACGAAAAGTAGAGGTCCCAGAACAGATCCTTGTGGGACACCACTAGTCACAATCCTCCAATCTGAATGTACTCCCTCCACCACCACCCTCTGCCTTCTGCAGGCAAGCCAATTCTGAATCCACCTGGCCAAGCTTCCCTGGATCCTATGCCTTCTAACTTTCTGAATAAACCTACCGTGTGGAACCTTGTCAAATGCCTTACTAAAATCCATATAGATCACATCCACTGTACTACCCTCATCTATATGCCTGGTCAACTCCTCAAAGAACTCTATCAGGCTTGTTAGACATGATCTGCCCTTCACAAAGCCATGCTGACTGTCCCTGATCAGACCATGATTCTCTAAATGCCTATAGATCCTATCTCTAAGAATCTTTTCCAACAGCTTTCCCACCACAGACGTAAGGCTCACTGGTCTATAATTACCCGGACTATCCCTACTACCTTTTTTGAACAAGGGAACAACATTCGCCTCCCTCCAATCCTCCGATACCATTCCCGTGGACAACGAGGACATAAAGATCCTAGCCAGAGGCTCAGCAATCTCTTCTCTCGCCTCGTGGAGCAGCCGGGGGAATATTCCGTCAGGCCCCGGGGACTTACCTGTCCTAATATATTTTAACAACTCCAACACCTCCTCTCCCTTAATATCAGCATTCTCCAGAACATCAACCTCACTCATATTGTCCTCACCATCATCAAGTTCCCTCTCATTGGTGAATACTAAAGAGAAGTATTCATTGAGGACCTTGCTCACTTCCACAGCCTCCAGGCATATCTTCCCACCTTTATCTCTAATCGGTCCTACCTTCACTCCTGTCATCCTTTTTTTCTTCACATAAATGCGAGATGTGCATCCAGCTGCAGTTTTTAACAATCCACGTTAAAGAGTTGGAGCTGGAACTGGATGAACTCCAAACCTTTTGGAAGGCTGAAGGAGTGATAGACAGGACATATAGAGAGGTAGTTACATCCAAGGTGCAGGACACAGGAAACTGGGTGGTGGTCAGGAAGGGGAAAGGGGTTAAGGAGCCAGTGCAGAGTGCCCCTGTGGCCAGCCCTCTGAACAACAGGTGCATCGCTTTGGATGCTGTTGGGATGGGGTGGGAGGTTACCCTAACAGAGGAAAGTCACAGTGGTCAGGTCTCTGGCAATGAGTTCGGCTCTGTGAATCAGAGGGGAAGCGGGAGAAGAGGCACGCTATGGTGATAGATTTGTTAGATAGAGGAACAGTCAGGAGGTTCTGTGAGTGAGAACGAATTGGATTTTTTTTAAAAATTAAATTAACTTTATTACTTACATCTGTAAGGGGGTTTCATCTCTTATGTTACTGCTTAGGCTAATTAAAATGGCTTCTTTGTTATGTTATACTTGGGAATGCTTCTTTGTTATGTTAAACGCGGAGAAAGTTTTTGCGCTAGCAGCTTGTTTTGGTTTAGAGTGTAATAAGAATATGTTACGAACCGATTGGGATAGTTGCTATGTTTTTAGTGTATTTGAAGATGCGGTATGCGCGGGGTTTTGGGGCAGAAGGCGGGAGAGAGAGACAGAGGATGGACCAGGTGCTGTGATGTCCGCTAACGGGGTCGGACCCCGAGCAGGGCGTTCGGCGAGGAGAGGAGACGGAGACAGACTCATGTGGAGCGTCTGGTTGACCACTGTTGTTGGTCCCAGGCAGCCGGTTGAGGTGGTCGGAGGGGTCACAGGGTGAAGAAGAAGGGTCCTGAGATCCAAATGTTTGTGCACAAAGAGATTGAACTTTGATAAGTGTGGCGCCTTTTATACTTCCTTTTCAGTATCGAATTTATATTAATTTCATAGACTTAGTAATATCTATAAACTGTGAGTCATTTAATCGTATCTGGTGTATTGTCTGTTATTTGGGCGGGGTGGGGTACATCACACAGCATCCACACAAACTAATTACCCAGTTTGGTGGGGCCGAGGGCTGTTTCCCTAGACGACAGTGAGCCGAGTGACCCTGAGGCTGGCCAGGGGGGCTACACATCCTTCAAATACATGAGTAAAAATCTTTATGTTACATCTCCATTTAGATATACAATGTGCAATTATAGTAATTTATAATAAATATTATGTACAACAGGATAGTCAATATAACTAGAAACACAGTAGCATCAGCATGAATTAAGCAGTCTGATGGCCCGGTGGAAGAAGCTTTTGGTCCTGGCTTTTATGCAATGGTAGCATTTCCCAGATGGTAGCAGCTAGAACAGTTTGTGTTTGGGGTGACTTGGGTCTCCAATGATCCTTCGGTCCCTTTTTACACACCTGTCTTTGTAAACGGCCTAAATAGTGGGAAGTTCACATCTACAGATGTGGTGGGCTGTCCAAACCATTCTCTGGTTCCCACATCTAGGAAATTCCCAGATGGTGTGTTGCCTCCCAGGTGCTAGGGCCCAGGACATTTCGGATTGAGTTCTTAGCATTTTTAAGCGGAAAGGTGAATGGCCAGAAGTCGTGGTCCATGTAGGTATCAATGACATGGGTAGGATGAGTGACGAGGTTCTGCATAGGGAGTTTAGGGAGTTAGATGCTAAGTTAAAGGGCAGGACCTCCAGGGTTGTGGTCTTAGGATTGCTACCCATGCCACGTGCTGGTGAGGCCAGAACTAGGAAGTTTATACAGTTTAATATGTTGTTAAGGATTTGGTGTAGGAGGGAGGGCATAAGATTTTTGTATCACTAAGCTCTCTTCCAGGGAAGGTGGGACCTACACAGAAGGGATAGTTTGCACCTGAACTGGAGGGGGACTAATATTCTAGCAGGAAGGTTTGTTAATGCTGCATGGTGTGGTTTAAACTAGAGTTGCAGGGGGTTGGGAACCAGAGCGCCAGAACATTTACTGGAGAGGTTGTGGGGGCAGGTGTTGGTAACACCTCAGACAAAGTTAGGAATCAAATTTTTGAGCATGGTGAGACTCGTGTCCTGAGCCTCGTATACTTCAATGCAAGAAGTATCATCGGAAAGGGGGATGAAGTTGAGGTGGCTGGTTTACGAAAAGGAGCAATGTGCAGTGAGAAGAGGCTGTTGACAGGGCAAAATTGCAGTTAGCAGGATGAGTTGCAATGTAAAAGGAAGAAACAAAAAGTGTGAATACAAGACTGAACCTGTTATATTTGAATGCACACAGTATATGGAATAAAGTAGATGAACTCGCAGCACAGTTGCAAACTGCCATGTATGATGTTGTCGGCATCACTGAACCATGGTTGAAAGAAGATTTTAGCTGGGAGCTAAATGTCCAAGGATACACATTGTGTCAAAAGGACAGGCAAGAAGGTAAAGGGGGTGGTGTTGCTCTGTTAGTAAAAAGTGAAATCAAATCATTAGAAAGAGGTGACAGGGTCAGAAGGTATTGAATCATTGTGGATAGAACTAAGGAACTGCAAGAGTATAAAGACCCGGTTGGGTGTTGTTTACAGACCTCCAAACAATAGTAAGGATGTGGTCTACAAATTACAATGGGAGATCAAAAATGCATATCAAAAGGGCAATGTTACGATAGTCATGGGGGATTTCAATATGCAGGTAGATTGGGAAAATCAGGTTGATGCTGGATTCCAAGAAGACGAATTTCAAGAATGCCTACGAGATGACTTTTTAGAGCAGCTTATAGTCGAGCCAACTAGGGGATCAGCTATTCTGGATTGGATGTTGTGCAATGAACCAGAATTGATAAGAGAGCTTAAAGTAAAAGAACCCTAAGGGAAGATGATCATAGAATGATCGAAGAGAGGGCATCCTTTTAGAACAGGGATGAGGAGGAATTTCTTTTGCCAGAGAGTGATGAATCTGTGGAATTCGTTACCATGGGCAGCTGTGGAGACCAAGTATTTATGTACATTTAAGGCAGAGGTTAATAGATTCTTGATTGGTCGGGTCATGAACAGATACCAGGGGATTGCAGGAGATTGGCGCTGAGACGGAAATTGTGTTAGCCATGATCAGGGAGCATGGAGCAGCTTAGATGGGCCAATGGCCTAATTCTACTCCTATATCTCATGGTCTTATGGTTTTATAAACTGCAAAGACTTGTTTATTAAAATAAAATGATGGCTCTCGATCTCCACAGTAACCTTCAATTCCCTGGTGCTGACCGCCTCATTTTCACTATGGATTTTCAGTCCCTATACACATCTATGCCCCATCAAGAGGGCCTCAAAGCTCTCCACTTCTTTCGTAACAAAAGAAACAAATTCCCCTCCACTACCATGCTACTACCTTTGGCAAAACTGGTCCCCACCCTCAATAATTTTTCCTTCGGCTCCTTCCACTTCCTCCAGACTCGAGGGCTAGCCATAGGCACCCACATTAGGCCCCAGCTATACCTGCCATTTTGTTGGCTATGTAGAACAGTCCATGTTCCAAGCCTTCCCAGGTAACGCTCCCCAACTCTTTCTGCACTACATTACTGCAGCTTCATCAATTCACCCAATCTGAGCTCATCAATTTAACTAACTTTGCCTCTAACTTCCACCCTGCCCTTAAATTCTCAAGGTCCATTTCTGGCATCTCCCTCCTCTTTCTCAATCTCTCTGTCTCTATTTCTGGAGACAAACTGTCAATTGACATCTTTTATAAACCTACTGATTCCCATTATTATCTTGGCTCTACCCCTTCCCACCCTGTATGCACCTCCTGTGCCTAATAAAGTGGCCACTGGTTGTATGTTCTTGATCTTCTACAGCTGTAGCCCATTCACTTCAATGTTCCTCATGTGCATTCAGAAATGCTCTTCTGCACACCACTGTTGTAACATGTGATTATTTGAGTTATTGCCTTCTTCCTGCCAGCTTGAGATAGTCTGGCCATTCTCCTCTCACATCTTTCATTAATAAGGCATTTTTGCCCACACAATTGCTGCTCACTGGATATTTTTCATTTTCACACCATTCTCTAGAGATTGTTGTGCATGAAAATCCCAGGAGATCAACAGGTTCTGGGATACTCAAACCACCCCATCTGGCACCAACAATCATTCCCCGGTCCAAGTCACTGAGATCACGTTTCTTTCCCATTTGGATGGTTGGCTCCTCCACATCTTCCATCAGCACGGGTGCACCATAAGGCTGTGTGCTTAGCCTCCTGGTCTGCGTGCTAAGCACAGCTCCGCTGATATACTTGTTTGATGTCAACACCAATGTTATTGGCCAGATAAAAGGTGGTGGTGAATCAGCATGTAGGAGGGAGATTGAAAACCTGTCTGAGTGGTGTCCCAGCAACAACCTCTCACTTAATGTCAGCAAGACCAAGGAGATGATCTGCCATCGTTCACTCCTCCTGATCCACAGCCCTATTGAGGCTCGCTCTGCTGCCACTATGGTGTTCCTGATGGCTCTCCACTTCTGGGCTCCTGAGATGCCCATCTGGCTGTAGACTCAGCAGAGGGTCCCTCTGCAGCCCACCTCTATGGGCATACAATGTGCCCGTCTCCCCTTGCTGCAGAACCCCTCTACCAAGTCTTGATACTTTGTCTCTTTCCTTTCATGGTCCTCCTCCATCCAGTCTTCCCAGGGAATGGTCAGCTCCTACATGACCACCTGTCTAGGTGACCCCGACAGCAGCACCATGCCTGGCCTAAGCACAGCTGAGAAGATGTGCTCAGGAAATCTGAGCAGTTTCCCTAGGTCGACTCTCAATTGCCAGACCTTTGCTGTTCCTAGAAGGCTGGCATGCTCCTTGGGTTGGGTTTGAGCCTTCTCCCCTGCCATGATAAAAACAATCGCTTGCTTTTCTCTGCGATGGTGTTTGGCCTGGGTGATGGTTGTGCACAAGGTGTCAGCCACTGTCTTCAACACTTGGTCGTGTCCCCAACGATAATGCCCCTCCCCAGGGATTTTGGGCGGCAGCTGAGGATGTGTTCCAATGCCCCCTTCCTTCGGCACAGGGAGCATGCTGGTGTTTCGGCCTTGCCCCATCAGTAGAGGTTCGCTGGGCTAGGCAAGACGACATCGACCGACTGGATCAGGAACTTGATGTGGTGGGGTTCTGTTCGCCAAATGTTCCCCCACGAGATGCTGTGCTCCGTTACCCGGTCCCATCTTGTCCATGTTCCTTGCTGCCGCATATAATTGTTTCAGAGACTCCAGTTTACAAAATCTTCTAAATCTTTAATCTTAATTTCTGA
Organism: Mobula hypostoma; assembly: GCF_963921235.1. NCBI lineage: Eukaryota > Metazoa > Chordata > Chondrichthyes > Myliobatiformes > Myliobatidae > Mobula > Mobula hypostoma. Next base: position 72,376,136 of record NC_086101.1, on the reverse strand, counting down.
CACACCTAAACTTCCTATTGGTATTTTTACAGGAAATCTCATAGAAGTGTAAAGTGATTTTCCCCATGTTCTCACAAGGACACGAATATTTATTAATGCCAACTAATGCTGGAGCACCATTATCAATTTCTGACACACCAGTACTTGCCATTGGTAATTTTACTGGAAATGTCACAGAAGTATAAAATACATTTCTCCATGTATTAGCAAGAGCAAGAACATTTATCAACACCACTCAACGATGGTGCACCATGATCAATTTCTGACACAGAAATGCTTCCCACTGGTAATTTTACTGGAAACGTCACAGAAGTATAAAGTTCATTTCCTCAATGCACTAGCAAGAACAAGGATATTTATCAATGCCAATCAATGCTAGAGCACTGTTAAGTTAATTGCTGCAAATCTATTAACGTTAATTTGGATTTTTTTTTGCAAAGTCAGACTTTCAAGTCCTTTAAATTAGAATTTATAAATTGAATATTGATCACTGTTCAAAGAAAAGCTTGGCAAAATTCATAACATTTCTAGTAAGAATCATAACTTCTGTCATGAGTTTGTTTTTTAAAATAATTAACAATGACAATCCCTTTAGTTATCTGACACTGAATTTATATCCTTTATAACACATACAAAATTCTGAAGGAACTCAGCAGGTCAGGCAGCATCTGTGGAAAGGAATTAAAAGTCAAGGTTTCAGGCCAAGACCCTTCAGCAGAATTTGAAATGTCGACTCTTTATTCCTCCCCATAGATGTTGCCTGATCTGCTAAGTTCTTCTGGCATTTTGTATGTGTTACCCTGGATTTCCAGCACCTGCACAGTCTCTTGTGTCAATATCCATTATGTTTCAGAATAGCAACATACATCAAAGTTGCTGGTGAACACAGCAGGCCAAGCAGCATCTATAGGAAGAGGCGCAGTCGACGTTTCAGGCCGAGACCCTTCGTCAGGACTAACTGAAGGAAGAGTGAGTAAGGGATTTGAAAGCTGGAGGGGGAGGGGGAGATGCAAAATGATAGGAGAAGACAGGAGGGGGAGGGATAGAGCCGAGAGCTGGACAGGTGATAGGCAAAAAGGGATACGAGAGGATCATGGGACAGGAGGTCCGGGAAGAAAGACAAGGCGGGGGGTGACCCAGAGGATGGGCAAGAGGTATATTCAGAGGGACAGAGGGAGAAAAAGGAGAGTGAGAGAAAGAATGTGTGCATAAAAATGAGTAACAGATGGGGTACGAGGGGGAGGTGGGGCCTTAGCGGAAGTTAGAGAAGTCAATATTCATGCCACCAGGTTGGAGGCTACCCAGGCGGAATATAAGGTGTTGTTCCTCCAACCTGAGTGTGGCTTCATCTTTACAGTAGAGGAGGCCGTGGATAGACATGTCAGAATGGGAATGGGATGTGGAATTAAAATGTGTGGCCACTGGGAGATCCTGCTTTCTCTGGCGGACAGGGCGTAGGTGTTCAGCAAAGCAGTCTCCCAGTCTGCGTCGGGTCTCACCAATATATAAAAGGCCACCTCGGGAGCACCGGACGCAATATATCACCCCAGTTGACTCACAGGTGAAGTGATGCCTCACCTGGAAGGACTGTTTGGGGCCCTGAATGGTGGTAAGGGAGGAAGTGTAAGGGCATGTGTAGCACTTGTTCCGCTTACACGGATAAGTGCCAGGAGGGAGATCAGTGGGGAGGGATGGGGGGGGGAACGAATGGACAAGGGAGTTGTGTAGGGAGTGATCCCTGCGGAATGCAGAGAGAGGGGGGGAGGGAAAGATGTGCTTAGTGGTGGGATCCCGTTGGAGGTGGCGGAAGTTACGGAGAATAATATGTTGGACCCGGAGGCTGGTGGGGTGGTAGGTGAGGACCAGGGGAACCCTATTCCTAGTGGGGTGGTGGAAGGTTGGAGTGAGAGCAGATGTATGTGAAATGGGGGAGATGCGTTTAAGAGCAGAGTTGATAGTGGAGGAAGGGAAGCCCCTTTCTGTAAAAAATGAAGACATCTCCCTCGTCCGAGAATGAAAAGCCTCATCCTGAGAGCAGATGCGGCGGAGACGGAGGAATTGCGAGAAGGGGATGGCGTTTTTGCAAGAGACAGGGTGAGAAGAGGAATAGTCCAGATAGCTGTGAGAGTCAGTAGGCTTATAGTAGATATCAGTGGATAAGCTGTCTCCAGAGACAGAGACAGAAAGATCTAGAAAGGGGAGGGAGGTGTCGGAAATGGACCAGGTAAACTTGAGGGCAGGGTGAAAGTTGGAGGCAAAGTTAATAAAGTCAACGAGTTCTGCATGCGTGCAGGAAGCAGCGCCAATGCAGTCGTCGATGTAGCGAAGGAAAAGTGGGGGACAGATACCAGAATAGGCACGGAACATAGATTGTTCCACAAACCCAACAAAAAGGCAGGCATAGCTAGGACCCATACGGGTGCCCATAGCTACACCTTTAGTTTGGAGGAAATGGGAGGAGCAAAAGGAGAAATTATTAAGAGTAAGGACTAATTCCGCTAGACGGAGCAGAGTGGTGGTAGAGGGGGACTGATTAGGTCTGGAATCCAAAAAGAAGCGTAGAGCTTTGAGACCTTCCTGATGGGGGATGGAAGTATATAAGGACTGGACATCCATGGTGAAAATAAAGCGGTGGGGGCCAGGGAACTTAAAATCATTGAAAAGTTTAAGAGCGTGAGAAGTGTCACGAACATAGGTCGGAAGGGATTGAACAAGGGGTGATAAAACAGTGTCGAGGTATGCAGAAACGAGTTCGGTGGGGCAGGAGCAAGCTGAGACAATAGGTCGGCCAGGACAGGCAGGTTTGTGGATCTTGGGTAGGAGGTAGAAACGGGAAGTGCGGGGTGTGGGAACTACAAGGTTGGTAGCAGTGGATGGGAGATCCCCTGAGCGGATAAAGTCGGTGATAGTGTGGGAGACAATGGCCTGGTGCTCCTTAGTGGGGTCACAATCGAGGGGTAAATAAGAGGAGGTATCCGCGAGTTGTCGCTGTGCCTCGGCAAGGTAGAGGTCAGTACGCCAGACTACAACAGCCCCCCTCTTATCAGCGGGTTTAATAATAATGTTAGGATTAATGCGGAGGGAGTGGAGAGCAGAGCGTTCCGAAGGAGTGAGGTTGGAATGGGGACAAGTTGCGGTGAAGTCGAGACGGTTGATGTCCCGTCGGCAGTTGGCAATAAAGAGATCCAGAGCAGGCAGAAGACCAGAGCGGGGTGTCCATGAAGAAGAGGAGGGTTGAAGACGGGAGAAGGGGTCATCGGTGGGGGTGGAAGAGTCCTTGCCGAAGAAGTAGGCTCGGAGACGGAGACGGCGGAAGAAAAGTTCCACATCGTGGCGAACACGGAACTCGCTGAGGTGTGGGCGAAGGGGGACAAAGATGAGGCCCTTACTGGGAACAGAGCGTTCTGCCTCCGACAGTTGAAGGTCGGAGGGGATGGTAAAGACCCGGCACGGATGAGAGCTGGGATCAGAGGGGGGAGGGGGGAGGCTGGGGGTGTCAGTGGAGAGGGGAGGGTTGGGGTGAGAGGAAGATGGAGCCTCTGAGGGCCCAGGAGTTGACGGTGGGATCTGAGGAAGACGGGGCTGCGGAGTGGTGGTGGGGGAAGGGGAGACGGGAGTCACAACAGCAGCACATAAAGACCCGGCCTGGAGTTCAAGGCTGGAGTTGCAGTTGGTGGTTGCGCAATCGCTGTGAAGGTGTCCATGGTCGTTGCTGGAGTCCGGGTTTTGAATATGCCCTGAGGTGTTGGAGCCGCCGAGATCAATGGCAGGAGCCGCAATTGAAAGTTCATGCCTGCTAGCGTCGGGGCCGGCAGGCTCTGGAGTCCGTAGATGTAAGATCTTGCGATCTTTGCCTAACATGACAAAGTCAAAAAAACGGTGATTGCAGGCGTGAATCCGACGGAGGATGAAATAACGGGTAGGACCATTACAGACCGCAAAGAAAGTGTCCCAAAGGTGTGGAAGGGTCTGGGATAGGGACACTAAGTACCTCCTCATGGCGGAGAGCGTCGCCTTCAGAGCTTGACGGGAGAAGCGGCGAGAGGCAGAGTCAATAAAATGTGAGTACCTGGGATCCTCAGAAGGTCCAAATTGAGAGGCTTGGAAACGAATCCTAAAGCCAACTGGAGTAAGTTGGCAACGGAGGCACGTTCCAAGAAAGGATATATGGCTGTGATAGCGAGTTTGAGTCAAAGTGTGGTCGAAAAGTTGAAGAGCCGAAGAAATTACAGATGGGGAGCAGTGAGAGATGGTTTCACTGAACTCCTGTCGAAGAGAGGATCTAAACTTCTTCGGTGTAGGCATCACCGGAAGAGGCTTCGCAGTAGCGAATTTAAACGCAAACAACAGGAATACTACAGATGCTGGAAATTCAAGCAACATACATCAAAGTTGCTGGTGAACGCAGCAGGCCAAGCAGCATCTATAGGAAGAGGCGCAGTCGACGTTTCAGGCCGAGACCATTCGTCAGGACTAACTGAAGGAAGAGTGAGTAAGGGATTTGAAAGTTGGAGGGGAAAGGGGAGATCCAAAATGATAGGAGAAGACAGGAGGGGGAGGGATAGAGCCAAGAGCTGGACAGGTGATAGGCAAAAGGGGATACGAGAGGATCATGGGACAGGAGGTCCGGGAAGAAAGACAAGGAGGCGGGGGGGGGTGACCCAGAGGATGGGCAAGAGGTATATTCAGAGGGACAGAGGGAGAAAAAGGAGAGTGAGAGAAAGAATGTGTGCATAAAAATGAGTAACAGATGGGGTACGAGGGGGAGGTGGGGCCTTAGCGGAAGTTAGAGAAGTCAATGTTCATGCCATCAGGTTGGAGGCTACCCAGACGGAATATAAGGTGTTGTTCCTCCAACCTGAGTGTGGCTTCATCCTGTTGTTCCTGTTGTTTATGTTTCAGAATAGATTATTATGTTCTGTTTACTTGCTGACCATGGCAACAGTATTTGATATTTAGCATTAAATTCCTTTATTTTCTTTCCATATTGTGGGGTGCCACAGTACCGTAGTGGATAGTGCAACACTATTACAGCTTGTGGCATCAGAGTTCAATTCCTGCACCACCTGTAAGAAGTTTGTACATTGTTCCCTGTGACTTTGTGGGTTTCCTCCAGGAGCTCTGGTTTCCTCCCACAGTCCAAAGGTGTACTGGTTAGTAGGTTAATTGGTCATTGTAGATTGTCCTGTGATTAGGCCAGGGTTAAATGGGGGGGGGGAGTTACTGGGCAGTGTGACTCTTTGGGCTGGAAGGGCCTGTTCTGTGCTGTATCTCTAATATAACAGCGATCCTCAACCACCGGGCCGTGGACCGGTACCGGGCCACAAAGCTTGTGCTACCGGGCCGCGAGCAAATGACATGATTTGGTGATATGAGTCAGCTGCACCTTTCCTCATTCCCTGTCATGCCCATTGTTGGAACTTGAACACATGTGAGGCCATTACCCGTGCGTCATCTATGTCAGCACGGGAAGAAGATCAACTCCTCGAGCTTGCAAGTGACGGTGGGCTGATGTTATGTTTGACATAACATCTCTGCCGGCATTCTGGATCAAAGTCAGGGCTGAATATCCTGAGATAGCCACGAAAGCACTGAAAATGTTGCTTCCATTTCCAACATTATATCTCTGTGAAGCGGGCATTTCTGCAATGAATGCAACAAAAACTAAATTGTGGAATAGACTGGACATAAGGAACCCCCTTCGAGTATCGCTGTCTCCCATCACCCCTTGCTGGGACCATCTTGTTGCAGGAAAACAAGCCCAGGGCTCCCACTGATTCTGCGATATTGGTGTGTTGCAATGATTTTATATGTTCATACGGGGAAAATATGTGCTGTGTGTTTAATATTGAATTCGTTAGATAAACCCTTTCAGAAACGAAATTGAGTGTATTAGCCATTTATAAGTGACTTAGTTGACTTATCACCTATATTCCGGTCGTGATTAACACCTTCCTCCCCCTGTCAGCTGATCCACAAGAATATTGTCAATATTAAACCGGTCCGCGGTGCAAAAAAAATTGGGGACCCCTGTAATATAAAACATAATTACAGCCACCATCATATTCTGTAAGCTCATGGGGAAAGTAATCTAATTCTTTGTGCACTATAGTGCAAGATATGTTGTTACTCCAAACAGGAAAGAGAGTAATTTATTAAAGGATGGCATAGCCTTTTACAAGGTCATGCAAGGTCACCTAGTCTGGAAGGTTAGATCTGGAATCCAGACTGTGGTTGTGTATTGGAAGCAAAATTGGTTTAGTGGAAGGAAAGAGAGGGATTGGAGGGTTGGAGGCCTGAATCCAGCTGTGTGCTGTTATTTTTAGTGTTGGGTCAACTGTTTTTCCTGTCACCTGTGTTAATGATCTGAATGAGATGGATGACTCACAGTGAGGACGCAACAATCCCCTGCTCAGTGTCAGCAAAACTAGAGTTGGTTGTTAACTAAAGAAGGGGAAAAATAGTTTAACTTACTTTCCTAATTTCCAGCAACTTCAATGAAAATGTGCAACCAGACACATATTCTCCTTCACTCCTCTTTCAGGATTGTTTTCTCTGGGTCTCTCTGCCAGCAGGACCGAGAACCAAGCCATTTTTCCATATAATCATGGAGATGCAACACCTGCCTTTGTACATCTTGTCTTGACTATTCAGAAATTAATCCATTGGGTGAAGTAGTGATACATTTAGTACACAGCATTTGCTCTGCACAATGTTGTCTCCTTTAAATTGGAAAAATCCAGTGCAGGTTTCAAGAAGCACTAGGGTGGTTCTGTTCAGAGCACAAGGAAAACTCCAAGATTCCAATTATTTCTTAATTTAATTTTCTATCACTCCAGTAATTTGACCTGTTTTTGTCCTCCCAAACATTTCCAGTTATATCCAATGTAAGTTCAAGAAATAGCAGCTCACCTTTTGTCTTGGCATATAACAGATGTTGGGACAAAATTGCATTTAACTGTTTTAGGACTGGCTAGCTCTAATGAATACCACACACAAAATGCTGAAGGAATTCAGCAGGTCAGGCAGCATCCATGAAAATGAATAAACAGTTGACACTTCATGCCAAGATCCTTCAGCAGGATCAGAAAGGAAGGGAGAAGATGCCAGGATAGTTCTAATGAACACTCATCAACCTTTGACATTAATCCATTTGTCAGGTCAGTCTCTGCTGATGCCATATGATTTGTCAAGATTTTTCAGCATTGTCTTTCATTTCTACATCTCATACTTCAAAAATTATCTGTGTTTATTCTCTCCTTTGTCTTGCCTCATCATCTCCCTCTTCAAAAAGATCAGCTATAATTAACAAAATTTTACCACCCCCTTTTGGATGGCTTTGTCAACATTTGTGCCTTGTGGATTTGCTTCAGGTTCACTATACAGGACGTGCCCTTGTGGATGTTCTTGAGGTCCTCTATGCTGGACATGTCCTTGTGGATTTTACCTGAGGCCAAATACACTGGAAATGCCCCTTGTTCTCTTTATCCTTCAATCAGGCTTGTTGGAGGAAATCTCTACCCAGTTATCATCAGCATATCACCTGCAGACCCAGGGGTCCCAACACACTCGACCACTGTTACACCATGATTAGAAATGCTTACTGTTCCATCCCTAGACTGCATTTCAGGAAATGTGATCATCTGGCTGTCCTCGTCATATCTGCATGCAAGCAAAGGCAAAAGAGCAATGCTCCAGAGATAAGAACAACAAAGAGGTGGTCACGAGAGGCTAAGTCACTGGAGTGGGCCATGTTCAAACATCATCAGAGGATCTGAAAAAATACGCCACAGTTGTCACCAACTTTATAAAGGCAGTGTTAATGAGTGTTTCCCCCCAAAATGGTTCAGCGTTTTCCCCAACCACAAACCCTGGATGAACCATGACATCTGCAATCTGCTGAGGGCCAAAGCAAAGGCATTCATCTGGTGACCAAGAAAGTTAAAAGAGTTCCAGGTACGATCTTGGTCAGAAAACCAACTCATGGGTGGAGTTGCAATTCCAGACCAAATTGGAATCACAGAAGGATGTCTGACAGCTGTAGCAGAGTTTGAATGCTATCACCTTCTATAAAGTGAAATCAAGTGCCATATGGGACAGCAGGGTTTTGCTCCCAGATGAGCTCATTTTGACCGATAGAACACAGAGGAACCTTCACAAACTCCCACAGCCCCCAGTGACACTACTATTTCAGTCTCTGAGGACAACATGAGAGGTTGAACCCACAGAAAGCATTTGGCTCAGTCAGAGTTCTTGGTTGAGTACTAAAGATCTGCACTGATCAACTAGCTGGAGTGTTCACTGATATCTTTCACCGCTTGCTTCACCAGTCTGAGGTACCCACCTGCTTCAAACAGGCTTCAATTATACTGGGACACATGAAGAATACAGTAACCTGCCTCAGGTATGATCATCTAGTAGCACAAACATCCACTATGATGAAGTGCTTTGAGACATTGGGGATGAGCACATCAACTTCTGCCTGAGAAGTGACTTGGATCTGCTCCAATTTGTCTAGCAACACAACAACAGATGCCATTTCATTGGCTCTTCACTCAGCTCTGGAATATCCTCACAGTGAAGATGCTCACATCAGGATGCTCTTCATTGTCTGCAGCTCTATATTCAATACCGTCATCCTCCCAAAAATTAATCAATAAGCTCCAAGACCTTAGGCTCAATTCCTCCAATGCCATATTTACATTTGCTGATGACAGCACTGTGATTGGCCGAGTCAAGGGTAGTGAGGAATCAGCATAGAGGAGGGAAATTAAAAATCTGGCTGAGCAGTGCCACAACAACCTGTCACTCAATGTCAGCAAGACCAAGGAACTGCTTGCTGACTAAAGGAGGAGGAAACCGAAGGTCCACGAACCAGTCCTCATCAGGGGATCAGAGGTGTGGAAGGTCAGCACCATTAAATTCCTTGGTGTTATCATTTCAGAGGATCTGTCCTGGATCCAGTGCATAAGTATCATTATGGCAGCATTTCAATTTTCTTAGAAGTTTGCACAGATTTGGTATGACATCTAAAACTTTGACAAACTTCTATAAATGTGTAGTGGAAGTATACCGACTGGTTGCATCACGGCCTGTTATGGAGCACCAATTCCCTTGTATGGAAAAAAGCCTCCAAATAGGGGATGGACACAGCCTAGTCAATCACAGGTAAAACCCTCCCAATCATTGATCAAATTTACAAAGAATGCTGTCACAGAAAAGTAGTATCCATCATCAGGGACCTCCACCACCCAGGATATGCTCTATTCTCGCTGCTGTCGTCAGGGAGAAGGTGCAAGAGCCTCAGGTCCCACACCACCAGTTCAGGAACAGTTATAACCCCTCAAAGATCGGTTTCCTGAACCAGAGGGGATAACTTCATTCACCCGAACACTGAACTAATTCCACAATCTTTGGGCTCTCTCTTAATGACTCTACAACCCATTCTTGATATTTATTTCTTATTTGTTTTTTCTTCTTATTTTTGTTTTATATTTGCAAGATTTGCTGCCTTTTGCAGTTTGGTTGTTTGTCCATCTTCATCATGTGCAGTTTTTTGTTGATTCTGCTCTGTTTCTTTGTTTTAGACCATAAGACACAAGAGAGGAATTAGACCACTCGATCCATAGAGTCTTCTCCAACATTCTATCATTGCTGATTTACTATCCCTCTCAACCCCATTCTCTTGCCTTCTCCTCATAACCTTTGATGCCCTGACTAACCAAGAACCTATTAATATCTGCTTTAAATATACTCAATAACTTAGCCTCCACAGCTGTCTGTGGCAATGAATTCCACAGATTCACCACCCTTTGGCTAAAGAAAATCCTCTTCATCTCCATTTTAAATAGACATCACTCTATTCTGAGGCTATGCCCTTTTGTCCTAGACTCACCCACGATAAGAAACACCCTTTCCACAGCCACTCTATCTAGGCCTTTCAATAGAAGACCATAAGATATAGGAGCATCATTATGCCATTTAATTATGGTTGATCCAGTTTTCCTGTTAGCTCCAGTCTCCTGCCTCCTCCCTGAATCCCTTCATGTCCTGACTGATCAAGAATCTATTAACCTCTACCTTAAATATCCATGAAGACTTGGCCTCCACAGCTGCCTGTGGCAAAGAATTCCATAGATACACTACTCTCTGGCAGAAAAAATTCCTCCTCATCTCCATTCTAAAAGGATGGCCCTTATTGAGATTGATAGGTATCTGAGTAGCCAGGGCATCCAATATTATGGTGAGAAGGCGGGGGAGTGAGACTAAATGGGAGAATGGATCAGCTCATGATAAAATAGTGGAGCAGACTCGATGGGCCGAATGGCTGACTTCTGCTCCTTTATCTTATGGTCTTATTCTGTTGCCGTGTCCTCTGGCCCTAGATTTTCCCATCATAAGAAACATCTTCTTGTAGTTTAATTTATCGAAATTACTTTTTTAAGCCTTCTTTGAGTGATCCAATTTTTTTTTACTTTGGAAAGATAAAGGTATTAATTCTTTTTTGAATTTATTTAAAGAAGATAGATTGATGTCTTTTGAACAATTAATTGATAGATATTCTCTTTGATACTCACACTTTCTGCAATACCTTCAAGTTAGACATTTTTTACAAAAATATTTAAGTAATTTTCCTTAAATATTGGAGGCTGACCTGTTAGATACTATTATGAGTATGAATCCTTCGATCAAGGGTTGTATTGGAAGAATTTATAATTTATTGTTACAATAGGATAAGCGTCCTTTATCTAAGATTAAGCAGGATTGGGAAAAGGAACTCAATTTGACTTTTATGAAGGAGGATTGGATGCAGATTTTGAAGTTGGTTAACTCTTCTTCATTTTGTGCTAGCCATTCATTGATTCAATTTAAAATTGTACATCGTTATCATTTGACGAAGGAGAGACTTTCTAAAATCTTCTCTAATGTTGGTAGTCATTGTGATAGATGTAAAACTGAGATAGCTACACTGAGACATATGTTTTGTCTTGTTCTATATTGGAACAGTTCTGGAAGTTGTTTTTTTCAACAATTTCTAAAGCACTTAAAATTAATCTACAACCTAATAAATTAACTGTGCTTTTTGGAATAATTCCTCAAAATATTCATGGTATTTCTTTGTCTGACCAACATGTTATTGAATTTGTTACATTGATAGCTAGGAGGGCCATTTTGTTGAAGTGGAAGGATACATCAGCTCCCACTTTGTCACAATGGTTCTCTCAAGTGATGCTATGTCTTAGTTTGGAGAAAATTAGAAGTCAATCCTTTGAACCTTTATTTGATTTTGAGAAAAGATGGGGCTCATTTGCTCGTTATTATCATTTGAGCTAATTGATAGATTTTTTTCCACGATCTAATTGTAAATTTTTTAGTATATTTTCTTTTCTTGCTGGCAGTTTGATGTTTACTTTTAGAAGCTTTTTGTATGACGCATGGCTCCGGGGTTGTACACCTAATGGGTTCTTTTTTTTCTCACTTTTTCTGCTTAGTAGGTTTTTTTTATTATCACAAAATTTTTTTTCAATCTTTAAGATAATGTCTTTTTTGAGACATTGTAAGTGTTGTTACTTCAATGTACCCATGTTATTTCTTTTGTATAATATAACAATAAAAAGATTTGAAAAGAAAGAAAGAAACATCCTCTCCACATCTATTCTGTCAAGACCTTTCACCATTCAATTGGTTTCAATGAGGTTATGCCTCAGTCTTCTGAATTCTAGTCAATACAGGCCCAGAACCATCAAATGCTCTTCATATGACAACCCGGTCAATCTGGGAATCATTTTTGTAAACCTCCGTTGAAGCCTCTCCAATTTCAGAATGTCCTTTTAAAGATAAGGGATCCAAAACTGCTCACAATACTTCAAGTAAGGTCTCACCCATGTTTTATAAAACCTCACTATTACATCCTTGGTTTTATATTCTAGTCCTCTTGAAATGAATGCCGAGATCACATTTGCCTTCCTCACCACAGACTCAACCGCAAGTTATCTTTTAGGGAATTCTGCACAATGAATCCCAAATCCTTGTGACTTGGAAATAACTTTTGGTATTCTGTTTTATATTATCGGCTAGCTTGCCTTCATTTTCTCTCCTGTCTACCACAAGCTACAACACAGGCTGCCTCTGTTTACATCCCCTCCTTCCCCTGTGCCTACCATTCACACCTCCACGTAACAACTGCTATTGTCCTATTTTCACCTCCCCCAGCTCCCACCTTCAACCAACTCCCCAGTCATCATGAACTCACCTTCACCACTCTTTCCCCAGAAGGGCTCTGGGGGAAACTCAGACACGGGAAGGTACTGGGACCAGATGGCGTGAACCCCAAGGTCCTGACAGTTGTGTGGAGTTCTCTAGCACATTTTCAATCTGAGTCTCTGTCTCAGACTGTGAGTCCCGACTGCGTGGGAAACATCGTGTGTGGTCCCAGTACCCAAGAAGTGCCAACCGGAAGTCTTGAATGACTACCGTCCAGTAGCCCTGACCTCACACATCACGAAGACCCTAGAGAGGCTGGTCCTGGCTCACCTCCAACCCCCGGTCAGATCAGCCTTCGATCCCCTGCAGTTTACCTACCAGGAGCACAGTGGAGTTGACGATGCTGTCATCTACCTGCTGAACAGAGCCTATTCCCATTTGGATAAGCAGGGCAGCACTGTGAGTATCATGTTTTTTGATTTCTCAAGTGCCTTCAATACCATACAGCCCTCACTGCTGGGGGAAAAGCTCTGTTCAATGCAGGTTGGCACTTCCATTGTATCCTGGATAATGGACTACCTGACTGGCAGACCACAGTTTGTGTGGCTTCAGAGCTGTGCGTCAGACATGGATATAAGCAGCACTGAAGACTGTATTGGCTCCCTTCCCGTTTACCCTGAATTTTTCAGATTTTAGATACAACACTGAATCATGTCATCTGCTGAAATTCTCTGATGACTCAGCAATACAGGTGTTCCCCGCTTTTCGAATGTTCGCTTTACGAAACCTCACTGTTACGAAAGACCTACATTATTACCCTGTTTTCGCTAACAGAAGGTGTTTTCACTGTTACGAAAAAATCAGCTCGCGAACAAAAGGCAGCGCGCGCCCCGAGCAGCCGCTCTCCCCCGGATTCAGAACAGCATTCTAGCCGGCATTGCTTAAACACGTGCCTGTGAGCAGCTGTTTGCAAGATGAGTTCTAAGGTATCGGAAAAGCCTAAAAGAGCTTGTAAGGGTGTTACATTTAGCGTAAAACTAGACATAATTAAGTAAGGACAAAATGAGTTTGGCTTGTGGAAGCTGACGAAGATGATGTTGACAACAGGAATTCTGCAGATGCTGGAAATTCAAGCAACATACATCAAAGTTGCTGGTGAACGCAGCAGGCCAGGCAGCATCTATAGGAAGAGGCGCAGTGGACGTTTCAGGCCGAGACCCTTCGTCAGGACTAACTGAAGGAAGAGTGAGTAAGGGATTTGAAAGCTGGAGGGGGAGGGGGAGATGCAAAATGATAGGAGAAGACAGGAGGGGGAGGGATGGAGCCGAGAGCTGGACAGGTGATAGGCTCTTACCACCATTCAGGGCCCCAAACAGTCCTTCCAGGTGAGGCATCACTTCACCTGTGAGTCGACTGGGGTGATATACTGCGTCCGGTGCTCCCGATGTGGCCTTTTATATATTGGTGAGACCCGACGCAGACTGGGAGACCGCTTTGCTGAACATCTACGCTCTGTCCGCCAGAGAAAGCAGGATCTCCCAGTGGCCACACATTTTAATTCCACATCCCATTCCCATTCTGACATGTCTATCCACGGCCTCCTCTACTGTAAAGATGAAGCCACACTCAGGTTGGAGGAACAACACCTTATATTCCGTCTGGGTAGCCTCCAACCTGATGGCATGAACATTGACTTCTCTAACTTCCGCTAGGCCCCACCTCCCCCTCGTACCCCATCTGTTACTCTTTTTTATGCACACATTCTTTCTCTCACTCTCCTTTTTCTCCCTCTGTCCCTCTGAATATACCTCTTGCCCATCCTCTGGGTCACCCCCCCCCCGTCTTTCTTCCCGGACCTCCTGTCCCATGATCCTCTCGTATCCCCTTCTGCCTATCACCTGTCCAGCTCTCGGCTCCATCCCTCCCCCTCCTGTCTTCTCCTATCATTTTGCATCTCCCCCTCCCCCTCCAGCTTTCAAATCCCTTACTCACTCTTCCTTCAGTTAGTCCTGACGAAGGGTCTCGGCCTGAAACGTCGACTGCGCCTCTTCCTATAGATGCTGCCTGGCCTGCTGCGTTCACCAGCAACTTTGAAGATGATGTTGAAGAGGTTTTGGCATCCCATGACCAAGAACTGATAGATGAAGAGCTGATGCAATTGGAAGAGGGAAAGATAACAATCGAAACCGAATGAGTAATGATAAAGTACGACTTTAATTTTGAAAGGGTACGTAGGTTTAGGGGATATTTGCAAGATGGTTTGAATGCTTACAAAGAACTGTATGATCTAAAAATGCGCGAGGCTCAGCAGTCAAGCAAGCCTTCCACATCAGCCACGGCAGACAACAAACCTCAACCTTCGACATCGAGGCAGGCAGACATAGAAGAAGATGATCTGCCTGCCCTAATGGAAACAGAAGACGACGAGACGACACCCCAGTGTCCCACCATCCCAATCACCAGGCCGCGGACAGATACCGATTCGTGGAGAATGCAATGGTAGCCAGGAGGCACACAGCACATCTTTAAGAAAAAAGCCGAAATAAATATGCTAATTAATTAGGTGCCCCCAACACGTAATTGTCGGCCCAGATCAGAGGCGACGCAATCGGCAATCCCCTCTGATCTGGGCCGACAATTATGTGCTGGGCGGCACCTAATTAATTAGCATGTTTATTTCAGCTTTTTCTTAAAGATGTGCTGTGTGCCTCCCAGCTACCACTGTACCCCTGCATGCTTCGCAGATCGGTATCGGGTGGCTGCCTGGAGGGTGGGGGCCATTGCATCACCCAAACTCCGACGACTCAGTCTTAACACACCATCATCAGTGTGCTCTGCACTGTCTTCCTGATTTCCGTAAGTGATACTACACTGTACATACATTATTTCTACTTTATATAGGCTGTGTATTTTTACGTTTTACTTGGTATGATTTGGCAGCTTCATAGCTTAAAGGTTACTGGAGAGTGCTTGCGCCGTGTTTTTGCCGATGGCGCTTGTGTGAGATTTTCACTACGGAGGACAGTGCAGGCAATGATTGTGGAAAAGCATTTCTACTTTATATAAGCTGTGTATTTATCATATCACTCCTGCCTTTACTATATGTTACTGTTATTTTAGGTTTTATGTGTTATTTGGCATGATTTGGTAGGTTATTTTTGGGTCTGCGAACGCTCACAAAATTTTCCCATATAAATAAATGGTAATTGCTTCTTCGCTTTACGACCTTCTGACTTACGAACCGTTTCATAGGAACGCTCTACCTTCGGTTGGCGGGGGAAACCTGTAGTTGAATGTATAAAGGGAGGACAGGGGGATGAATACTGAGCCCTGGTAGAGGACTTTGTTGAATGGTGCAAGCTGAATTATCAACAGCTCAACATCTGTAAGACAAAGGAGATGGTGATGGACTACAGGCAGACTAAGCCGGCACTACTCCCTGTTATTATTGATGCTGACGACATGGATGTGGTGAGGACCCACAAGTTCCTGGGGGTGCACCTGGATGACAGACTTGAGTGGAGCACCAACACAGAGGCTGTGTACAAGAAGGGCCAGAATCACCTCTACTTCCTGAGGAGACTGAGACCCTTTGGAGTATGCAGGCCTCTCCTTCACATGTTCTCCCAGTCTGTTGTTGTCAGTACATTCTTCAATGTGGTGGTGTTCTGGGGCAATGGCATTAACACTGGTGATGCCAACAGGCTCAATAAACTGATCAGAAAGGCTAGCTCTGTTATAGGAGTCAAGCTGGACACACTGGAGGCTGTGGTAGAACAAAGGACCCTACGGAAAATCCCATCAATTCTGGACAATGTTTCTCACCCTCTGCACGCTGCCTTGGCTGAACAGAGGAGCACTTTCAGTCATAAACCAAGACAGCTGTCCTGCTCCAAGGAGCAGTATATGAGGTAATTCTTACCCTCGGCCATTAGGCTGTATAATGAGTCAACCTATAGTTGCGGAAGCGATGACCCCCTCTGTAGACTGTTTATGGTAACTCATTTTTTATTTATTCTTCTTACTTATAATATTGTATATCTATGTACTTATAATGTTACTGTGACTGTAAATTCCTTTGAGATCAATAAAATATCTCTCTATCTTATGGTTTTAGTTATGTTCTGTACGTTTTTAAAAGCTTCCCAATACTTAACTTCCCACTAATCTTTGCTATATTATATGCCCTCTCTTTGGTTTTTATGTTGGCTTTGATTTCCCTTGTCAGCCATGGCTGCCTTATCCTCCCTTTAGAATACCTCTTTATCTTTGGGATGTATCTGTCCCAGGGGTAGGTAACCTACGGCCCATGGGCCAGATCCAGCCCACGAAGGTATTTTGACCAGCCTGCGAGCAAATATTGGGATACTACGCTTATCCGGCCCATGAGCGATTTTTCCTTATTCTGAGTGTTTCACGCGACCACACTAATGGACATGCATGGCGTCTTGTTACACTGGCCCCAGGTTCTGTTTTGTTCCAGACCAAACACTGGTATATACGAATGACGGGAAGGCAGACTACCTTATTAATATGTATTAGATACTCTCTGTGCACGCGCAGGTTTTCAGATGGGATCATTCAAATATGTAAACAGAAACAGCGTCACTGTGTTTTAACAAGAAATCCACTCTAAATATCCAGATATTTACACGTGCTACGATACTTGTTGAATAAAATAAAACCGAAGAAAAAAATTCCAATGGCAATGAATGCAAAAGACAGGAAGGTAGACACTGAGTTCCGAAATTTTCAAGACACTTGGACACTAGATTACTTCTTCACTGAGCAAGCTGGGAAATCAGTTTGTCTCATTTTTCTAGGCAAATGAGACAAAGGACTAAGAATTGAGAAAAGAGTTTTCAACTCATTTTGCTGATTTTTACTTGCATGCAAATAAGTTCAAGCAGTTTGCTACTCCATTTGATGTGGAAGTGGACACTGCATCAGAAATTTCTCAAAAGGGATTGATTGAGATGCAGTGTGACGATATATTGAAATCAAAATTTCATTCTGAAGATGTGTCAGTGCTTGACTTCTATAGAAAATATATTCATCCTAGTGGGAAGTATCCTAACTTAGTGGACCATGCAAAAAAGATGGCACCATTGTTTGGCAGCACATATCTGTGTGAGCTATTATTTTCAAAAATGAAGCACACCAAGAACCATTTGAGAACAAGATTGACTGATGCCCATCTGGATAATGTCTTGCTCTTGGCATCAACAAGTCTGACACCCAATATTGAGAAGCTTTCAAGCAACAAACAGCATCATTTCACATTGATTTATCAGCTGTTTGCATTAAAATTTTCTTTTTTATTATACTTAATTTACCACCATTCAATGCATCATGTTCATATATTTTATATTTAAAGATTCTTTGTGTCCTTTTAATAGATTCAAAAGATGCCTTGATTGAAATAAATTGCAACTAAACTGAGTTCTTTGGTTACTAATTGGCATCCTTGGTTAAGCACAAATGATTTTCTAGCATGAGTTATTCATTAATTTGAGGCAAAACATAAGTAGATGTATTTAAATGGATAATTCCCATATTTCAAGTTTTTTATAGCATTTATCTGGCCCACTGTCCACTCATTAATACACGATCCAGCCCACAGAGGCAAAAAGGTTGCCGACCCCTGGTCTATCCCATGCCTTCCCAATTTCACCCAGAAATTCCAGCCACTGTTCTACTGTCATCCCTGCTAGTGTCCCCTTCCAATCAACTTTTGCAGCTCCTCTCTCATGCCTCTGTAATTCCCCTTACTCCACTGTGATACTGACACATCTGACTTTAGCTACTCCCTCTCAAACTGCCGGGTGAATTCTACCATGTCATAAGACCATAAGACTATAAACATAGGAGCAGAATTAGGCATTCAGCCTATCGAGTCTGCTCCACCATTTCATCATGGCTAATCCAGGATCCTATTTAACCCCATACACCTACCCTCTCACAATATCCCTTGATGCCCTGACCAATCAGGAATCTATCAACTTCCACCTTACATATACCCATGGACTTGTACTCCACCGCTGTCTGTGGCACAGCATTCCACAGATTCACCATTCTTTGGCTAAAAAAAAATGCTTCCTTACTTCTGTTCTAAAAGGTTGCCCCTCAATTTTGAGGCTGTGCCCTCTAGTTCTGGATACCCACACCAGAGGGAACATCCTCTCCACAACCACCTTTTGTTGTCCTTTCAACATTCAGTAGGTTTCAATGAGATCCCCGTGCGTTCTTCTAAATTCCAAAGAGTACAGGCCCAAAGCTGCCAAACACTCCTCATATGTTAACCCCTTCATTCCTGAAACATCCTCATGACCCTCCTTTGGACTCTCTACAATGACAATACACCCTTTCTGAGAAAAAGGACCTAAAACTGTTGACAATACTCCAAATGCGGCCTGACTAGTGTCTTATAAAGATTCAGCATAATTTCCTTATATTTACATTCTATTCCCCTTGAGATAAATGGCAGCACTGCATTTGCCTTCTCTACCACAGACTCAACCTGTGAATTAACCTTTTGGGAGTCTTGTATGAGGACTCCTAAGTCCCTTTGCACCTCGGATGCTTGAATTTTCTCCTCATTTAGATAATAATCTGCACCATTGTTCCTTTTACCAAAATGCATTATCATATATTTCCCAATCATGATCACTGTCTCCTAAGGGTTCCTTTACCTTCAGCTCCCTAATCAAATCTGGTTCATTATACAATGCCCAATCCAGAATTGCCTTTCCCCTAGTGGACTCAACTGCAATCTGCCCTAAAAAAAAGCTATCTTGTAAACATTCTACAAATTCCCTCTCTTGAGATCCAGCACCAGCCTAATTTTCGCAATCTTCTTGCATATTGAAATTCACTATGACTATCATAACATTTCCCTTTTTACATGTCTTTTCTATTTCTTATTGAAATTTATATCCTACATCTTTGCTACTGTTCAGAGGCCTATATATAACTTACATCAGGGTCTTTTTACCCTTGCAGTTTCATAACCCTACCCCTAAGGTTTCCATATCTTCCATTCCTATGTCACCTGTTTCTAATAAATTGATTTCATTTTTTACCAACTGAAGCACTCCATACCCTCTGCCTACCTGCCTGTCCTTTTGATACAATGTGTATCCTTGGATGCTACGTTCCCAAATATCATGTTTAAGTTCAAGTTTAATTGTCATTCAATTATACATGAATACCCATGAATACATCCAAACAAAACAGCGTTCCTCCTGGTCCAAGGTGCAAAACACAGTACCAACAAACATACACAGCCCAAGACACATGCAAGATAGGATTGCAGTAAATATACAATCACTCAAAAAAAATATATATATAGCCCAAGTCCCTGAATGACACATGTCATAAATTAATGGTGCATGGATGTTATCGGCTAGAACAAGCAGTTCTCAGCAGACCGCAGATGAAAGTATACACGCATACAATCCAGCTTCTCTTTCACCGATCGAACACTGGGGGGCAGTACCCTTGGGAGGGACCAGCCTCCATCCCAGCATGACGTTGCACTACACCACCTCTGGCGCCTCCTTCCTGGGCTATTGCAACAGGCAAGCTCATGGCTTGAGGTGTAGTCCTTGCTCCAACCGAGGGCACACAGCTCCCAGCCGTCTGTCTCGCCAATAAACAAGGGCAACGGACTTGCAGCATTTTACATTATCAATGTCTAACAGGGTTTTGTGATCAATGGCTGTTAGACTGCACACCGCCTTCATGCACTGACTCCAAGGCATTTCCTGTAGCCAACAGTAACACAGTCTGCAGCAAGTGCAGCTCTTCCACCAACAAACGGAGGATGGAGTAGACTTGCAGCACTTTAAGTTCTTAATGTCCAGTATTGTCTTGTGATCATAAAGAAGATAAATACACCTTAGATTGGCCCCGGAGAGGCCGCTGCGTCCGAACGCACCTCCATCTTACGGGAAATATGATCTTCTTTCAGCCAGGACTCAGTGATGCCCGCAGCATCATACCTGCCAATCTCTAACTGCATTACCAGATCATCTCCTTCATCTGTGTACTGTGTGCTTTCAAGTATAATAACATCCCCCGGCCCCCTGCTCCATTCCTCAGCCACTCATCCATCTGTACTATCATCCTACTTCTGCCCGGAGTAACACGTGGAACTGGGAGTAATCCGAAGATTACTGTCTTCGAGGTTTTACTCTTCAGCCTCTTCCCTACCTCCCCACACTCACACTCACTGCACAGAAACTCTTCTCCCTTTCTACCTGCTGTGTGTAATTGGTGGTAATCTGCACCGCGACCACTGGCTGCTCCCCCTTGCTCTTCAGAACGCTCTGCAGTGGTTCTGACACATCCTCGACCTTGGCAGCTGGGAGGCGACACACCATCCTGGCGACTCCTTTGCGACCACAGAATCTTCTGTCCATTCCCCTAACTCCAGTGAGTCCCCAGCCACCATCTCTCTGCCCAGCTTTCCATTTCCCACTAAGCCTCAGGGCCGGCCGATGTGCTACTGGCCTGACTACTGCTACTGCTACTATGCCCTGACAGGTCATCCCCACCAGCAGGATCTAAAGGGGCATGCTTGTTGCTGAGAGGAATGGCCACAGGGGAACCCTACACTGACTCCTTACTCCTCTTACTTCTCCTGGTGGTCACCCCTCTACTGTCTGAAGCCTGCAGTCTGGGTGTGAATTTACTGAGAATGCCTGCAAGGAAATGAACCTCAGGGAAGTATATAGTGAAATGAAACAAAATGAAATATCTTCACTGTCATTGCACAGTACAATTTGTCATGCACCAATATAGCGAAAATGAGTTTGCAACTCTCGTACTCAATGCCATATAACAACAATAAAATAAATAAACAATAAATAAAATCTAGTAACCAGCCAGTACAAGCAATGACCAGCAGTACAAAAGTGCAACTCAGATGCATGACAGCCATAAAACCAGTATTAAAAGTGGCAATATAACAAATATGATGGATGATGCTTGATCGATTGGTTCAGAGCAACTATAGCTCTGGGGAAAAAGCTATTTTTCAGTCTGGAGGTGCGGGCATAGAAAATCTTATGACGTCTGCCAGATGGAAGAAGTTCAAACAGATGATTGCATGGGTGTGTATTGTCCTTACAGATGCTTGTAGCTTTCCTTAGGCAGCGAGAGTGTAGGTGTCCTCCAGGGCTGGGAGCTGTGTCCTGATGATCTTCTGTGCGCTAGAGGTGACCCGCTGAAGTGCTTTCCTGTCAGCTGCTGTACAACTGAGATACCACACAGAGATGCAGTATGTTAAGGTGCTCTCTATGGTGCAGCGGTAAAAAGGTCACCAGCATCTGTTCAGGTAGACCAGCTTTCTTCAGCGTCCTGAGGAAAAACAAGCGTTGCTGTGCTTTCTTAACTATTGTTGTGGTGTTACTGGACCATGTAAGGTCTTCTGAGTTGAGTATTCCCAGAAACCTGAAACTGGATACTCTCTCCGCTATGTCTCTGTTAATGTAGACTGGAGCATACTCGTCATCCCGTGACTTTCCAAAGTTGATAATTAGCTCCTTAGTCTTTGCTGTATTAAGAGACAGGTTGTTCTCTGAGCACCAGCTCACTAAGTTCTGTACCTCTGCTCTGTACGCTGATTCGTCTCTGACATATACTGTACATACTTTGATAATAATTTTACTTTGACTTTGACTTTGTCTCTACTCTTCAATTTAAATTACTCTTGTTTTCTCACTTCATGGGTTTTTGAATGAAAAGGCATCAACCTGAATGATAATCCTGTTTCTCTCTCCACAGATGCGATCAAATCTGTGGGATCTATCCAGCATTTACTGTGTTTATGTCAGATTCCAGCATCTGTAGGTTTTATTTTACTTTACACTTCCCGAAAGCTTAGAGAATTGTGCCATTGTTATCAAATTAAATAATAATAATAAGCTACTTCTCACTAATGCACACTAACTGGTCCAACTCCTGACTAATTCCTTCACTTTTCTAAGATATTAGCCCAACTGCGTGTTATAGTGTTAAGGTAGAGATGTCAGCTGATAAGATGCCTCCATGGAATAATGCCTTGTAGCTTCATTTATTGAACAGTAATGTAACTAAATGAATTTAATCAGTCAGCATGACTTCTAATAAGGCACACTGAGGGATAGAACAACTCACAGTTCAGCAAAGCATGAATGAATCAGATACAAATTAGAAAGAACGTCCACAGGGGGTAACTCCTGCTCCAGTCTGTCCCTGTGATCCTTTTCTGGATCCCCTGTGGCTGGTTCTTCAGTCAGAGCCAATTAAACCAGGGAGTTTGCACATCAAAGCAGATTACAGGAATCTGATGTGGTAGCAGTGCTTTGTTTATATACTCAGGTCCATCAATTCATTGGTGAATTTGAAGCACTAAACTTTCCAAACACCATTTCTCTCCTTCTCAGACAATATTATCATTTCACAGCTCAAGGATAAGAATCTGATGACTAAAAAATGTCCAATGGTTTTATTTTTTTTGTCTCCATAGAAATATTTCCTGGTAGTTTTGAATTGCAACATGCGTTAAGAACCAACTACAAACTGTGGCAAGAACAGGCAACATCAGATTCTTAAAAAATATAATTCACGTTCAAGTTGGTCTTTACCGTGTAAAAATAATAGTGGTTTTGTACTTAAAATGCAGGTCTGTGTTTAGAACTGTCTCTGGATTGCTGCCTGTGCCACGTGCCAGTGAGAGTGAGAATAGGATGATTTGGCAGGTGAGTGTGTGGCTGAGGAACTGGTGCAGAGGACAGGGGTTCAGATTTCTGGATCATTGGGATCTCTTCTGGGGAAGGTATGACAGGTTAACCTGAACCAAAGGGGGACCAATATCCTTGCAGATGGATTTGCTAGAGCTGTAGGGGAGGGTTTAACCTGATTCAGCAGGGGGATGGGAACTGGAGTGATAGGGCTGAGGATGGCAGAGATGGTTTACAAGCAGAGGCAGTGTGCAATGAGACTGTCCGAAGGGCAAACTTGCAGGGAGTGGGATGGGTTGCAATGTGAAAGGGGGAAAAATTGAAAAGGGTGACGAATATGGGACTGAAGGTGTTATTTTTGAATGCATGCGGTAAATGGAATAAATTAGATGATCTTGTAGTGCAGTTAGAGATCGGCAGGTATGACATTGTGTGGACCACAAAGCTATGGCTGAAAGAAGACTATAGTTGAAAGGACAGGCAGGAAGGTAGTGGTAGTGGGGTTGCTCTGTTGGTAAAGAATGAAATCAAATCCTTAAAAAGAGGATGCCTGTTGCCTGTTTTCAGTCCCTGATTTTGCCACAGTTTGTAGCTTGTTCTTAATAGATGTTGCAATTCAAAACTACCAGGAAATATTACTATGGAGACAAAAAAATTAAAAGCATCGGACATTTTTTATTCATCAGATTCTTATCCTTGAGCTGTGAAATGATAACATTGTCTGAGAAGGAGAGAAATGGTGTTTCGAAAGGTTGGTGCTTCAAATTCACCAACGAATTGATGGAGCTGAGCATATTAACAAAGCACTGCTACCACATCAGATTCCAGTAATCTGCTTTGATGTGCAAACTTCCTGGTTTAAATGGCTCTGACTGAAGAACCAGCCACAGGGGATCCAGAAAAGGATCACAGGGACAGACTGGAGCAGGAGTTACACCCCGCCCTGGGTGGACTTCCTTTCTAATTTGTATCTGATTCATTCATGCTTTGCTGGATTGTGAGTTGTTCTATCCCTCAGTGTGCCTTATTAGAACACATACTGACTGATTAAATTCGCTTAGTTACATTACTGTTCAATAATTGAAGCTACAAGGCATTATTCCATGGAGGCATCTTATCAGCTGACATCTCTACCTTAACACTATAACACGCAGTTGTGCTAATATCTTAGAAAAGTGAAGGAATTAGTCAGGAGTTGGGCCAGTTAGTGTGCATTAGTGAGAAGTAGCTTATTATTATTATTTAATTAGACAACAATGGCACAATTCTCTAAACTTTCAGGAAATGTAAAGTAAAATAAAACCTGCCGATGCTGGAATCTGCATAGGATTGGAAGATGTAGAATCCCTGTGGGTAAAATTAAGAAACTTCAAGGATAAGAAGACCATGATGGGAGTTATATACAGAACCCAAACTGTAGCCAGAATGTGAGATAAAAATTACAACAGGAAGCAGGAAAGGCATGTAATAAGGCCAATGCTATGATAGTCATGCAGGATTTCAATATGCTGGTAGATTAGGAAAATCAGGTTGGTGCTGGATCTCAGGAGAGGAAATATATAGAATGCCTGCAAGATGGCTCTTTAGAGCACCTTGTGGTCGAGCACATTAAGGGAAAGAAATTCCTGAATCGGATGTTGTGTAATGAATTGATTAGGGTGTTAAAGGTAAAGGGATCATTAGGAGGCAGTGATCATAATATGAAATAATTCATCCTGCAGTTTGAGAGGAAGAAGATAAAGTTTGATGTATCAGTGCTCTTTTTTAGTGTGCCATACTCTGCCAGAGCCTCAGCGACCACTTTTTCAAGTGGTTGTCTTGGAGGAAAGATTCTGTGAGTGGTCCCCCACGTCCTAATCACAGCGCGGTCTTCTGTTTTTTACAGGGCCGAGTTGCGAGCTCGACACTTAACCTGGCACGAATGGAAAGCGTGCCCGGGAGCGGCCCAACTGGGTTCGAACCCGGGAACCTTCGCTTCGGAGTCCGTCGCTGATGTCACTGCGCCACCAGCCGGCATATCAGTATTACAGTGGAGTAAAGGGAATTACAGAGGCATGAAAGAGGAGATGGCCAAAGTAGATTGGAAGGGGATAGTATCAGAGATAACAGCAGAACAGCAATGACTGGAGCTTCTGGGAGCAATTCAGAAAGTTCACGACAGATACATCTCAAAGAGGAAGAAGTATTCTAAAGGAAGGATGACACAATCTTGGCTGACAAAAGAAGTCAAAGCCAAAATAAAAGCAAAAGTGAGGGCATATAATAGAGCAGAAATTAGTCAGAAGTTAGAGGATTTGTAAACTTTTAAAAACCAACAGAAGGCAATGAAAATGCCATAAGGAGGGAAAAGATGAAATATGGACCTAAGCTAGCCAATAATATTAATGAGAATACAAAATGTTTTTTCGGGTATATTAAGAGTCCAAGAGAGGTGTCTAGATACTGGACCACTGGAAAGTGATACTGGAGAGGTAGTAATGGGGGAGAAGGAAATACCAGATGAACTGAACAGTATTTTGTATCAGTCTTCACTGTGGAAGACACTAGCAGTGTGCTGGAAGTTCGAGTGTGTTGATGGCAGAAGTGAGTGAAGTTGCTATTACTAGGGAGAAGGTACTTGGGATGCTGAAAGGTCTGAAGGTACTTAAGTCACCTGGAGCAGATGGACAACACCTCAGCATTCAGAAAGAGGCAGCTGAAGAGATTGTAGAGGCACTAGGAATGACCTTTCAAGAATCAATCGATTCTGCATCATTCTGGAGGACTTGAAAATTGCAACTGTCACTCCACTCAAGAAGGCAGGGATGTAGAAGAAAGAAAAATATAGGCCAGTTAGCCTAACTTCAGTGGTATAAAGTTATTGGAGTCAATTGTTAATGATGTAACTTCGGGGTACTTGGAGGCACATGATAAAATAGGTCAAAGCCAGCATGGTTTCCTCAAGAGAAAATCCTACCCGACAAATTTGTTAGAATTCTTTGAAGAAATAACAAGCAGGATAGACAAAGGAGAATCGGTGGATGTTGTGTACTTGGATTTTCAGAAGGCCTTTGACAAGGTGCCACACATGAGGCTGCTTTACAAGATAGAAGCCAGTAAAGGTAGTAGCATGGGAAGAGCATTCGCTGATTGGCAGGAGGAAAAGAGTGGGAATAAAGGGAGCCTTTTCTGGCTGGCTTCTGGTGATGAGAGGTGTTCTGCTGATAACAGAGTTGGGACCGCTTCTTTACTTATTGTAGGTCAATGATTTGGATGATGGAATTAATAGCTTTGTGGCCAAGTTAGGTAGAGAGGCAGGTAGTTTTGAGGAAGCAGGAAGGCTGCAGAAAGTCCTTATTTAGGAGAGTGGGCAAAGAAACGGCTGATGGAATACAGTGTGGGGAAGTGTATGGTCATGCACTTTGGTAGAAGGAATAAAGCATAGACTATTTTCTTCAAAAATCAGAGATACAAATAGTCTTGGGAGTTCATATTTAAGGTTATTTTGCAGGTCGAGTCTGTGGTGAGAAAGGCAAATGCAACGTTAGCATTCATTTCGAGAGGACTAGAATATAAAAACAAGGGTGTATTGCTGAGGCATTGGTGAGGCCTCACTTGCAGCATTGTGAGCAGTTTTGGGCCCCTTCTTTAAGAAAGAGGTGCTGATATTAGAGAGTCTTCAAAGGAGTTTCATGAGAATCAAAGACTTTTCATATGAGGAACGATTGATGGATCAGGGCTTCGCTGGAATTTAAAAGAATGAGGGAGGATCTCATTGAAACCTACTGAATGTTGAAAAGCCTCAACAGACTGGATGTAGAGAGGATATGTTTCCTATGTGGGAGAGTCGAAGACCAGAGGATGCAGCCTCAGATAGAGAGGCGTCCTTTTAGAACAGAGATGAGGAGGAATTTCTTTAGCCAGAAGGTGATGAATCTCTGGAATTCATTAGCAGAGGCGCCTGAGGATGTTAGGTCACTGGGTGCATTTAAGGTGGAGACTGCTAGGTTCTTGATTAGTCAGGGCATGAAAGATTACGGAGAGAGGCAAAGAAATGGGGTTGAGAATAGGATCAGTGGTGATGAAATGGAAGAGCAGACTCAATGGCCTAATTCTGCTATATCTTATGGCATCGTCTTATTTTGTGTACATAATGTAGCACTTCAACCTCAGCTTCTCAAATTTGTTGATCTCATCCACCCTTTCCGCCAGAGTTGACTTTACATGCTAGGATAAGCGTGTCCCTGTGAGGCCCACCAGGCTTAGCACACTTTGAGCAGTGTCCCAGGGTATGGCTGTTGTCACATGCACACAGCTACCTGGAGCCACAGGTGGGTGCGAAGTGGCCGGTGGGAAACAAAGGTGAATGATCTGTCCCAGAATGGATACGACAAGCCCCTTCACCAGAGGTGCTCACCCTCCCTGGACACCTCATACATGGCAGTGTACACCTGACTTCCTACATCAATAACTATTAGGAACTAACACACATTTTTGAAGTACTGTAGCAGTATTGGTAACGTTCTAATTCGTTCTGAATTTTATTTCAATACATAATTTGTTTCTCATTTAAATGGTAGTTTGTCCTTTTTATACCTTTTTAACTATGTCCATGAAACTTCAACTAATTGCGGCAGCCACGTAACTGGGCAAAAACGTACTTGTCCAGATGTGTCCCAATTAACTAGAATCCACAGTATTTGCAAATCAAACATAAGATTTGCTTCAGTTGGTGGCATTCTTATACCTGAGTCCAATCGGGGATAGGCTCAGACACTGAAGGTGCAGGACTCTGAAACGACAAAACATCTACTGGAGGAACTCAGCAAGTCAAGCAGCATCTGCAGGAGGGAAGGAATTGGTGATGTTTCAGACTGAAACCTTGCATCAGGGTACTGCACAAAATATTAGTACAGGGTTTAGGCCTGTAAAGTCTACAGTTCCTTTCTTCCCACAGACGCTGCATGACCCACTGAGCTCCTCTTGTAGATAGTTCATTGCTGCAGGAGATAATTTAGAGTTTTCCATGTCATTGGATTGTTTTAATGGTTGCCTTTGTAATGCCCTGGTTCATATTTTTTACTGTTATGCTGTTTGCATTTCAGTTTGTGCTGTTCTGTGAGAGCTGCTTCTTTTTAGCTTATGTTTGGGTTATTGTTGAAGATATGAGATGAGGTGAAACGTGTGCCATCCAATTAGGATGGTCGAATTGAAGGGGAGGTTTCTCTGCTGAGGGACACTAACGTTCAACTTGGGGTTTATTTTCAAGAGGAGATGAAGAGAGAAGACGCCGGGGAGAACCAGTCATAGCATACGATCTGGTGGGAGATCCGTTTGTTCGACATGGATTGTGAGCGACGTTCGGAAGGTGGTGTGTGCTTTCACGCTGACCGAGGGCCCAGCGAGTGAGCGATGGAGAGGTTCAAGATGAGCTTCAACTCGTGCACATTTGACTGTTTAATTAGAATGGGCCCTTTCCTCTTTGTTATTCTTTGCTAAGCCTTTAGTTAAGATTCATAAATATAATTCCTTTGGGGGGGTGTGTGTGTGTGTGTGTGTGTGTGTGTGTGTGTGTGTGGTCATGGTCGACCATGGGTATTGCGCCTCTGGTAGTCACTGGGAGTGGCCTCTCCAGGGCACAAGCCAGGGCAGAGTTGATATGGAGATCTGTCTGTTGCCCATGCAGTGGGACACCCCTCTCCATGCTGGTGACAGGTCCAAAGGAATGACGAAAGTCGGTACAGTTTGATGCCAGCAGCATCGCAGGAGTTGCCATGCTGGTGCTGGGTACAGCAGTCAACCGCCTTCGGGACTCCAACTCCAGATTTTTCCTCAGGGTTTACTCCCAAAGCCTTTCCCGTGAGCGGGTATAGCTGCAAGACAGCGGAGGTTTGAAATCGGAGTTTCCCTTTCCTAGATGAGCTACCATCCATGGTTAAGGAGCCCCATCTGCCCGGAGCAACTGGTTGTAAGGTGCCAGTGCCCGCCTTTGCCCCTTCTCCTGTCAGTGAGAACAACCCTGCCAGGCGTAAGAACTATGCCACATGTGAAGGCCAGGAGTTGGACTTGGTTGTCAGAGGCTGTTTGAGACGCATGCCATGAAGAGCATTGGTTTAGCAGTGGGAGCTCGTCCCCACTACCACCCTTCGGCTATGACTACCTCTGGAGCCGTATGCTGTATGCAATGTGCTGTCCGTTATTTCGTTGCATTAATTTATAACAGGGTAACAGGGTAACAGGGTGACAGGGTGACAGGGTAACAGGGTAACTGGGTGACAGGGTGACAGGGTAACGGTGACAGGGTGACAGGGTAACAGGGTAACAGGGTGACAGGGTGGCAGGGTGACAGGGTAACAGGGTAACAGGGTGACAGGGTAACAGGGTGACAGGGTGGCAGGGTAACAGGGTAATAGGGTGACAGGGTGAGAGGGTAACAGGGTAATGGTGTCAGGGTAACAGGGTGACAGGGTGACAGGGTGACAGGGTGGCAGGGTGACAGGGTAATAGGGTGACAAGGTGACAGGGTAACAGGGTAATGGTGGCGGTGTAACAGGGTGACAGGGTGACAGGGTGACAGGGTGGCAGGGTAACAGGGTAACAGGGTGACAGGGTGGCAGGGTAACGGTGACAGGGTGACAGGGTAACAGGGTAACAGGGTGACAGGGTGGCAGGGTGACAGGGTAACAGGGTGACAGGGTAACAGGGTGGCAGGGTGACAGGGTGACAGGGTAACAGGGTAACAGGGTGACAGGGTGGCAGGGTAACAGGGTAATGGTGGTGGGGTAACAGGGTGACAGGGTGGCAGGGTAACAGGGTAACAGGGTGACAGGATGGCAGGGTAACGGTGACAGGGTGGCAGGGTGACAGGGTGACAGGGTGGCAGGGTAACAGGGTGACAGGGTGACAGGGTGACGTAACAGGGTGACAGGGTAACAGGGTAACAGGGTAACAGGGTGGCAGGGTAACAGGGTAATAGGGTGACAGGGTGACAGGGTAACAGGGTGGCAGGGTAACAGGATGACAGGGTAACAGGGTAACGGGTGACAGGGTAACAGGGTGACAAGGTGACAGGGTAACAGGGTGACAGGGTAACAGGGTAATGGTGGCAGGGTAACAGGGTAACAGGGTGACAGGGTGACAGGGTGGCAGGGTAACAGGGTAACAAGGTAACAGGGTGACAGGGTGGCACGGTGACAGGGTGACAGGGTGGCAGGGTGACAGGGTGGGAGGGTGACAGGGTGACAGGGTGACAAGGTAGCAGGGTGACAGGGTAACAGGGTGGCAGGGTAACAGGGTGACAGGGTAACAGGGTAACAGGGTGACAGGGTAACAGGGTGACAGGGTGGCAGGGTAACAGGGTAATAGGGTGACAGGGTGAGAGGGTAACAGGGTAATGGTGGCAGGGTAACAGGGTGACAGGGTGACAGGGTGACAGGGTGGCAGGGTGACAGGGTAATAGGGTGACAAGGTAGGGTAATGGTGGCGGTAGGGTGGCAGGGTAACAGGGTAACAGGGTGACAGGGTGGCAGGGTAACGGTGACAGGGTGACAGGGTAACAGGGTAACAGGGTGACTGACGTAACAGGGTGACAAGGGTAACAGGATGACAGGGTAACAGGGTAACGGGTGACAGGGTAACAGGGTGACAAGGTGACAGGGTAACAGGGTGACAGGGTAACAGGGTAATGGTGGCAGGGTAACAGGGTAACAGGGTGACAGGGTGACAGGGTGGCAGGGTAACAGGGTAACAAGGTAACAGGGTGACAGGGTGGCACGGTGACAGGGTGACAGGGTGGCAGGGTGACAGGGTGGGAGGGTGACAGGGTGACAGGGTGACAAGGTAGCAGGGTGACAGGGTAACAGGGTGGCAGGGTAACAGGGTGACAGGGTGACAGGGTGACAGGGTAACAGGGTGACAGGGTACCAGGGTAACAGGGTGACAAGGTGACAGGGTAACAGGGTAATGGTGGCAGGGTGGCAGGGTAACAGGATAACAGGGTGACAGGGTGACAGGGTAACAGGGTGACAGGGTAACAGGGTGGCAGGGTAACAAGGTGACAGGGTGACAGGGTAACAGGGTAACAGGGTGACAGGATGGCAGGGTGACGGGGTGACAGGGTAACAGGGTGACAGGGTAACAGGGTAACAGAGTGACAGGGTGACAGGGTAACAGGGTGGCAGGGTAACAGGGTGACAGGGTGACAGTGTAACAGGGTGACAGGGTGACAGGGTGACAGGGTGGCAGGGTAACAGGGTAACAGGGTGACAGGGCGGCAGGGTAACGGTGACAGGGTGACAGGGTAACAGGGTAACAGGGTGACAGGGTGGCAGGGTGACAGGGTGACAGGGTGACAGGGTAACAGGGTGACAGGGTGACAGGGTGACAGGGTAACAGGGTAACAGGGTGACAGGGTAACAGGGTGACAGGGTAACAGGGTGACAAGGTGACAGGGTAACAGGGTAATGGTGGCAGGGTAACAGGGTGACAGGGTGACAGGGTGGCAGGGTAACAGGGTAACAGGGTGACAGGGTGACAGGGTAACAGGATAACAGAGTGACAGGGTGACAGGGTAACAGGGTAACAGGGTAACAGGGTGGCAGGGTAACAGGGTGACAGGGTAACAGGGTGACAAGGTGACAGGGTAACAGGGTAATGGTGGCAGGGTAACAGGGTGACAGGGTGACAGGGTGGCAGGGTAACAGGGTAACAGGGTGACAGGGTGACAGGGTAACAGGATAACAGAGTGACAGGGTGACAGGGTAACAGGGTAACAGGGTGACAGGGTAACAGGGTAACAGGGTGGCAGGGTGACAGGGTGACAGAGTAACAGGGTAACAGGGTGACAGGGTGGCAGGGTGACAGGGTAACAGGGTGACAGGGTAACAGGGTGGCAGGGTGACAGGGTGACAGGGTAACAGGGTAACAGGGTGACAGGGTGGCAGGGTAACAGGGTAATGGTGGTGGGGTAACAGGGTGACAGGGTGGCAGGGTAACAGGGTAACAGGGTGACAGGGTGGCAGGGTAACGGTGACAGGGTGGCAGGGTGACAGGGTGACAGGGTGGCAGGGTAACAGGGTGACAGGGTGACAGGGTGACGTAACAGGGTGACAGGGTAACAGGGTAACAGGGTAACAGGGTGGCAGGGTAACAGGGTAATAGGGTGACAGGGTGACAGGGTAACAGGGTGGCAGGGTAACAGGGTGACAGGGTAACAGGGTAACGGGTGACAGGGTAACAGGGTGACAAGGTGACAGGGTAACAGGGTGACAGGGTAACAGGGTAATGGTGGCAGGGTAACAGGGTAACAGGGTGACAGGGTGACAGGGTGGCAGGGTAACAGGGTAACAAGGTAACAGGGTGACAGGGTGGCACGGTGACAGGGTGACAGGGTGGCAGGGTGACAGGGTGGGAGGGTGACAGGGTGACAGGGTGACAAGGTAGCAGGGTGACAGGGTAACAGGGTGGCAGGGTAACAGGGTGACAGGGTGACAGGGTGACAGGGTAACAGGGTGACAGGGTACCAGGGTAACAGGGTGACAAGGTGACAGGGTAACAGGGTAATGGTGGCAGGGTGGCAGGGTAACAGGATAACAGGGTGACAGGGTGACAGGGTAACAGGGTGACAGGGTAACAGGGTGGCAGGGTAACAAGGTGACAGGGTGACAGGGTAACAGGGTAACAGGGTGACAGGATGGCAGGGTGACGGGGTGACAGGGTAACAGGGTGACAGGGTAACAGGGTAACAGAGTGACAGGGTGACAGGGTAACAGGGTGGCAGGGTAACAGGGTGACAGGGTGACAGTGTAACAGGGTGACAGGGTGACAGGGTGACAGGGTGGCAGGGTAACAGGGTAACAGGGTGACAGGGCGGCAGGGTAACGGTGACAGGGTGACAGGGTAACAGGGTAACAGGGTGACAGGGTGGCAGGGTGACAGGGTGACAGGGTGACAGGGTAACAGGGTAATAGGGTGACAGGGTGACAGGGTAACAGGGTGGCAGGGTAACAGGGTGACAGGGTAACAGGGTAACAGGGTGACAGGGTGACAGGGTAACAGGGTGACAGGGTAACAGGGTGACAAGGTGACAGGGTAACAGGGTAATGGTGGCAGGGTAACAGGGTGACAGGGTGACAGGGTTGCAGGGTAACAGGGTAACAGGGTGACAGGGTGACAGGGTAACAGGATAACAGAGTGACAGGGTGACAGGGTAACAGGGTAACAGGGTAACAGGGTGGCAGGGTAACAGGGTGACAGGGTAACAGGGTGGCAGGGTGACAGGGTGACAGGGTAACAGGGTGGCAGGGTAACAGGGTGACAGGGTGACAGGGTAACAGAGTAACAGGGTAACAGGGTGACAGGGTAACAGGGTAACAGGGTGGCAGGGTGACAGGGTGACAGAGTAACAGGGTGGCAGGGTAACAGGGTGACAGGGTGACAGGGTGACAGGGTAACAGAGTAACAGGGTAACAGAGTGACAAGGTGACAGGGTAACAGGGTAATGGTGGCAGGGTAACAGGGTGACAGGGTGACAGGTTGACATGGTGGCAGGGTAACAAGGTAACAGGGTGACAGGGTAACAGGGTGACAGGGTAACAGGATAACAGAGTGACAGGGTGACAGGGTAACAGGGTGGCAGGGTAACAGGGTGACAGGGTAACAGGGTGACAGGGTAACAGTGTAACAGGGTGGCAGGGTGACAGGGTGACAGGGTAACAGGGTAACAGGGTGATAGGGTAACAGGGTAACAGGGTGGCAGGGTGACAGGGTGACAGGGTGACAGGGTGACAGGGTAACAGAGTAACAGGGTAACAGAGTGACAAGGTGACAGGGTAACAGGGTAACAGGGTGACAGGGTGACAGGGTAACAGGGTGACAGGGTAACAGGGTGACAAGGTGACAGGGTAACAGGGTAATGGTGGCAGGGTAACAGGGTGACAGGGTGACAGGGTGGCAGGGTAACAGGGTAACAGGGTGACAGGGTGACAGGGTAACAGGATAACAGAGTGACAGGGTGACAGGGTAACAGGGTAACAGGGTAACAGGGTGGCAGGGTAACAGGGTGACAGGGTAACAGGGTGGCAGGGTGACAGGGTGACAGGGTAACAGGGTGGCAGGGTAACAGGGTGACAGGGTAACAGGGTAACGGGTGACAGGGTAACAGGGTGACAAGGTGACAGGGTAACAGGGTGACAGGGTAACAGGGTAATGGTGGCAGGGTAACAGGGTAACAGGGTGACAGGGTGACAGGGTGGCAGGGTAACAGGGTAACAGGGTAACAAGGTAACAGGGTGACAGGGTGGCATGGTGACAGGGTGACAGGGTGGCAGGGTGACAGGGTGGCAGGGTGACAGGGTGACAGGGTGACAAGGTAGCAGGGTGACAGGGTAACAGGGTGGCAGGGTAACAGGGTGACAGGGTGACAGGGTGACAGGGTACCAGGGTAACAGGGTGACAAGGTGACAGGGTAACAGGGTAATGGTGGCAGGGTGGCAGGGTAACAGGATAACAGGGTGACAGGGTGACAGGGTAACAGGGTGACAGGGTAACAGGGTGGCAGGGTAACAAGGTGACAGGGTGACAGGGTAACAGGGTAACAGGGTGACAGGATGGCAGGGTGACAGGGTGACAGGGTAACAGGGTGACAGGGTAACAGGGTAACAGAGTGACAGGGTGACAGGGTAACAGGGTGGCAGGGTAACAGGGTGACAGGGTGACAGTGTAACAGGGTGACAGGGTGACAGGGTGGCAGGGTAACAGGGTAACAGGGTGACAGGGCGGCAGGGTAATGGTGACAGGGTGACAGGGTAACAGGGTAACAGGGTGACAGGGTGGCAGGGTGACAGGGTGACAGGGTAACAGGGTGGCAGGGTAACAGGGTGACAGGGTGACAGGGTGACAGGGTAACAGAGTAACAGGGTAACAGAGTGACAAGGTGACAGGGTAACAGGGTAATGGTGGCAGGGTAACAGGGTGACAGGGTGACATGGTGGCAGGGTAACAAGGTAACGGGGTGTCAGGGTGACAGGGTGACAGGGTAACAGGATAACAGAGTGACAGGGTGACAGGGTAACAGGGTGGCAGGGTAACAGGGTGACAGGGTAACAGGGTAACAGGGTGGCAGGGTGACAGGGTGACAGGGTAACAGGGTAACAGGGTGATAGGGTAACAGGGTAACAGGGTGGCAGGGTGACAGGGTGACAGGGTGACAGGGTGACAGGGTAACAGAGTAACAGGGTGACAAGGTGACAGGGTAACAGGGTAATGGTGGCAGGGTAACAGGGTGACAGGGTGACAGGGTAACAGGGTAACAGGGTGACAGGGTGACAGTGTAACAGGGTGACAGGGTAACAGGGTGACAAGGTGACAGGGTAACAGGGTAATGGTGGCAGGGTAACAGGGTGACAGGGTGACAGGGTGGCAGGGTAACAGGGTAACAGGGTGACAGGGTGACAGGGTGAACAGGATAACAGAGTGACAGGGTGACAGGGTAACAGGGTAACAGGGTGGCAGGGTAACAGGGTGACAGGGTAACAGGGTGGCAGGGTGACAGGGTGACAGGGTAACAGGATAACAGAGTGACAGGGTGACAGGGTAACAGGGTAACAGGGTGGCAGGGTAACAGGGTGACAGGGTAACAGGGTGGCAGGGTGACAGGGTGACAGGGTAACAGGGTGGCAGGGTAACAGGGTGACAGGGTGACAGGGTAACAGAGTAACAGGGTAACAGGGTGACAGGGTAACAGGGTAACAGGGTGGCAGGGTGACAGGGTGACAGGGTAACAGGGTGGCAGGGTAACAGGGTGACAGGGTGACAGGGTGACAGGGTGACAAGGTGACAGGGTAACAGGGTAATGGTGGCAGGGTAACAGGGTGACAGGGTGACATGGTGGCAGGGTAACAGGGTAACAGGGTGACAGGGTGACAGGGTAACAGGATAACAGAGTGACAGGGTGACAGGGTAACAGGGTAACAGGGTGGCAGGGTAACAGGGTGACAGGGTAACAGGGTGGCAGGGTGACAGGGTGACAGGGTGACAGGGTAACAGGGTAACAGGGTGATAGGGTAACAGGGTGGCAGGGTGACAGGGTGACAGGGTAACAGGGTGGCAGGGTAACAGGGTGACAGGGTGACAGGGTGACAGGGTAACAGAGTAACAGGGTAACAGAGTGACAAGGTGACAGGGTAACAGGGTAATGGTGGCAGGGTAACAGTGTGACAGGCTGACAGGGTGGCAGGGTAACAGGGTAACAGGGTGACAGGGTGACAGGGTGACAGGGTAACAGGATAACAGAGTGACAGGGTGACAGGGTAACAGGGTAACAGGGTAACAGGGTGGCAGGGTAACAGGGTGACAGGGTAACAGGGTAACAGGGTGACAGGGTGACAGGGTAACAGGGTGTCAGGGTAACAGGGTGACAGGGTGACAGGGTAACTGAGTAACAGGGTAACAGGGTGACAGGGTAACAGGGTAACAGGGTGGCAGGGTGACTGGGTGACAGGGTAACAGGGTGGCAGGGTAACAGGGTGACAGGGTGACAGGGTGACAGGGTAACAGAGTAACAGGGTAACAGGGTGATAGGGTGACAGGGTAACAGGGTAACAGGGTGGCAGGGTGGCACAGCATCTACACAAACCGGGGTTTGGGGTGGGATCAAGCACACCTCAATCTCACGAGTTTGGCAGGGCCGGAGGTTGTCTTCCCTCGACTTACAGAGCGGAGGAAACCGGGGTGTTTCACTTCGCATGTATAATTCCTATTTTTAGTCTTCTCCACATGTCAATCTAATCAAATCCCTCCAGCACATCATCTGTCAGACATTTTGTTGAATGTAATGTACACAGTGGTTTGTTCTGTAGAATAAAAGACTCCCAAGACAGCCAGAGAAAGCCTATTCTCTGTATCCTGATTGTCCACCAATTTTCAATTATTTCCCAGTCTTCTCTCGATTTACTGTGCACTGAAATTTGCAGATTATGTTTGATGTGAGACATTTACCAAGGCATTTCTTTGCTTTCTCTCTCATCCTTGTTTTATAGGGACCTGTTTTACATTTGCCACCCTCCAATGTGTTGGAACTGTTGCATAATCTACAGAATTTTGGAAGGCGACAAGTAATACACGCACTGTTTCCATGACAACATTCTAAATGTTCTGGCATGGACATCATCAGGCACTGCAGTCTGGGTTTCCGGAGCCATTGGTTTCTCCTGCAGACATTTTAACCAACACTAAAGTCCTATCAGTACTACTTTACAATCTTTACTACCCCATTCAGTATGCCTTGGTTCCCTAGTGCTTTTGGGAAATTAATTGTGTCGCACACAGAACCACGTGCGCACGCAGTGCAGTGGCGCACACAGAACCACGTGCGCACGCAGTGCAGTGGCGCACACAGAATCACGTGCACACGCAGTGCAGTGGCGCACACAGAATCACGTGCACACGCAGTGCAGTGGCGCACACAGAACCACGTGCACACGCAGTGCAGTGGCGCACACAGAACCACGTGCGCACTCAGTGCAGTGTCACACGAAGTGCAGTGTTGCACACAGAACCACGTGCGCACGCAGTGCAGTGTTGCACACAGAACCACGTGCACACACAGTGCAATGTCACACACAATGCAGTGTCGCACACAGAACCACGTGCACACACAGTGCAGTGTCGCACACAGAACCACGTGCACATGCAGTCCAGTGTCGCACTCAGAACCATGTGCACACGCAGTGCAGTGTCGCACACAGAACTACGTACACACACAATATAGTGTGACACACACATCTATGTACACACTCAATGTAGTGTGACGCACACAACGTACACACAGTGTAGTGTGACACAGTGAATGACCTGCGCACACAGAATGTCGTGTCACGCGCAGTATTACACACACTGACAATGTAGTGTAAACAAACTGTAAACTCCAAAGTGTAAACAAGCCTCTGTTACCACTACTACCTCTAACTTTGTATCCAATCTGAACCATCTTGGAACAAATTTGATCTAACCTTCTGCACCAGCCAACCAAGTGGAGCATTATCAAAGGCCTTGCTAAAGTACATGTGGAGACATCTGCTATCCCATCCTCTTCAATCTTCTTGTCATCTCTGCAAAAAAATCTTATTTGTGAGACATGATGTCTCATGCACTTTCTGATTATCCCCAAGTAGTTTTTGCCTTTCCAAATGCAAATAAGTCATGTCTCTCAGAGTATCCTTTCCAATAAATTCCCCCACAACTGATGCAGCCTGTAGTTCCCTGGCTAGCAGCCAGTGGCCTGTAATTCTCTGGCCTGTAGATCCTTGGTCATCCCAGTAGTTCCCTGGCTCAGCCGCCTGTAATTCCCCGGCTAGCGGCTAGTGGCCTGTGGTTCCATAGCTATCCCTGTAGTTCGATGGCTCTCCCCACTACTATTCTGACTTAAAGGCTCATTAAATATCTTCAAGTCTGCCAATATTTCACCTTTGGCTAATGAATTTACAAAAATCTCTGACAGGCCCTCATCAATCTCCTCCCTTGCTTCCCAAAATGTCCTAGCATATTGCACATCTGTTCTGGTCTCAGGGATTTAACCACCTTTATGCATACAGGATGCCAAATCAAAATCTGGATCCTTGATCCTTTACTGAAAAATTTTGGTCCTTTCCTGCTGAATTCTAAATTGCTGCTAACTGTTTTCTCTGTTGACTTTACATATCCCCTCTTTAGATCAAATAAATTTCTGAAATCTCCTGTTTTGCCTGTAGAATGGTCGAACACTCTTTGGCAGGCCGTAGGCTCTCCAATTTGAAATATTTTCTCTCCTTCTCTTTCACAAGTGCTGTCTGAACTGCCGAGTGTTTTCAGAGAATTTTATATTCTAACATCTGTAGCGTTTTGATTTCCCTTTCTCACTATTACTCAATTTTTACCCTTTTCTATGAAATTTATGCAATATCCTTTCCTTTTCACCGTGCCATTTCTAAAAATCTAATATCCTCTGCTGCTCAGCTTCTAGCTTAGTCACCATGCAGCCAGATCTCTGTAGTGACTGTTATATGATATCCACGTGCATGCGTCTCATCATGAAAACTTGTTCATGCAGATCTGCAGCCAGATCATCGATGCTGCCTGACCTTCAGGACTTTGTTGCATTGATGCAAACATGTTAACATTGAGGAACACGTGGATTCTGTGACCAGCTACAAAGAGAAGTTACCATTACGAAACACATCCGGGTGAGGGCAAATCGGAAGCCGTGGCTTACTGCACAGGTCCGTGCCAGGCTGAGGAGGGATAATGATGCTGCCTTTAGATTGGGAGATGCAACAGCTCTCAGGGAAGCAAGAACAGTGCTTTCCCGCTTAGGAAGGCGAAATGGGAGTATTCTCAGAGAATTTATAGGCACCTCTGGAACAACAGGGACATGAGGCGCATGTGGCAGGGTATTCAGAGGACTACAGACTACCCTGAGAGTCGGTGACCAGGATGTTTCACGGACTGAGAGGCTGAATGTCTTCTACGCCCAGTTTGATGAACAGAACCAAGTGCTGGCGAGTAAGGCACCCCTCCCCACCAAGAGGAGCAGACACTCCGTCTGGCTGAGGCTGAGGAGAGGAAGACCCTGGCCAGAATCAACCCACACAAGGCTGTGGGGGCCTGATAATATACCAGGATGGATTCTGAAAGACTGCAGCCCAGCTGACGGAGGTGCTGACAGATATATTTAACATCTCTCTGGAGCAGTCCATTATCCGCTCAGTTTTCAAAGCGGCAACCACTCCAGTGCCAAAGAAGGCGACAGTAACTTGCCTAGATGACTATTGTCCTGTGGCATTAACATTGACCATTATGAAATGCTTTGAGCGGCTGGTCATGGAGCACATTAAAGCCTTTCTTCCGGCTACATTGGACCTTTTCCAGTTCGCTTATCGCTCAAATCAATCCTATGATGATGCAATAACCTCTGCCCTCCACTCTGTCCTGTCCCACCTGGAAAATAGGGTCCCATATGCCAGACTGTCACTTATAGACTTCAATTCAGCATTTAACACCATCATACCCCAGACACTAATGGGGAAATTATCCTCGCTGGATCTCAATGCCCCCCTCTGAAAATGGGTACTGGACTTCTTTATAGAAAGGCTACAGTCCCTCCATGTAGACAGCAATGTCCCGAGTCCCATTACGCCGAGCAGTGGCGCTCCTCAAGGCTGTCTGCTCGGCCCACTCCTGTTCATACCGCTGATGCATTCCTGTGTGGCAGGATTCAGCTCAAACCGTGTCATCAAGTTTGCGGAAGACACAACAGTTATCAACAACGATGACGAGACGGAGTACAGAGAGGAAGTGGAGCGGCTGGCGGATTGGTGTGAGAAGAACAACCTGAGCCTGAATGTGGAGAAGACAAAGGAGATCATTGTGGACTTCAGGAAGGTGCAGATGAACCATCCCCCTCCGTAGAGAGTGTTGAGTGCACCAAGTTCCTGGGAGTTCACATCACAGGTGACCTCACTTCGTCCCTTAATAACACCTCCCTGAACAAGAAGGCACAGCAGAGCTTCCACTTTCAAGAGGCAAGCAAGATCATGGCACCATTTGCTTGAAATATTGCGCTGAATTTTTATCCAATGAAGTGATGCATGGTTTGTTTAAAACAAGCATAAATGATTATGCCTTTAATACTAAGAAGCATAGATAGAGTGGATAGCCAGCATGTTTCTCACAGGCCAGCAATGGCTAATACCAGAGGGCCTTTTTGTAAGTTCAGTGGAGGGAAGTTCAGAGGAGATGTTAGAGGTAGGGTTTTTACACGGAATGTTCTGCTGTGAGTGTTGGTTGTGGTTGACACATAAGAGACATTTAGAAATACACATGGATGAAAGGAAAACACAGGGTTATAGCCTGTGTAGGAGGGAGGATTTAGATTGATCACGGAGTAGAATTATATAAGTTTGCCCAAAATAGTGAGCAGAAGGGCCCATATCATAATGTACTGTTGCATGTTCTGTTTTTTGTTAGTTTAACTGCATAATGACTTGCAGTTGCCTATTTTTAATCTAAGTTACACAAATTGTTTTAATCATCATTTAGTACAGGCCTGTATGCAATCTTGATCCAATTTTATGAAATTCTAATGATGTGCTGCATTGAAAACTCTTTATTAAACTTATTGTTTCTGTCCCTTACATAATTACAGGCAATTTGAGAAGATAATCTGTTTCTGAATGCTTTATTTGCTTAGCAATGGTGACTAGAGGTCTGCCGCAAGGATCAGTGCTGTGTCTGTTGTTGTTTGTCATCTATATCAGTGATCTGGATGATACTATGGTAAACTGGATCAGCAAATTTGTGGATGATAACAAGACTGAGGGTGTAGTGGACAGTGAAGAAGACTATGAAAACCTACAGCAGGATATGGACCAGCTGGAAAAATGGGCTGAATAATGGCAGATGGAATTTAATGCAGACAAGTGCGAGGTGTTGCACTTCAATAGGACCAACCAGGGTAGGACTTAGACAGTTAATAATACGGCACAGAGTATGGTAGAACAAAAATATCTGGGAATACAGATCCATAATCCCTTGAAAGTGTCATCGCCAGTAGGTAGGGTCATAAAGAGAGCTTTTGGTACTTTAAATCAAAGTATTGAGTACAGGAGTTGGGATGTTATGTTGAAATTGTATAAGATGTTAATGAGGCCTAACTTGAAGTACTGTGTGCATTTCTTGTCACCTACCTACAGGAAGGATGTAAATAAGATTGAAAGAGTGAACTACACTAAAAAAGATCATAAGGCATAGGAGGAAATTAGGTCCATCAAGTCTGCTCTGACATTCCATCATGGCTGATTTATTATCCTTCTCAATCCTATTCTTCTGCCTTCTCCTTCCAACCATTGATGTCCTGACTAACTAAGAAACTATCAACCTTTGCTTTAAATGTGCTCCATGATTTGGCCTCCATAGCTGTCACTGGCAATGAATCTCTGTTCTAAATGGATATCCCTCTATTCTGAGGCTGTGCCCTCTGGTCCTAAACACCCCCACTACAGGAAACATTCTCTTCACATCCACTCTATCTAGGCCTTTCATTGTTCGGTAGGTTTCAAAGAGATTCCCTCCTCATTCTTCTAAATTCCAATGAGGACAGGGCCAGAGCCATCAAACACTCCTCAGTTGTAAACTTTCATTCCCGGAATCATTCTTGTGAATCTTTTCTGGACCCACTCCAATGCCAGAACATCATTTCTCTACGATCTGACCAATACCTTATAAAGCCTGAGCATCATGTTCTTGCTCTTAAATTCTAGTCCCCTCAAAATGAATGCTAACAATGTATTTGCCTTCCTCACCACTGACTCAACCTGCAAGTTAACCTTTAGGGAACCCTGCACAAGGAATTCCAAGTCCCTTTGCACCTCTGATTTTTGAAATTTCTCCCCCTTTATTCCTTCCACCAAAATGCATGGCCCGACACTTTCCTACACTATGTTCCATCCGCCACTTTTTTGCCCATTCTCCAAACGTCCCCAAATCTTGCAGACTCCCTGCTTCCTCATCACTACCCGCCCCTCTACCTATCTTATCATTTGCAAACTAGTCACCACAGCCAACCACAAAAGGCCCCCTTTATTCCCACTCTTTGCCTCCTGTCAGTCAGTCAATCTCCTATCCCTGCTGGTATCTTTCCTTTAATATCATGGGCAGCTTCATGTGTGGTACCTTGTCAAAGGCCTTCTGAAAATCCAAGTAAACAACATCCACTGACTCTCCTTTGTCTATCCTCAAAGAATTTCAGTAGATTTGTCAAGCACTTTGGCCTACTTTATCATGTGCCTTCAAGTACCCCGAAACCTCATCCTTAATAATGGATTCCAACATCTTCCCAACCACTGAAGTGAGGAAATATAGCCATGGACCTGGTGGTTATTTCCTCTTGAGCCCTCTTACTCCACTCACCCTCTGAGCATAGTCTTCTACTCATTGGCCCAATCTGTATTTCTCTAACTTCCTGTTAAACACATATTGTTTACCTTAGCTAGTTCAAACATCAATTATTTGTTCCACAATCTAATCAGACTGTGGGAACGAAAGGTTTGGCCTGAACCCCTCAATGGTTTTAATAGTGATGCTTTTATAAATATTGCCTTTAGCTTAGTATTCCCTATAATTGTAAAAATTACTAGACCATCTCTATGGATGATGAGCACTCTTCGTGCCACGAATTAATTTGAAATATGATTCAGTGAACAATAGTAATTATGAAGTCAAATATGTACTTTTCCAATCCCCTTTTCCTAAAGAGGCCTATCTCAAGAGTTAATGGTTTTTATTTTGGTACATCAAACTAAGTACAGTACTTTCAAAGTTCAAAGTAAATTTATTATCAGAGTACATAAATATCATTATATACAACCCTGAGATTTATTTTCTTGTGGGCATACTCAATAAGTTCATAATAGAATGATAACCTGAATCAATAAGTGACCCGTACCAACTTGAGCATACAACCATTGTGCAAACGACAAACTATACGACTAGAAAAAGAAAAAAATATATTAATTAATAATTAATAAATGAGGCAAATGACCAGTAAAGTGAGGTGGCAATCTTCATTTTCTTATCAGAATGTGAGCGCATGAGTATGTTCCTGCGATCCTGAGAGTGATGCTGTCTGGAGTTTAGGTCCTGAGAGGTAGTAAGGTCAAGGGGGTAGTGCCAGGCAGACAGCAATCCAACAATGACCTCAAAAGTGGAGCTGGTGGATACATGATTTTATGTATGGATGGATGATGATACATTACCACGGCAGAGAGGGTGAAGAAAGCCTGCAGCTGTGAAGGGTTCCTAGTCATCTTGTATGCCACAATACTGGTCCTGGACCGTACGGTGGCTGCCTGTGCATCCCGTTAAACAAACACACAGGCATTCTCCATTCAGGGAATAATCAAATCAAATGAAATTAAATCTAGTTTAATTATCATTCAGATCATACGTAGATACAGCTGAACGAGACAGTGTTCCTCTGGGGCCAAGGTGCAAAACGTTCAAAAATAGCAAGCAAACATTCAAAAATAGCGAGTAACATTCAAAATAGCGAGTAACGTTCAAAATAGCAAGTAACATAATTCAAAGTAACAAGCAAAGGAGCATATTCACTTGAAAAAAACATACATAGTCCAAGATCCTAAGCAACAATGTCCGGCAATCGATGGTACCGTCTCCCAGCAGTTTGCAGAAGCATGCAATCCAGCCTGTCTTCCCACCGCTCAATCACGGGAAGGCAGCACTGATGAGAGAGGCCAGGCCCCAACCAAATGCGGGCACCACGCTGTAACCCTTCTGCATCTCTCACATGGTGTGCAGCAGCAGGCAAGCCTGAGGCTTGAGGCCTAGTCCTCACCACAACTGAGGCTGCACAGTTCCCATGTCAGCTGTCCCTCCACCAGACAAGGGTAACAGGCCTGCGGCAACTTACGTTATCACTGTCCTACAGTGTCTTGCAATTGCAAGTGAAACGTCCGAGACCATCTCCCACCGTTATACTGCTTCTGAGTAGCAGGCAGCAGCACGGATCTGTAGCCAAGTCAGCTCCTCCAAACCCAAACCGGCTCCTCTGACACCCCAACGGGCTCCTCCCATATCCCAACAGGATC
Source organism: Mobula hypostoma (assembly GCF_963921235.1). Taxonomy (NCBI): domain Eukaryota; kingdom Metazoa; phylum Chordata; class Chondrichthyes; order Myliobatiformes; family Myliobatidae; genus Mobula; species Mobula hypostoma. The sequence continues at coordinate 72,331,588 of NC_086101.1, read as the reverse complement.
CTCCAATATCCCAACCGGCTCCTTCAACACCTTGGCCAACTCCTTCTCCAACGTCCCGGCTGGTCCCTTCGTAAAAAAGGCCGGGGGAGGAAGAAAAGTGGCGCTCCTGAGCCTCGCTCCAGTCACTGCCATATCGCGGAGTAACCTTGTCGTCAATGTGCCGATGAGGCCCTGGCATCCTACCTCCGCAGGGTAGATGATGGTCCTCAAGCCAGTTTCCTTACACCATCTTATATTGAGTTTGGACTCAATAGCTCTTAGAGTTCAGAGTGCTATGTATTAATCTATAGCCAACCGCAAACAAAAAGTTTCACGTAACCCAGGAAAAGCCAGGATTCATAATGGTTCCTACAGCAACATTTTACATTGAAAGAAGTGAGGAGATCCAAAGGAAAATATGTTCTCATATTTTTGAAGACTATTTGAGTAAATATCTTATAAAATGTAATAACTGTCTAAGATATGTGCCCATCATGCAAAATTAGTTCAATGAGCCAGATACAGGGTTAATTTGAAATACATAACAAATGGTTCGTCAATTCAGTAACTCAAGTGGCCATTTAGTAAGAAGCTACAGCTTTGAAGCTCTATCAAATGAACTAAAATTTCACTGGGAATGACGCATTCATTTTACCATGACAACACCCTGTTGCACAATGAAATCCTTACCACAATGACTGAATATATCTCTCTGAGAGGCTTTCCACAATATGATACAACTTTATAAATAACATTAAGAGAAAGCATTATTGGTACGTTTACTGATTCTGTTGAAGGAGATTTTTATTTGCCGTCATTGTTTTTTTTAGATACAGCACCCATGCTTCAATTTGCTATTTTTACAACATTGACAAAAGATGTGTCTGCGTGAATGATTTAAGATTTGCAAAGACGCAAGCAGAATTTACATAGTGTTATGAGGAACAGCATGCATCCGAACCCAAACGAACATAGATAAGTCCTCCTTCCAAACCTGCTGGAGTCTCCCCAAACTGCATGTTAATTTGTGGAATAGTTCAAAGGGCAAAGTAAATTTATTATCAAAGTACAAATATGTCACATAGTACCCTGGGATTCATTTTCATGGGAGCATTCACAGCAAATAGAAAGGTATACAGGAGAATCCCACACTATCAACGACTTTATCCGCTCAGGGGATCTCCCATCCACTGCTACCAACCTTATAGTTCCCACACCCCGCACTTCCCGTTTCTACCTCCTACCCAAGATCCACAAACCTGCCTGTCCTGGCCGACCTATTGTCTCAGCTTGCTCCTGCCCCACCGAACTCGTTTCTGCATACCTCGACACTGTTTTATCACCCCTTGTTCAATCCCTTCCGACCTATGTTCGTGACACTTCTCACGCTCTTAAACTTTTCGATGATTTTAAGTTCCCTGGCCCCCACCGCTTTATTTTCACCATGGATGTCCAGTCCTTATATACTTCCATCCCCCATCAGGAAGGTCTCAAAGCTCTACGCTTCTTTTTGGATTCCAGACCTAATCAGTTCCCCTCTACCACCACTCTGCTCCGTCTAGCGGAATTAGTCCTTACTCTTAATAATTTCTCCTTTTGCTCCTCCCATTTCCTCCAAACTAAAGGTGTAGCTATGGGCACCCGTATGGGTCCTAGCTATGCCTGCCTTTTTGTTGGGTTTGTGGAACAATCTATGTTCCGTGCCTATTCTGGTATCTGTCCCCCACTTTTCCTTCGCTACATCGACGACTGCATTGGCGCTGCTTCCTGCACGCATGCAGAACTCGTTGACTTTATTAACTTTGCCTCCAACTTTCACCCTGCCCTCAAGTTTACCTGGTCCATTTCTGACACCTCCCTCCCCTTTCTAGATCTTTCTGTCTCTGTCTCTGGAGACAGCTTACCCACTGATGTCTACTATAAGCCTACTGACTCTCACAGCTATCTGGACTATTCCTCTTCTCACCCTGTCTCTTGCAAAAACGCCATCCCCTTCTCGCAATTCCTCCGTCTCCACCGCATCTGCTCTCAGGATGAGGCTTTTCATTCTCGGACGAGGGAGATGTCTTCATTTTTTAAAGAAAGGGGCTTCCCTTCCTCCACTATCAACTCTGCTCTTAAACGCATCTCCCCCATTTCACGTACATCTGCTCTCACTCCATCCTCCCACCACCCCACTAGGAATAGGGTTCCCCTGGTCCTCACCTACCACCCCACCAGCCTCCGGGTCCAACATATTATTCTCCGTAACTTCCGCCACCTCCAACGGGATCCCACCACTAAGCACATCTTTCCCTCCCCCCCTCTCTCTGCATTCCGCAGGGATCGCTCCCTACACAACTCCCTTGTCCATTCGTCCCCCCCATCCCTCCCCACTGATCTCCCTCCTGGCACTTATCCGTGTAAGCGGAACAAGTGCTACACATGCCCTTACACTTCCTCCCTTACCACCATTCAGGGCCCCAAACAGTCCTTCCAGGTGAGGCATCACTTCACCTGTGAGTCGACTGGGGTGATATACTGCGTCCGGTGCTCCCGATGTGGCCTTTTATATATTGGTGAGACCCGACGCAGACTGGGAGACCGCTTTGCTGAACATCTACGCTCTGTCCGCCAGAGAAAGCAGGATCTCCCAGTGGCCACACATTTTAATTCCACATCCCATTCCCATTCTGACATGTCTATCCACGGCCTCCTCTACTGTAAAGATGAAGCCACACTCAGGTTGGAGGAACAACACCTTATATTCCGTCTGGGTAGCCTCCAACCTGATGGCATGAACATTGACTTCTCTAACTTCCGCTAGGCCCCACCTCCCCCTCGTACACCAGCTGTTACTCATTTTTATGCACACATTCTTTCTCTCACTCTCCTTTTTCTCCCTCTGTCCCTCTGAATATACCTCTTGCCCATCCTCTGGGTCAACCCCCGCCCCCGTCTTTCTTCCCGGACCTCCTGTCCCATGATCCTCTCGTATCCCCTTTTGCCTATCACCTGTCCAGCTCTTGGCTCTATCCCTCCCCCTCCTGTCTTCTCCCATCATTTTGGATCTCCCCCTCCCCCTCCAGCTTTCAAATCCCTTACTCACTCTTCCTTCAGTTAGTCCTGACGAAGGGTCTCGGCCTGAAACGTCGACTGCGCCTCTTCCTATAGATGCTGCCTGGCCTGCTGCATTCACCAGCAACTTTGATGTGTGTTGCAGGAGAATCAATGAAAATCTGCATACAATGCAGATGGACTAACAATCAACGTGCAGAAGACAACAATACTGTGCAAATACAAATAGAGAAAAAAAAATAATAAACAACTAAGCAATAAATTTCAAGAACATGAGATGAAGGGTCCTTGAAAGTCAGTCTGCAGGTTTTGGGAATAGTTCAGTGATGGGCAGGTGAAGTTGAATGATGTTATCCCCACTAGTTCAAGAGCCTGATGGTTGAGGGGAAATAACTGTTCCTGAACCTGGTGGTGCTTGAACCCTGAGGCTCCTGTACCTTCTTCCTGATGGCAGCAGCAAAAAGAGAGTGTGGAGTGGATGATGGGGGTGCCCAATGATGGATGCTGCTTTCCCGTGTCAACGCTCCAAGTAGATGTACATTCTTCAACATGTATCTACAGAAGTTTGTCAAAGTTTTAGGTGACATGCTGAATTGCCGCAAACTTCTGAGGAAGTAGAGGCACTGCCATGCCTTCTTTGAATTGGTACTTACGTGCTGCACCCTGGAAAATCCTCTAAAATGATAACGCTGAGGAATTTAAAGTTGCTGACCCTCTCCCTCTCTGATTCCTTCTCCTGAAGTCAATAATGAGCTACTTGTTCTTGCTGACATTGAGAGATTATTGTTGTGGTACCACTCAGCCAGTTCTTCAAACTCCCTCCTCTCTGCTGATTCATCACCACATTTGATTTGGCCAACGACAGTGGTGTCATCATCAAACTTTAATATGACATCAGGGCTGTGCTTTGCCACACTGCTGTAAGTGTAAAACAAGTAGAGCAGGGGACTAAGCACACAGCCTCATGGCACAACTGTGCTGATGGAGATTGTGGAGGAGATGTTGTTGCCAATCTGAACTGACTAGAGTTTGCAAGTGAGGAAGCCCAGCAGGAAGGTCATTGACACATTAACATAAATGTTTTAGTTTTCTTTGAACTTTGCACTAAAAATAGTGACAATGGGGAGTTGGGGGGGGGGGTGGTAAAGAACCCTTGACCGCTTTTTGAATTGGTTTTGAAGACTTTCCTTGCCACCAGAAGGTAATATATTAGGACAATAGACACAGTCAGTGATAATAGAGGACAAGATCACTAGAAATAAGAACAGGGATGGGGCCAATACATAGCTCTGCCATTCAGTAATATGATTTAGCAAAACTTTGCCTTGCAGAGTCCTGTCCTGGTGTGACGGCTGAGATCCCATAAGTAATTCAAATAATCAAGTGATTGATATTTCGAATGTGCAGTTATGAAAGTGGAAATCCTTTGCATTTGGACAGCAAGGACTGACCCAATGTTGGGACCAGTGAAGTAGGGTGAATAGAATGTCCTTACTCTGACAATGTTAGATGTGCGGGATGCATATTTGTGTGGATACAATAAGAGAATCTTATCTTTAGTGCTTCTGCAAAATGCATTTGGGAGTTGTTAGAGTGATTTTTGGGTTTAGGTTATTTACATTTAGCAAATGGCTTTGGCTACCAGTCTTCCGTTCCTTGACAATGTATTGTGGATTTAATTTGGAACAATGCATTGTGAGAAGCTGTGAATCCCAGTCCATAGACCTGCTGGCGTCTGTGGGGTGGATGAGAATCAGAAGGTGTGAAGTTTGTATGTAGCTTCAAAAGAAAGCATTATTTATACTTTGTAAATATGGATTGTCCTTTGTGTTTAGCAAATAAATATCAAGCCCCACATGGGCCAGCAGACCTTTCCACTGAAAGCGTCTCCATATGACGCCTGCTGTACCTTGTTTTGTCGAATAAAGAAGCTGCTTTGTATCTACCAGTAACTCTCTCCGGCGATTTCATTCACACAATAACAGGAGTATTTACTTCCCTCTGCATATTTAGATCCATTACTTTGACAGGATATGGCCAAATAACACCTTAACAAAAGACATAGTTCTTCTTGATAAAGCCTTAAGACCATAAGAAATAAAAGTAAGAATCGATTACACAGTCCCTCAAGTCTACTCAGTTATTTAGACTATAAGAACATAAAGACCATAAGATGTAGGAGTAGAAATAGGCTACTCGCACATTGAGTCTGATCCACCATTCCATCATGCCTGATTTATTACCACTCTCTGTTCTCCGGCCTTCTCCCCTTTAACTTTGATGCCTTGACTAATCAAGAACCTATCAATCTCTACATTAAATATACCCAAAGACTTGGTCTGCACAGGCACCTGTGGCAGGGAATTACACAGATTCACCACTTTCTGGCTATAGAAATTTCTCCTCATCACAGTCCTAAATGGATGCCCCTCTATTCTGAGGCTGTGTCCTTTGGTCCCAGACTCACCCATTATAAGAAACATAATCTCCACATCCACTCTATCAAAGCTTTTCAATATTTTATTTCTAATTACTGATGAGACATCAACCATCAGCAGTCCTCTCTCTTCCTCAAACCGTCCCCCCTCTGAATGCACTGCCCTCCACTCTCTCCATACAATCCCAACCTTAATGTCAAACCCTGAGACAAAGTGTGGTACTGAAAGAGTGTTTCGCTCTGACTTCTACCTTGCTGAGGCCAGGCAGCAACTCTCAGACCCTTCTCATACCTACCCCTTGAAGAGGATTCCACTCCAGACCATCAGAAAACTGTTTCCAACACCATCACTGACCTCATTAATTCTAGAGAATTCTCATGCACTGACACCAAAATCATAGTTCCCTTACCCTGCACTGCTAAAATCCACAAACATGATTGTCCAAGTAGGCCCATTGTCTCCGCCTGCTCCTGCCCAACTGAACTTGAGTACTCATACCTCGACTCATTTCTCCTCTCTCACCCCCGCCCCCGGTTCAGTCCCTTCCCACCTACTTCCACAACTTTTCTCATCCCCTCAATGGGCACCCACATTGGCACTGGCTATGTCTGCCTCCTTGCTGGCTATGTAGAACAGTCCATGTTCCAAGCCTTCCCCAGTAATGTTCCCCTCCATTACATTGATGACTGCATTGGTGCTGCTTCATGCATCTGTTGCCGAGCTCGTCAACTTTGTCTGTAACTACCACCCTGCCTTTAAATTCACTTAGTCCATTTCTGACTCCTCCCTCCCCTTTCTCCATCTCTCTGCCTCCAGCATTGGAGACAAATTGTCAACCGACATCCTTTATAAATGTACCGATTCCCATGGCTATCTAGAATATACCTCTTCCTGCTCTGTCTCCTGGAAAAATGCTATTCCCTTTTCTTAGTTCCTTCATCTCCACCACATCTGATCCTAGGATACAGCTTTCCTTTCTAGGACATCAGAGATGCCCTCCTTCTTCAAAGAATGGGGTTTCCCTTCCTCTATCATTGATACCGGCCTCACCCTCATCTTCTCCATTTCCTGAACATCTACGCTCACCTGATCTTTATGCCATCCCATAAACCTCCTCATCCAACACATCATTCTCCTCAATATCTGCCATTTTCCATGGGATCCTATGACTAAACACATCTTTCTCTGCCTTCCACAGAAATCACTCCCTCCGTGACTTCCTTGTCCATTCGTCCCTCCCCACTAATCTCCCTCGTGCCACTTATCCCTGCAAGCAGTCAGATTGCTACACCTACCTATTCACCTCCTCCCTCACCTCCCCTCAGGGCCTGAAACGGTCCTTCCAGGTGAGGCAACACTTCACCTGTGAAGCTGCTGGGGTTCTCTATTATGTCCGGTGCACCCGATGAGACCTCCTCTACATTGGTGATACCCGTCACAAATTGGGACACTGCTTCACCAAAAGCGGATCCTGCTGGTGGCCCAATGTATTAATCCCAATAATTCCAATTCCCATTCCCATTCTGACGTGTTGGTCCATGGCTTCCTTGTGCCATGATCAGGCCACCCTCAGAATGGAGGAGCAGCACTTTATGAGTTATTGTCATTGTTGGGTCAAAGTATCTTTCAAAGTGAAAAGAGTACTGGCAGTAATGCAGTGGATAGCACAACTCTTTACGGTACCTGTGACTTGGGATCATTTCCCACCGCTGACTGAAAGGAGTTCGCCCCGTGACAGCATGGGATTCCCCCAGGGGACTCTGGTTTCCTCCCACAGTCTAAAGCCATACTGGTTGGTAGGTTCATTGGTCATTGTAAGTTGTCCTGTGATTAGGAGCGGATTAAATCGGGGATTGCTGGGTGGCACAGCTCAGAGGGAAAGAAGGGTCTTTTCCATGCTGTATCTCAGAAACAAAATGCTCTGTTTTTGCTATAAACTGCTAATTGAGGAGTTATGACTGGAAGGATTGGATCATCCCATGATTGAATGGCGGTGCAGACTCGATAGGCTGAATGGCCTACTTCTGCTCCTATATCTTATGGCCTTATGGTCTTCTGGTCTTGTTCAGGCTGAACCTGACCCCTTGCAAAAGCTGACCATACCCACTGGCTGCTTTAGACTTAGCTCACCAAGGTCATTCATGTCCACTTGCACCATGCATTCATGATACCGTTAGCATAACGCTTTACGGTGCCAGTGACCTGGGTTCAAAAGGAGTTTGAAGGTTCTCTCCGTGTCCGCACAGGTCCCCTCTGGGTATTCCAGTTTTCTTCCAAATCCCGAAGACGTATGGGTTCGAAGGTCAACCGGTCACATGGGTGTAATTGTGTGGCACAGGCTCATTGGGCCAGAAGGGCCTGTTACCATGCTGATTCTCTAAATGAAATAATTTCACCATCAATGAAACCTTACTATGCTTTTGTTACCCTTTTATATGGTTCCTGCCATATACTTCTCAGTTACCTCAGTTTCTTTGTTTAGTTACTGGATCTGCAACCTCTCAATAATCTCTATTTATTTAAAATTCAATCCCTGATTTCCTTTCTTTTTGCTGCTCCAGACTCCCAATACATTTTCTTTCTGAGCTTCACTAGCTTCTTATATCCCAGTGAATTCACTGTCCTTGTTGATGAATGAATCAATGTCTTCACACCCACCACCCCCAAACCCGTTAACACTTCCAGCACCATATTCTTTCCAGGTCCCTCAGTCCTCTCTCAAACCTTAATCATTTCCTGCTCTCATACCACTCCATCAGCATGAGCAGTTGCTGTCCTTTCTTTTGAATTCCTCTCCATTCTTGAATGCACACCAGGAACAACAGCGCTGCTGTTCCTCAAAAATGACGTGGTACGATCTTTTGCCTATAGGATCTTCAGGGAGTATCTCTCAGTGGTGGAATGACATTGATAGTGGTGCAGAAGTGGGCTGAGAAGTGGCAGATGGAGTTCAACCCAGAGAAGTGTGAGATGGTACACTTTGGAAGGACAAACTCCAAGGCAGAGTACAAAGTAAATGGCAGGATACTTGGTAATGTGGAGGAGCAGAAGGATCTGGGGGTACATGTCCACAGATCCCTGAAAGTTGCCTCACAGGTGGATAGGGTAGTTAAGAAAGCTTATGGAGTGTTAGCTTTCATAAGTTGAGGGATAGAGTTTAAGAGTCATGATGTAATGATGCAGCTCTATAAAACTCTGGTTAGGCCACACATGGAGTACTGAGTCCGGTTCTGGTCGCCTCACTGTAGGAAGGATGTGGAAGCATTGGAAAGGGTACAGAGGAGATTTACCAGGATGCTGCCTGGTTTAGAGAGTATGCATTATGATCAGAGATTAAGGGAGCTAGGGCTTCACTCTTTGGAGAGAAGGAAGATGAGAGGAGACATGATAGAGGTGTACAAGATAATAAGAGGAATAGATAGAGTGAATAGCCAGCGCCTCTTCCCCAGGGCACCACTGCTCTATACAAGAGGACATGGCTTTAAGGTAAGGGGTGGGAATTTGAAGGGGGATATTAGAGGAAGTTTTCTTACTCAGAGAGTGGTTGGTGCGTGGAATGCACTGCCTGAGTCAGTGGTGGAGGCAGATACACTAGTGAAGTTTAAGAGACTACTAGATAGATATATGGAGGAATTTAAGGTGGGGGGTTATATGGGAGGCAGGGTTTGAGGGTCGGCACAACATTGTGGGCTGAAGGGCCTGTACTATGCTGTACTATTCTATGTTCTATATTTTGTCTGGGTAGTCTCCAACCTGATGGCATGAATATCAGTTTCTTCTTCCAATAAACAAAAATAGTTTTCCCTCCCCCTCTCTTCTTCTATTCTCCACTCTGACCTCTTACCTCATCTTCTCACCTGCCTGTCATCTCCCCTGGTGACCCTTCTCTTTCCCTTTCTCCTATGGTCCACTCTCTTCTCCAATCAGATTCCTTCCTCTCTAGGCCTTTACCTTTCCCACTCACCTGACTTCAACTACCAACTTCTAGCTACCCTCCTTCCCCTCCCCTTTTTATTCTGTCATTTTCCCCTTCCTTTCCAGTCCTGAAGAAGGGTCTCAGCCCGAAACGACAACTATTTATTCATTTCCATAGATGTTGCCTGAACTGCTGCTTTCCTCCAGAATTTTGTCTCTGTCCTTTTCATATTCAATAGATTTCAATGAACTCCGCCCCCCCCCATTCTTCTAAACTCCACCGAATACAGGCCCAGAGCCATCAAATGCTCCTCATGTGCTAACCCTTTCATTTTCAGTATCATTCTCCTGAACTTCCTATTGACCCTTTTCAATGCCAGCACATCTCTCAGATAAGGGGCCCAAAACTGCTCACAATACTCCAAGTGCAGTCTGACCAATACCTTATAAATCCTCAACAATACATCCTTGCATTTGTAATCTAGTCCTCCCAAAATGAATGCTAGCATTGCAGTTGGCATTCTCACCGACTCAGCCTGCAAGTTAACCTTCAGGGAATCCTGCACAAGGACTCCCAAGTCACTTTGCACTGCTGATTTTTTTTATTTCAGTAGTTCAAGGGTTTAATTTAATACCAGAGAAAATAAGCAGCATACAACCTGAAATCTTTACTCTTTGCAGATGTTCACGAAACGGAGAGAGAAAACAAAGAATGAATGAGAAGAAACTTTAGAACCCCAAAGCCCCCTCACCCCTCCCACATCCAAGCAACAGCAAAAACATCAACCCTCCCCCTTTCCCCCTCCCCAGAGTTGCTCCAGCAAAGGCATCAACCACCCACCATGTAAGCAATAGCAAAGCCCCCAGAGATTACGATCCAGAGTCCATCAAAAACTACTGTCCATCCCAACACTTCGACATCTCAGACAGGCTCTCTCTCTCCTCCAACAGCTCAGTGTTGAGAGACAGAGAGAGAGACTTCCATGCCACTCATAGAGATACCAAAACACCAGGCCGCTCGGTGAGTTCTGAGAGCAAGAGCCCACCATCCGTGAAGAACATAGTTTGAGTGCAGCTGTAGATCGTGGACTCCGCAGAACCCCGGCCACCTCAAAACGTAAATAAGAAGACAGAACAAGGGATTAAAACTGTTCCTCAGGTGAAATGGAAGAGGTTGCCCAAGTTCGCAAGAACCTCTGGACCATCTTTAGATCCTCTCACTCCCCGTTTAGAAAATTATCTGCTGTTTAAATTGATCATGGTTGATTTGATCTCAGGCTTAGTTTTGCTTTTCTTCTTATTCACCATAGCCTTCAGTTCCCTGTAATTCTACAAACTTTATCACAAACTTCAATGTTTTGGATTAATCAATTTGCACATCTGCTTTGGGATAGACAAATCTGAGGGTTCACAACATTCTGAAGAACGGCTTCAATGTTTTATTATTGCAGATAAAATCTCCAAGTAACACACATAAAATGCTGGAGGAATGCAGCAGGTGATGCAGCATCTTTGGAGAGGAATAAACAGTCAATGTTTTGGGCCGACACCCTTCATCACGACTGGAAAGGAAGGGAGACAAAACCAGAATGAGATGGTGGAGGGATGGGAAGAACACAAGCGGCAAGTGACAGCTGAGACCAGTTGAGGGGAAAGGTCAATGGATGGGGGAGGAGGGAAATGAAGTGAGAAACTGAGAGACCATAAAACCATAAGATATAGGAGTAGAATTAGGCCATCGAGTCTGCTCTGCCATTTCATCATGGCTGATTCAATTTTCCTTTCGCCCCAATCTCCTACCTTCTCCCTGTATCCCTTCGTGCCCTGACCAATCAAGAATCTATCAATCTCTGCCTTAAATATAAACAAAGACTTGACCTCTACAGCTGCCAGTGGCAAAGAATTCCACAGACTCATCACTCTCTAGCTAAAGAAATTTCTCCTCATCTCCCTTCTAAAAGGATGCCCCTCTATTCTGAGACTGTGTCCTCTGGTCTTAGACTCTCCTACCATAGGAAACATCCTCCCTGCATCCACTCTTTCAAGGCCTTTCACCATTTGATAGGTTCTTCTGAATTCCAGTGAATACAAGCCCAAAGCCATCAAACACTCATCATATGACAACTCATTCAACCCTGGAATCATTTTCATGAATCTCCTTTGAACCCTTTGCAGTTTCAGCTCATCCTTTCTAAGGTGAGGAGCCCAAGACTGCTCATAGTACACCAAGTGAGGTTTCACCAGTACTTTATAAATTTTCAACATTACATCCTTGCTTTTATATTCTCGTGCTCTTGAAATGAATGCTAACATCGCATCTGCCTTCCTCACCACGACTCAACCTACAAAGTAACCCTTAGGGAATCCTGCGCAAGGAAATCCAAATCCCTTTGCACCTCAGTTTTTTGTATTTTCTCTCCATTTAGAATATAGTCAGCCCTTTCATTTCCTCTACAAAAGTGCATGTCCATAAACTTCTCGGCACTGATTTCCATCTGCCATTTCTTTGACCATCCGCTTATTCTGTCGAAGTCCTTCTGTAGCTTCTCTAAAGGTTGGAACAGCGTTGAAGCCATTCTCTCGGAAAGTTGTGAGCCCTTGGAATTGTCTAAAGGCTAAGGAGGTGATAGGTGGAAGATGGAAAAGATTTAAGAAGAAGGAATCTGATAGGAAGGAGGAGGGGCAACAGAGGGAGGTGATAGTCAGGTGAGAAGAGAAGGGGTAAGAGGGGAGCAAGAATTGGGAATGGAAAAAGGGGGAGGGGGGAAGAAATCAATGTTTATGACATCAGGTTGGAGGCTTACACAGACAGAATATGAGGTGTTGCTCCTCCAACCGGAGAGTAGCCTTATTGTGGCAGTAGAGGAGGTCATGGACTGATATGTTGGAATGGAAATGGGAAATAGGATAAAAATCTGGGATTGTACATGGCATTCTTCACTCCCAGGAGCACAAGAGTTGCCTAGATTTCGCTGAAGAGTCTTTCTCTCTAATACATTCCATTGTTTGCAGGTCATTCATCACCATGGAGCTGCCAGACCAGTGCAACAGAATTCATTCAGTGCTATCTTGGCAGTAGCAGCATCATACACAGTGAACATTTCCCATCCCTTCTTGTAATGCTCTGTCTGCGTCTTGGTAATCATTCTGTGGAGGAAGGCAGGGCCAGACCTCACCATTTTCCTGGTTTTATCCTTTATAAAAGGTTTTTCTTGAAACATCCAGTTGTGCATCATTTCAATTTTGCACCGCACCTCCCCCCCACACTCCGGCCCTGACTTCACTTTCCTTGGTACTCACTACATTGTTCCAGTGAGGCTCAGTATAGACTCAAGGAGCACCAACATCTCTGTACTTCTGTACTTAGGAGTTCCTAATATCAGATAACCAAATATTTATTTTTCCAGGTTTATAGAATCCCATGCATTAACCCTTAAGATGCTTAGATGCTGTTTGTGTCCCTCTCATTTACGTCTCCTGGAAACCAAGATTTGTCTCTTTACCCATCCCCTACCACCCTCTTTCAAACTGCACTGTGAACCTTTCTTCTATTAATCTTTCCTTTTCTTCACCCTACTCAAGAGCCACCCTTCTGTTCACTCTACCCCACGTCCTCATCCCCTGTTTTCTCTGCGTCTTTAACTGAATGAAATGTGTTATTTGTGTTGATGAGCCCAAGGATTGCTGGGGATGGGGCCACCAGCAAGAGCTGCTACTTTTCCAGTGTCAACATGGCATGGTATGTGTTTGGAATGTGGGGGGAAACCGGAGCACCCAGAGAAAACCCACACAGTCACAGGGAGGATATACAAACTCCTCACCGACAGTGGGGGAAATTGAACCCTGATCACTGGCTCTGTAAAGCACGACACTGCCATTCTGATTTCCCAGTTAAAATATTAATCCTACTTCCCCTCCTGCGGAAGCTGCCTGACCTGGTGTTTATTTCGAGCATTTTCTCTTCCAGTTAAACATTTACTGCACTTGTTTTAAAAATGAATCTCACTTCCTTTTTGAAATCACAATTTTGCAGAGCAGCATTATTTCAAATCAGTCACCAAAGCAACTGGCAAGTCATGAGTATCAAAACTAGGAAGTGACAACACGAATGACAATCTTGATCAAAATCAAACTACCAAGTTAAGCTTTCTGACAAATTTGATTTAAGCAATGTAAATGTTGCTGTTATTCTACAGGGCATAATACTTATTTCAGACCTGAGGAATCTGCAGGATCCCTTGTTAGCATAAGCACACATGACTACAAATATACACTGATATTCATTATGTTTAAATCTGGAAGAGGTTTTAACAGCAGTTCAAGAATACAAAAGCATGTTGGAAGGTATTGTAGCAACACACACAAAATGCTGGTGGAACACAGCAGGCCAGGCAGTATCTATAGGAAGAAGAATAAGAAGAAATATCTCTTCTTTCAGTTAGTCCTGACGAAGGGTCTCGGCCCAAAATATTGACTGTACTTCTTTCTATAGATGCTGCCTGGCCTGCTACGTTCCACCAGCATTTTGTGTGTGTTGCTTAAATTTTCAGCATCTGCAGATTTCCTCGTGTTTGAAAGGTATTGTTCCTGGGCACTGGACTAATGATGATCTAGTATAATTAGCCATTGGGGTTGAGACAATTGGAAATTTTTTATGAAGGAAAACTATGAAAGAGGAGAGAGAGAATTATAGAAGATAATTCTTCTAAACAGGGCATAACTGTAGGGAGATTAGAGGAAAATATAGTGGGGGAATCTTAAAGTTGAGATTTTTACACAGAGAATGGTGGTGTTTGTGGAATGTCCTGCCAAGGTGGACACATTCAGGACATTTAAGACACTCTAAGAAGGGCAGATGGATGAATAAAAAAATGGAGGCCTATGTGAGGAAACTATTAGATTGATTTTAGACCAGGTTAAAAGGTTGGCACAACAAAGGCCCTGTACAGTGCTCTAGTGATCTGTGTTCTATGTTCTATAATTGTAAATGAAGAAATAACCAAAGCAAAGCTGAGGAATAAAAGCAGAAAATATGGGGACAAATTAACACTTCAAATGGCATCTATGGTGAGAGAAATAGAGTTAATCTTTCAGATTAATGATATGAATGTGTTTCTTTCTCCACAGACACTGATTGAATCATAGACTGATTACAGAACAAAAAGAAGCATTTCCCTCTAATCCCCTCATTATTTTCAAATAATTTTCCGTCTTCTTTTTGGATGCCATGAATGAAGCTCTGGCCAACACCCCACATTCAGCCAATCACAACCTCCAACCAGTACCATGACATTGCATTCTAGATCCACAGCACATTTGTATGCAAGCAGTTTTCTTCATATCAGTTTGGGTTCTTTGGCCAATCACATTCATTCTTTCTTTTCTGGTTCTTATCCCTTCTGCCAATGGCAGCCCTTATTGTCCATCTATTTTGTCTATACTTTTACTGATCTTAAATAACTCTTCCACTTTGCTTCTCCAACCATTCTGTTCCGAGTAGAACAATCCTATTCACATAGTTTAAGTCCCTCATTTCTGAAGCACTGAGTCAATGCAAATAATAAACATGGTAGGCAATTTGGCACAGCAACTCCCATGAACAGTAGTGTCTGAAAATTAGTGTGTCAGAGTTAGTGACTTTGGATGGTTAGCACTTAAGTAACATATCCTGTTCTTCTGAATAGTGTAATAGGATTCTTAACATCTATTGGAGAGAGCAGAAAGGGATGGCTTCAATTGTCCCCTAAATGGGAAACTTTGGATGGTATAGTATTCTCTCAGTACTGAACTATCATCTTAAATTCTTGCACTCAAGTCACTTGTTGGAATTGAACACACAATATTCTGACTTCCTAGACAGGAATTCTCCGAGCTAAGCATTGACTGGCATTTATTCTTATTTTTCTTCACACAGGTATGAGAAAGTTAAAGGCACATGGCTTTTTGTGAGGAATTGTTGGCATGAACTTGTTAATCTAGGTGCTCTGTAAAGATTATCTAACTGAAGATGGGTTTATGTTACAGGAAAGGTCAAAGATTAAACTATGGGTTAACTATATGGAACTGACCTATTTAAAGAAGCCAACTATGCTGCCTGCTAGCTTCCCCTGAGTGGCATCTCTGTATTCTGCTTGAAGATGGAAAAGTTTGAGGGCTGTCAACGCAACAGCCATCATCTGAGTGGACAGTTAGAGTGGTGATATTGAGGATTTAGCTTTTCTTTTTTTTTTGTTTTTTATTGAAGTTCATCATCAAACAAATATTTCCATAAGATGTATTTCAGATATTGTACATATATATCATATAATCATATTTGCAACAAATCTCCACATAATATTTATCTGAGGTATACACCTATAGAAAAGAGAGGAAAGAAAGAACAAGCAAAAAGAGAAAACTATGTACAAGTAGGGAGTGATTTTTTTTTACAACATACTCATTGATTTGTGAGAATAAAATCAGGCCTAGGAGGTGTTATGCAGTTGAACCATTTTTCCCAGTATGAATAAAATTGTTCCAGCTTATGATTAACAGATGCTGTTATCTTCTCCATTTTGTAAATGTCCATTGTAATTTCCATCCATGCGTTTAAAGTTGGGCCCTCCTGTGATAACCATTTCCTGGTAAGAGTGTTTTTACCAGCCACTAGCAGTATATTCATTAAATATTTATCTCTTTTCAACCATTCTTGAGGTATATACCCAAAATATATGGTCTTACTTTCTAAGGGTATTTCACATTAAAAAATGTCTTGTAGGGTATTGTGTATCCCACTCCAATAGTCTTTGATAACGGGGCAATCCCAGAAAATATGATAATAGTTTGCATTTTGATTTCCACAATTTCTCCAGCAAACAGGGAGGTTACTATCATAATGGGATTTCTGAGAGGGTGTAATAAAATATCTTATCAAGTTTTTCCACCCGAACTCCCTCCATTTCTGTGAACCGGTACACTTCCATTAATACTTCCATATTATTGCCCGTTCTTCCTCATATTATTGTCCCTCCTTTCTTCTCCCATTTTGTTTTAATGTATGAAGTCGAATGTGTTTTAAGATTTGATAAACCCTTATGCACGCTTGATATGATTCTACCACCGTTAGCTTTCCAAGGCTTCAGCGAAGAGAGGATTCAGTCAGAGAAAGCAAAGAAAAGAAAATCTCTTAGTTAAGTTTTTTATTCCTTCTCTTCTTTATATCTGCACAGTTAGGACAGTAGAGATGCCAGGCAGAGTGGTGGGTTGCTTATCTTGTGGGATGTGGGAAGGCAGGGAGATCTCCGATGTCCCTGACGACTGCAACTGCGAGAAACGAATCTAGTTGCAGTTTCTACCAATCTGCTTTAAGGAGTTGGAGCTGGAACTGGATGAACTCCAGATCATTCAGGAGGCTGAAGGGGTGAAAGATAGGACATATAGAAAGTTAGTTACAACCCAGGCGCAGGACACGGGAGACTGGGTGACAGTCAGGAAGGGGAAAGTAGTTAAGCTGCCAGTGCAGAGTAACCCTGTGGCCATCCTTCTCAACAACAGGTTTATTATCATTTTGTATATTGCTGGGGATGGGGGATGACCTAACAGAGGAAAGTCACAGTGGCCGGGTCTCTGGCACTGAGTCGGCCTCAGTGACTCAGAAGGGAAAGGGGGAGAAGGGGCATGCCATGGTGATAGGATTCGCTAGATTGAGGAATGGACAGGAGCTTCTGTGGGCAAGTACGAGATGGTATGTTGCCTCCCGGGTGCCAGGATCTGGGACATCTCGGATCCAGTCCTCAGCGTTCTCAAGTGGGAGTCAGAGGTTGTGGTCCATGCAGGTACCAATGACATGAAAGGATGAGTGACGAGGTCCTGCATAGGGAGTTCAGGCAGTTAGGAGCTAAGTTAAAGGGCAGGACCTCCAGGGTTGTGATCTCAGGATTGCTATCAGTGCCATGTGCTAGTGAGGCCAGAACTAGGAAGATTATACAGTTAATACATGGCTAAAGAGTTGGTGTAGGAGGAAGGGCATAAGATTTTTGGATTATTGGCCTCTCTTCCAGGGAAGGGGAGTGGTTTGCCTCCTACAAAGTAAAATCTTGCGACATAGGGTCAGTGGATAAGCTCAGTACCTTCTATGCTTGTTTTGATCAGCAGTACAGGGGGGAGCCATCATGCACCCCTATGCCCCCTGAGGTTCTGAAGGTGACCTGCGAGCTGACTTCAAGAGTGTGAATCCAAGGAAAGGCTCCGGACCAGATGGAGTACCTGGCTGAATACTGAAGACCTGTGCTGACCAACTGGCTGCTGTATTCTTCCACCTCTCACTCCGGCAGTGTGTGGTACCCACCTGCTTCAAGCAGGCTTCAATCGTACCGGTGCCCAAGAGGCGCGTGGTAACCTATCACCCAGTGGCACTTACATCCACAGTGATGGCGTGTTTTGAGAGACTGGTTTGGAGCACATCAGATCCTGTCTGAGTGGCAACATGGATTGACTCCAATTTGCCTCCCAAAGCAACACTGGAACATCTGGCTGCAAAAATACGTACATCAGGATGCTCTTTATTGATTACAGCTCGGCATTTAACACCATCATCCCCTCAAAACTGATCAGTCTTGGGCCTCATTACCCCCCTTGTGCAATTGGATCCTGGATTTCCTCACTTGTAGACCCCCGTCAGTTTGGATTGGCAAAAACATCTCTGCCACAATCTCCACCAGCACAGGAGCACCACAGGGATATGTATGTACAGCCCCCTGCCCTACTCGCTATGCCTGTGTGGCTATGTACAGTTCCAACCCATATGCAAGTTTGTTGACAACCCCACTGTTGTAGGCTGTATCAAAGGTGGAAATGAATCAGATTACAGGAGGGAGATCTGGCTGAGTGTTGCAATAACAACAACTTCTCATTCAATGTCAATAAGACCAAAGAACTGATTGTAGACTTCAGGAGAGGGAAACCAGAGGTCCATGAGCCAGTAATCTTCAGAGTAGGAAAAGGGTCAGTAACTTTAAATTCCTAGGTGCCATTATCTCAGAGGACCTGTCATAGACCCATCATATAAATATAATTGCGAAGAAAGTACAACAGCACCACTACTTCCTCAGGAGTCTGCGGAAATTCAGCATGACGTCAAAAACCTTGTCAAACTTCTATAGATGTGTAGTGGAAAGTGCGCTGACCGGCCGCACTGTGGCCTGGTATGGGAACACCAAAGCCTTTGAGTGGAAATTCCTACGAAAGGTAGTGGAATTGGCCCAGTGCATCATGGGAAAACCCCTCCCAACCATTGAGCACATCTACATGAAACATTGTCATAGAAATGATCCTCGCCACCCAGGCCATGCTCTTTTCTGTCTGCTGCCGTCAACTATAAGGTACAAGAGCCACAGGACTCACACCACCAGGTTCAAGAACAGTTACTACCCCTCAGCCATCAGGGTCTTGAATAAAAGGGGATAGGAACACTCATTTAAGGACTCCGTTATATTGTTATTTCATGCTAGTTATGTATTACTATTTATTTATAACTTCATTTGCATAGTTTGTTTACAGTTTACAGATCCTGTTTACGGTTACTGTTCTATAGATTTGCTAAGTACGTCCACAGAAAAAGAATCTCAGGGTTGTATGTGGTGACATGTATGTACTCTGATAATACATTTTACTTTGAAGTATGAACTTTGAATTCAAAAAACTGAGGCTCAAAGGGGCTTGGGAGTCCTAGTGCAGGATTCACTAAATGTTAATTTGCAGGTTAATTTGAGCCTGTGGCAGAGAACGCAAAAGCAATGTTGGCATTCATTTCAAGAGGACCAGGATATAAAAGCAAGGATGTAATGTTGAGACATTATAAAGCGCTGTTGCACCTCACTTGGAGTATTGTGAGCAGTTTTGGGCCCCTTACCTTAGAAAGGACGTGCTGAAACAGGAGAGGGTTCAAAGGAGGTTCACAAACACAATTCCAGGATTGAATGGCTTGTCATATGAAAAGTGTTTGATGGCTCTGAGCCTGTATTGACTGGAATTCAGAAGAATGAGGGGTGACCTAATTGAGTGAAAGCCCTTGAGAGTGGATGTGGAGAGGATGTTCCCTGTGGTGGGAGAGTCTAAGACCAGAGGACACAGCCTCAGAATAGAGGAGCGTTCATTTAGAAAGGAGATGAGGAGGAATTTCTTTAGCCAAAGAGTGGTGAATCTGTGGAATTTGTTACCACAGGCAGCTGTGAAGGCTGCCTTTATTTATATTTAAGGCAGAAGTTGATAGATTCTTGATTTGTCAGGGCATAAAAGGTTACGGGGAGAAGGCAGGAGATTGGGGCTGGGGGGAAAATTGAATCAGTCATGATGAAATGGCAGAACAGACTTGATGGGCCAAATGGCCTAATTCTGCTGCTATATCTTATAGTCTTATGGAATTATCTTACTCTTGACAAGATACTAATATGGATTGGACCTCAGTTGAAATTTCACTTCCTACCACTCTGGAAATTAGTCATTTTCAGAATTATGTACAGAGGGAAAACAAAAAAAAATCATCCAAATTAACATGAGTTGGATGATTCAGACTTCTGCAATTCTGAACTTTATCAAGGATAAAATTCACTGATTGGTTGAAGATTTGCAAGAGAAAAAAATAGCTGCGATCTGTAGAAAGATCCCCAGACCTGACAGTTTCTGGTCACAGTTTAAAATAAAATCTTCATTAATATTCAGTTAGAAAATGTTATCACGGTCATGTAATCCTATGCATTCACTAACAATCTTCACCACAGCTTGACTTTGTTTAATTCGTGTTACTTACTGTACACCTTAAAAGTTTCTCCCCCAGGCAATTAATCTGATCAACCAATCAACCATTTTAGTTACCCCGCCCCACCCATTCTGCCTATTACCCCTGTCACTGGACTGCACTGTAAACACTTTTAACCACGTTTTATAATCACATGGAATTCTGCAGATACTGGAAACCCAAGATAACACACACAAAATCCTGGAGGAACTCAGCAGGTCAGGCAGCATCGATGAAAAAGAATAACCAGTCGATGTTTTGGGCCAAGACTCTGCATCAGGCCCAGACCTTCATCCAGAGCTGATGAAGGGTCCCAGACCAAAACGTCAACGGTTTACTCTTTTCCACAGATGTTGCCTGACCTGCTGAACTCTGCCAGCATTTTGTGTGTATTACTTTGATTTCCAGCATCTGCTGATTTTCTCTTGTTTGTGCAACAGTTGACGTTTCAGGCCAAGACACTTCTTCAGTCCTCCAAAGACATTAGAATATAAAAGCAAGGATGTAATATTGAGGCTTTACAAAGCACTGGTGAGGCTTCACTTGTAGTAGTTTCAGGGCCCCTTACCTAAGAAAAGGTGTGCTGATGGTTCAAAGGAAATTTACAAAAATTATTCCAGGAACAAAAGGCTTATTATATGAGGAGCATTTGATGGCTCTGGGCCTCAAGTCACTGCAATTGAGAGGAATGAGGGGGAGATGAAAGGTTGAAAGGCCTCAACAGAGTTGACGTGGAGAGGATGTTTCCTCTGGTGGGGGAGTCAAAGACCATTCGACATAGCTTCAGAATAGAGGGACATCCACTTAGAACGGAGCATTCTGTGTGCATTCCATATCAATATGGATATCCCATACTCCATGAAATGTAGGAAAGATGCAATTAGCAAGAAATAAAGCAAAGGAAGCAAATGCAAATAAGGAATAATTGTTCGAGGTTTTATTTTCATACGGAGATGATGTAGAGATATTTAAATGGCTACTTTCACCCTTCAGTAAGAAGAAATTTCTCTTCATACTGAATATTTATGTACTTATTTATTTATTGAGATGCAGGGTGGGATAAGTCCTTTCAGCCCTTCAAGCCCAGCAATCCCCGATTCAATCCTAGCCCAATCACAGGACAATTTACAATGACCAATTAACCTCCTAACTGGTGTGTCTTTGGACTGTAGGGAGAAACCGGAGGAAACCCATGTGGTCACAGGGAGAATGTACAAACTCCTTACAGACAGTTGCGGGAAATGAACCCGGGTCACCTGCACTGTAAAGTGTTGTGCGAACTACTACACTACTGTGCTGCCCTATGGATGAATTAGATGAACTGAACTGAATATACCTACTGGGAAGCCTGGCAGAAGATTAATCAATCTTCCTGCAGGACCGAACCGAGCAAGAAAGATCAGGTGACTTTAAATGATTGACCAGCACTTCAAACCTTTCATGTGTGAGGGCTATTTTCGGGAAAGATTAACCGTGCTTGCTACAGGCAGCACAATAGCGTAGTGGTCAGCACATCGCTCTACAGCACCAGCAACTAGGGCTCAATTCCATCCAATGCCTGTAAGGAGTTTGTACATTCACCCCGTGCCGGCATGGGTTTCCTCCAGTTTCCTCAGTTTCCTCCCACATTCCTTCCAAAGACATACCGGTTGGTAAACTACTTGGTCACATGGGTGTAGCTAGGTGGCGCGGGGTCGTTGGGCCGGAAGCGTCTGTTACCGTGCTGTATCACTAAGTAAATTAAATGATTAAATCTCATAACTTTTTATTTTCATAACTTTAAATGAGGCTTCATTCATTGAAGAAAAATGCATAAGAACTCTGAATGCTGAAAAGAAATGACAATATACTTTCAATAAAATACGACATCTGTCAAGGTCTGGGGTGAGTATTGATATTTACTATGACCTATACCACTTTAATCACTTGTACCATTCAAAATATAGGGACAAGGGAATAGACAGAGGCCTTAAAACCTCTCAAGTGGGTTCATTTTTTTGCTTTTAAATGAAATCATAGCTGATATCAACCTTAATTATAATGGTGAACTCTACCTGATAGTTTTAATTAAGAGGATCCAGTGAGAGGATTCTACATTTGGGAAGGCGTAGTTAACCCTGGGTGTGGTTGTATTGCAGTGAGGATGAGAGGTGTGGACTTGTTCAAGTGATGAGAGATCAAGACAAGGCAAGTCAAGTCATGCCTTTGTGTGTTAGGTCTTATAGAATCTTATCGAAATTTTTGAGGAAGTTACCAGGGATGTTGACAAAGGAAAGACAGTGGATGTTGTCTACATGGACTTTAAAAAGGCCTTTGAGAAAATTCTGCATGGGTGGTTGGTCAAGTATTTGCTTGGCATTCAGGATGATGTAGTAGGTTGGATTACACATTGGTTTTGCAGGAGAAGCCAGAGAGTGGGAGTAGATGGTTGTCTTTCTGACTGGAGTCCTGTCACTGTGGAGTGCTGCAGGGATCAGTTCTGGATTCATTGTTGTTTTTCATCTATGTCAATGATAATGGATGATAATGTGGTAAACTGGATCAGCAAATTTGTGGATATTGGGAGGATAGTGGACAATGAGGAAGACTATCAAAGCTTGCAGTGGGATCTGGACCAGCTGGAAAAATGGGTTGAAAAATGGAAGATGGAATTTAATGGAGACAATGTAAGTTGTTGCACTTTGGGAAGGTAAATCAGGGTAGGACTTACACAGTTAGCAGTTGTGTCTATCGTCATTTCTCTTATATGTTGAAATTAACCCCAAACCCACCACTTGCACAATTATCTACTACCACTCTCCGGCTTCTTCCACAAAACCAATGACTAATCCAGTTTACTTCCATATCTTGAACGCCAAGCGACTGAACCTTCTTGACCAATCTCCCATGCAGGACTTTGTCAAATGACTTGCTAAAGCCTATGCAGACAACGTCCATTGCCTTGCCTTCGTCAACTTTCCTGGTAACTTCCCTGAGAAACTCAAGAATGTTTAGACATGACTTACCATGCACATAGCCATTTTGACTATCCCTAATCAGTGCCTGTTTATCCAAATACTTATATATCTGTCCCCTAGAATACCCTACAATAACTTCCTATCATTCTCATTCCAACTCTGATTCCCATTCTGACATGTTGGCCCATAGCCTCCTCTTCTCCACTCTCAGAGTGGAGGTGCAACACCTTAAATTCCATCTGGGTATCCTCCAACTTGATGGCATGAGTATTAATTTCTCCTTCCAGTAAAAAAACATTTCCCTCCCCCTCCCCTCTTCTATTCCACACTATGGCCTTTCACTCTTCTCACCTGCCTATCACCTCCCCCTGGTACCCTACCTCCCTCCCTTTCTCCTATGGTCCACTCCCCTCTCCCGTCAGATTCCTTCATCTCCAGCCCTTTACCTTTCCCACCCATCTTGCTTCACCTGTCACCTTTTAGCTATCCACCTGCCCCTCTCCCCCATTTTTTTTATTCTGGTGTCTTCCCCCTTACTCTCAAGTCCCGAAGAAGGGTCTTGGCTTGACAAGTCGACTGTTTATTTATTTCCACAGTTACTGCCTGGCCTGCTGAGTTCCTCCAGAATCTTGTGTGGTAACTTCCAATCATGGTATTAGAAATGCAACATTCATAAGAAGAAAGTAAATTGAACATAAATTATAGAAAATTACAAAAGAAAGAAAATGATTAGAGAAACAAAAGTCCATTGCAGTGGAAGTAGTCATTGTGGTCATAGTGTTGCTAAGCTGAGGTAATTAGTACAGTTGTATATCTTGGTCCAAGAACGGAATTGTTGAAGGGCAGTAGCTGCTCTTGAACCTGATGGTGTAGGACTTCAGGCTTCTGTACCTCCTGCCTGATGGAGGTGGCATGACAAATATGGTGGGTTGAAGATAGAGTAGATGCTGCCTTTCTGAGGCATTGCCTTATACAGATACTTCCATTGTTGGTTGGGGGAAGGAGAAATGTGCCTGTGGTGTATTGTGCTGAACTTTCATACTCTCAGAGCAATTTAATTCAAGTCATTAAGTAAATGTGGAAATAAGCATCACAATCAATTATGAGGGCCAGGGAATTTATAGTCAGTTTCAAATGGGCTACCTTCAGGGAAGGAAATAACTGTATGGGTTTTATGTGAATCCAGATCCATAGAATGGTTGATTCCTTTGTAATCTTTCAACTGGTGTAAAAAGAGGCTCACCATAAGGGACAACTCACCCATAGCAATAAACACTGACCCCGCCAATGGATTTCACATCTCTTGATCAAAATGAAACAGAAGTCAGTGTTTGCTTCTGGAAACCCATTCCGGTTTTAGTTCCCCACTGAAATCTCACACTCATCAACAATAACAACAATGATTCCCATTCATGTTTACACTGTTTTGAATCAACTCGGCCTTTAAAACCCTAGCCCTTTGATTATTTTGTTGGAAGAGATTTTTTTTTGTGAAGTAGAAAGAGGAATGCAAATGAATGCTCAAGCCCAAAAAAAATACTTTTGTCATTTTAGGCAAAAGCTTTCTTATTTCTGGCAATCAAAATATTCTGCAAAATAGGAAGACAGAGTCTATTTTTGTGTATATTAAATCATCTACAATGTGGAATTTTAATTAGGTCACATCTTTTCCTATGCACTACAATTTTCCTCATTTCATTTTGTACAAGTGAATGTTTGTACATTTCTGATTGTGTCTAGAATAGATAGAAGAGAGAAAATGATTCTCTGGTATATTTCACTTACAGAACAGGTTTTGATTTTGTCCGATTGTGCACCCTAATTGTGGGAAAGGATGTATGGAGAACCAGACTTGAGAAGTAGTGTACATGGTCCTCCAACACACTACAGTTTATAGTACTGTAAAGAGACCACCAACACTTCGTCTATAAAACCCTTAATATTTGCTGGAAAGACAAGCAAGCCAACCGCAGCATCCACTCCCGGAATGAGCCGCCAGGACACAATTACACTTACTGTTGCTGTTGGGAAAGCCAAAGTGCTTGCGTGCGCAAAATCAGTCTCCCAGAACAGAGGCTGTATTCCAGGCTCTGTTACCAGGTGGACAGAGGAAAACATTCAAGGATATACTCAAATCCTTGGAAAAAGTGCAATATGTTTATTGACTTCTTAGGATCTTTGGACTCAATGAGTTGTCCAAGTGGAGAAAGGACATTTGTGATTTCACTCAGAACATTGATTCTATGTAAGGGAAGTGCACAGAAACTCAAACCAATCCAACCAGCTGCTAAAACAGGGATAGCTTGCCCTGTCTATGGAAGAGTCTGCACTTCTCATATTGGCCTCAGGAGCTTCTACAGAACCCATAAAGCAGAATAGAAGTAAGCAACACACACACAAAATGCTGGAGGGACTCAGCTGGCCAGGCAGCATCTATGAGAAAAAGAGTAAACTGTTGACGTTTCGGGCCAAGACCATTCATCAGGACCGGCGAGGAAAGATAAAAAGTGAGATTAGGTTTCCTCTTGTCCTCACCTACCCTCCTACCAGGCTTTGTTTCCAGCACATAATTCTCCATAACTTCCACCATCTCCAATGGGATCCCACCACCAAGCACATCTTTCCCTCCCCTCCACTTTCTGCTTTCCGCAGGGATCGCTCCCTACATGACTCCCCTGTCAATTCATCCCGCCCCACTGATCTCCATCCTGGCACTTATCCTTGCAAATGGAACCGTGCTACACCTGCCCCTACACCTCCACCCTCACTACCATTCAGAGCCCCAAACAGTCCTTCCAGGTGAGGCAAAACTTCACCTGTGAGTCTGTTGGAGTCATATACCGTGTCTGGTGCTCCCAGTGTCGCCTCCTGTATATCGGTCAGTCCCGACTTAGGTCAGCAGCCTGCTTTGCTGAGCACCTACGCTCTGTCTGCCAGAAAAAGCAGGATCTCCCAGTGGCCACCCATTTTAATTCCACTTCCCATTCCCATTACGACATGTCAGTCCACGGCCTCCTCTACTGCAGCGATGAGGTCACACTCAGGTTGGAGGAGCAACATGTTATATTCCGTCTGTGTAGCCTCCAACCTGATGGCATGAGCTTCCAGTAATGGTGCCCCCCCACTTCACCATTCCCCATTCCCATTTCCCTCTCTCACCTTATCTCCTTACCTGCCCATCACATGCCTCTGCTGCTCCTTCCCCTTCCCTTTCTTCCATGGCCTTTTGTCCTCTCCTATCAGATTCCCCTTTCTCCAGCTCCTTATCTTTGTCACCAATCGACTTCCCAGCTCTTTACTTCACCCCTTCCCCCACTCCCAGTTTCACCTATCACCTACTATCTTGTACTTATTCCTCCCCTCCCCTCACCTTCTTACTCTGACTTCTCATCTTTTTCCCTCCAGTCCTGAAACATCGACTGTTCACTCTTTTCCACAGATGCAGCCTGGGCTGCTGAGTTCCTCCAGCATTTTGTATGTGTTGCTTTGGATTTTCAGCATCTGAAGATGTTCTCTTGCTTGAGAATAGAAGCAACTTGTCCTCAATCCCAAAAGAATGCCTAAGAAGTAACAGTATTGATTAGATAGTAATGAGTTTGAAATATGCAACTATCTTGCAATTCATGTGAAAAGAATAGATTCTAGTTCAGAGCACCAAATTTCACGACTTATGTCAATGATAATAAACCTGATTCTGATGCATTCCTCAGACAAAACCTGCTTATTGACTGGTGACCACCATGATGAATTAGTCACCTTTGAAGCATTGGTTCTATATGCCATCAGTAAAAGGCCTTCTCTTAAGAGCCTACCACATACGCCACTGAGGCATTGATTATTGGTTCATATTCCGAAGCATGGAAAGATACAGGCAATAGGCCAGTGTGCTAAATGGTCATCAACCAATCCAAATATTTAGAAACTGTTACAGGAGAGAGTCCCATGATAGAGACCATGGCCTGGACTGTGTGTTGTCCTGGTCTGGCCTAGATAATGTTGCATATTGATTTACGTCACAGTACGATTTCGGGTAGATGGAGCTCGTCAGCCTGGGAAGGCAGTCCATCTAAGAGAAGGAAAACTCTGATTTCAAACCTCCACTGCCTTGCAGTCATACCAATTCATGGGAAAGGCTTCGGGAGTAAACCCTGAGGACAAATCCGGAGCTGGAGTCCCTAAGGCAGTCCGACGTTGAATTCAACCTCGTTCTGGCAACTCCTGCGACGACACTGGTGCCAAGCTGTATCGGCCCTTGCCCTTCCCTTGGACAACATCAGTGTTGTGGAGAGGAAAGGAGAGAGTTGCATGGGCAACTGCTGGTCTTCCGTAACACCTTGCCCAGGCCTGCGCCCTGGAGAGGACATTCCAAGACTTTCCAGGTGCAGATCCATGGTCTCGCAAGACTAACGGATGCTGCCACCACCACCACCACGATTGAATAATATCAAGGAGACATAGTAAGGAACATGGATTAATATAAGGAAAGGGAGAAAGAAAGGTAAGAACAAAAACTATCAGGAAATCAAAGTTTAAAATATTTCAATAACAAAAAGGCTCCCAAATTTAAAAAATAAAGCCCAAAGGATCAGGATTTCCCTCTTGTAATGGTTAAATTTTCAGTGACAGTGTTTAATACCTGCTAAACAGAACAGAACAGAACTTTTGGTCCGTAATGTTGTGCTGAAGTACCAAGTTAATGATGCCGAATCTGTTCTGCCTTCACAAGGGCCATATGCATCCTCTAGTACACAGAACGCAGAACAGTTTGCATCGAACAGTACAACACAGGAACAGGCCATTCAGCACTGTGCTGAACCAGCTAAAAAGCAAATCAAGAACACCCAAACACTAATCTCTCCTACCTACTCAATGTCCATATCCCTCAATCTTCCATACATCCATGTGCCTATCCAAATGTCTCCCAAAAGCCTCTAATATATTTGGCTCTACAACCATCCCAGGCTGTGCATTCCAGGCATCCACCACTCTCTGAATAAAAATCTTACTCCTCACCTCCCCTTTGAACCTACCCCCTCTCATCTTCAATTCACGACCTCTAGTATTAGACACTTCCGCCCTGGGAAACTGATACTCTCTGTCTACTCTATCTTTGCCACCCATAATCTTATAAACCTCTATCAGATCTCCCCTCAGCATCTGGCGACCCAGAGAAAACGATCCAAGTTTATCATAATAAAAATAATAATAATAATAATTTATTGATCCTGAGTGTGAAATTCTTTCATTACAGCAGCAACATTTAAAAAACACTTAGCAGTGTGCAGACTTAAATAATAATAAGTACAGAGTAATATACCCTATAATAATTTACCAATATGCAATAATGTGCAATAATAATGTACGAAATAATAAAACAGAGACTATTTTACTATGATGTGTGTTCTCCTGTCACACAGAGATGAACTGTTGTATATACCTATTGCATTTGGTGGGAAAGATTTTCTGTAACAATCCTTGTGACCGTGCAGTGAACGAGTCTGTTCGAAAGGGTGCTGCGCTGCTTATTCAGTAGGTCATGGAAAGGATGTGCCAGATTGTCTATAATGGATAACAGCTTGTTTATTGACCTCCTCTCCACCACGAACTCAAAAGCGTCTGGGTTGTAGCCAAAGACGGATGCAACCTTTTTGATGAGTTTATTTAGTCTTTTTGCAGCACCAGCTCCGATGCTGCTCCCCTGACATAAAGCCGCTACAACAGACTGGTAAATGGTCTCTAACATCCTGCTGCACACATTGAAGGATCTCATCTTCCTTAAAAAATAAAGCTTGCTCCTCTCCTTCTTGTAAGCAGCCTTGATGTTAGTTTTCTAGTCAAGTCTGTTGTCGAGGTAAACACCCAAGTATTTGTACTCCTCCACCACCGCAACTTCTTCTCCCAGAATGAATAAAGGACTCATCACAGTCTTCTTCCTCCTAAAATCAATCACCATCTCCCTGTTGTTGGCCACTTTCAGAAGCACCACTCCACAAACTTGTCCACCAGTCCTCTGTACTCCGATTCCTGCCCAGCTCTGATACACCCAACCACTACAGAGTCATCAGAGAACTTCTGTAAGTGGCAGGACTCAGATTTGGACTGAAAGCCTGAGGTGTACAGTGTGAACAGAAACAGAGACAAGACGGTCCCTTGTGGGGCTCCAGTGCCACTCACCACCATCTCAGACAGAGAACTACCCAGCCATACAAACTGGGGTCTATCTGTCAGGTAGTCAGTAATCCAGGAGATAGTGGATTTGTCTATGCCCATCCTTTGAAACTTCTCACTCAGAAGAAGTAGCTGGACTGTATTGAAAGCACTAGAGAAATTAAAAAGTGACTCTCACAATGCCACCAGCATCATCCAGGTGGGAGTGAGCTCCCTGTAAAAGCCTCTCGTGATAGCACATGCCTTCCAAACCAGGCAGCAGCCTGGTAAACCTCTCTTGCACTCTCTCCAGAGCCTTCATATAGTAGGGTGACTGGACATACATGCAATAATCCAGATACAGCCTAATGAGAATTTTATAAGGCTGCAACATAACCTTTTGATTTTTGAATTCAATGCCTCAAATAATAGAAGCAAGCATTCCATAAGCCTTCTTACCCACCTTATCGACCAGTGTAGCCACTTTCAAGGAGCTATGAGCTTGGACCTCACGATCTCTCTGCTCAGCAACTCTGTTAAGGATCTTGCCCTTAGCAGTGTACTGTCTCCCTGCATTTGCCCTACCAAGGTGCCACACCTCACAGTTATCTGGGTCAAACTCCGTCTGCTATTTCTCCACCCATATCTGCAACTGATCTATATTGTGCTTTATTCTTTGCCAGTCTTCTACACTACCCACAACTCCACCAATCTTGGTATCATCCGCAAACTTGCTAACAAACCCACCGACATTTTCGTCCGTGTGAATTACATGCATCACAAGCAGCAGAGGCCCCAGTACAGATCCCTGCAGAACTCCACTAATTACAGACCTCCAGTTCAAATAAGTCCCTTAAACCACTACCGTCTGTCTTCTATGAGCAAGCCAGTTCTGAATCCAAACAGCCGAGTCGCCACGGATCCCATGCATTTAATCTTCTGGATTAGCCTCCCATGAGGGACTTTGTCAAATGCCTTACCAAATGTAATGTAGATAACATCCACTGCCCTACCTTCATCAGTCTCTCTTCTCACCTTGTCAAAAAAAACTCAATTAAGTTGGTAAGACACAACTTGCCCCTCACAAAACTATGCTGGCTCTCCCTAATTAGACCATGCGTTTCCAAATGCTCATATATCCTATCCCTAAGAATTTTCTCTGGCAATTTGTCTACAACTGATGTGAAACTCACTCGTCTATAGTTCCCAGGATTTTCCCTCGTTCCCTTCTTAAATAGAGGTACGATTAGCCACTCACCATTCCTCTGGGACCTCACCTGTGGCTGGAGAGATACTGGTCAAGGCCCCAGCAATCTCATCACCTTCTAGTGTGGATAAGGGAGAACCAGTGGATGTGGTATATTTGGATTTTCAAAAGGCTTTTGACAAGGTCCCACACAGGAGATTAGTGTGCAAACTTAAAGCACACAGTATTGGGGGTAAGGTATTGAGGTGGATAGAGAATTGGTTGGCAGACAGGAAGCAAAGAGTGGGAATAAACGAGACCTTTTCAGAATGGCAGACAAGTGACAAGTGGGGTACCGCAAGGCTCAGTGCTGGGACCCCAGTTGTTTACAATATATATTAATGACTTAGACCAGGGAATTAAATGCAGCATCTCCAAGTTTGTGGATGACATGAAGCTGGGTGGCAGTGTTAGCTGTGAGGAGGATGCTAAGAGGATGCAGGGTGACTTGGATAGGTTAGGTGAGTGGGCAAATTCATGGCAGATGTAATTTAATGTGGATAAATGTGAGGTTATCCACTTTGGTGGCAAGAACAGGAAAACAGATTATTATCTGAATCGTGGCCAATTAGGAAAAGGGGAGGTGCAACGAGACCTGGGTGTCATTTAGTCATTGAAAGTGGGCATGCAGATACAGCAGCTGGTGAAAAAGGCGAATGGTATGCTGGCATTCATAGCAAGAGGATTTGAGTACAGGAGCAGGGAGGTACTACTGCAGTTGTACAAGGCCTTGGTGAGACCACACCTAGAGTATTGTGTGCAGTTTTGGTCCCCTAATCTGAGGAAAGATATTCTTGCCATAGAGGGAGTACAAAGAAGATTCACCAGATTGATTCCTGGGATGGCAGGACTTTCATGTAATGAAAGACTGGATCGGCTAGGCTAATACTCTCTGGAATTTAGAAGATTGAGAGGGGATCTTATTGAAACATATAAAATTCTAAAGGGATTGGACAGGCTAGATGTAGGAAGATTGTTCCCGATGTTGGTGAAGTCCAGAACGAGGGGTCACAGTTTGAGGATAAAGGGGAAGCCTTTTAGGACCGAGAAGAGGAAAAACTTCTTCACACAGAGAGTGATGAATCTGTGGAATTCTCTGCCACAGGAAACAGTTGAGGCCAGTTCATTGGCTGTATTTAAGAGGGAGTTAGATATGGCCCTTGTGGCTAAAAGGATCAGGGGGTATGGAGAGAAGGCAGGTACAGGATTCTGAGTTGGATGATCAGCCATGATCGTACTGAATGGCGGTGCAGGCTCGAAGGGCCGAATGGCCTACTCCTGCACCTATTTTCTATGTTTCTATCTCTTGCCTCCTTCAGTAACCTGGGGTAAATCCCATCAGGCCCTTGGGACTTATGCACCTTAATACTCATTAGAAGGCCCAACACTTCTTCCTCCTTGACCTCTAAGTGCCCTAACATATTTATACACTCGGCACTGATCTGTTTCTCCATATGCTTTCCTTGGTAAATACTGAAGCAAAGTACTCACTAATCACCTCACTGACATTCTTTGCATCTAAGCAAATGTTTCCCTCGTTATCCTTGAGTGGTCCCACCCTCTCCCTAGTTATCCTTTTGCTCCTGATGTATGTACAGAATGCCTGGGATTCTCCTTAATCCTACTTGCCAAGGAGTTTTCATGGCCCCTCCTGGCTTTCCTAATTCCCTTCTTTAGTTCTTTTCTGGCTTCTTTATATTCCTCATGTGTTTTATTTGATCCTAACTTCTGAAGTTTTACAAACTTTTCCTTTTTCTTCTTGACTAAATTCATCACTTCTCTGGAGATCCAAGATTCTCCTATCCACAGGAGTCAGTGTTAGGATCAATTCTTTTTATGTCCTATGGCAATGATTTGAATGATGGGATTGATGGCTTTGTTGCAAAGTTTGCAGATGATATGGAGATAGGTGGAGGGGCAGGTAGTTTTGAAAAAGTAGAGAGCCTGCAGAAGGATTTAGACCGATTAGAAGAATGGGCAAAGAAGTGGCAGATGGAATACAGTCTTGGGAAGTGTGTGGTCATTCACTTTGGTAGAAGGAATGAAAGGGTTGACTACTTTCTAAATGGAGAGGAAATACAAAAAAGCTAGGGTGCAAAGGGACTTGGGGGTCTTTGTGCGGGATTCCCTAAAGGTCACTCTGCAGGTTGAGTCTGTGGTGAGAAAGGCAAATGGGATGTTAGTATTCATTTCAAGAGGACTAGAATATAAAAGCAAGGATGTAATGTTGAAACTTTATAAAGCACTGGTGAGGTCTCACATGGAGTATTATGAGCAGTTCTGGGCCCCTTGTCTTAGAAAGGATGTGCTAAAACTGGAGAGGGTTCAACAGAGGTTCACAAAAATGATTCCAGGATTGAATAACTTGTCATATGAAGAGCATTTGTTACAATGAATAGTTGCCATTTACTTTTGTCCTCGGCTTCTGCCTTCATGCTTGCTATTTGCCATCACCTTGCATTGTCAGAATTATTGGGGAAAACTGCAAATTCCTGAAAAAATAGACTCCAGCTGAGGCACTGAAAATAATGTAGAGCCACACTGGAATTCCAAAACCTTCTTTTCCTGTCGATCTGATCTAGAGATGCTGCACTATTTACCTTCATACAAAGGGGCGTGACATTCACAGCAATGCAACAGGGAGCAAAATTCACCTGCTTAGAAAATGTTGTTTGTTCTCCTAAAGGGCATCATTCACCAAAAGGGTTAATGTTCCATATCCTTAAGCAAGACCAGAAGCTATTGTGCAATGACTGGTTTGCATTGACAGCTCTACTATTATCTAAAAACCAACATGCTGTTGCAATCAGGAAGTGTGAGTCAAGAAGATAATAGTGTGCCTTGACTGCTAGAATTGGGTGCAGGGTGCTATATAGGATATGGAAATGTGGGATGACACCAGAGCAACTGATTCACACTGCTGATACTAGACTACTGTATGAAATAAACTATGGCGTTACGAGAGAGCTATAGACTGGAAAAAAACATGGTTAATGACAAATTTATGTCACCACCCTTTGGTGTGCTGATGAGTTGAATCATCATCACTGTGACTCAGCCAGCAAAAGTTTCAGGGAGCAGTTTACTGAAGAACCTGTACCCTTGGGTCCCTTTGGACATTCAAGTAGGGCATCCCACTGACTATATAAAGTAGATGGATTGTCTTTCACAGTAATCCTCACACTTTCGTCTTTACATTATGAAATGCTGGAGGCCTAGAGTAGGAGAAGATAGATGCTGTGCATCACCTGTTAGACTGCCCCTTGAACCTAATCCTAATCCTTCAAGTCAATAAATATCAGAGATTCTGCAGATGCTGGAAATCCAGAACAACTCACATAAAATACCGAAGGGTCTCAACCCAAAACATCGACCCTTTGTTCCTTTCCATATATTCCGCTCGTCCTGCTGAGTTCCTACAGTATTTTGTGTGTTATCAGAATTTTGTTTGTGAATTTGACGGATGGCTCAAGCACTTTGCAGGTAGGTTATGAGAATGGTGCTAGATTCCAAAGATTAAGTTAAAAGCAGTAATTAGCAGGAAATTTGCAAATTAGCTCAATACGTAAGACATTGAGGAATTGATAAACTGGATAGAGGAGAAATCTGTCGTGGGCTGGGGAGAAAAGGATTAAATGGCACTGTGTAAAAATAGAGCCACTTTTTCAGGAGAGAGGCTGAAAATGTTTTCATCCTCTACAGTTGAGTGTGTTGAGTTCTTTACCACAAACACCAACTGAGAATAGTGTAATTCATTATTTAAAATCTGAGATGGGTAGATATTCTTAACCTGAAATGTGTCGGGACATGGCTAGCAAGGAGTTGGGTTAAGATTAATCTCAAAGTTTACCCTGCATACTCCTGGGTACAACCATAGAGTGGTGTATCGTGAAGACTTGATGAGGTATTTAGTCACCACATTTTCAGCTTTCATTACACCAAGAAGAAAATAACATTTTTTTAAGCAAATACTGGGTCAGGATGTTGGTGAGGAATGGACAAAGGGAAGAACGGGGGAAAGACCTGTGATAAAGATGGGAGCTCAGTAGAAAGGATGTTGTATGGGTAAGACAAATTTGAATAAGCCAAGAAGTGAAATAGAGGAGTTGAATGAGGAGATGAGGGGGGAGCAGGTATTGTAACCTGCTCTACAATGACGAATATCGGTATCAATATTGGTATTGGTTTATTATTGTCACATGTATCAAGATACTGTGAAAAGTTTGTCTTGCAGGCTGTTCATACAGATCAGATCATTACACAGTCCCTCAAGGGACCAAGGAGACATCCAGTGCAGACTCAGCAAAGCTAGAAATGTCTTCAGGTCAAAGAGCAACATATGGGGATCAACCAGATACAGTGTCCACACCAAGCTAGAGCTGTCCACACTCCTGTACAGGTCAGAATGCTGGCACATGACAGAGAACAACCTTGACAAGCTGTCGTCATTCCACACCATGAGTGTCTGGAAGATCTTCCATGATTTCTGGTCAAGAAAGACCTCTAACCTTGCTCTACTACTTCAGTTTTCCCAATAGGACATGGCCACAATAATCATGAAGAAATGTTGGAGATGGATTGGGCAAGTGATGAGAACTCTATCATCAGTACAGCATTTCATTGAGCCCCTGAAGAAACCCAGGAGACCAAAGACAACTTTGCGCCATAGCGAAGAGGCAGAAATGAAGACCCTGAACCACACTTGGGGCACAATAGAGAAGATGGCCAAGGACAGATGGAAATGGAGGACCTATATTGCTGCCCTAAATGCCAGCGGCATAACAGGCAGAAACTAACTCGAATGGATTTTTAAAAACTTTGTTTACTCAGGAGATGGGCATGGAGTCTATAGAAATGAGGCAAAGCAGCATCGACTTCATGAACCCTATACAGATTACAGAGGAGGAGGTGTTTGCTGTCTTGAGGCAAATTAGGATGGATAAATCTCCAGGGCCTGACAAGGTGTTTCCTCAAATCCTGTGGGAGGTGTCATGTACCATTCAGCTAGGTCTTCTAATATAAGGAAACAAATTACAACAAATTCATGGTGGATCAGATTATTAATGCACTTATTATTTTACTTGCAAGGGGAGATATACTTCCAGTGATTTCATCTCGAAATATAGCTCCAATCTTCTGTTTCAACCAAAGTGCTTTTATATCTTTTTCTCACAAAGAACAGTGATTTGGTAGCTCCATTCCATAACAGTATATTCCTCTGCTATCTTCATCCTTATTTTGTTCACACATTTGATCTTTAGAAATTCCATCCCATTTCCCCCTGTTATCAAACATTCCCTCTGGCAATTACCTGTCATCAAAGAAAAGAGTTTATTCCCATATTACACAAACAGACTTGCAAGTTTTCTCACCCAAGCCAGCAAAGCACATTAGGATTTCATAGAGGCAAGTGCAAAAATTGCAGGGGCCCAAGCAGAGATATATCAATCATCCTTAGCGACAGGTGAGCTACTGAAGGATTTGAGGGTAGCTAATGTTGTTCCACTGTTTAACAAAGGCTATTAAAAATAAACCAGGAAATTATAAAGCCAGTGAGCCTGACATCAGTAATGGGAAAGTTATTGAAATGTATTCTAAGGGACTGGATATATGAGTATTTGGATAGACATAGGCTTATTAGGGATAGTCAGCATGGCTTTTTGCATGGTAAGTCATGTCTAATCAATCTTATAGAGTTTTTCGAGAAAGTTACCAGGAACGTTGATGAAGGTAAGGCAGTGGATGTTGGCTACATGGACTTTAGCAAGGCATTTGACTAGGTCCTGCACGGGAGCTTGGTCAAGAAAGGTCAGTCACTCAGCATTCAAGACAAGGTAGAAAACTGGATAGACATTGGCTTTGTAGGAGAAGCCAGAGAGTGGTAGTAGATGGTTGTCTCTTTGACTGGAAGTCGGTGACTAGTGGAGCGCCAAAGGGCTCATTACTGGGTCCTTCATTGTTTGTTATCTATGTCAGTGATCTGGATGATAATGTGGTTAGCGGGATCAGCAAATTTGCAGATGACACCAAGATTGGGGGTGTAGTGGACAGCAAGGAAGACTATCAGAGCTTGCAGCATGAACTGAACCAGCTGGAAAAATGGGCTGAAAAATGGCAGATGGAATTTAATACATACAAGTGTGAGGCATGTACTTTGGTAAGACCGATCAGAGTAGGTCTTACACAGTAAATGACAGGGCACTGAGTAGCGCTGTGGAACTAAGTGATTTGGGAATACCAGTACATAACTTCTTGAAAGTAGTGTCAACTTCTTGAAATAGAGCTGTAAAGAAAGCTTTTGGCATGTTGGACTCCATAAATCAATGTATTAAGTACAAGAGTTGGGATGTTATGTTGAAGTTGTCTAAGACATTGGTGAGGCCTAATTTGGAGTATTGTGTGCCGTTTTGGTAACCCACCTACAGGAAAGATGGGATTAAAATTGGAAGAGTATGGAGAGAAATTACAAGGATGTTGCTTGGACTGGAGGAAATGAGTTATAAGAAAGATTGAATAGGTTATGACTTTATTCCTTGGAATGTAGAACATTGAAGGGAGATTTGATAGAGGTATACAAAATTGAAGAGTAAATGAAAGCAGGCTTTTTCCACTGATATTGGGTGGGACTACAACTAGAGGTTATGGGTTAAGGGTGAAAGGTGAAAAGTTTAAGGGGAACATGAGGGGAAACTTCTTCACTTAAAAGGTCATGAGCAAGTGGTGCATGCGAGTTCGAATTCAATGTTTAAAAGAAGTTGGATAAGTATGGTAGGTGTATGGAGGGCTATGGTCCTGGTCTAGGTTGATGTGAGTAGGCAACTTAAATGTTCATCATGGACTAGATGAGTGAAAGAGCCTGCTTCTGTGTTGTGCTTTTCTGTGACTATGTGACACTTCCTCTTTCTTAACTTGACATGTTCCAGAATATCAGTCTGTTCTACACTGACCTCACATTTTTCAAGGTCCTTCTCATTGACGAGTACTAAAGCAAAGTATTCATTAACGATGTCTTCTACCTCCAACTTCAGACATGTTTCCTCTTTTATCCCTGGTTGGTCCTACATTCACTTTAGTCATCCTCTTGTTCTTCATGTACACAACACCTTGGGATTTTCCTTAATCCTACTCATCAAGGGTTTCTCGTGTTCCCCTCTAGCTCTCCTAAGTCAATTCCCCAGCTCCTTCCTGGCTACCTTGTAATTCTCAAGAGCCTTGTCTGATCCTAAACCTCAGATAAGCTTCCTTCTTCCTCTTGACTAGATGTTCCATATCTCTTGTCAAAGACAGTTCCTTCACCCTCAGTGCTCATCTTCAATGCCCTATATCCTTCAAAATTTTCCTATCCATGTACTTGTAGAACTATCTGTTAAATATTGTAATTGTGCCTACCTCTACAGCTTCTTCTAGCAGCTCATTCCATATTCCCACCAATCTCTGTGGAAAAAAGCTTCTGCAGGGGTTCATTTTAAATCTTCTCCCTCTCACCTTCGGTCTATACACTAGAAACATAGAAACATAGAAAATAGGTGCAGGAGTAGGCCATTCAGCCCTTCGAGCCTGCACCGCCATTCAGTACGATCATGGCTGATCATCCAACTCAGAACCCTGTACCTGCCTTCTCTCCATACCCCCTGATCCCTTTAGCCACAAGGGCCATATCTAACTCCCTCTTAAATATAGCCAATGAACTGGCCTCAACAGTTTCCTGTGGCACAGAATTTCACAGATTCACCACTCTCTGTGTGAAGAAGTTCTTCCTAATCTCGGTCCTAAAAGGCTTATCCTCAAACTGCGACCCCTCGTTCTGGACTTCCCCAACATCGGGAACAATCTTCCTGCATCTAGCCTGTCCAATCCCTTTAGAATTTTATACGTTTCAATAAGATCCCCCCTCAACCTTCTAAATTTCAGCAAGTATAAGCCTAGTCGATCCAGTCTTTCATCATATGAAGGTCCTGCCAACCCAGGAATCAATCTGGTGAACCTTCTGTGTACTGTGTACAATCTGGTGTACTCCCTCTATGGCAAGAATGTCTTTCCTCAGATTAGGGGACCAAAACTGCACACAATACTCCAGGTGTGGTCTCACCAAGGCCTTGTACAACTGCAGTAGTACCTCCCTGTTCCTGTACTCAAATCCTCTTGCTATGAATGCCAGCATACCATTCGCCTTTTTCACCGCCTGCTGTACCTGCATGCCCACTTTCAATGACTGGTGTACAATGACACCCCGGTCTCGTTGCACCTCCCCTTTTCCTAATCGGCCACGATTCAGACAATAATCTGTTTTCCTGTTCTTGCCACCAAAGTGGATAACCTCACATTTATCCACACTAAATTGCATCTGCTATGCATTTGCCCACTCTCCTAACCTATCCAAGTCACCCTGCATCCTCTTAGCATCCTCCTCACAGCTAACACTGCCGCCCAGCTTCGTGTCATCCACAAACTTGGAGATGCTGCATTTAATTCCCTCGTCTAAGTCATTAATATATATTGTAAAAAACTGGGGTCCCAGCACTGAGCCTTGCAGTACCCCACTAGTCACTGCCTGCCATTCTGAAAAGGTCACGTTTATTCCCACTCTTTGCTTCCTGTCTGCTAACCAGTTCTCCATCCACATCAATACCTTACTCCCAATACCGTGTGCTTTAAGTTTGCACACTAATCTCCTGTGTGGGACCTTGTCTAAAGCCTTTTGAAAATCCAAATATACCACACCCACTGGTTCTCCCCTATCCACTCTACTAGTTACATCCTCAAAAAATTCTATGAGATTCGTCAGACATGATTTTCCTTTCACAAATCCAAGCTGACTTTGTCCGATGATTTCACCGCTTTCCAAATGTGCTGTTATCATACCTTTGATAACTGACTCTAGCATTTTCCCCACCACCGATGTTAGGCTAACTGGTCTATAATTCCCCGGTTTCTCTGTCGCTCGTTTTTTAAAAAGCGGGGTTACATTAGCCACCCTCCAATCCTCAGGAACCAATCCAGAATCTAAAGAGTTTTAAAAAATTATCATTAATGCATCCACTATTGCCTAGGCTACTTCCTTAAGCACTCTGGGATGCAGACCATCTGGCCCTGGGGATTTATCTGCCTTTAATCCCTTCAATTTACCTAACACCATTTCCCTACTAACATGTATTTCCCTCAGTTCCTCCATCTCACTAGACCCTCAGTCCCATACTATTTCCGGAAGATTATTTATGTCCTCCTTAGTGAAGACAGAACCAAAGTAGTTGTTCAACTGGTCTGCCATGTCCTTGTTCCCCATGATCAATTCACCTGTTTCTGACTGTAAGGGACCTACATTTGTCTCAACCAATCTTTTTCTTTTCACATATCTATAAAAGCTTTTACAGTCAGTGTTTATGTTCCCTGCCAGCTTTCTCTCATAATCTTTTTTCCCTTTCCTAATTAAGCCCTTTGTCCTCCTCTGCTGGACTCTGAATTTCTCCCAGTCCTCAGGTGTGCTGCTTTTTCTGGCTAATTTGTATGTTTCTTCTTTGGAATTGATACTATTCCTAATTTCCCTTGTCAGCCACGGGTGCACTACCTTCCCTGGTTTATTCTTTTGCCAGACTGGGATGAACAATTGTTGTAGTTCATCCATGCGATCTTTAAATGCTTGCCATTGCATATCCACCGTCAATCCTTTAAGTGTCATTTGCCAGTCTATCTTAAGCTAATTCACGTCTCATACCTTCAAAGTTACCCCTCTTTAAGTTCAGAACCTTTGTTTCTGAATTAACTATGTCACTCTCCATCTTAATGAAGAATTCCACCATATTATGGTCACTCTTACCCAAGGGGCCTCTCACGACAAGATTTGCTAATTAACCCTTCTTCATTGCTCAATACCCAGTCTAGAATAGCCTGCTCTCTAGTTGGTTCCTCGACATGTTGGGTCAGAAAACCACCGCACAAACATTCCAAGAAATCCTCTTCCTCAGCACCCTTACCAATTTGGTTCATCCAATCTACATGTAGATTGAAGTCACCCATTATAACTGCTGTTCCTTTATTGCACACATTTCTAATTTCCTGTTTAATGCCATCTCCAACCTCACTACTACTGTTAGGTGGCCTGCACACAACTCCCACCAGCGTTTTCTGCCCTTTAGTGTTTCGCAGCTCTACCCATATCGATTCCACATCCTCCCGGCTAATGTCGCATTACCTTCAAAGTCGCATTGCATAGGAAAAACACTGTGACCATCCATGTTACCTCCAGCCTTATTGATTTTACATACTTTTGCAAGGTCACCCCTCATCCTCCTATGTGTAGTCCATACAGCATTAAGCTCTCCAGCCTAGTAGCTTCATTGTGAACCTTTTCTGCACCATTTTCACTTAAACACATCCTTCCTATAGCTGGGTGACCAGAACTCTGCACAGCGCTTCAAGAGTAGTCTCACCAATGACTTGTACAGTTGTGTCATTACGTGAAGCCATGTACTGCATACCCTCTTCTCCATCCTGTCTACCTGTATCACTGCTTTCAGGGAACTACATTATAGTGTCCCTGAGTTTCGCTGTTCTACTACACTCCCCAGAGCCCTACCATTTACTGTGAAGTTCCAGCCCAGGATGCAACACCCCACACTGTTTGAATTAAATTCCATTTGCCATTCCTTGGCCCACCATTTCCTCCAGATCCCACCAGAATCTGAGGTAAAAATCTTCACTGTCCATGACACCACCAATTTTGGAGTCAATCTCCATGGCACACCATGAGTTACAGTTCTCCAATCTGACAAACAACCCTCCACTACCACCTGTGACTCTTTCCAACAAACCAATTGGCTTGCTCACCCTGGATTCTATGTGAACTAACCTTCCAGACTAGTCTACCATACAGGACCTTCTGAATGGCCTTGTTGAAGTCCATGGAGACAATGTCAATTTTCCTGTTCACCTCTTCTAAAACAAACTCAAGGGATATCCCTCTGTTCTCACCCTTACCCACTTACATAAACCAGATTCTGCTCCCTGCCCCCTTCCCATTTTCACTCCACACCAGGGACTCAGTCTGATGCTCCAATCAGCCCACCAGCCCTTTCCCTTAGCAGCTCCCCCCAGTGGTCCAATGTACACTCTGTTCCGGCCCCTCCATGTTTCCTTGCTCTGTAACCCCACCCAGTCCCTACACCCACCGCTATCTCCGTAAACCCTTCCAGTCTTCACACCCAACGGGTTTCTAACCTCCTCTAGGATCCTCAGCCCACCCTATCAGGGAAGAGTTTCAGAATCTGTGTTTTGTTGCAGATTCCAGTAATCATATCTTTTGTTTCCCTATGGCAGGACATGGTGGTTCCAGTGGTGGCTGAGGGACGCTCAATATTACAGGGTCAAGGACC
Source organism: Mobula hypostoma (assembly GCF_963921235.1). Taxonomy (NCBI): domain Eukaryota; kingdom Metazoa; phylum Chordata; class Chondrichthyes; order Myliobatiformes; family Myliobatidae; genus Mobula; species Mobula hypostoma. The sequence continues at coordinate 72,289,706 of NC_086101.1, read as the reverse complement.
CTGTGCTGGGACAGAGAGTGCAGAGGTGGAGCAGACAGCACGAGGAGGTGAGACGGAAACAGCTGAGGAAAGGTGCTGGTGGGCTGACAGGAGGATCAGACTGCGCCTCTGGTGTGGAGTAAGAATGGGAAAGGGGCAGGGAGAGGGGAATCTGGGAGGTGAAAGTGGGGGAGAGCGGGCAGAGAGGATATCCCTCCATTCTCTGCACATTCATGTTCCGACCTGAGAATTTTTAACACCTGCACCGTATCTGCCTCCACCACCACCCCGGCAGCATATTCCAAGCTTCCAAGGACCCACCACACTCTGTGTTTGAAAAAAAAAGCAAAATTCCAATGTCCACATGCGGCTCCTGTAACTCTATCTTCCTGCTCACCTCTGGGCTCTCATCTGAGCGGTCTGGGATATCGCCGTCCCGCATCAGTGATTTACGAGATCTGCACCCAGACGAGCCGCAGGATTCCTGCCGGTATAGTCTGACCAATGGTGAGGGTGCGTCACTGGGTGGGGCCTCAGAGATGGAGGGAAAAGGGTGAGTGGTTAGGGTACAGAAGATCAGCATCCCAGTATCTCTCCACACATACAGTCACCTTCTCCTGCTGTGCCTGGAACCTACCAGCCTTCTCCTTCTCACCCTCCCCCCACCTTCTTTATAGGGCCTCTGCCCCTTCCCTCTTCAGTCCTGATGAAGGGTTCCAGCCTGAAATGTTGACTGATCGTTTCCACGGACGCTGCCTGACCTGTTGAGTTCCTCCTGTTACGTACCCCGTAACTGTGTTGCCAAACCAGCAGAAATGGACCACTTAGTTGGAGTCTGGATTACTGGAACTAAGAAAGTTTTATTAAAGAAATAAGTAACACAGTACTCTAATAGTAAGGATATAAACGCAACAGGTTAGCAATGATAAAACACACATGTACACAGAACTAGGGTAATAGGATCAATCAAGCTCTATCGCAGTCTATGGGTAAAATGATCAGTCTCAAGTGACGCAGAGTTCAGTTCAGTTCAGTTTCAGTTCGCAGTAATCGCTGTCGTGCCGTTGGGGAGAGAGAGGGAGAGAGAGAGAGCAAATGATGATATTCAAATCAGATTCAAACAGACCTTTGATATTCCTCGCAGTTAACTTTCAGGCGAGCCCTTTGTAATGTCTTCTGAGGTCACCGACTGTGACCCCTCCATTCCAGATACAATCGTTCTTCAGCGGTGAACCCGGCACCCAGGCAAGAGCGGACACACACACTAGGTTCCCGCCGATCGTACCTTTCCACCTTGTGCGTCTATGGTCGGTCCCGCGACCAGACCTCCAAAACTTCCACCAACTTGTGGGGGGGGGGGCACAACGCACTTCCAGGGTCTCGTTATCTCGTGGTGTCATGGTGTGTCGCTTGCCTTAATGAACCTGTTCCTTTTATCCCCCTGCTGGGGTATCGCCTGTCCATCAAACTTCAAACAGTTCAGGTTCAAAGCAACCAGTCTGACAATACTCAGAACTGTGTCTCTTTTCGTTAATCTCTCTCGTCTCTCTCTTATTAGCATTTTGAATGTTTCCCCCATTTGTCTCTCTCTTATCTCTCTTATCGGCATCAATCTTCTGATAACTTGATCTATTGTCACACTCCAACGTGTTGTGAGCGTTGCTTCTCCTGCTGTGTCTGCAAGAGATGGGAACTGTGCACTATACTTCCAGTGCAGGTCTGACCCAGGGATATCATGGACAGTCTGTTTTTTTGCACCAAGGTTTTGCTTTTGCTCATTTTTTATCTTCACCTTTCTCTTCAATGACTTGTACAATTTGTATTGTATGTGTTGGCTGTACCTATATGCCTGTGATGCTGCCTCTGCAAGCTTTTCATTGGACCTGTTCCCCAATGTATTTGTGCACATGACAAACTTCATTTCACTCGATTTACTTCTATTCTTTCAAACTAAACACCGCATCAATCCAACTGCAATTCTAACTTCAAGCTCAAATAATTGCACACAATTCTCCTCAAATCTTCACATTTCACTGAACATTTACAAGATTATTCTTTGTATTTTAGTTGCTACAGTTTGTAGAATTCATATACTTTGTGAACTTTGATAGGACGTAAATCTTAGCTCAGTTGTAGCACAGGCACAGTCCCCTCTTGTCTCAGCAGCCAAACCTTGGCGATGAGGCAATTCAATATATTTCAAGCTAACGTTTTGGTACTTCTAAAAGGGATATTGTCTACCATGCACAACTTTAAACAAAGGGTCTTCTAATTGCAAAGGTGGATGCAAAATATTTCATGCCGCAAACTTGTAAACAATGAAGGGAGTGTTCTTTCATACATCATGGGTGGCGTGGTAGTGTAGCGGTTAGCTTAATCGCGATTACAGCACCCGAGACCCAGGTCCAATTCCACCATTGACTGTAAGGAGCTTCTACATTTTCCCAATTACCATGTGGATCTCCTCCAGTTTTCTCCGACCTTCCAAAGATGTACAGATTAGTAGGTCAATTGTTTACGTGGGTGTAATTGGGCAGCACAGGCTCACTGGGCCAGAAGGGCCTGTTGATATGCTGTATCTCTGACTAAAACAATACAGAGACAGGAACTGTGCACGGTGCTCCCAGTGAGGGTCTGACCCAATGACAAAGAGACAGGAACTGTGCACTGTGATCCCAGAGTGGGTCTGGTCTGACCCAATGGTACAGAGACAGGAACTGCGCACTGTGCCCCCAATGAGGGTCTGACCCAATGATACAGAGACAGGAACTGTGCATGGTGCTCCCAGTGAGGGTCTGACCCAATGATACAGGGACAGGAACTGTGCACTGTGCCCCCAGTGAGGGTCTGACCCAATGATACAGAGACAGCCACGGTGCTTCCAGTGAGGGTCTGACCCAATGATACAAAGACAGGAACAGTGCACGGTGCTTCCAGTGAGGGTCTGACCCAATGATACAGAGACAGGAACAGTGCACTGTGCCCCCAGTGTGCGTGTGACCATGGGATACAGAGACAGGAACGTGCACAGTGCTCCTAGTGAGGGTCTGACCCAATGATACAGAGACAGGAACTGTGCACTGTGCCCTCAGTGTGGTTGTGACCATGGGATACAGAGACAGGAACGTTGCACTGTGCTCCCAGTGCAGATCTGACCCAATGATACAGAGACAGGAACAGTGCACTGTGCTCCCAGTGAGGGTCTGACCCAATGATACAGAGACAGGAACAGTGCACTATGCTCCCAGTGAGGGTCTGACCCAATGACACAGAGACAGGAACTGTGCACTGTGCTCCCAGTGTGGTTGTGATCATGGGATACAGAGACAGGAACATTGCACTGTGCTCCCAGTGCAGATCTGACCCAATGATACGGAGACAGGAATGTTGCACTGTGCTCCCAGTGCAGATCTGACCCAATGATACAGAGACAGGAACAGTGCACTGTGCTCCCAGTGAGGGTCTGACCCAATGACACAGAGACAGGAACTGTGCACTGTGCTCCCAGTGAGGGTCTGACCCAATGACACAGAGACAGGAACTGTGCACTGTGCTCCCAGTGTGGTTGTGACCATGGGATACAGAGACAGGAACGTTGTACTGTGCTCCCAGTGCAGATCTGACCCAATGATACAGAGACAGGAACTGTGCACTGTGCTCCCAGTGAGGGTCTGACCCAATGACACAGAGACAGGAACTGTGCACTGTGCTCCCAGTGTGGATCTGATGCAATAATACAGGGATGGGGACTGTGCACTGTGCTACTTGTGTGGGTCTGACCCAGCGATACAGAGCTGGGAACTATGCACTGTCCTCTCAGTATGAGTCTGACCAAGGGAAACTGAGGTCAGATCCAGACACGAAATTTTCCAAAGTAAAGTTTGGAGTTACAATTAGGATTAGAATTAGAATTTTATTTCTTATATCCATCTCACAACTTAAGGGAGTAAAAGTCTTTATATTGCATCTCTGTCACCATGTACAAGCAATAGGAAGGAAAATGTGGGAAGATATTGCTGAAACACTAAGATTGTATACAGAATAGAATCATGAAGTGAAGGCAGACTGTTTTAATGCTTCACTGTCCACTCGTTGAAGGAGAGGAGGTGAAACTTCCGGCCTCACAGTGTGGTGAATCATTGGAAAATTCAGCTCCAGTGGCTCACAGGAGTAACATCACGTAAAGCCTAAAATCTAACTTTATTGCCCTGTGGACAAAATGGGTCAATACCTTGCATATCTGACATTCTAAGTTGTCAACTGGAAGACCTTTGCTGGCCTTCCCTGTAGCAGGATCTGCTTGGTAATAGAATATATCAATGCAGATCTCAAGTAAGTGTGCAGCAAAGATAGGATCCTCAGTGAAGCAGTCAGGGGGTGAGGGGGCCCCAGATGGAGAGGAATTAATTTTTTGATGAGTGAAGGAGATAGGGTTATAGTTGAAGGGACCCTCTGAATCAGACGTTGGAGGCCGAGTCATGGGAGGAGAGGAATGGGCCAGGTCAGGGCTGAACGGCCTTTTCCGGCTCTTACTTCTGATGGAAATTTGTGTTGGTGGAGAACTCACAGAAAGGCAACTCTTGCAAAGGCATAGCTTGGTCTTCGGTGCTTGGAAGATGGATGTCAGGGTCCTTGAACTGATGTTGCTTTCCACAGTGGGACAAGAATAGAGAGAATTCATTGTGTCTGACCTCAGAAGTGTGTGATTGGATGGTCTGGAGATACATTTACTAATGATTCTACTGACTGACCTCCTAAGCCCCAGTACCTTTGTACCCCGGCCTCATTGCTACCCCTGTAATGTCAGTCCTCTATTCCACTGCTGCACCTCACTTTTCTAACTACCCACTTTGGAATATTCAGTTGCCTTCCATATACTCTCAGCCGCATTATGAGTGTGAGTTCATTTACTTTGACCGTACTAGTAATTGTGTTGGCGCGGGACCAAGTGGTTAAGGCTTTCATCTAGTGATCTGAAGGTCGCTAGTTCGAGCCTTGGCTGAGGCAGCCTGTTGTGTCCTTGAGCAAAGCACTTAACCACACATTGCTCTGCGACAACACTGGTATGGGTCCTAATGTCCTTCCCTTGGACAACATCGGTGGCGTGGAGAGGGGAGACTTGCAGCATGGGCAACTGCTGGTCTTCCATACAACCTTGCCCAGGCCTGCGCCCTGGAAACCTTCCAAGGTGCAAATCCATGGTCTCACGAGACTAATGGATGCCTATCACTAATAATTCAGCTGTATGGGACGGGTTCCACCCGAACTGGAGGGGGACCAACATCCTTGCAGACAGGTTTGCTAGAGTTGTTTGAGAGGGTTTGAACTAATTTAGCAGGGGGATGGGAACCGGCGTGATAGTGCTGAGGATGAGGTATTTGATTTACAAGTAGAGGCAGTGTGTAGTGAGGCTGATGATAGGGCAAAATTGCAGTCAACAGGATGTGTTACAAATGTGAAAGGTGAACAAAATCAAAAAAGGTGAATACAGGACTGAAGGTGTTGTACTTGAATACACATAGTATACAGAATCAGAGAGATTAACTTGTAGCGCAGTTACAGATTGGCATGTATGATGTTGTGGGCATCACTGATTCGTGGCTGGAAGAAGATCAGAGCTTAACATCCAAGGATACACATTGTATCAAAAGGACAGGCAGGTAGGCAAAATGCATGATATGGCTTTGTTGGTAAAACAATGAAATCAAATCATTAGAAAGAGGTGACAAAGGGTTGGAAGGTGTTGAATCATGGGTAGAGCTAAGGAACTTCAAGGGTAAAAAGAACCTGATGGGAGTTCAATCACAAACAAGAGAAAATCTGCAGATACTGGAAATCCAAGCAACACACACACACACACACACACACACACACACACACACACACACACACAATGCTGGAGGTCCTGATGAAGGGTCTCGGCCCGATACGTCAACTGTACTCCATAGATGTTGCCTAGCCTGCTGAGTTCCTCCAACATTTTGTGTGAGCTGATGGGAGCTATCTACAGAACCCCAAACAGTAGTAAGGATGTGGTCTACAGATTACAATGAAGATAGAAAATACGTGCCAAAAGGGTAATGTTACAATAGTCCAGGGGTGTTCAATATGCAAGTAGATAGGGAAAATCGGATTGGATTCTAAGAGGAGGAATTTCTAGAATGCCAATCGGATGGCTTTTTAGAGCAGCTCCTGGTTGAGCCAACTAGAGGTCCAGCTATTCTGGATTGGGTGTTGTGCAATGAACTGGAATTGATTGGACGGCTGAAGGTAAAAGAACCCTCAGGGGAAAGTGATCATAATATGAAAGAATTCATCCTGAAATTTGAGAAGGAGAAGCTAAAGTCAGATGCATCAGTATTGCAATGGAGGAAAGGGAATTAGAGAGTCATGAGAGAGGAGTTGGCCAGAATTGATGGGAAAAGAACACTGGCAGGGATGACAGCAGAGCAGCAATGGCTGGAACTTCTGGAAGCAATTCGGAAGCCATAGAATATATACATCCCAAAGAGAAATAAGTATTCTAAAGGCAAGATGACACAACCATAGCTAACGAGAGAAGACAAAGTCAGCATAAAAGCCAAAGAGAGGGCATATAATAGAGCAAGAATTAGTGGGAAGTTGGAGGATTGGGAAACTTTTAAAAATTAACAGAAGACAACTAAAAAAGCCATTAAGAAGTTAAAGATGGAATATAAATGTAAGTTAGGCAACAATATTAAAGAGGATACCAAAAGATTCTTCAGATACATGAAGTGTAAAAGAGAGGTGAGACTGAACATTGGACCGCTGGAAAACAATGCTGGAAAAGTAGGAATGGGGGACAAGGAGATAACGGATGAACTGAATAAGGATTTTGCATCAGCCTTCGCTGTGAAAGACACGAGCAGTATGCTGCAAGTTCGAGGTGTTCAGGGGTCAAACACTTGGGGTCAGAGTGTGTGAAGTTGCAATTACTCAGAAGGTTCTTAGGAAACTAAGGTCTGAAGGTAGATAAGTCACCTGGACCAGATGGACTACACCCCTGTGGTCTGAAGCTGGTGGCTGAAGCAATCACGGAGGAATTAGTAATGATTTTTTTAAGAATCACAGTTTATATTTAATGCAGAGGTTGATAGATTCTTGATTGATCAGGGCATGAAGGGATACGGGGAGAAGGCAGGAGATTGGGGCTGAGAGTGAAAATGGATCATATAACCATATAACAATTACAGCACGGAAACAGGCCATCTCGGCCCTTCTAGTCCATGCTGAATGCTTTCTCTCACCTAGTCCCACCAACCTGCACTCAGCCCATAACCCTCCATTCCTTTCCTGTCCATATGGCTATCCAATTTAACTTTAAATGTCAACATCGAAAATGACAACCACTTCTGCTGGAAGCTCGTTCCACACAGCTACCACTCTCTGAGTGAAGAAGTTCCCCCTCATGTTACCTCTAAACTTTTGCCCTTTAATTCTCAACTCATGTCCTCTTGTTTGAATCTCCCCCACTCTCAATGGAAAAAGCCTTTCCATGTCAACTCTATCTATCCCCCTTATAATTTTAAATACCTCTATCAAATCCCCCCTCAATCTTCTACGCTCCAAAGAATAAAGACCCAACTTGTTCGACCTTTCTCTGTAAGTTAGGAGATGAAACCCAGGTAACATTCCAGTAAATCTTCTTGGTACTCTCTCTATTTTGTTGACATCTTTCCTATAATTCGGTGACCAGAACTGTACACAATACTCCAAATTTGGCCTTACCAATGCCTTGTACAATTTCAACTCCTATACTCAACTCTCTGATTTATAAAGGCCAGCATACCAAAAGCTTTCTTCACCACCCTATCCGCATGGGATTCCACCTTCAGGGAACTATGCACCATTATTCCTAGATCCCTCTGTTCTACTGCATTCTTCAATGCCCTAACATTTACCATGTATGTCCTATTTTGATTAGTCCTACCAAAATGTAGCACCTCACATTTATCAGCATTAAACCATCTGCCATCTTTCAGCCCACTCTTCTAACTGGCCTGAATCTCTCTGCCAGCTTTGAAAACCTACTTCATTATCCACAACTCCACCTATCTTAGTATCATCTGCATACTTACTAATCCAATTTACCAACCCATCATCCAGATCATTAATATATATTACAAACAACATTGGACCCAGTACAGATCCCTAAGGCACACCACTAGACACCGGCCTCCAATCTGACAAACAGTTATCCACCACTACTCTCTGGCGTCTCCCATCCAGCCACTGCTGAATCCATTTTACTACTTCAATATTAATACCTAACGATTAAACCTTCCTAACTAACCTTCTGTGTGGAACCTTGTCAAAGGCCTTACTGAAGTCCATATAGACAACATCCACCGCTTTACCCTCGTCAACTTTCCTAGTAACCTCTTCAAAAAATTCAATAAGGTTTGTCAAACATGACTTTCCACACACAAATCCATGTTGACTGTTCCTAATCAGACCCTGTCTATCCAGATAATTATATATACCATCTCTAAGAATACGTTCCATCAATTTACTCACCACTGATGTCAAACTCACAGGCTGATAATTGCTAGGTTTACTCTGAGAACCCTTTTTAAACAATGGAACAACATGAGCAATATGCCAATCCTCCGGCACCATCCCCGTTTCTAGTGACATTTGAAATATTTCTGTCAGAGCCCCTGTTATTTCCACACTAACTTCCCTCAAGGTCTTAGGAAATATCCTGTCAGAACCCGAAGACTTATCCACTTTTATATTCCTTAAAAGTGCTAGTACTTCCTCTTCTTTAACCATCATAGTTTCCATAACTACCCTACTTGTTTCCCTTACTTTACACAATTCAATATCCTTCTCCTTAGTGAATACCGAAGAAATTGTTCAAAATCTCCCCCATCTCTCTGGGCTCCGCATGTAGCCGTCCACTGTGATTCTCCAAGGGACCAATTTTATCCCTCACTATCCTTTTGCAATTAATATAACTATAGAAACCCTTCGGATTTATTTTCACCTTACTTGCCAAAGCAACCTCATATCTTCTTTTAGCTTTTCTAATTTCTTTCTTAAGATTCATTTTACATTCTTTATATTCCTCGAGAACCTCATTTACTCCATGTTGCCTATATTTATTGTAGATATCTCTCTTTTTCTGAACCAAGTTTCCAATATCCCTTGAAAACCATGGGTCACTCAAACTTTTAACCTTTCCTTTCAACCTAACAGGAACATAAAGATTCTGTACCCTCAAAATTTCACCTTTAAATGACCTCCATTTCTCTATTACATCCTTCCCATAAAACAAATTGTCCCAATCCACTCCTTCTAAATCCTTTTGCATCTCCTTAAAGTTAGCCTTTCTCCAATCAAAAATCTCAACCCTGGGTCTAGTCCTATCCTTCTCCATAATTATATTGAAACTAATGACATTGTGATCACTGGACCGAAGTGCTCCCCAACACAAACCTCCGTCACCTGACCTATCTCATTCTCTAACAGGAGATCCAACACTGCCCCTTCTCTAGTTGGTACCTCTATGTATTACTGCAAAAAACTATCCTGCAAACATTTTACAAACTCTAAACCATCCAGCCCTTTTACAGAACGGGTTTCCCAGTCTATGTGTGGAAAATTAAAATCTCCCACAATCACAACCTTGTTCTTATGACAAATATCTGCGATCTCCTTACAAATTTGCTCCTCCAATTCTCGCTCCCCATTAGGTGGTCTATAATACACCCCTATAAGCGTTACTACACCTTTCGCATTTCTCAATTCCACCCAAATAGCCCCCCTAGACAAGTCATCTAATCTATCCTGCCAAAGCACCACTGTAATATTTTCTCTGACAAGCAATGCATCACCTCCCCCTCTTGCCCCTCCGATTCTATCACACCTGAAGCAATGAAATCCAGGAATATTTAGTTGCCAATCACACCCCTCCTTCAACCATGTTTCACTAATAGCTACAACATCATACTTCCAGGTATCAGTCCATGCTCTAAGCTCATCCACCTTTCTTACAATGCTCCTAGCATTAAAATAGATGCATTTTAGAAACTCTCCACTTCTTACTCTCTGTTTATCCCTAATGGTGCAAACAACTTTGTTATCTTCTTCTTTCTTCCTTTTCCCCTACATCTTCAGTCTGAGTGCTCCCGTTCTCTGTCCCCTGCCTACCCTCCCTCACACACTGTCTATTAGCTTTCTCTATTTGTGAGCTAACCTCCTCTCTCCTAGTCTCTTCAATTTGATTCCCACCCCCCAACCATTCTAGTTTAAGGTCTCCCCAGTAGCCTTCGCAAATCTCCCCACTAGGATATTGGTCCCCCTAGGATTCAAGTGCAACCCATCCTTTTTGTACGGGTCACACCTGCGCCAAAAGATGTCCCAATAATCCAAAAACTTGAATCCCTGCCCCTGCTCCAATCCTTCAGCCACGCATTTATCCTCCACCTCATTCCATTCCTACTCTCACTGTCGCATAGCACAGGCAGTAATCCCGAGATTACTACCTTTGCGGTCCTTCTTCTCAACACCCTTCCTAACTCCCTATATTCTCCTTTCAGGACCTCTTCCCTTTTCCTACCTATGTCATTGGTACCTATATGTACCACGACCTCTGGCTCCTCACCCTCCCATTTCAGAATATCTTGGACGCGATCAGAAACATCCCGGACCCTGGCACCAGGGAGGCAAACTACCATCTGGGTCTCCTGACTGCGTCCACAGAATCGCCTATCTGACCCCCTAACTACCGAGTCCCCTATTACTACTGCCCTCCTCTTCCTTTCTCTACCCTTCTGAGCTACAGGGCCAGACTCTGTGCCGGAGGCACGGCCACTGTTGCTTCCCCCAGGTAAGCTTTCCCCCCCCCAACAGTACTCAAACAGGAGTATTTATTGTCAAGGGGCACAGCCACCGGGGTACTCTCTATTACCTGACTCTTCCCCTTCCCCCTCCTAACCGTGACCCACTTGTCTGCCTCCCGTGGCCCCGGTGTGACCACCTGCCTATAACTCCTCTCTATCAACTCCTCACTCTCCCTGACCGGACGAAGGTCATGGAGCTACAGCTCCAGTTCCCTAATGCGGTCCTTTAGGAGCTGCAGCTCGGTGCACCTGGCCATGATGAAATGTGGAGCAGACTCGATGGGCCAAATGGCCTAATTCTGCTCCGATCTCTTATAGTCTTATGGAATGCGGAAATAGTTTGTAGTACGTTCAGGTAAAGAACCATTAAACTTAACCTTACTTTTTTCCCTCCACTGTCCCTGTTTGCTGCTGTACCATCTGCTGTATCAGACACTTTGCCACATCCAGTCACACTCTACTCCTCAGGACTCCTACTCCCTGTCTTTTCCTGTTAACTCTCAATATCTCAGCTCGCTTCAGCTTTCCTCCAATCACATACTGGGCCCTGCTCTGAATCATGCCTCCCCGCACTTGGGCTAGGCTCTCATTTCATTCTTTTTCTGGGTTGCTCACTCTTCTCTGCTGCTTACTCTCTAATCTCCGATCTCCTGACCCCTTTAACTTCACTCACTCATTTATTCTCCCTCCTTTCTCTCTCTTTCACAGCCTGGTTGCTTTCTCCTCTCAATCTCTCATTCCCTCACCATTTTCTCTTCACTTTCTTGTGGTGTCTCAGTATCCCAGGCCACTCACAACCACTTGCAGCTTCTCATCTGCCATGTACTGAAGGAAGGAATTCCGTAAACCATCTGGCTGCCTGATCTGAACTCTGGAGACGGTGAGCCCCAGCTCCTGGCCACTGTCATCTCTGCCTCAGTCACTGGGGGACTTGACTGCTTCAAAACTCTTTGCTGAGCTTAAACCAGACTTGCTCCTCCCTTGTTTCTGTCTGTCTGTCTGTATCTTGTTTTACGGCGGTCGGCATCCAGCTTAATGGTACATTACCACCACCCTCTGCTCCAAAATGTGCACTAGACATATATTCTAAATTCCTTCACCCAATCACACACACACACACACACACACACACACACACACACACACACACACACACACACAAACCTACACTTCACCCTCCCATCTTTGACCATCCTAGTACCCTATTCCTGTTTATCCGTCATATCCTATAAAAAACCCCTGTACCCCTTAAAAACGCTAAAAATACCCGGACTTGTGCTGTCTCACCCATGCCCAGCAACCCTTTTAATGTGAATTCCTGCATCCCCAACTCCCTTAATTTAATTCTCATCATCTCTCTCTGTATCCCATACTTCCTGCAACACAAAACTACACGTTCTACTGACTCCTCTTCCTGACATTCCTCACACAATCCTGTGTGGTGTTTCCCTATCATTTTCAATGTTTTGTTTAATGCACAATGCCCCAGCCTTAACCTAGTGCACACGATTTCCTCTCTTCTGTTTCCATTACCTACCCTAGTAACTGCAACACTCTTTTGTATTTGATATAAATGCCTCCCTTTCCCCTCCCTGTCCCATCTTTCTTGCCACATTCGGTTGACTTTTTCCCAGATGGCTGGTTCGCACCAACTCACACCAGATGATACTCATCTGACCGTTGTCATGGTTTCCTTTCTGATGCAGAGTGACATCATTGAAATCCAAGTTCAGTTCGAGTTCCAGAATTTGGAAAGTAACCACCAGTCACCATGGTAACTGACCAGGGAACAAGTGGTTAAAACCATTTAGGTTCAGTCATGTCCCTCAGGAGACCAGATCTCTTGTCTCCACGCAGACCAGGCCATTTGTGACTCCAGACCCAACAGTTCTTGACCACTCTCTGAAATGTCCTAGCAGGTCACTCCATTACACTGTCACAGCAACATCCAAACAAGAACCTTAGAAAATTGTTTGCCATACACTCACTATCACTGCAGCAACAAACTCAAGTTGAAGTTTACCATCATGGGTAGACATACCCAGGTATAAATGACACAAAAATTTGCTTTTTGCAGCAGCTCTACAGTACATGACATTCACAATAAGCTTCAATTACATAAACATTAAATATGCATAAATTATACATAAAATGACACAATAAACAAAATTAACTTAATGACAGTGCAAGCTGAGGAAAGTAATATCTGAGGGAGAATTAAAACAGAGTACAGAACAGGCCCTTCAGCCCACAATGGTGGGGGGGGGGTCACTGATGTGGGAAGCTGCCTTCCCGAGACACCCGGATGGTGGGGAGAGCTGTTCCTGTGGAGGAGTGACTGAATCTACTATTCTCTGTATCCTCATGCTTTACTGTGACATTCACCAAAGTGTCATTCCCCGGTGCCCACCAATTTTAATTCTGCTTCCCATTCCCATTCCGACATGTCAGTCCATGGCCTCTTCTGCTGCCGGAATAAGGCCACACTCAGGCTGGAGGACCAACACCTTACATTCTGTCTGGGTGGCCTCCGACCTGATGGTATGAACATTGATTTCTCAAACTTCCGGTAATTTCCCCACCCGCCCTTCACCATTTCCAATCCTTCCTTCTTTCTCACACCTCTTCTTACCTGCCCATCACCTCCCTCTGGAGCTCCTCTCCCTCTCCTTTCTTCCATGGTCTTCTGTTCTCTCCGATCAGATTCCCCCTTCTCCAGCCTTTTATCTTTTTCATGAATCAACTTCCCAGCTCTTTACTTCACACCCTGCCCCTCTCCCAGTTTCACCTGCCACCTTGTACTCCTTCCTCCCCTCCTCTCCACCTTCTTATTCTGACTCCTTTCCTCTTTTTCCATAGATGCTGCCTGTCCTGCTGAGTTCCTCCAGCATCTTGTGTGGTTTGCTTTGGATTTCCAGAATCTGCAGAATCTCCTGTGTTCACATTTTACCAAATTACCTTCCATCTGCCATAATCTCTCACCCACTCATTCAACCTGTCCACATTCACAAAGTCTATTTAAATCTTGCTGTCTAGTTTAGTGTTCAAATTTCAAAGTAAATTTGTTAATGAATTACATATATGTCACCATATAAAACCTCAAGATTAATTTTCTTGCAGGCATTCTCAATAGATACAATAGAATCAATGAAAGACCACACCCAACAACATGGTCAACAACCAATGTGCAAAAAAACAAGCTGTGCAAGTACAAAAAGAAAGAGAAGTATAAAAAAAAGTCATAAATAAAAAATAAGTAAGCAATGTATATCAAGAACATGAGATGAAGAGTCCTTGAAAATGAGTCCATAGTGTGTGGGAACATTTCAGTGACATAGCAAGTGAAGTTGAGTGAAGTTATCCCCTTTGGTTCAGGAGCCTGATGACTGAGGGGTAATAACTGTTCCTGAACTTGGTGGTGTGAGTCCTGAGGCTCCTGTACCTTCTTCCTGATGGCAGCAGTGAGAAGAGAGCATGGCCTGGGTGGTGGAGAGTCCTTGATAACGGATGCTGCTTTCCTGTGACAACGCTCAGTGTAGTTGAACTGTCTGGTAGGGAGGGGCTACTGCACAGGATCAAAAGAAGCTGCAGAAGGTTGTAAATCTAGTCGGCTCCATCTTGGGCACTAGCTTACAAAGTATCCAGGACATCTTTAGGGAGCGGTGTCTCAGAGAGGCAGCGTCTATTATTAAAGACCTCCAGCACCCAGGGCATGCCCTTTTCTCACTGTTAGCATCAGGTAGGAGATACAGAAGCCTGAAGGCACACACTCAGCGATTCAGGAAAAGCTTCTTCCCCTCTGCCATCTGATTCCTAAATGAACATTGAAGCTTTGGACACTACCTCACTTTTTTTAAATACACAGTATTTCTGTTTTTTCACATTTTTAAAAATCTAGTCAATATACGTAATTAATTTACTTGTTTATTTATTATTATGTTTTTATTTCATTTATTTTTTTTCTCTCTCTCTCTGCTGGATTATGCATTGCATTGAACTGCTGCTGCTAAGTTAACAAATTTCACGTCACATGCTGGTGATAATAAGCCTGATTCTAATTCTGATTCTGATTCTGATTCTGAATGGTGGGAGAGCTTTACCCTTGATGTATCACAAACTTCTCAAATGAGAACCAAGACAATTATGTGACTTCATTGCACAAAGCCTTCTAAAATGTTCAATTACCCAGTATTTTGAAATGGATATTAATTGGTTCAGTGTAAAATGTCATTATTTCTGCTAGACTAAGGAATGTAACACGAGTAGCAGAGATAATTCATTGGGATAGGGACACCAAGTAGGGGTAATTAATTCCACAGTTTAATTTCAGGGTTAAAGAAGTGCATTCATTTTTCAAGAGTAATATACATGATTTTTAAAGCAGGATATGTGAGTGTTATGGAATTATTTCGCCTGTGGTTGGCCCAGGTATTGTTTTAAAGTGAACACTGATTATAGAATGAAGATTAAGCACAAGACGAAGCAAGGCATTCAGGACCTGGGAAGGTAGGATTTGTATTGGAGCAATTTGGCTTTGTCTTGAAGGGGTAAATGCTTAATTTCAGGCACCTACCACAGCCCCCTTCCCTTTCTGTAGCTGACTGACCTCTAGGCTCTAAAGTTCCCTCCCCTCCAGCCCTAGTCTTTGTACTTAAATGTGCCTCTTTGATCAAGTTTCCGCCCATGTTCAATGGTGCCGTGTTTGATTATGTTCTTGAGAAACCTTTTTAAAATTTTACAGAAGGTGCAGCATAGAAGGAGGCTGGCCCCTGGCTTTCTGAACTTCACATGAACCTCCTCCCACCTTAGGATAAAAACATAAAGCTATTGACACCATTCTCTAATGGTCTCAGGAACAGGCTGTACAGACTAATATGTACTAGTAAACAGCGCCACACTCAGTGCCTTGGAAGAACTGCAGAGATCCGATACTGCTCAACACCTCAGATTTAGGGGTGCACCTGAAATCAAAATCACAAAAAGAAATAAACATCTCTGATTATAATTACTGGTTTGAATAAAAAATTCTCTCTTCGGATATTTAATTTACTGGGTTCAACTTCTTGTTACACAGAAATGTTAACAACCAATAATTAACTCTAAGCTCCCTGCTTGCAATGACTGTGTATAATTAATGTACTTTATTGCAACATTAGATTTAATAGTACTGTATTTATATAAATGTTACTATCAATATGATGGTTTTAATTCCAATAAATATAATCCTTGAACATTCCAGGTGTCAAACCAGGTTTCTGGATATTAATCTTTTAAAGGAAACTCTCACTGCTGTAAACTTGAGATGGTCCAGAAATCTGCCGCTCCATATCCCAATACATTCTGAGTGCTGGTTCTGAACAGCTGACATATAGTTATTAAGTGAGAACTCATATTTACAATTCATATCTTTATTTTCAATTCTTGTCTTCCTATCCCTGCCAGACCTCTCCATCAGTGTGCTTGTAGATTTGCCCCCCAGATCACTCCAAAACTGCTGAGGGTGCTTTGGCATTCTACCTTTCGTTCCTCTTTCAAGCCACTCCTTAAAACAAGCTTCATCCACTGCCACCTAACTGAATATCTTACTTGGCTTGCTGTCTGATTTGGTGATAATCACTTTGCTGTTAAGTATCTTTGGGCATGAAGGGTGTTATGTAAGTACAATGTTTTGTTGTCTTGGTGGTTTTCAATTGATTCTATGGCATTTCCTTGTTCTACCGTGAATGCCTGCAAGAAAATGAATCTCAGGGTAGTACTTTGATAACAAATTTACTTTGAACTTTAAGCTATATTGTTCATTTGAAAATGAACACAATATAAAGCTATAAAAATGATTATTTAGTCAGAAGACCTTCGAGTAAAATTGTAATTTGAGAGAAGTTTAGACTTCTCTAAGAAACTGAATGAATGAGCAGACATTTTCTGTGCATAACTATTGCTTCAGACTGCCACCTGTAGTCTCTTAATGGTATTGCAGATTCCTTCTCCATCCCATCGCTTGCCTCAATATCTAAGATTGTAATAACTGCAGCATGTAACTCATCTGTAGAGGAATGACATCTAATTAAATGAGTGGGAAAAGCTCCAGTGAGCATCATGTATGAGGGTATCACTGCCTGATATAAGAATTACGATGCATCAGATCATAAGACCCTGCAGCAGATTGGTGAAGACTGCTGAAATATAATCGAGGTCTCTCTCTTCCCCCTTCAGGACATATACCACAAGCACTGCAAATGCAATGCCTCCATCATTGCCAAAGACTCTTCATACCAATCTCATGATCTCTTCGACCTTCTGCCATCAGGCAGAGGTACCACAGTGTAAGAACCAGAACTGTCAGGTGAGCTTCTTACCCCGCCACCCCCAGGCTGTTAGACTTCTTAACACCCTGCTGTCACCCTACACACACACACACACATACACACACACACACACACATACCCTGCTGTCACCCTACACACACACACACACACACACACATACCCTGCTGTCACCCTACACACACACACACACACACACACACACACACACACACACACACACACACCCTGCTGTCACCCTACACACACACACACACACACACCCTGCTGTCATCCTACACACACACACACACACACACCCTGCTGTCACCCTACACACACACACACACACACACACACACCCTGCTGTCATCCTACACACACACACACACCCTGCTGTCACCCTACACACACACACCGTGCTGTCACCCTACACACACACACACACACACACACACACACACACATACCCTGCTGTCACCCTACACACACACACTTTTCATTTTAAAAAATATTTTTATTGATACATAA
This sequence comes from Mobula hypostoma, assembly GCF_963921235.1. Classification (NCBI taxonomy): domain Eukaryota; kingdom Metazoa; phylum Chordata; class Chondrichthyes; order Myliobatiformes; family Myliobatidae; genus Mobula; species Mobula hypostoma. The sequence goes on along the minus strand of NC_086101.1, from coordinate 72,272,026 downwards.
TCTTCTAAAGCTTTAAAATGGTACAAGATTTCAGCAAATTGATATATATGCAGTTAATAAAGCTGAAGAAAAAACTTATCCAAAAAGAATAATATGTGATAATGAAAAAAATACTTTTTATATAATGAAAAGAAAGGAAAAGAGAACCCCAACTACTAAAAGAAAAAAAAAGTAACTACCAGAGAAAGAAAAAGAAAAAAGAGAGAAAAAAAAACCATTAGGAACCAACTCCCGGAGCAATACGTCTTACAATCATCTATATATATAAAGAAGAAAAATCTTCAACCGCCAATTCACATTTGTATAAAATAAGATTGGAAGGAAACCATGTAAATTAATTCAAATTAGATGATAATATTTGGCAAAAGAGCCCCATCTTCTCTCAAAATCGAATTGAGGATCGAAAGTTCTACTTCAAATTTTTCCCAAGCTAAGACATAACATAAACTGAGAAAACCATTGAATTAATGTAGGA